>NC_134138.1:30292739-30902918 GCF_033958435.1 Carettochelys insculpta | reverse complement strand
GTCAGGTCCCAAAGGTACAAGACTAGAGAGGTTCAACCTGTAGAACCAGTTCTTGGATTATATAAGTAAATCATTCCTGAGCTAATATCACAGCTGTATATACATACATATATATACAGCTGTAAATATATATATATAAAAAAAACCCATATGTAAACATGTTTGCCTGAGGATAATATCTAGAACCTGCTCTTTTACTGAATTAGTCTATTGTCTGTAAGGCAACGATATTCATACATTCTGAGGCCAGAAGTGAACAGTGTCATTACCCAGCTCTGAGCTCCCCTCTGACACAGGCCATAGAATTTACCTGAAATAGTTCTTCGAACAGACCTGTAGGAAGATTGTATCTTAATATTTTATTTTGTATTGTAAATTAATGATATCAGAATACTATGCAAGCTAAAGAATATCTAAGTTTTGGTTTAGAGCCTGTTGGTGTTGGAAAAATCCATCATTTTCCTTGGTAAATTGTTCCAGTGGTTATTTGTTTACTGCTAAAAACATATGTTTTATTTCCAGCCTGAATTTGTGTAGCTTTTACTTCCCGCCAATGAATCATATTATGTCTGCTCCAACTAGACCATAGATCAAATATTTTCCTTTCATGTAGATTTAAGCTGTTGTTGTCCCTTCCTAGAGGTATGACTCGGGCTTCCTCTCAGGTACCAGCTAGTAAAAATGGCTTGTCCTCCCTCCATGCATGGGCTAGATTCTGCATATCTCGATGTGATGCCTGGTGCCACCAGCCAATGCGATTCCTCTCTGTGCCTGGGTGCTCTGCCTTGTGAATAACTAATATTAGGAATATGACACAGTACACAAGAAACAAAATACAATAATGCAAAGTCCAGTAAATGAAATGCCAGGAGCCAAAATAAAAATTAGGAAACAGAAACAGATATTTGAAGAAAGGATTAAGGTCAACAAATACATGTTTAAAATTTCTAATACAAACAAAACAAAAAAGCAGTCAAGTAGCACTTCAAAGACTAACAAAATAATTTATTAGGTGAGTTTTCATGGGACAGAACCACTTCTTCAGACCATAGCCATACCAGAACAGACTCAATATTTAAGGCACAGAGAACCAAAAACAGTAATCAAGCAGAACAAATCAGAAAAAAAGATCAAGGTGAGCAAATCAGAGAGTAGAGGTGTTGAAGGGGGGAGGTCAAGAATTAGATTAAGCCAAGTATGCAAACGAGCCCCTATAGTGACTCAGAAAATTCCCATTCTGGTTCAAACCATGTGTTAATGTGCCGAATTTGAATATAAAAAACAGCTCAGCTGTCTCCCTTTCAAGAGTAGTGTGAAAATTTTGATTCGGTAACACGCAAACTCTTAAGTCATTAACAGAATGGCCCACTCCATTAAAACATTGACTAACCAGTTTGTGGATCTGGAGTGTTATGTCTGTTTTGTGCCCATTAACTCTTTGTCTAAGGGAGTTTGAAGTCTGTCCCATGTACAAAGCATCTGAGCTTTGTTGGCACATGATGGCATATATGATGTTAGTTGAGGGACGTGAGAATGTGCCCGTGATTTTTTGAATAACCTGGTTAGGTCCAGTGATGGTATTTCCAGAAAAGATATGAGGACAAAGCTGGCAGCAGGCTTTGTTGCAAGGAACGGTTCCAGGACTGGTATTCCTGGGGTATAGACTGTGGCTGTTGGTGAGGATCCTCATAAGGTTGGGAGGTTGTCTGTAGGAGAGAACAGGCCTGTCACCTTGGACCTTCTGGAGTGTGGCATCCTGATTAAGGATAGGTTGTAGGTCTTTAATAATTTGTTGCAGTGGTTTGAGTTGGGGGCTGTAGGTAATGACCAGTGGTGTTCTGTTCTTAGCTTTTTTGGGCCTATCTCGGAGTAGCTGGTCTCCGGGTATTCATCTGGCCCTGTTGATTTGTTTTTTTATTTCTCCTGGTGGTTAATTCAGGTTTATGATATTTGGTAAAGATCTTGTAGTTTTTGGTCTCTGTCAGTTGGATCAGAGCAAATGCAATTGTACCTAAGGGCTTGACTGTAAACAATGGATCTAGTTATGTGTGCAGGATGGAAGCTAGAAGAGTGTAGGTAAGTATAGCGATCAGTGGGTTTCCGTACAGTACAAATCAAAGATGGCCTGATCGGTACCACACTGTATTGGAAATCCAATACATCAAATGACTCCTTTACTTCCATTCATGTTACAAAAGTGCTCTAGATCTGTGTATAAAAACTGACAACAGTTACTCGATGGCACTCAAAATATAAAGCGTAATTGTTAGATATTTTTAGACTCAATTAAATGCAGTGTGCATTTAAAATGGTTTCCTCTCGTTCAGTGATAGCTAGTCTGTGGCTCACAAGTCATGTGTCTCTCTTTGAATTGTAGCTTGTGGCTCTTCAAGGCTCCCTCTCAGTGTGCTGTGGCCCAGGAGCAGACGAGTTGCAGCACTCCGAGAGGGAGCCTTCAATCCTCCCTCCTGGAGCACCACAAACTTCTGATTCCCAGCGCTCCTGGAGGGAGAAGGGCCAGATTAATGCAAGTGCATTAGGGGCTGCAGCCCAGACCCTGCTAAAAGATCTCCAGGGCACCAGGGCTACGTCTACACGTGCACCCAACTTCGAAATAGCTTATTTCGATGTTGCGACATCGAAATAGGCTATTTCGATGAATAACGTCTACACGTCCTCCAGGGCTGGCAACGTCGATGTTCAACTTCGACGTTGCTCAGCCCAACATCGAAATAGGCACAGCGAGGGAACGTCTACACGCCAAAGTAGCACACATCGAAATAAGGGAGCCAGGCACAGCTGCAGACAGGGTCACAGGGCGGACTCAACAGCAAGTCGCTCCCTTAAAGGGCCCCTCCCAGACACACTTTCATTAAACAGTGCAAGATACACAGAGCCAACAACTAGTTGCAGACCCTGTATATGCAGCACGGACCCCCAGCTGCAGCAGCAGCAGCCAGAAGCCCTGGGCTAAGGGCTGCTGCCCACGGTGACCACAGAGCCCCGCAAGGGCTGGAGAGAGAGTATCTCTCAACCCCCCAGCTGATGGCCGCCATGGAGGACCCCGCTATTTCGATGTTGCGGGACGCGGATCGTCTACACGTCCCTACTTCGATGTTGAACGTCGAAGTAGGGCGCTATTCCCATCTGCTCATGGGGTTAGCGACTTCGACGTCTCGCCGCCTAACGTCGATTTCAACTTCGAAATAGCGCCCGACGCGTGTAGACGTGACGGGCGCTATTTCGAAGTTAGTGCCGCTACTTCGAAGTAGCGTGCACGTGTAGACGCAGCTCAGAAGTCCAAATCTTTTGGGAGGGGGCTCCCTTAGCCTAGGGCTGCAGCTCCTAAATCCCCTGTATTAATATGGCAGGGGGAGGCAGCTTTTCATGGTGCTGATCCTCCCTGCTGGACTGGAGCTGCACAGTGACCAAGGGAAACTCTGATGCTCTGTCTGTGTGTTGCCCTTGCCTGCAGGAACCGCTCCCACAAGTCTCATTGGCCAGCAATTATTTCTTATGGGAGCAATGGGTGATGTTTGGAAGCAAGGGCAGCACACAGAGCCACTGACCCTTCCCCCTGTGTGCTGCTGCTTTCTGGAGTGAGGGGCAGGGCAGGAGGGGAGCCTGCCTCAGCTCTCCTGTGCCACCAAATGGGAGCTGCTGGAGGTAAGTGCCTCACGCTCCACCCACCTGTCCCAGGCCAGAGCCCCTGTTTCACACCCTAACTCCCAGCCAAACCCTGAACCCTCCCCCAACCTCCTATCCTGAACCCTCCCCTCTGACATTCCAAAACCCTTGGCCCCAGTCTGGAGCCCACTTCTGCACCCCAAGCCCCTCATCCCTAGCCCAGAGTCCATGCCCCCTTCTGTAGCCCTTGCCCCTTTCCCACACCCCAACACTCTGCCCCAGCCTGGAGTTCCCTCCCACATTCTGAACCCCTCATGCCATAAATAAGTTAGCTAAAATGAGTTTTCATTCTACTGAAAATGGAATTGACATTTTAGAGTATTTGGTTATATTTTAGTTAGATGTTTAATATTCTTGTATGTGTGTGTTTGATGGGGCAGTACAGAGGGCATTCAATGGTCACTTGGCTCTGTTGGTTAATGGTGGTTGCAATGGTGACTCCTAAGTCACATGACTGTGAGTACCACTGCTCTAGTTGCCTGTTACATCAGCTGTTAATTCTGCAGTTCAAGATTCCCTTTTCCCTGATGTGATCCTTCATAGGCCACTTACGTATAGAACATAAGAACATATGGCCATTATGGAACATAAGAATGGCCATACTGGGTTCAACCAAAGGTCCATCTAGCCAGTATCCTGTCTTCCAGAAGTGGTCAATGCCATGTGTCCTAGAGTGAATAGAACAGGTAATCATCAAGTGATTCCTCTCCTGTCATCCATTTCCAGACTCTAACAAACAGAAGATAGGGACACCATTCCTATCCATCCTGGCTAATAGCCTTTGATGGACCTAACATCCATGAATTCATCTAGTTCTTTTTTGAACCCTGTTAAAGTCCTCACTTACTTACTATGACTTACATACAAAACTTCTAGTAATGCACCCCGTGGTGGGTGGTGTTTTCTGGTGGCATTCCATAATTACTAGGGGTTGAGGTTTTTGCTCACTACTTTTCTATCCTTTCCCCTGAATGGACACTCTATCCTCCTTGGAACCACACCACACCAGGCAGTTAACCATAGGATGTGACAGTGCCCCAAGGGAAAGAGTTTGGAGTCCTACAAGCACATTTGAGTATATATCATAGCTTAACAAAAGATTTTATATACTTTGAATGAATAAATGAAAATATAGTCAAGGCCTTCCATTTCCATTGTGTATCTAATCCCCTTGAGACAGAGGAGAAGTGAGATGCATTCAGATATTTATTGATGTCAAGATGTAGAAGATACAATGACAACAAAGAGAAGAAAGAAAACTGGGATACTGAATTTCAGTGTAGGTTGGCTATGGTAAGATGAGGGAACAAAGTAGAAGAGATTAGATAGAGACAAGCGCAGGACAGTAAAATACAGTGAGGTTTTGAGCTACAGCTGGGAAAATATGGGAAACTACTCCAACTGTGAGGGAAGTTCTTTCTTCATTCTAAAATGCTCTCCAATCCTGTGAGCACAGGAAGAGATTAATTATATGGAGAAAATGAAGCCTAATTATCAGTACAGAGTGGGGCTGTTTCCAAGTTCCTTATCCAAGGCTCCATTGCCCCCTCCCAAGGGGGACAGAGTATGAAGAAACCTCAGCAAATTCTTCTTTTAGAGTTTTCTCCCCATTCATTCCATCAAAGAGGATGAGATTTGTTTCCTATGAAGAAGGGGCCGTGAATGATGCCAGCCCCTAACTTCTCAGATCATCTGAGACCCAGGTGAAATGCCAGAGAACAACACCAAACACAGAGAGGCCCTGCACTGACTCTATCATTTATATTGACCTCTCACTGGAGCAAGAAAATGCTTAGGACATGAAATAGTTTACACTAAAAGTTTAGTTTCGTTTACACTCAATAGTTATATCGATCCAGCTACTGTGCTCAAGGATGTGAAATGTTTTCCCCAGTCTTGAAGTGAGATCCACATAGGTAGGTGAAAATAAAGGTCTATCCAAATGTGAACCTCAATCCAGAATTGTTAAAGTTAAAGTTAAGAACTAGTAAGTTCAGGGAATTTTGTTTTAATTATTTCTAGAGATAAAAATAAAGGGAACATTTTGGGTACTTAGGTAGTTATTGGATTGGACTTTCCATTTACTTGAGACATTGCAAACAACTAGCACCATAAGCTGCCATTCCCACCTTCTGTCATAGTTGAAAGGATGCTAACAAAATAGTTATGTAAAAGTTGTTTGCTTTCCTCAATGAACTTAGGTACATATCAAATATATAATTATTTTACAGAACCAAATGCAGTATTTATACTACCTTGCAGGACCAATAAGTGTCTAGAGCAGGGTTTCCCAAAGTTCATATAGTTCAGAACCAGTTTTTTTCAGTAACTTTTTTTGTGGCTTAAAAATATAAACACATAATAAAAGGAAAAATGAATAAATGTTCACCGTTTATTATTTATTCACAATGATAATAGCACATAGTGGTAATCTGTATATCTTCTAAGGGCCGATATTTTTTTTCCAAGGACCTGTACTGGGCTGAGGACCACACTTTGGGAAATGCTGGTCTAGAGTGTTAACAGGACCCGTTGATTGTCATCTTTACAGCTCCATCTGCCTTTGCTGGCATATTAGATAGGCCAAGGCTGAGCACTCTTGAAAATCCATCAATGTCTCATCCTTAAACAGTTTCTGGGTTAAGGTCCTGATCATGCAAAGCAATTCTTGCAGGCACACCTTGTGCTAATATAAATTATGTATCTTATTTGAAGGAGATGACATGCAGCATCAGTGTATATTATTCATTTTAATGATATTGCAAAAATAATAAAGAATATGGCCATGTACTACATGATTCCATCATGTTGCCTCAGATATGGTCCACACTCTTTTTAAACAAATGTTGTTGTCATGTGGGTTTACCAATGGAGCATGAAAGTTGCATTTACATTCAACACCGAAGCAAGATTAGTTTTTGAACTATGAATGCAGATGAAGGATGGTCCAGTGGTTAGTGTGCTATTTGGGACTCTTAGTTCTAACTCTCTGCTCTGCCATTAACTTCCTGTATGACCTTGGACCAGCCACCTAGATTTTCTGTACTTCAGTTTCCTTCCCCCTCCTTCTTGAATGAAATGCAGATAACTGTTCCCTACTTCCCAGGGATGTTATCAAGATATGTATAGTAAAGATGATGAGCTTCTCAGACCGTGGTAATGGGAATGGGAATGTGATAGAGCAGTTGCCCCACACTGACCTAAAAATGCTTGAAAATGGCCCTGGGAGATGGCTGGCTCAGGAACCAACTGGGAGAGCACCAGGAACAGCCAATCAGGGCTCATCTAGGCCTTATAAGAAGGGACTCTTGGGTTGGAGAAACACACTCTTGCTCCAGCTCTGGAGGAAAGGAACTGAGCTGCCTGCTGGCAGGGTACCTTGGACAGAGCAGTGCTGGGTGGACTGCAGGGTGAACTAGGAGAGCTCAGGCCTGAATAAACACAAGGCTGAGGCCCAGCAACCAGGTCTCCAGAAGGTACGAGGGCTGCAGAGAGGCGGCCAGGGCAGGAGAAGACAGCAGGTCCACACCCCTTTGCCAGTGATGAGTGGCCATTTTAGATTGAATTTTGTCCCTGAGACAAGGGCCAGATGACAACTGAGGCAGGGTGGGTATTGGGGGTTGAAGATCCATGAAGGGAAGGACCCCAGACTGTAGGGGCAGTAGCCTGAGAGACTGCTGCCATGGTCTAGGAGAAATATGGGTCCTAATGCAAGTAGAGGAATCATTAACAGACAGAGGTAACAGCAGATGAGACACCATCCAGAAGAGGGCACTCGAACGCTAGGCTAAGCTAATTCCCAGAGATCAGCAGGAGACACCATGCCTATGAGTCACACCTGGTTACAGGGAACCATATAAGTACCTAAAACATACAGTGTGACAATCCTGTTTTTAGGGTCTGGGCATTAGTACGGGTCTGGGAATAAGTGAAAGGTTGAGGCAAGAAGGTCATTTGGGCCAGTACTGCAAGGCTCAAAGTATCCTGTGAAGGAGAGCATGCCCCCTGCAGGTTGTTTCCTGTCAATGGCAGTTCGAAGCAATCAACACCTCACGGGAAGTGCTCAACTCATTTTTGGATTGGACCTTGCCAATGCTGAGATGTTTTTATAAAGACCAATCCAAAACAGACCTGAAAAAATAGGCTAGTATACAGAATAAAATATAGCTTTCCCCATCCTCTCCCTTTCCCCAAGATTCATGTAGTCACTTCTCCAAGGAAAATGTTCTATGATGCAGGACTTCTTGATTAAAAACTAACAAAATGATTTATTAGGTAATGAGCTTTTGTGGAACAGACCCTGAAGAAGTGGGTCTGCCCCACAAAAGCACATCCCCTAACGAATAATTTTGTTAGTCTTTAAAGTGCTACATGACTGCCTATTTTTTTTTAAGAATACAGAGTAACATGGCTACCTCTCTGTTATTATTAAAAACTGGAATACATTTAAAGAAACAAAGTATAATTCTATATCTTCCACCCTGTCTTTTACATTGTGACATACAAAGTAGGTCAGTTACAGGCAAAACATATTTCTCCTGAACTGTGCCTTCTTTTTTTCAATATTTAGAGAAATATTTTCTGGTGAGCTGATTTAAAGTAATGGTTTCTGTAAGTAAATCTTGTCCTTTATATTAAATCCCATCAATTGCAGTGACACTTGCATAATAGAGCAAATCTGATCAGCTACAAACTTCCCCACTGCTGAACTCAGCCAGAAAAACCCTCCTGACTGCAGCAGAAATGCTAGCAATAATCTTAGAAAAATCATACGTAGCCAGCACTTAATGGCTGGTTCATTGATTAACCACCTGAAGTAAACAGAGGGAAGTTAATACTGCAACAAACCTCTGTGACTTATAAGATCACTGCCTGCATGAAAATACTGTGTTTCAGAGAACTACTGCTGGTCTAAACTATATTCAATAACTTATCCTTGCAGTATTAAGCATTTAAATAAAGAATGACGGGCTACCTACAGCATTGGTCATTTCATACTTTTTACAGCCCTGTTCTTCCTGTCAGGATACATGGATATGTTTGTCATTTTACTTTTAGATCAGTGCAAATATTACAGGATAGTGTTTCTTTCTACCTCTGTGTCAGTAGCTAAGGACAGTGAATATTAGGAATTGCTGAGCACAGCACCACAAAAGATTGTGCTAATCAAAGTATTGGCAGCAAAACTTGAACAGGAGGGAGATGGTATTACAGATTAATTCATTAAGCCATTAAATTCCCTTGTCAGCTAGGAGAGACCTCTATAGTCAAATGACTTTAATAAGACCATGTTGGGCTCTAAACTCAAGGAAGATCTGATTAAAAGAGTTTTTAAGTCTTTCATAGAGCACAGGGTGAGAATGGACAATAATAAAAATGTACGTCCATCAGTGCAATTGCAGAGTCTGAGAAATTTCCATTGATTAGGGCATGAATTAAACATACAAGTTATTTCTAAAGGACTTTAGTGGACCCCAATTGTGTTTGGCTAAACAGTTGTTAAGAAACAGGGAGGAATTTAGAAAAACAGTAATTGCGGTTAGCTAAAATACTTCAACTGATCATGATAGAGCCTTTTCTCAAATTCATAAATACCTTCAAAAATGGAGGTAAAGCTATGCCTGTGTCCCTGCAACAAGAGAGTCAGTGACAAACTCAGCCATGAATTATTACATCATCAAAAAAACACTCATTGGTGGAGAATTTCATGAGGTCAGGAAGTTACTTAGCAACTACTGACAGTTGATTAACCCTGGATGTGCCTATTGTACAGCTAGCTTACCTTATGAAAGAACGTTATAACTAAAGAGATATCAAAGTCCCCTGGAAACTCTCAGGGTGTCTTTGATCAAGAGCAGTTCTTCCACCTGGGGAGAAGGTGAGCATTTTGCTTCCTATTTATCTACTTCTCCTACAGTGACTCCACCAACTATTAATATATTGAAGTATGAGATCTCTGCTGCATTCTGCAAGAGCGCAGGTTTACTTTAGTGCTATACATAACATTGCTGATTGAAACATAAAGTATAAATTGTTTTTGCACATTAAGGCCTCTAGAAAGACTAAGCCTATTTTGTTGACACTCCCAAGGAATGCCAATGGGCTGTACCCTGGATGGGGGGAATTCCAAGTGACCAAGCCACAAGGCTAAGTCATAAAGGAGATGCTGAGGGTCCTGAAGTGAGAGGCATTACAGATAAGATCAGAGTGACAGTATGCAAACTGCAGCCAGGGCCATCAGCTAATCACCAGAGTTATCAGAAGGAGACACCAGTCAGCAATGAGTGGATCTGCCTGCGACAATGGCTTACATATTGGATTCTGGAAAGCAATCTTTCCTGTAGCTACCACAGAAGCTAAAAGCAGCACACTTTGTTCAGTAGCTGGAATGACATGAATTTTGCTACAGCAGAAGGTAAAAGATTTATTCAGGTGGTAACAGCAGTGACTGGAAACACTGCAAAGGATACTTGCTTTGGAGGATGAACATTAGCATTGGCTGAAACTTTGCAACAACTTCTCTTTGTTGAAAATTTTGTTTCATTTAAAAAAGTGTGTGGAGGGAAATATTTTCTGCTTTACAACAACAAATTGAAATTTTGGGTTTTTTTGATTGCCATAACTAAAAGTTGTCAGTTTTCAAGTTTTCAGTGAACCTGCCATTTTTCATGGATTTTTTTACGAAATAAAAAAGGTTATGTCGTGGGGGAACTAATCCCTAACAATTCTTCAGGATCTCTC
The DNA here is from genome assembly GCF_033958435.1 of Carettochelys insculpta. NCBI lineage: Eukaryota > Metazoa > Chordata > Testudines > Carettochelyidae > Carettochelys > Carettochelys insculpta. The sequence goes on along the minus strand of NC_134138.1, from coordinate 30,892,490 downwards.
ATCGCTAGTTCCTACTGTGTTTTCCCCAATGCCAGAGAAATTAAACTCTTCAGTGTACAGATTCAGATAAGGGGAGACATGTGATTTTATTGTGCTATGAATAATTTAGAGCATCATGTTTATTAACTATATTTATTTCAAGCCAGTAGCTCATCAGCCATGGCACTACATGACCTTTCACAACAAAAACAAAGAGACAGTGGCAGATGGAAATTATAAAGAAAGCCCTTTACTGTAAGAGTGCAGCCTTTACAAATTACAACCATTAGTTTCTATAATAAAATGAATCAAATAATGGAGGTAAAACTATGACTGTGTTTGAATTAATATCTTTCCAGGTCTCCTTCGATATTAATATTAAGGATAGTAGAGAGGCAAACATAACCATCACACTGAAATCACGGATAAAACATTAGTATTGTAGTATTGTTGAGAAATTAATCAAATGCTGTCCCCATTCCTTTTTCTTCAGTTTACCTGATTCATTTGAACCTAAGCAGTACCTCTTTCTTTGCTATCTCTATGGAACCTGCTAAAATGAAAAGGAAAAAGTCCATTCAGAGGAGTTTTGTGTGCTTCTTGTTGCCAGGGAAACTTGTACAAATTCCTTTCAGAGAATACATTTAAATGTTTAGCCTAGTCAGAGATCAGCCTGGTATCAGTGAAAGACAATCAAGACTGAAAAAAAGCAGGATATCATGCTTGTGGAGCTAAGGGATGGGGGCTAAAAAGGGAAGCCATTGAGTAGAGAAGAACATCTATCATTTGAGGCAGATCAAGCCCTTCCTACCTCTAGGGTTCAGTCTGCAGAGGAGCCCTTTGCTTCAAACTAAATATGAAAGAGACCCTGTCCTCTTTTTTTTTTTAATTATTGAGCTGAGGGGATTAAAAATCATCTGCCTTCTAGAAAGCCATTTATTAGGCATCTGTGATTTATTGTGAAAAGGAAGATGACTAAAATTAGCAAAACAAAGCAGCAGAAATGTAGCACTTTAAAGACTAACAAAATGATTTATTCAGTGATGAGCTTTTTAGTGGGACAGACCCACTTCTTCAGATCAATTTCATTAGCAAAATGATCTCTTGGATTTTAGTCTGAAGTGTTGTACTGACTCAGAATGGAACAGTATCAATAATTATCAGCCTTTTAACTGGACACCTTTTAACTATCTTAAATTCAGTTTTTTTCTAGTAGTGTTTCATTAAACATTTATCTAATGCTGCAAAAGCATCTTTAATATGATTGCATGTCCTGGCCTGCACAGACCCTCTTCCTCCTCAGCTTCATCATCTCTCTTCTGCTACATCATTTCTTCTGAAGGGACTACTGATTTCTGCAACAAGAGTCATGTCCATAACCTGGGGTCTGTGGAGCCAGGTCATCATGATCCACATCTGAACTACAGAGGGTGCTAACCACATCTTTACACCTGGTCCTTTCTAGCTTCATCGTCATGGCATATGAGTATTCCAACATGACAGAATGCATCTCCTTGGACCCAGTGCACTGCTACTGCAGTATAACATTCCAGGCTGCACCCCTCTAAAATAACAATATGAAACATGAAAGGACACAGTGGCTGAGATTGCATCACCATAAGAATCTGAAAGATGGGAGTTCTTAAGCTGATGGAAAACAGAGGCCAGACTACTGATCCTGGCTAGCAAAAGAGAGTTTTGGAATTCTGAGACCTGAACTCTGAATCACCAGCATAGACCAGGTTTAATTCCAGTGGCTTCAGTAGAGTGATTCCTCATTTACAAAAAATGTGTGTGAGGGAGACAGCCCTAAAACACTTGGGCTACGTCTACACTGGGACGCTACATCGAAATAGCTTATTTCGACATAGCAAAATCGAAATAAGCTATTTCGATGTGTAGTGTCCACACATCCTCCAGGTCTGGTGCCGTCAATGTTCAACGTCGACGTAGGAAAGCACTACATCGAAAAGGGCCCCACAGGGGAGCGTCTACACACAAAAGCAGTCCCAATAAGAATAAGGGGGCTAGGAAAGCCTGTGGACAGGGTCATAGGGTGGATTAGCCCTTCTGGGGCAACAGCAAGCCGCTCCCTTAAAGGGCCCCTCCCAGACACACTGGGCCTGCACAGCATGAGGTCCACAGAGCTGACAACTGGTTGCAGACCCTGTGCTTGCAGCATGGACCCCCAGCTACAGCAGCATCAGCAGCAACCAGAAGGCCTGGGCTGAGGGCTGCTGCACACGGTGACCATAGAGCCCTGCAGGGGCTGGACAGAGCATCTCTCAACCCCTCAGCTGATGGCCGCCATGGAAGACCCTGCTATTTCGATGTAGTGGATATGGATCGTCTACACATTCCCTATTTCGATGTTGAACATCGAAGTAGGGCGCTATTCCCATCTTCGGATAGGAATAGCGATTTTGACATCTCACCGCTTAACGTCAAGTTCAACGTCGAAATAGCGCACGGCATGGGTAGATGCGACGCGTGCTATTTCGACGTTGTGCTGGCTACTTTGAAGTAGTCGGCTAGTGTAGACGCACCCTTGAAGAAAAGCTTTGAACTGGTACTTTTTTCTTGTCAGGATCTGTCTGACAGCACCTGTGAACCTGGTTTGAGTACTAAATCACCAACTAACTAATGATGGCTTAGAGGATAGAGATGGGTACCTGCTTCCAGGGGTGCCAACAGCTGCCACGAGCACCAGGTCAAGATGGGAGAGGGGCCCAGCTCCATGTCCCAGAAGGGACAGGGCTAAGCGCAAGAAAGAGTGGGGCCAAAAGCAGTCAGCCCCCAACGCCACCTGGACCTCAGCACTTCCTCCTCCCCGTTACAGCTGCAGGCAGCTGGAGCAGCACTCCTGCAGTGTTCCAAAGGGGCCTGGAGCTCTGGCCACTACTGCTACAACTTAGGTAGTACTGGTGGCTGGAGCTCTTGGCACCTTTGAAAGGCCGGGCCCAGGGGCAATTGCCCCCTTTACCTCCACCCTTTCAGCAGTCCTGTCTGCCTCTTATCAGATCTACTTAGAACAATAAAAAAGAAAATCTGCATTGATATGGTTATAAAAGTGTGTGTGTTTGTTTATACCCTTTCTCCCTACTGTTCACATGGCCGTCTTTAGTGGTATGGTGGCAGGCTGTTATGGCCCACAGAAGGAAAGCCATAAAGGGAAGAGGGCCACAGAGCTGCTGAGGTTTCTATAAAGGCCTTGCCTTGAGCAGTCACTTGCCTGGAACATACATAAGACCAGACCTAGTATACTCCAACTCAGTGTAGAAGTTATTTAAATAAATAATAACTTTTCTCCCTGTGCATTTCCTTGTGGGTTTTTATTTTGCTAGTGAAAGTAGCTGTATCAGAGAAGTGTGTTAAGAATTCGCAAGCAATCACTCGTGCTATTTTGACAGGCCAGCTATGTATTCAATAACAGTCGATTGTCCTTTCTGGGGATTAATTCTGCACAGGGCTCGAGGAAGTCGGTGTATTTGGTTCTTGTGGAGTTTCTACCTGATAGTTCCATTGGAAAGGTGGGATTTTCTCCCCATGAGGAAGGGAAGGAAAGTTCAATCCCACCCTCACCAAAGCCCTCAGATCCTGTCATATTTAATGGAGCCTATAGCCAGCTAGATGTGTTTGTGCATTGTCTGTGTTGCAGGGCAGCATGTGTTAAAATCCTGGTGTTAAGTAGGCTAGTTTTGACTTGCTAGATGGTGGAAGTAAAATTGCTCTGTGTATACTTGGATTTTAAAACAAACTAGTTGTCCTATGTGTTTACTCCTCTTTCTTCCTCATGCAAACAAAGTTTTGTGTCTCTTGCACTTAATGAAAAACAATTATATGAACAAATCACAGGGTAGGAATGTCCAGGACAGTCCTGAATTTCCATGACAAGTCCTGCATCCCACATTTATGCAAATATGTCCTGCTGGACACTTTTGCTTAAATGGGGAATGTAGAACTTGTCATTGAAATTCCCTGCTGGGCAGGTTTCCTGCAGCTGGAGCTGCCTGGGGCACTCTGTGCCCCAGGAAGCTCCCAGCTCCAGAGCTGCTGGGAAACCCCCACACACACCCTTGCTGGGATTTCCTAGCCAGCTCCCAGCCACAGGACTGCTGGGGTTGCCTGCCCAGGGTTTCTGCAGCCAGGGCTTCCAGCATGGCTTGCCACCCCAGTCAGCTCCCAACCGCAGGGCTGCCAGGGACCCTCTGTGTCCCGCACACACTTTTTGAAAATGTGGCAGCCCTACTTCAGTGGCAAAGCTGGGTTCCAAATAACTGTGTTTGCTAACAGTGCACAAATATTCAAGGCCTAGCTGCACAGATTTTGCAGCTCTGGCTGGGTTTCCAGACTCTTCTGAAATGTGCAAGATAATGAATATTATGAGAAGGCTCACACAGTATTTAATGGGTTACTGTCCTAGTCCTTCACACTACACAATGTCAAGAAAATCTCTGCTTCCTGGCAGCCCCAGTCCCTTAGCAGCTACAGAGGTTGTGCTCCATAGGCTGCAGCCACACAGCCAAGTTATTGCAAGATAGCCACTATTATTTCAAAATAACTTTGCTGTCATCTACGTTACGCACACACTATTTTAAAATGAATTCGAAATAGTGGGTGTATTATTTCAAAATCCATAAAACTCATTGAGGGAGGAATAGTGCCTATTTTGAAATAAACACTGTGTGCAGACTATGTATTTTGAAATAGCAAAGTCCTATTTCAAAATACATTTTTTGTGGTAGCAGCACTAATTCAAAATAGTTATTTCAGAGTAGCTATTCTAGAATAGTTTATTTTGAAATAGGGCTGCTGTGAAGACAGAGGAGCCAAAGGGTGTGTCTACACAAGTGCCCTCCTTTTGGAAGGGGCATGTTAATGAGGGAGTTTGGAAGATGCTAATGAGGTGCTTCTATGAATATGCAGTGCCTCATTAGCACAATGGTGGCTGCAGGGATTCAAAAGTGCCGCTTTTGAATCGTGCTCCGCCCTTGTAGACAGGGGCCTTTCAAAAGGGCCCCCCAATCTCTGAAAGCCCCTTCTTCCCATTGTTATGCTAATGAGGCACTGCATATTCATCGAAGTGCCTCATTAGCATCTTCCAAAGTCCCTCATTAACGTGCCCCTTCTGAAAGGAGGAAGCTTGTGTAGACACATGCATAGTGTCCCGGGCCTCCACCAACACTCTTGGAGGAGTGAGGGAACAATAGTGAGTCCTGAAGGACAGCGCAGCAACTTACAATAAAAATACTACTCTGCAGTAGTGAATGGGTAGAAGGGGGCGCAAGGACTATGCTGTGTCCTCAATCCATCCCTCCCACCTTTTGCTATCTGCGGTCCCTCTTCCCAACCAGACTAAGGCCATGTCTACACTACAAGATACATTTGAATTTATTAAAGTCGATTTTATAATGCCTGTTCTTCTAAACTGGATTTTGAGTATCCTCACTTCCCACAGGCTCTCAACAGATTCAACACATTGCTTCTACACTGAAATCCCCAAATATTGACTGTTGCAGCAGTGCATTGTGGGAGCCTATCCCACAGTTCCCTCAGCCCCACATTCTGAGCCACAAGCCAGGTGCAGCAGCACTGTCAGTTTCCCAGGTCCCCGCAGCTTGGGGCCAGGGAAACTGACAGCACAGAACCCTAGTCAATTTTCCAGCTCCCACTACTACATTAAACCCTCAATTTAATGGACTAATAGGGATGTCCGTTCTTCCTCATAGTCCATTAAATGTGAAGGTTTACTTCCCATTCCTTCAGGGTCTCACAGCCCCAGTTCCAACCCAACTTCCCCCCAAACCTGCCCCCACCAAAAAACACTCCAAGCCCAAGAGAAAAACCCTCTCCAAAAAAACCCAAACACCTGCCACTCACTGGCTCTGGTGGAAGAACTGCTGAAGCCCCCTGTCTGGGGGTGCCTGGCTGTAGGAGGCCAAGGGCACCTACTGGGTGCATGTGTGCCCATGGGTGCCTGGCCCCCTGTGGCAGGAGCCATCTGGCCTCAGGGTGCCTGGCCCCTCACAGCTTGAGCTGCCCAGCCACGGGGTGCCTGGCCCCCTGTGGCTAAAGCTGCCTGGCCACAGGGTGCCTGGGCCTATGCACAGCTCGAGCCACCCAGCTTGACACTATAACCGTCAGGTAACTGAAATTTTTGTGATCTCGAGATTAGTACATCCTAAATCGAGCTAATCGTATTTACAGCGAAGACAGCCACCTGTTAATATCAAGTTAACTGCCTTAAATTTGGATTTGTCTCATAGGCTGTGTCTGCACTAGCCAAAAACTTCAAAATGGCCATGCAAATGGCCATTTCGAAGTTTACTAATGAAGTGCTGAAATATATATTCAGTGCTTCATTAGCATGTGGGCGGCCGTGGCACTTCGAAATTGATGCAGCTCGCCGCCGCATGGCTCATCCAGATGGGGCTCCTTTTCGAAAGGACCCCACCTACTTCGAAGTCCCCTTATTCCCATCTACTCATAGGAATAAGGAGACTTAGAAGTTGCTGGGGTCCTTTTGAAAAGGAGCCCCATCTGGACTAGCCGCGTGGCGGCGAGCTGCATCAATTTTGAAGTGCCACGGCCACCCGCATGCTAATGAAGCACTGAATATGTATTTCAGCACTTCACTAGTAAACTTTGAAATGGCCATTTGCATGGCCATTTCAAAGTTTTTGGCTAGTGTAGACGTACCCATAGTGTAGATGCAGCCTCATATGACACACGTATGACAACTTTGAAGCGCAGCAACGTGTACACCTCATTGATGCTCATAAGAGGAAGAAAGCAACAGCAGCAGCCACATCAAGAGAGCCAGGACAATTCCCTTGCTTCCACTGTGAACACCATGCCATTCAAAGCTTGGACTCCTCAGCCACATTCAAGTCCACAACCAATGAGCCTGTGTAAGCTCAAGAGGTCATCGTCGGACATGACAGACTACCTACTACTACTACTAGATGCAGCCTGAGAGGGAAGGGGGCAGTGCAGAGAATAGCAGAGCCAGCACTTCCCTCTCTACCTAAGTCCATTGCTTTTTTGCTCCCTTTCTCTTGCTAAAGACCCATTTGCCCTTTAATCTGCTTTTGCACTGAATTAGATGAGTTTTTGGAACAAATTAATATATTAAATGGAAATAACATACCAGAATGAAATTATATTCACCCAAGAGTTGTCAAGAAACTCAGCTGTGAAATTGCAGAACTACTGACTGCGGATTTGTAACCTACCATTTAAATCAACTTATGTACCAAATGACTGGAGGATAGCTAATGTGATGCCAGTTTTTGAAACAGGCAGCATAGGGGACCCCACAAATTACAGGCCAAAAAGCCTGACTTCAATACCAGGAAAACTGGTAGAAGCTAAAGAAGAGGATTATTGGGCATGTAGATGAACACAACTTGTTGGGGAAGCATTAACATGGTTTTTGTAAAGGGAAATCATGTCTCACCAATCTACTACTCCTTTGAGGGGAGTTAAAAAGCTTTTAAGCAAAGAACATAAGAACATAAGAACATAAGAACATAAGAATGGCCATACTGGGTCAGACCAAAGGTCCATCAAGCCCAGCATCCCATCTGCCGACGGTGGCCAATGCCAGGCGCCCCAGAGAAGGAGAACAGAAGACAAGTGATTTATCTCCTGCCATCCATCTCCTGCCCTTGTTATGAAGGCTAGGGCACCATACTTTATCCCTGGCTAATAGCCATTTATGGACCTGACCTGCAAAAATTTATCAAGCTCTTTTTTAAACCCTAATAGAGTCCTGGCCTTCACAGCCGCCTCGGGCAAGGAGTTCCACAGGTTGACTGTGCGCTGCGTGAAGAAAAATTTCCTTTTATTAGTTTTGAACCCACTACCCATCAATTTCATTTGGTGTCCCCTAGTTCTTGTATTATGGGAAAAGGTAAATAATTTTTCTATATTCACTTTCTCCACACCATTCATGATTTTATATACCTCTATCATATCGCCCCTCAATCGCCTCTTTTCCAAACTGAAAAGTCCCAGTCTCTCTAGCCTCTCCCCATATGGGACCCTTTCCAAGCCCCTAATCATCTTAGTCGCCCTTTTCTGAACCTTTTCTAATGCCAATATATCTTTTTTGAGGTGAGGAGACCACATCTGCACGCAGTACTCGAGATGTGGGCGTACCATAGTTTTATATAGGGGAAGTATGATATCTTTTGTCTTATTATCGATCCCTTTTTTAATAATTCCTAACATCCTATTTGCCTTACTAACTGCCGCTGCACACTGCGTGGATGTCTTCAGAGAACTATCCACTATAACTCCAAGATCCCTTTCCTGATCTGTCGTAGCTAAATTTGACCCCATCATGTAGTACGTGTAATTTGGGTTATTTTTTCCAACATGCATTACCTTACACTTACCCACATTAAATTTCATTTGCCATTTTGCTGCCCAATCACTCAGTTTGCTGAGATCTTTTTGTAGTTCTTCACAATCCCTTTTGGTTTTGACTGTCCTGAACAACTTGGTGTCATCTGCAAACTTTGCCACCTCACTGCTTACCTCATTTTCCAGATCATTGATGAACAAGTTGAACAGGATCGGTCCCAGGACTGAGCCCTGGGGAACACCACTAGTTACCCCCCTCCATTGTGAAAATTTACCATTTATTCCCACCCTTTGTTTTCTGTCTTTTAACCAATTCCCGATCCATGAAAGGACCTTTCCTCCTATCCCATGACCACCTAATTTACATAAAAGCCTTTGGTGTGGGACCGTGTCAAAGGCTTTCTGGAAGTCTAGGTATATTATGTCCACTGGGTGCCCCTTGTCCGCATGTTTATTAACCCCTTCAAAGAATTCTAATAGATTAGACAGACACGACTTCCCTCTGCAGAAACCATGCTGACTTTTGCCCAACAATTCGTGCTCTTCTATGTGCCTTGCAATTTTACTCTTTACTAGTGTTTCTACTAATTTGCCTGGTACTGATGTTAAACTTATCGGTCTATAATTGCCAGGATCTCCTCTAGAGCCTTTTTTAAATATTGGTGTTATATTGGCCGTCTTCCAGTCATTTGGTACCAAAGTGGATTTAAAGGATAGGTTACAAACCACTGTTAATAACTCCGCAATTTCACATTTGAGTTCTTTCAGAACCCTTGGGTGAATGCCATCTGGTCCTGGAGACTTGTTACTATTCAGCTTATCAATTAATTCCAAAACCTCCTCTAATGTCACTTCAATCTGAGTGAGTTCCTCAGATTTGTCGCCTAAAAAGGCTGGCTCAGATTTAGGAACCTCTGTAACATCTTCAGCCGTGAAGACTGAAGCAAAGAAATCATTTAATCGCTCCGCAATGGCACTGTCTTCCTTGATCGCTCCTTTTATATCTTTATCATCCAAGGGCCCCAGCAGTCATGGAATAAGAGGGAAGGTTCTCCAATGGACTGATAAATCAGTGGGCAATGGTGGGTCAAAAAGCAAGCAGAATATTGGAAATCATGAAGAAAAGATGGATAATAAGACAGAATATATCATATTGCATCTATATAAATACCTGGTACACCCACACCTTGAATACTATGTGCAGATGTGGTCACCTCATCTCAAAATATATATATTAGAATTGGAAAAGATTCAGAAAAGGAAGACAAAATAATATAAAATAAAAAATAAAATAAAATAAAAATATGGCTGCCATAGGAGGAGAGATTTATAAGACTGGGACTTTTCAGCTTGGAAAAGAGATGACTATGGGTGTATGATAGAGATCTACAAAATCATGACTTGGGTGGAGAAAGTAAGTAAAGGATAACCAAGAACTGGGAGTCACCAGCAGGTCACCAATTGAAACTTATAAGTAGCATGTTTAAACCACATACACATTTTCATACAAAGCATGGTCAGCCTGTGGAAGGCCTTGCCAGAGGAAGTTGTAAAGGTCAAAATTAAAACAGTGTTCAAAAAGAATTAGCTAAATTCATGGAGGATAGATGAATCAATGATTATTGGACAGGATGGACAGGGAGGATGTCCCTAGCCTCTGTTTGCCAGAAGCTGGGACTGGATGATAGGGGATGGCTTTCTTGTTTATCTTCCTCCTGGCACCTGGCATTGGCCACTGCTGGAAGACAGGATGCTAGGGTAGATGAACCTTTGGTCTGACCCAGTTTGGCAAGTCTTATGTTTTTATACTATTATTATTTGCCTGATACATTGAATTATCTACCCTGTAAATACATATTTAGAAGAGTCTTTGAGAAGAACATATTTGCTTGAAGTTGAAGACATTTAAAACTGGAAGATTTCTGCATTGTTTATGTAGCACATCAAACAGAGAAGATTGCTGATTGATTTTTGAAAAGCAGGCCTGCAGCCTAGAGCAGTTTTCTGTGGCTGGATTTAACATCGAAACCACAGCTCAATGGAATTCATCAAGGAAGCAGAAATACAACCAGAAATGTTGGTCTGGGGTTGATTGTGGAATGCAGTTACAGCTCCACACTGGGCTAGTGTGTTGCCCACATAAGAGCTGTAAGTGACATTGTGTCTAAAGAAGGCCCTAGATCACCTGGAGCTCCAGGTTAGAAGGCCTAGCAGAAGAAGGAAGACAGCATCATTTCCCCCCTCTACCTGGTTTGGACATCCATGCCCACTGGGGAGGCTCATGGTGGCAGTAGTAGATTTATGGATGTGTTTCCTGAAGGCAAGGATCCCCACTGCATCTGGTCACTTCATGTGGGTACTACTCAGGCACAATCTGACCATAAGAAAAAAGAAGCTGTGGACCAGACTGGGAAACTTGACAAGTGTAATGCTTGTCTTGAGCTAGAATTCAATAAAAGTCTCCTTGGACTGCTACCCCTTCCTACTCCTCCACATGGGGACCAATGATACTGCCAAAGATGACCTTGAGCAGATCACTGCAGATTATGTGGCATTGGGAAGAAGGATCAAGGAATCTAAGATGAAAGTTGTGTTCTTGTCCATCCTGCCTGTTGGAGGAAAAGGCTCGGATAGGGATCATTGAATTTTGAAAGTGAATACATGGGTACACAGGTGGTGTCAAAGAGAGGGCTTTAGATTCTTTGGCCAGGGGATGATGTTCCAAGATGAAGGATTGCTAGGAAGAGATAAGATCCAACTAGCGATGACAGGGAAGAACATATTTGCTGACAGTTTGCAAACCTGGGGAGGGGAGGTTTAAACCAGGTTTCTCGAGGGATGGTGATGTAGGCCCTGAGGTAAGTAGGATACTGGGAAGAAACACAAGAAAAGGAAGATTCAACAGAGGATGATCCTTGATCCATGCTGTCAAAGTAGGCCAATTGGCTAGTTATCTTAGGTCTACACACACAAATGCAAGAAGCCTGGGAAACGAACAGGAAGAATTGGAAGTCCTGGCACAAAGAACTATGATGTGACTGGAATAACAATGTCTTGGTGGAATGTCACACATGGCTGGAGCACTGTCATGGAAGGGTATAAACTGTTCAGGAAGGAAAGTGGGAAGAAAAGGTGGCAGAATTGCACTGTATGTAAGAGAGCAGTATGATTGCTCAGAATTCCAGTAGGAAATGGGAGAAAAGCATGCTGAGAGTCTCAAGGTTAAGTTAGAGGTGAGAGCAACAAAGGTGATGTCCTGGTGGGGGTCTTCTACAGACTACCAGATCAGGTGGACGAGATAGATGAGGTTTTCTTCAAACAACTAACAGAAGTTTCCAGATCACAGGCCCTGGTTCTCACTGGGGACTTCAATCACCCTGATATCTGCTGTGAAACCAATACAGCAGTAGACAGACAGGAAGTTTTTGGAGAATGTTGGAGATAGCTTCCTGGTGCAAGTGCTGATGGGTCAGGCTCAGCTCAACCTGCTGCTCACAAACGTGGAGGAATTGGTAGAAGTAGATGTGGATAGCAACCTGGGCAGCAGTGGTCAAGAGATGGTCAAAATTCAGGATCCTGACCAAAGGAAAAAAGGAGAGCAGCAACTTTCGACTTCAGAAAAGCAGACTTTGACTTCCACCAGAAACTGATGGGCAGGATACACTGGGACAATAACATGAGGGAGAAAGGAGTCCAGGACAGTTGTCTGTATTTTTAAAAAATATAAAAAACCTTACTCAAGGCACAGGAATGCACCATCCTGACATGCAGTAAAAAAGCAAATATGCTAGGCAGTCAGCCTGGCTGAACAAAGAAATCTTTGATGAGCTTAAGCTCAGAAAGGAAGCTTGCAAGAAGCGGAAACTTGGACAGATGACTAAGGGTATAAATATATTGCTTGAGCATGCAGGGGTGTAAGCAAGAGGGCCAAAGCACAACTTGAGTTGCAACTAGCAAGAGATATGAAAGGAAGCAAGAAAGGCTTCTACAGTCATGTGAGCAATAAGAGGCTGGTCAGGGAAGGAGTGATACCCTTACTGAATGAGGGAGGTAATCTAGTGACAAATGATGTGGGAAAAGCTGAAATTATCAATGCTGCTTTTGCCTCTGTCTTCACAGATGAGGGCAGCTCCCAGGCTACTGCACTAGGCAGCACAGAAAGGGAAGGACATGGACAGCACTTAGTGGAGAAAGGACAAGTTAAGAACTATTTAGAAAAGCTGGACATATACAGTTCCATGCGGCCTGATGAAATGCATCCAAAGGCCCTGAGGGAGTTGGCTGAAATGATTACAGAACAATTGGCCATTATCTTTGAAAACTCATTGTGACTGGGGAGGTCCCAGATAATTTGGAAAAGGCAAATATGGTGCCCATCTTTAAAAAAGGGAAGAAGAAGAAGAATCCTGGAAACTACAGACTGATCAGTCTCACCTCAGTCCCTCAAAAATTCATGGAGGGGATCCTCAAGGAATCCTTTAATGAAGTACTTGGAGCAGAGGAAAGTGATCAGGAACAGTCAACATGGATTCACTATGGATAAATCATGCCTGATGAACCTGATTGCCTTCCATGACAGGGTAAATGGTTCTGTGGAGATGGGGAAGGTGATGGATGTAATATACTTTGACTTTGGCAAAGCTTTTGTTACAGTCTCCCACAGTGTCCTTGCCAGCAAGTTAAAGAAATATGGCTTAGATAAATGGCCAGGTGGATAGAAAGCTGGCTAGATGTTCACGCTCAACTGGTAGTGCTCAATGGCTCTATCTCTGGTTGGTGGCTGAGATTAAGTGGAGTACCCCAAAAGTTGGTTCTGGAGTCAGTTTTATTCAACATCTTTATTAATGACCTAGGAGAGGGAACCGATTACACCCTCAGCAAATTATTGGATGACACTAAATTAGGGGAAAGACGTTGATATGCTGGAGGGTAGATATAGGGCCCAGGGAGACCTAGATAAATTAGGATTAGGCCAAACAAAATTTGATGAGGTTCAACAAGGCCAAGTGCAGAGTCCTGCACTTAGGATGGAGGAATCCCAAGCACTATTACTGGCTGGGTGGCAACTGACTATGCATCAGTTCTACAGAAAAGGATGTGGGGATTATGGTGGATGAGATGCTGGCTATCAGCCAACACTGTGCCCTTGTAGCCAAGAGGATAACTGGCATACTGGGATGCATTGGTAGGAGTTTTGTCAGCAGAGCTAGGAAAGTGATTATTCCCCTTTATTTGGTGCTGGTGAGGACTCAGCTAGCGTATTGTGTTTCTTGCTGGGTCCCCCATTACAGAAAGGTTGTGGATGCACTGGCAAGAGTCCAGTGGAGGGCAACAAAAATTATTAGGAGGCTGGAGCACATGACTTATGAAGATAGGTTGAGGGATCTGGTCTTATTTAGTCTACAGAAGAGTGAGGAGGAATTTGATAGCAGTATTCAACTACCTCAGGAGAGATTCCAAACAGAATGGACAAAGGATTTGTCAGTGGTGATAGAGGATATTTGATAGAATGAGGAGCAATGATCTTAGGTTGCAATGAGGGAGGTTTAGGCTGGATAATGGAAAAACTATTTTTTGCAGTCGAGGCTGGGAAAATACTGGAATGGATTACCTATGGAAGGGGTAAAATCCTGTCTTGATTAAACCCTGGCTGGGAAGATTTAGTTGGGACTGGTCCTGCATTCAGCAGGAATTCGGACTCAATGACCTCCTGTAGTCTCTTCCAATTCTGTGGTTCTAATTAATGTGTGGTGTTATGTTAAAGTTTCTTCGGGGGCTGCCTCAAGCTTTTGAGAAATCACCTCTCCCTCTCTAACCATGATCCCCAAAACAATTATGTTCTTGGGCAGTGCTTCCCAAAGTGTGGTACATGTACCACTGGTGGGACACAAAGGTATTTCAAGGCACACACAGAAGAAAATAAGTTACTAAAAACAGGGGATAAGTACTGGGCCAGCACTGGGAGAGGGGGTAGGCTGATAAGGCCAAAGTTCTGAAAGCAGTATGGAATGCTTTTAAGTTTGAGAAACACTGTTCTTGGAGAACAGTGACCTTGTCATCCAACAACAAGAAGCTCCTAAGTGTAGAAGCCCAAGCTTTCACGGGACTTGCTCCTACTTTGTGGACTTCACTTCTGCAAGGCATGACCACAGACTATCACTCTCAGAGCTACATGCAAAATTCCTCTCTACAAGTTCACTTTTCTTCACTTATTTCTGAACTCCCAGCGCTATCAAAACCACTGAATGCAACCCTTCTTTAAAATGGGGGTGGAGGAGAGGAGGAGCTAGGGGACCTACATCTCTGTCATCCTGACTTTGTTTTGGTAGCTTCCTAGACACCAATGTATAAAACATTGAATTTGTGACTACCTGGGATAATCACTAACAGGCAGCATGGATTTACTAAGAACAAATCATGCCAAACCATCTTGATTTCCTTTTTTGACAAGGGTAACTGGTTTCATGGATATGGGGAATGAAATGTACATAATACACCTGGACTTCAGAAGGCTTTTGACACAGTCCCAAATGACATTCTGAGAAGCTGGGAAAATGAGAGCTTGGCAGAGCTACTATTAAGTGGCTATGTAATAGGTAAAACAACTGCAAACAAAGAGTAACTGTTAACAGAATTATGTTGGATTGGAGGGATGTCTTAAGAGGAGTCACATGCAGGGGTCTCTTCTGGGTCCACTGTTGTTCAACAGCTTTATTAATGACCTGGATAAAGGAATAGAGAGCAAACTGGTCAAATTTGCAGATGATATAAAGCTGGGGGAGTTGCCAACACTTTTGAGGATAGAGCTAAAATTCAGAGAGATTATAATACATTGGAGAATTAGGGCATAGACAACAAAAGGAAATTCAAACAAGAGAAATGTAAGGTGCTATGCATAAAGAAGAACCAAATGTACAAATACGGAATGTGGGATAACTGGCTTGGCAGCAGCAGTGATAAGCAAAATCTGGGAGTTGTGGGAAATTACAACCTCAACATGAGTCAACAATGTTATGCTGTTCAAAAAAAATGTTGCATTAACAAAGACAAAGCATGCAAGACACTGGTGTTGATAGCAATGCTCTACTCAGCACTGGTTAGGCCAAATCTGGAGTATTGTGTATAATTTTGTTCAACAATATATGGAAATGATGTAGAGAAACTTAAGAGGATCCAGAGGTGAATGACAAAGGTGGCTAAGGGATGGAACCAGAGGCAACATGGCGGTGGCATGGTAGGGACATCATTAAAAAGATGGGGAAAAGTTCTGACTTGCAGAGTGCAGGACAAGAGGCAGTGGCTTCAAATTATAATAGAGCAGAAAGCAGGTTTAGATTAAATCTCAGGAAAAATTTCCTAACTGTAAAAACAATAGGACAATAAAACAGATCACCTAAAGAGGCTGTGGAAGCTTCCACACTGGAGGTTTCGAAAAGGAGTCTGGAGACATCTGTCTTCGATGGTTTAGACACAACAAATCCTGCATCTTGGCAAGTGATAGAATGAGGTAACCACTGTGATCCCGTCTAATTCTATGGTTCTATCATTCTAATATTGATTGTATACCTCTGATACAATGTGTATTTTTCCCTATCCATTAAGGTAACAGATTCTCCTTAATTTGAGCTATTGAAAACATATTTATTTTTATATCTTGTTCAAAATTATAGTATTCAAAGAAAATGAAAAGTAAGACTGTAATATTGCACTTCTTTTTAAATGATAAAAGATGCAATTCAGTGACATACTCTCACTTCGTTTTCTGTATTTATAACATGTTTTGTCTTTTTGACGATAGTAAATTGCAAGAGGCAAGGAAGTATCCTGGGACTTAAGGCTGCTCAGAGCCCATTCTGACTTACGTACAAGTTGGGGAGGACTGTGAGTTACTAGAGTGAATTCTTTCTCAGATATCTGGCTGGAAGGACTTCAGCACATGCTGAGAGCCTAACTCAAGGGTCTGCAAGCTGGGGATCTTTAAGGACTTCGTGACTCCCAGCACTATAGTTGTAAAGTAAAAACAAACAAACAAACATACTAACCTCCTGATTATTTTTGATAAATGGTGCAAGTCTAAAAGCCCAAAAATGAACAACTCATATTTAAATAGCAAAGAATATGTAATGTCAAAATGTTGGATAAATCCTCCTTTAATATGTGCAGTGCAACGTGGGACATGATACTCTATCTGTGTTTTGATTGTGTTGCTAATAAAATCTTGATTTTGAAAAGGAAAAGGAAACTTGTAGCATTCCTGCTGTGAAGGGTAATGTGCATTTTAAAAAAGAAAGCTGAAAATAAACATGAAATAAAATTGGCATAATTAAGGCAGGGTGAGGATGGCTTCAAAAAAGAGGAAAATTGAAGATGAAAACACAGAATTTCAAACTGAATGGACTCAATTATTTGCATGTATATCAAGCTGGGCTGGGCTCCTTTTATGTCTCATGTGAAATGAGAAGTTTGCCAACAACAAAAAATACAAGCCCGAGAGAATACGTAAAAAGTTTGTGAGCATCCTGCAATACAGATGTATTGCATCACAAATCATTGTGTGTGCGCTGTTCTTAAAATAGGGGTTATAAAAAGTGTGGTTTGACATTATTTATTAAGGACTGTCTTGTATTCACATATATTGCAGCTCTTGAACTATTGAGTTTTTTACTGAATTTGAAAAAATGGCTCTTCTTGCTATTTTGGTTGCCAACCCCTGGCCTAACTGATTGGCATATTTGAGACTGGGGAAAAAATTCCCACAGGTTGCAATGGCAGAGATGCCAGAAAGGGGTTCACCTTTCTCTTCAACATGGGGAATGATCCCAGAAAGGTACCCATGTTAATTGATATCTTCACAAAACAAAAAAGCAGTCATGTAGCACTTTAAAGACTGGAAATTCTGCATTTCCCACTCACAGAAATTCTGAGATCTAAAGAAGTGGGTCTGTCTCACGAAAACTCATCACCTAATAAATCATTTTGTTAGTCTTTAAAGTGCTACAAGACTGCTTTTTTGTCATGGGAAATGGGTCACTTACAAATGAAACTACTGTAAATAGTATTGTCTTTGTAACTTGAAGTCTTCAAATCATGATTTAAGGACTACAGTAACAAAGCCAGAGGTCAGAGGTCTCTTACAGGAGTGGGTGAGTGATATTCTATGGCCTGCAATGTGCAGGAGATCAGACTAGCTGGCCTTGATAGTCCCTTCTGACTTTAAAGTCTATGCACATCCTTCTGGGAGAGAAATTCTATGTTTTTAAAGAGAAGAGCATATGTTTACACAGTATGTCACTCACTTATTTGAATGAGTTACACCCTCTTAAATGGCATCTGCACATCTTTTGTTGGAGCTTATGTAATTTGGCTACAACTCAAGATGTGCAAAGACTTCTCTAGATGGCAATGCACCAATTCTGAGTAGGTTAAACAAAGGAGCAGTGTTACGGAGCTCTCCATTTCAACTGGGCTCAAAGCAAAGGTGCACAGAGAATACATAAAAAAGAAAACTAGGAGCCCAAAACATCAAGGCTGAAAAGAAAGAAAAAAAAAGCACCAAGGAAAGGACATTTTGCCTCCTGTAACGAAATCTTTTTAAAAATTTAATTAACAGTCTTATTCAGTAGTCTCTAAATATGAAATGTTGATAATGCATTTATTTTCTGGTAGTGCAGGTCTGTAAATATAGCAAAAATTCCTGTAGAACACTGACTCATGACAGGTTCTCAGTTGCTCACTTCCTACAGAGATAGGTAGGGTATAAAAATACAGATATAGGTAGAATGATAGCGTAGATGAATTAGAAAGATAATATAAAGGATTTTCCCCCTCCATTTAATTTAGTAATACAAATATTTTCTATATCTAGGTCTATGTTGGGCATGCTTAAAGAAATAAACATAAAAAGACTTAACGAAATGAGTATAATATACAGCATGTAAACTGTAAAATACTATTCCCCGAAAGGTCCATCTATTGTGAGAGAGAAGCATTCTTATGTGTCCACAGTCAAACCAACCGAAGACAACAATCAAGGTATATTTTTTATTGAAGAGAAATAATATGAAAGGACACAAGGTATAAACAATAACACAGTTCTGTTTATTATGGATAAGATTGAATATTGTTATTTATGGGCTCTTACTCAATAAAGTACTATTCAGAGTGAGCATCTTTTGGCAGACTTATATCCTCTACACCAGGGATCAGGAACCCCTCAGCCTGGGTGCCAAGATTGGCACATGAGCCAATTTTCACCAGCACATGAGGCAGGAGCTAAGCTTTGCCCATCCTCACCCGTGCAGCCAGGAGCTTGCTCAAAGCCATGCCACCTGTGGTGTACCAAAAGGTCAGCTAATGCTATCAAACACCACCTAAATGGTAAAGCTCTGCAGCTTAATTTATGTATTAATGAAGCTATTGTTAAGCAGGACGATTAGAGATTTTAAAAAGTAATACCATCACTCAGACCATATGTAGAAGCCAAAAGGTCAAATTTTGGCACTCTGCCTCAGAAAGATTGCTGACCTCTGTTCCGTACTGTAGGAAGTAGTACAGAAGAAGTCAGGAGAAAGAAATAAGTAGTTCTTGCATGAACCATGGAACTTACAGTGAGTTCAATTCCCTTAATATCAACTTCTACATCTTACTCTTGCAAATATCTTTTTCATTACAAACAAATTACACAGCAGATAGAGTTATAGGAAAGAGATCTCTACTAAGCACGCACAAAGGCCAGAGCTATATGCTGAGGTGCAGGAAATTTAGCAGTGTCTAGAAACAACGAAGAGGGGAGATTGAGAAGAACAGAATGAACAAGGTGTGAGGTCCAACTTTGGGGTAAGTGAATTTGCTTGACTGTTTGCAATTTTCTGTCTCTTTTGGGTTATTTCAGTTACTGTGTCATTTGGAAATGTGTGACTGGGCGCTGTTTAAGCCTTTGTTCCCTTGATCATATTTGATCAACTCTAGTCAGCCTTATGATCACCCTCCCTCTGGGGGGCTAACAAGGGGGAAGGGCAGACCTAGGAGAGAAAGACTTAAAAGCCAGTGGCTAAGTCACTACAGGGAGATAGAGAACAGGTGGCCACAAACAATGGAGTTTGTCAGAGGGAGTCCTAATATAGCCATTATGGTTATGAAGGACAGCATTATCTGTGCCAACATTGTTCCTGTCTCCTCCACCTGTGCCTGTGTTGACAGGAGGGCTCTGGCTTCCTTCACCACCAGATGCTGCCAAGGACCACCAGGAAGGACTGCTAAGCAGAGATAGGGTCCACCTATCAAGGAAGGTGAAGAGCATATTTGGATGCAGTCCAGCTAACTGAGTGAAGAGGGCTTTAAACTAGGTTCAGTGAGGGCCAAACTCCACAGCTAAGTCAAAAATATGGAGACCTGAGAGATGGGTCAGAAATTGTGGGGGAGCGTGGTGTGTAACAGCAGAGACAAAGGAGAACCAAGACAGAACAGGAGTGTGAAATCACAGCTTTCTTTGACCAGCCTTGTAGATAAGGGGGAAGCAATAGATGTGGCCTACCTAGACTTCAGTAAAGCATTTGATACAGTCTTACATATCTCATGAATAAACTAGGGAAATACAACCTAGATTGGGCTACAGTTAGGTAGGTGCATAACTAGTTGGATAACCATTCTCAGAGTAGTCATCTATGGTTCACAGTCATATTGGAAGGGCATAACAAGTGCGGTTACTCAGGTATCAATTTTGGGATCAGTTCTGTTCAATATCTTCATAATGCTTTAGGGTATGTCTACACAGCTACCTTATTCCAAAATAAACTATTCTGGAATAGCTATTCTGAAATAGCTTATTTTGAAATAACACTGCTATGCACAAAAATGCATTTCAAAATAGCACTTAACTATTTCAAAATACATTGTCCAAATACATACAATTTTAAGAAAGAACCCCTGGATACACTATGGAATATTTTGAAATAGGTTCTACTCCCTGTCCTAATACCACCTATTTTAAAATAGGCGCTATTCATCAGTTTTTAATTCATTTTTTATATCCTTCTGTTAAATTCTCTTTGTCTCAGTTATCATTTATCAGAATTTTCCAGATCTGAAGAAGTGGTTCTGTCCCACAAAATAAATTATTTTGTTAGTCTTTAAAGTGCTACAGGACTGCTTTTTTGTTAGGTTACAACTGTTATTTTGAAATAATGGGGTTGTGTAGGCCTACCCTTAGGCTATGTCTGGACAGCAGGCTTCTGTCAACAGAAATTTTGTCAATGGAGCATGCATCCAGACTGCAGATCTCTTCTGCTGTTTGGAAGCATTCAGTCGATATGCACAAGGAAGACGGGATATCTCAAGAGAGAAGTTTTTATGACATTTGGCTCCTTGTGGATGGGCCAAATGTCAGAAAAGCCTCTCCTGACAGACCTGTCTGCAAAAGATACGCAAATTGAAGTGCGCAATTTGCAAATCTTTTGCCAACAGTTCACCACAGTCTAGACACAGCCTTAGATAATAGCATAGTGAGTACAATCATAGAGTTTGTGGATGATGGCAGGCTGTGAGGGGCTGCAAGTGTTTTGGAGGATAGAATTATAATTCAAAATGATCTGGACAAACTGAAGAAATGGTCGGAGGTAAATAGGATAAAATTCAACAAGTACAGGTGGAAAGTACTGCCCTGGCCCAATCAGTGTTACATATACAAAAAGAGAAGTGACAGTCTCGGAAGCAGTACTGCAGAAAGAGATCTAGGGCTCATACAGGGCCAAACTGTTAAATGTGAGTTAACAGTGTGACACCATTGCAAAAAAAGCAGACATTCTGGGATATAGGGGATATACAGCTTTCAAGTACCTAAAATGTTGCTACAAGGAGGAAAATTATTTTGTTCTTAAGCTCTGATGATAGGACAAGAAGCAATGGGCTTAAATTTCAGAAAAAGAGGTTTAGGTTAGACATCAGGAAAAATTTCCTAAAGGTCTGGGTAGTTAAGAACTGGAACAAATTGCCTAAGGAGCATGTGGCATCTCCATGTTTGGAGATTTTTAAGAGCAGGTTAGACAAACAGCTAGCAGATATGACCTAGATGGTGCTTGGTCCTACCACAAGTGCAGGGGAGTGGACTTGATCTTTCCAGCTTCCTTCCAATTCTATGATTCTGTGAGGAAGCATCCTGGGAATAACTTGCATTCCTGAGTCCCAAAACTTTACTGAAATAATACCCTTTTGAAAATTGACCCTCTTGCTTCATTGCCATGTATCTTACAATACCTGTCTTATTTGGCGAAAACATCACTACTGTAAGGGAAAGTATGTTTTAACAACTAGGGGAGATTAAAGTGTATGCTTCCCCAGAAACAGACAAGTAAGCACAAGGGTTTAGCAGTGACTAATGCAAGAAATGTAAGGCAGAGATTAGATATAATTGTTTGAATGCAGTCATTGTAGGCATGTATCTCCATTTACTTTGAAACATATTGATCTAATGATAATGTGCAAGGAAATATTTCTTTTAAAAATGTAATGCTTGATTATATCAGTAATCAGTCCCGTTCTGAGCAGTTACAGGGTTTTTTTTATTTTACTAATTATAAGAATAATTGTGCCATTAGTTCTCAGAATGTAATTTTGCTAAGTAGTCAAACACAAAATGACTATCTCATGACACACTAATTTAAATTGCTTGGCTATTGTAGTTTAGCAGGAAATGTCTGATCTAGAGATGTTGCTTAGCAGGGCAAAAAGGGGAATATAAGCTGAGAAATAGTAGTGGAGGAACTCTATCTCAGATGTGTTTGTTATGATGTTTTCCCAAATTCCATTATATAATTAATATATTAAAACCTATCTGATAGTGGTGAAGGGCAAAGTCAACAGGAAGGAACTGAAGATTTGATTCTAAGGCTATGTTTTCAAATGAACATAAAAACAACTATAGTAGCTCAGACTCCTGAGGGGCTTGGGCAGGGCTCCAGGGGGAGCCATAGTGGGCAGGTTGGAGCCTCCTTTCTGGCTCATACTTGTCTCCAGGCTGTTGCATGGGAACAGGCTGCTGGCTGTGCAGCAGGCCCAGACACAAACCCTTTCTGGTTACTGCTTGGCTTGTGTCTTTAAGGGCTAGGATGGAGGGAGGGACCATGGAGGGTTCTCTGTCTGTGGCCAGAGAAACCTTCTGGGTACAGCAGAGCACCCGGGGGCTGGGAGCCTTCTTAACTTGAAATAACCCTTATTTCCTGGAATAACACAGCTTAGTTCAAAATATCTACTCCAAGTTAAACATTATTCCTCATGGAATGAGGTTTACTGATTTTGAATTAATTCATCCGTTATTTTGAGACAACTGCAGTTATCTTGAAATAACTTTGTACGGTAGCCCTAGCCTTTAGAGTGTTGGGGTTCTATTGAGGATTGGCTGTTTTGGCCTGTGTTGACATGGGATTAGCTTGATTTTTGTCTTATGAAATTCAGGTGCTTATTTACAATTTGTGAAAGTTGTCAACCCTTGACTTGTTTCACAGTATTCAGCACTGGTGCGGCCACAGGGGGAATATTGTGTCCCATTTTGGGTGCCACATTTTAAGAAGGAAGTAGATAAATGGGACTGAGTGCAGAGAACAGCAACTTACATGATAAAACATTCAGGGAACCTGTCCTGTAAGGGCTAAAAATGGGTGTTTTGTCTTGAGAAAGGAAGACCGAGGGAAAGCCTGAGAGGAATCTTCAGATTGGAAAAGAACTGTTATAAAGAAAAGAATGATCAATTTTGCTGTCTATGTCTAGTGAAAGTAGGACAAAAAGTAATCTGAATCTTCAGCAAGGAAGACTTCAGTTAGATGTAAGGAAAGCCTTCTGATTATAAGGATAGTTAAAGCACTGGACAAATTATCTAAGGAACTAATGGAATCCCCATCATTGTAGGTTTTCAAGAACAGGTTGGACAAACACTTGTCAAGAATAGTCTTACTTTATTTGGTCCTGCCTCAGCATGGAGGTGTGGACTTGGTGACTTCTTGAGGTCACTTCCAGACTTAAATTTCTGTGATTCTGAATCCTTAAAAGAAGAGAAACTTAAAACAGCCAAAAAAGTGATGACATATCAGGCAGTGCTTGGTTCAGAATCCCTCCATCTTCATCAACCCAGAAATTGCACTTAATTACTGTGTCCTCTAGACCTTTGCCAACAGATGAAACTACACTTGATTTATTTACCTACTAGGGCGTGGTGAAATGGGAAACATATTGCTTCCAAGGTATACAAAACAAGAGACTTGAAGCCTATAAATCCTATTTTGTCAACTGCATTTGTTTTTCACTCAAGCAGTAATCGTTGTACTATTCAGTTTAACCTTTATATACAGAATACATCCTTCCTACTCCTGAATACCATGTTAATTTAGCATTCCAAAAATGAACAATAATAGGATCAACAGCTCCACTGGAAGAAAAACTATTTTATTGTGATAACAGAATAAGTTACTGGCAGATTGCTCCACATTTTATTATAATAAAATAAGTAAATCATAGTGAACAGTGTGATATGAAAAATAAGTAGACAATAATCCAGCTAATGGCTAGATGGGTTTATAAATTCTGACAGTTCCAATGTACTCACTTTTGGCCATTTTCTTGGTTAAAATCCATTAAATGAAAGAGATCATATTACACACCACACATACTCAATATTTGTTCATGTTCTGACTAGTATTTATTACAGGTTTTCATTTAAAAATGCGTACAACAGGTTGAAAAATGTATTTCTAAAAAGTGATCTATTTTTACATGACATTCACTGGCCACAATAAAATCCTTAGTCTGAATAAAATTAAAATAAGAAATATGAATAGATTGCTTTTATATTTTTAAAGTGCCTTTATTTTAAAAGCTGAAAAGTTCAAAACAACTTTGCTAAGTTTAATTGGTTGAATTCTTGATTGCGCCTCCTAAAATCTTGCATAATGTTAATGATGTAGAATTGCTGAAATTCAGTGATGTTTCAAGAGAGACCTGCATAAAACAATCTATACAGAGTCCAGATTCCCTGAAAGTGGCCCAGGGAAGTGTTAAGTTCTCCTTCCCCTGCCAGCCTGTCTCTAGGAAGAAATTCCCCTATAGGTATGTCTATACTTACAGTGGGGTCGACATGGTGCAATCGATATTCCAGGGATCAATTTTGCTGTGTGTATGAAGATGCAGCAAAATCAATCTCTCTGGGTTCAGCTGTTGACTCTGGTATTCCACACATCAGAAAGGGACATTGTCATGAGCGCCAAGATCCCTGATCTACACCAGGGAACAAAGTGGATCCTGATATGTTGATTCTAGCTATGCTAATGCCATGGTTAGAATCACATATTTGGGATCAACTTTGACCCCTAGTGTAGACCAGGCCTAACAGAATAGCATTGTTGCCATCACCAGACAAAGAGGAGTATATCTCTGTTATAAACTGCAGTATTTTCAAAACTAAATATTTGAAAATCACAGGTGAGACCCTTTTCCCCCCCAAAAAAAGAACCCCACAAGAGTCACTTAAAATCATAACATTTTTTAAAACCATAAAAATTTTTGGCTTCTTTTTATTTGCCTGTTGGGCTTTTGAAACTATGAGGAGCACTTGGATCATGTTTTTAAACTTTTCTTCACAACATTATCACTAGAAACTACCTTTGTAAACATATGGAAGCAAATATTCTCATGTTATCTACTCCCAGAGCTAGGTCTTTAATAAAACACCAAATATCATGACACTAGCAATAAAGTTGGGTTAGTATCAATTGTGTTTGTTTGAGCACGGGGCTGAATAGTGAAAACAACTGAATTTTAGTCCTGGGAGACACCTTAAATCTCTCTGTGCCTTAGGGCAAAAATCTTCCCCTGGTGTCAAAGTTTCCCTGTGTAAAACAGGAATAACAATACCAACCTTTGGTTAGTCAACATTTTAATGGAATGGGCCATTCTGTTAATGAGTTAAGAGTTTGAGTGTTATTGAAGAAAAATTTTCACACCACTCTTGAAAGGGAGACAGCTGAGATGTCTTTTATATTCAAATTCGGCACATTAACACATGGTTGGAACTGGGATGGGAATTTTCTGAGTCACTATAGGGGCTTGTTTGCATACTTGGCTTAATCTAATTCTTGACCTCCCCCCACTTCTACCCCTCTACTCTCTGATTTGCTCACCTTGATCATTTTTATCTGATTTGTCCTCCTTGATTACTGTTTTTGGTTCTCTGTGCCTTAAATATTGAGTCTGTTCTGGTCTGGCTATGGTCTGAAGAAGTGGGTCTGTCCCACAAAAGCTCACCTAATAAATTATTTTGTTAGTCTTTAAAGTGATACTTGACTGCTTTTTTGTTTTGATAGTATATAGACTAGCACGGTTCCCTTTCTGTTACTCTTCAACCTTTTTATGGGTGGGTGGAGGTGCATGTTAATAGATTAAGTACATAAAGTGAAAGTCACCTCTCTGCAAGTGTCCCATGCATACCTATGCATTTCTTGGGAATTAAAACATAAGGGTGAATTTTATTACTCCTTTTTCTAAAATATTTTGAATAAGAAAAGGTTATGTAAGTACTAAGTACAATTATTTTGTACTGTTTCAGACTGAGATGAACAACATGGTGTCCACACACAGTTTGATGTTTAGGTTATGTCTACACTATGAAATAAAGTTGAATCTATTAAAGTCAACTTTGTAACACTAGATTTTATAAAGCCAAAGCTGGGTGTCCATACCTGCTCACAAAGTTGATTTGCTGTCCCCACTAAATTGCCAAAGTTGAACTGTTGCAGCAGAGCATTGTGAGCACCTATCCCATAGTTCCTTTGAACCTGTTGCATTCTGGGTTTGTTTGTTTTTTTGCTGGTGTGTTCCAGGAAGAAAATGCCCTGCAAGTGGTTGTGGGTATGTGATGTCATCTTCTCAGACTGCATTGCCCTCATTCCCTCCCTCCCCCCAATGAGTCTCTTTCCCCAATGAGAGAAAGTGCGAGCCAGCTACATTATGAAAAAGAGACAGCTTTTTTTTTTTAATGGAAAGTCATCTTTACAGAAAGAGGCAGCTTTCACCAAAGAGTTTTTTCAAGCGACTTCAAATTGACATTAAGTACACATGGAGAGAGAGAGGCTGAAGGAGCCAGTTTCTTCCTCCCACTGAAAATATATGAAACAGGTGGGCTTCAGAAATAGGCTTTATTCCCTATCTTAACAGCCCCTATTTTGAAATAGGTATTTCAGAATAAGCAAACATCATTCCACAAGGAATAATGCCTATTTCAAAATAAGCCAACTGCTATTTTCAGAACTATTTTGAAATAGCAGTTGCATTGTATAGCCATCAGCAAAGTTATTTTGAAATACCAGCCCTGAGATTCTTCAGTTCAGTAAAAATCTGCAAAGTGAGCTTCAATACTTGCAGATTTTCTGCATCCTCCAAAACGATAAAGATCTCGAAATGCTATACGGATCTGAGTGGTTAGTGGGAAGCAAAACTGTGTCAGTGCTACTGGAATGTTTTGTTGCACATTTCTACAAAGGGGTATTTTCTCCAAAATAAATATGTGGTTTTTATATTGACAACAGCAACAAAAAATCCCCTGGTACAAAAAAACCTAATTGATTTATGGGACATTTAGGATTAGTTTAGCTTCTTTCACAGTGTTAGAACCAGAAACTACCTGATGCTGCTCCTGAGATGAAATGCATACCCGAAAAAGTACCCATGAGAGTTGACACTCACTGAAATGACTGTGTATAATGTCTATAATATCTGAGCCTACAGAAAAGATACAGGCTGTGGCCACACTAACCCCTCCTTTTGGAGGGCTATGGTAATGTGGCACTTTGGGATATGCTAATAAGGCACTTCCATGAATATGCAGTGTATGAATATGCAGTGCCTCATTAGCATAAAGGTGGCTGTGCGCGCCTCGAAACTGCCATTTTCTAAACTCAGCCACCCATGCAGCCGGGGGGGCGGGGCCTTTCAAAACGATCCCCTAACTTTGAAAGCCCCTAATTCCCATCTGGTTTTGAGAATAAGAGGCTTGTGAAATCAGGGGTCTGTTTCAAAAGGATCCCAGCTACATGGACAGCTGCATTTTGAAACCAGCAGTTTTGAAGCACACGCAGCTGCCATTATGCTAATTAGGTGCTGCATATTCATGCAAGTGTCTTGTTAGCTATCCCGAAGTGCCATATTACCATAAACCATCTGAAAGGAGGGGTTAGTGTGGCCACAGCCATAGGGTGAGTAGTAAAGAGTGTTAATATTGCGCATATACATAGCTCCTTTCATCCAAAGATTTCAAAGTACACAACAATTATCATAGGAGTTAATTCTGCCCTTCAACATATGGATAAAATGTGGGACAAGAGATGTTTACAAGCACAATTTTCAAGCAAGCATAAAGTTAGGCACATAACTTAACTGTGAAGCACCTGAGTCAGTTGCCTGACAGGGTTCCCTGTAATTTTTTCCATTCACAGGTGGAATAAATTGTTACGTGCGCCCAGGAATACGGAGATGTGCACCACTAGTAGAAACATGATGCTGGCTGTGGATACTGTGGGTATTCTTCTAATCAGCTGGGGAGATCCCAAATCTCTCCTAGTCAGTTGCCCAAGTTCTCACTTTTCAGGGAACACTGGCCTGACTCCCAAAGGTCCTCAGAGGCTCAGAAAATAAGGTGCTTAGATATGGGTTTAGATGCATATCTTCAGACATCTTAGTCTGAAATTCTACTGTAAGTTTCCTAGGTCACACAGCGAATCAGCCTCTTGGGTGTGCTAAAGAGTACTTTCCTGCTCTAACCACTAACCATTACATGGAAAACACAGCAGTAGTTATCTCAGATGTCAAGTACGTGCTTCACACCTCCTGGCGAGTTTAATTTTACGCCTAAATAACATAATTTACATATTTCAGATTTTCTAATGTGAATGGCTATAAATCACTCTAGAGTTGAGAACATGTTTTAGGGGGCCAACTTCCCCTTTATTTTGAATTGCACATCTCCCAGGGGCATATTTGAGGACATGACTATACACATGGTGGATGTGGGATTTAGTGAATAGGAAAGACGTGAACTGTAAGTGATTTTTGGCAGTTATCCATTTGTAAATGTTAGGGGATTTTTTCCCTATGAAGGGTGTGTAACCCTTAGTGAATCAGCCTTTTAGTATTTTATTTGGTAACAGACTTAATAGTATGTTGTACAGTGTCTAAAGGCTTAAGATTAAAATGATACGTATCCGGTAAAAGGACTAGGCTAATCCCCACCAGCTGGAATATAGTACAGAGGGGCCCTCCTTTCTGGATGGGTTTTGAATTGGAATTAAGACCTCTTCTTAAAACAAATGAAAAAAAGTTTGTAGAAGTGAAGACATACAGTAGTGCAACAAAATGAAGTTTCAGCAATAAAGTTAAAGTAACCCTCCTTTCAGCTGGCTCCACGCTTTCAGACTAGTGGAGAAAGAGCAACAATCACAGCTTGCTATGGAGCTCCAGCAGACAATTTGCTCTCTGAAGCACACAAGGCAAACTAATAAAAAGCCTTCTTCTAGATTCAGAAGACATATTACTTTTGGATTTGAAAGCTTCCAAAAATATACAAGATGAAGAAAACACTCCCCATTTGCCAGAAACACATTGAGGGAAGAATGTAATGTAAGCAAAACTCCAAATATGTTTGGAAATATATATAATACCCTGAACTAAAAACTTTCATCACAGTGATAAGATATAACTTTGGGTAAAGACAGCAGCAGACGGCTCAGTCAATACTGTCTTGAAATCCTCTTTTACACCTCTTTCTGAAATATAAATATGGCCCCTGTCCAGTTTTCCCAGTCTGAATGACTTTGGCTGAGGGAGGCTGGTATGGAAGTCATTTCCCTTTTAGGTGCAGTAGCTGCTTTCCACAGACTCAACAAAGACATGAAATATCATTAACATCTGATTCTGAAAGGCTGACAACTGCTTCTTTGTTTTATACAGCAGTCCGGGGAAAACTGCTGTATGTTATCATATAGCTAGCAAAATTATACCTCTTAGGCACCTATAGGAGTTCTGGCATATTTCCCTCATTTGTGCTGGGATATAATGCTTCAACATGTCTATTGTTTTCACAGCAGGCATTTCATATTTTAAATGGCATTGAAAGATGCTATGTGTAAATATTACTTCAGCTAAGGATAAGTGATGCTTGGCTACATGAGTGAGCCTGGTTGACCTATTTGGGACATAATTTCAAGGAAGATGGTTACAAAAAAAGCCAGGAAGGGGTGCGGCAGTTTGTCCAAAGGGTGCTGCTGAATTAAATAAGACATTGGTCTCCTCCTTTTTCAAACGAGCTGGAAGGCTCTTCAAGCTCGGCAGTGCTCATCTTTTCCAGAGTGGAAGGAAGTGAGATTAAAACCTTGTCAGGGGCTGGCTTGACTCTAGAACCCACTGAAGAAGGAATAGGAAAAGGTTACTTTTTATGTGTGCCTGTTCCTAAACACAAGACATGTATTTCTCTAAATCATCTTAAAAGGTGCAACAAATGTGTTTGTTTTTTCTAACAGTTGGTTAAATTCCTGTTACTGTTAAAAGGTTCCATCAGAAATTAAACTTCTTAGGGCACATGCAAGACAGAAAAATCATGTCTCTTTTTGGCTCAGGTAATCAGACTTTCAAGATCTGTATAAACTAATTATGTGCAGAGATGGGCAAAAAGTACTCAGTGTAAGCTCTGAATACTTTAAAGAAATTATTCAATTTGTACAAATACTATTAATATAGGCAAGTGATTATTTTAAAGAGACAGATTGGTCAGCCTAAAATTGGACCCATTGACTCTTTCTTCTCTATCCCCACATACAACATTTTTACACAGAGATTAGGCTGTGATTAAGGGATTGTCTGCCTGATATTCGACCATCTCTGTGCCAGGACGGATGTGTATATGTGAATAATCTCACAGGGGTAGACATGTTAGTCTGTAGCTTCACAAATAACAAGCCATCCTGCAGCACCTTAGAGAAGCGTATTAGGTCATGAGCAAAACCTACTTCCTTCAGAAGTGGATTTTACCCACAAAAACTCTTACCTAAAAAAATTGCTAATCTCTAAGGTGCTACAGGACTGATTGTTTTGTGTATATATGAGTAAAACAAGTTACACTTAGAATATAGACAATGATACTTTGGTAGTTTTTCTTCTGCTGAAAATCTAACCTGAATGTTTCTGTCCACCATAGCTTGACAAGGATTGAAACTGGTGTCAGAATGGGACAAAAACAACACTCTTTTGAACTTGTAACCATGATTACCTCACTTGAAACTTGGGGAGGGGTAGCTCAGTGGTTTGTGCATTGGCTAGCTAAATCCAGAATTGTGAGCTCAGCCCTTGAGGGGGCCATTTAGGGATCTGGGGAGAAAACAAAAAAAGGTGGGAAGTAGGTGGTGTTTAGTCCTGCCAAAAGGGCAGGAGATAGGACTCAATGCCTTTCTGAGGTCCCTTCCAGCTCTGTGAGGGAACAGATATGATATTTTTGTACATGCTAAATGAAAACTAGTACCATAACAGGAACTATAAATGCTCATAGCGAACTGTTTACACATTCTCCATAAAAAAGCTGTGATCTCCTTCAACTGTAGTAATCAAATACTCTGAAATGAGACAAACATTTCATCTCACTGTTCCTTTTACCTCTAAGATCATTGCACAGCTCATTTACACTCACTGCTCTAACTTCCTCACTGCCACTTCAGTCCTGCACACCTTTCATCCTAGCTTCTGCACTTTCTAAGCACTGACGCACTCCAAAGCCTGTAAAGTTACTATGAGCCTAGTGAGTAAATGTAATTTAAGATAAATACATTGGCCCACATACCGCTAAACTGGGCACAGTTCCACTGGTTTCTTTCACATGCTTACACCAACTCTGATTTTGGCCTTTTAAATTAAATATTATCCAGGTGCTATTCCAATTGAGGTTTTCACTCTGCGTAGGAATTAAACCTCGGTTTGGTAGGAAGAATTAATGACTCTGCCTCAAATTTTAAGCACATAATCACAAGTAAAGGTTCAATTTCCTGAGGAATTTCATGTAAATCTATTGCCTGAGTTGTGAGATGAAATTTGTCATGGTCGTGGTCTTTGTACCAATCTTAGGGTAGGTTTACACAGCAAAAACCACCCCGCAGCTGGCCTGTGCCAATTGACTCAGTTCACAGAGCTCCAGCTGTGGGATTGTTTCATTGCCGTGTAGATATCCAGACATGGGCTGCACCCACCCATCTTGCCAGGACTCTACCCTGAGCCCAAAAGTCTACACATCAATGAAACAGCCCTTCAGCCTGACATATACAAGGTGGAGTCAGCTGGCAAGGCCCAGACACAGGTGTCTAATTGATGTAGATGTACTGTTTGATACACACACGGTAGGTTAGCAATATATTATTTCTGTATAATTTGAACTAGTGTAGACTGTGTAAGAACATCTAATGTAAGTGCATTGATAGCATACAAGAGTACTGGGAGGAGAGTAGACAACTATGTTTTATAAATCCAGATCTGTTTGTGTTTGATTTAGGCATCTGTGCCCTCTTATTTAAGTTCTAAACCCCACTTTCAATCCATCTACAAACTGCTACTTTTACCAACTGCTTCAATTAGTAGGTTATTCCATTAGGTTAGCGTCTCCAGGGGAAAAAAAAAGTGTTTAATCATTGTTCATGCCAGGCTTCTGAGTACTTTAAGTTTTTTGTCCTTTGACCCTGTATTTGACAATATCTCAAACTGCCTTGTAGACTCCAACCTCATTCAGAGTTGTGTTTTCCTGTAAGAAGAATGTTTGCAAGGAAATAGCTATTGCAAAGAATGAATCTTTATTCTATCCACTCCCAAACCAGATGAACCAGGGAGTCAGTTCCATTCAATATGCATGTAACTCCCACTAATGTCAATGGCAGTTTCACCTATGAGGGCAGGGCTTGTTTTAGACACAGGCAGGTCAGGAATTTCAACAAGGGTATAGACTGCCATATTTTAGGAGACACCATGATGAATTCTTTTAGAATAGCTCCTTAGTCAGGCTGTAGGCAATTTCTGGTTCTTTGGGCCCCAGGGCTAGCAAAGAGGACCTCAATATTCTCTCCTCCTCTTCACAGGTGGGTATGCTCCTATTAATTTTTTGGTGGGATGAAGGACCTCAAGCTCAGGATCTTCATGATTGGCCAGGGAGAAATCCAACCTCCCATGCTGCACTACAAGGGATTCCGACTGTGCCAATAAGCTGGTCAGAGAAAGAGGGGAATGTGTTTGGACTAGAATGCTGGTACATGTAATATGGTTGCCACCTCTGAGGTACAAAAACACCAGGCCATCTAGCATGATCCTAATCCCATAAAACTGGATAGTAGTGGCAGTGCATATTGACTACTGTACAGATATCCCAAGAGATCCACATTGAAAAAAGGACAATTCTGGTAAAACCTGGACAGGGGGCAACCGTAACATCTAAAGCAGCTGCAGCCAGAAAACACAAAATAGATTCCCTGTGATCTGTTTCAACAAGCAGTGAAGATAACGTAGTGCTTGTGTCATTCCGTTAATACACTGTGCCTATGCCATGCTGAAAACACTTTTCCTCAGTGGATCCTCTTATACCAGAATAACTCAGGAGTAACTAATTAAATCAATGGAGTTGCACTGAATAGTATAGTCCATGGAAGTGATGGGTGAAAGGGAAGCATTTAAATGTGATCTGTTTCATCATTTTGACATAAAATTTTGCACTGCTGAACATATCAAAGGAAATGACTAGCAAATGAAATTTATAAATGCACTGAAAGGGTATACACTGGAATTATACATTTTGCAAGCTTTCACAATAAAAGCAGTAGTGACATAGTAATAGTTTAAATGAAAATAAACTTTGGAGGGTTTTTTTGTTGGTTTGTTTTTTTAATAAACACTTTTAGGAACTAAAGTATTTGGGGCGTTTTGAGAGTAAATTATAACCAGGGTGAATCTGACAGGATTTCATGTAGCTGTACACTGGGGACAGAAGCTGCATATCAGGAAGGAAGTTATAATAAAAATTCTTGTCATTTAGGTGGAGTATACATAGAAGGTTTGTTTTTTCAGATTGAATATCCAGTCCTTAAGGTAAAACAATAATGAATGACATCTTACTGCCTAGCCAGACAGATCTCATTTTGTATTTCCAGATGATATGAAGTAGTTTGATATATGAAGTCATAACATCATGAACAATCTTCATGGAGGCCAAAGAAATAAACCTTATTTACTTAACTTAGGTTTCAAGTTAAAGAGATAAATGTTTTTTTTAAATTCATGACATTTTAATTATTTTTGTAATATTAAGTTTGTATTTCTTTTTATTTACACATGAGGTTGTTGGTTCAATTTTATATTTTTGTTTCAAAACATCTTAATAATGTACGTAGTTCTTTCCTTTTAAAATATTCCCTGAGTTTTCCTCTCACGTAGCTAAACAAAGATTTTTTCTGCAGAAAATATGGATGAAAAAATAAAACCTTATCATTGAGATTCTTGGAAGTTTCCTGAGTTTTCACCTGAGATGGCCTAAAAACTTTTTTTTTTTATTTTGATGAAAAGCTATATTTTTTCATAGTGTGGAGACTTTTGATGACAATTTTAATTTAGTTGAAAACTCAATTTTCTTCCAAGAAACAATCTGGCAGAAAATTTTCAAGCAACCTTTAATCATGTTGCATGGAGTTCAGGGACATACATACCAAATAATAGAATCTAAATAATGTGGATTTCCTGCTCCAGAGCACACTCTACTGTGAATCCAAAGGCTTGTCCTCATTACAGCCTAACTTGGCACTGCTGCAGCAGGGATCAGTGGGCCTAATGAAGGCCTGGTGAGTCAGCAGGAGAGCATCTCTATTGTCATAGTATTGTGTAGACACTGTATTAAGTCACATTAACTTAAGTGTATAGATACACATCTTTTACAGCCAGAAGGAACTTCAGGAGATCAGCAAGTCCAGTCCCCTGCCCTCTTAGTAGGACCAAGCACCATCTCCTGTTTTTTTTTTCAAAACCCAGATGCCTAAATAGCCCCTACAACGATTGAGCACACAACCCTGGGTTTAGCAGACCAGCACTCAAGCCACTAAGCTACCCCTCCACTGCACCACAGTGTTAAGTTATGGAAGTTACCTAACATAATTTAACTGACTTACATTGCTAGTATAGACCAGACCTTGCACTTTGGCTCCTAACCCTCTTTGTTCCCATCTTTACTTCTTGCCGTCTGTTTGTAAACTGGTTCTTGACTGCAGCTCTGTTATATACCTAGAGTGCAAATTGGTACCTGTCTGGCTGCCCCCAACCTTGCTGCGACAGATCTTAAAGCACTTTACAAAGAATGGTATCATTACCCACATTTTACAGATGGAGAATGGGAGCACAGAGAGATGAAGATACTTGCCCAAGATCATCCAGCAAGTCAGGGGCAGAACTGGGCATAGAATGCAAATCTCCTGCATCACAGGCCATTGCTCTATTGAATAGAAACCAATCTGAGACTGTGGGCACCCTTACAACACTTAAAATTACTATCTCAGCTGTATCATAATAGTAAATAAACTAGACTAATGTAATGAGTGCTCTTCTCCCCAAATGCTTAGGAGACAAGGTGGACCTTGTTGAGTGACTAGAAGGTTAACAAATCTGATGTTACTGGCAGATGCAAAATCCCTCTTGTAGAACGTGCTATTAAGGTTTATCCTCTGCATTTTGTGCCTCCCATGGTTGTTCTGTGCTGTCAGGGAGGTCATATTGTGTTTATCACATCAAGACCAGACTAATGCACAGATAATATGGAAGATCAGGGAGGGCACAAAACATATCATGTTCACCAGAGATGTCTTTGTGTGTAAATGAAGTATAACCAGATACACTCAGAATGACCTTTGTTTTATACTAGCAAATTGACCCGGTGATGCTCAGGTATTTAAAGGAAGTAAGGGGTTTTTTTAATGTTGTTGTTGTTTTGTTTTCTGCTTGGAAAATAGAGGAAAATGTATATGGTTTATGCAAATGGCTGTATTTTTGGAAAATGAAGGAAAAATAAGTTTGTATGAACAAAAGTCCACAAGTGGTTCAAAGATTACATAGAGCTAGTTGGTAAACAACATTGGAAATCTCTCTTTTGCCAGATTGGAGGGAGTAGGGGAATACTGAGTTTCAGAGGGCTGAAAGTAGGGGATGCGTGGCACAGAAGTGACAGCACAGGGCTCAGAGAGTTGGGGGGGCCAGAGCAGGATAGAGGGTGCTGCAGTGAGGGCATGGGACGGGGGACAAGGGTGAAGGACTTGTGTGGTGGGGCTGAGGGTGGAGAAGTGAAGGCAGAGTGTGGGGCATGGGGGGCTCAGGACAGACTACAGGTGCTGGAGGGAGGACAGGGTGGTGGAGACTCCGAATGTGTTTGGCATGAGTGACAGCAGGAGGTTTTGGTGGGGGGGCATCTTGGAGCAGGGTGGAGAGTGGTAGAGTGACAGCAGGGCTGGGGGTGCTGAGGTTTTGGTGGGGGTGGGAAATTAGAAGCAGTGTTGGGTATGGTTATGGGGTGGGGAGGAGGAGTACAGGGGCTGGGAAGGTGGCAGGGGTAGTGAAAGGGGTGGGGTTGGTGTGGTGAGGGTCGGGTGAAGGTAGAGAGTTCGCTGTGTGTGGGAGGGTCAGGGCAGAGGGGGCGAGTGCAGACATCACAGTAGGCAGCGGTTCCCACCTTTTTCAAGACGATGACCTGTTTCGACAATTCAGAAAGACTTTGTGACCCAAGGCAATTCAACATGCGGGGGGAGGTTCTCTCCTAGGAATTTTTTTTTTTTTTATAAATCTTAATTCACCCCCTAACCCTCAGGCTTAAACCTCTCACAGCCCCAAAGTGCCCCCCTAACCTACCTCACATGAGCATTGCTGCAGCTCCACTGGTGCTCCTTCACCAGGCCACTGCCGCCACCTCCTCCAAGCAGCTCTCCCACAGCAATCCTACTCCCTTCCTCCACCTACAGCCTGGGCAGTTTCCTGCCCTGCTGTGCTGAAATGGGAGTCAGCTTAATTGGTTTAACAGAGGGATCCCTCATTAATTGGTTTAACAGAGGGATCTGTCATTAAACCAATTAAACTGAGTTCCATTTCTGTGCAGCAGGGCAAGGACTGGGAGCTGGAGGAGTGTGATGGCAGTGGTGGGAGCTGCAAATGGCTCCTTAAAGAGCAACATACGACTCGGAACCACCCAGTCAGCATCCCTTAGAAAATCTAATGGCGACCTGTGTTTGGGTCCCGACCCATAGGTTGGGAATCCCTTCAGTAGGGTTTTGTTGGGGGGCTTCAGAGCATAGAGTGAGTGAAAGATAGTGGAGTGAGGACATCAGGTGGTGGCTGAGGGTAGAGGATTCAATGTGTGGAGGGGGTCAAGGCAGAGGATGGGGGTTGCAGAGCAGGATGCTTATGGCAGAGGGTTGGAAGGTCTCAGGGGTTTACCGGGGAGGAGGCCACAACAGTGAAGGTAGAACTGATTGGGGGGGAAGGAGGAAGGCAACGCTATGCTGCCCAGCCCTGGCTTCTCCTTGCAAGGGTCTGGGTTGCGGATCCTGGCACCCCTGCATTTTGGGGTCAGGGGGTGGGCCCCAACTGTCGCTCCGGAGGACAGGGCAGAGGCACCTTCCCATTCTGGGAAGGCTGGGGCTGATCTCCTTGCTGAGGGGCCCTTCCACCACCTTAGCATGAACTGAAGTGGCTGAGGGTTCTGTGTCTGTGGCTCTTTTCCCCAGCCCTATACAGCAGTGGGGAGGATGAAGGGAGGTGCCATGGGTTTTTCTTCCCCAGCCCCAGCACAGCAGCAGTGGTATGGCTAGGGCCAGAGCTTGAGATGTGGCTCTTTTCCACAGACCCAGCACAGTGGCGGGGATGGGCGCTGGAGGCCAGCAGTTTTCCTGGACCCACCATTAGCTGGGGGGGCGGAGAAGGAGACCAGGGCCAAGGTTCATGGCTGCAGCATCTTGGTGGGTGGCTGTGTGAGGGCAATGCAGGGGGCAGCATGGCCCTCCCCTCCGCATGTTGCTATGGCCAAGTGTCAGAGGGGTAGTTGGGGTAGAAGGGCATTTATGTCTCCCAGCAGGATTGAGAGCCCTGTCTCTCTGAGGTCACTGTTTTCCTTCCGCAGCTGGCGCCAGTGGCTGCTGTGCAGTATCACTGTTCCCTGTGCTTGCTGCCCCCAGTGGTGAGTCTGAAGTATGACTCATGCATCTGACGAAGTGGGTCTTTTCCCACGAAAGCTTATGCTCCAAAATATCCGTTAGTGTATAAAGTGCCGCAGGACTTCTTGTTGTTTTTGAAGTATGTCATCACTCCTGCTGGTGCCCCTTCCTTTCAGGCATTTCCTACTTTCCAGCCACAACCGAATCCTGACCTTGGTTTAAGTTAAGGTGAGGGGAAACTTCATACCAAATTTTGGGATCGTAGCTCATATGTTTTAAGAGAAGTCCTTGAACCAATGTGGCACTGACCGACAGATAAACTCTAAAATAAATAGTAGATTAAGAGGACTGGCAAAGAACAAACAAAAGTTCTCCCTGAGATAGTACATTGTGTATTTCCTCCACAGCAACCCTTTCACAAAGGCAGAATGGCAGCTATCTTTGGCATCAGAGAAGGTAGGGACATCTTACCATTTCTTTACATGTATAAGTTTCTTACAATGCCGCTTAAGCCTGCGCATTAATGGAGAATGAAAGGATGTGGGGAAATGAATAATGAGTCCCCAAGCCCATTGGTTATGTCTATACTACAGAGATCTTTCAAAAGAAGCCCTTCTGGAAGATCTCTTCTGAAAGAACTTTTTTCAAAAGAGTGTATCCACACACAAAAAAGCAGATGAAAAGAGCGATCTGCTCTTTCGAAAGCGAGCATCCACACAGACCCCACTCTTTTGAAAGAATGGGCCAGGGATCAAAGAAGCAAGTGCCACAAGGACTGCTCTTTCACAAGAAGGGCCCTGAGGAGTATCTACACACATTTTCTTTCAATAGAAGCTTTCAAAAGGCGGTGCTCTTCCTGAAACAGGAAAGGAAGAGCGCTTTCAAAAGAAGCACCTAATTCTTTTGATTTACTTTCAAAAGAACACTTTGGCTGTGTCTACACTATAAAAATAACTTCGAAGTACAGCTTCAAATTTGAGCGTCTACACACACCCTACTTCGAAGTTAAACTTCAAAGTAGGGCACTACTCCATTGCTGGGAAGGGAGTAAGGACTTGGAAGTTGTTCTCCCTACTTCAAAGTTAACTTCAAAGTAAGGGAAAATGTCTGTAGGCTCTCTGCTGGCTCCTTTGAAGTAGTGCCTAACTTCAAAGTTAGTTCCTGGTGTAGACACACCCTTTGTGTGTAGACAGTCTGTGGGATCTTCCAAAAGAGCCCTCTTCCTTCAAAAAATCTTTCGAAAGAACTTGCTAGTGCAGGTACAGCCATTGTCTCATATAATAGCAACAATAATACTTGGCATGTGTTCATGTTCAGAGTGATTCAGAAATACTAAGTAATTAACCTTTCTAAGGTGCACTGTTCTTTGCCAACATTGCCATACACAAGAAATTGTGGGGAAATAACTAAAAACAGAATTATTCTGATGATACAAGAGATATTTTTATTTCTACCTTTCATCCTAAAATTGCCAAAAGGCACCTTCAAACCTTATTAACTTGAGATCCAATCCTGCGATCCCTACTCACATGAGAAATCCCACTAAATTCATCAGCAGCCCTTTATAGTCCTACTATTCCTGAGATTTATGGTTGCAGGACTGGGCAAGCTCCATTAGATATCATACATGGAAGTCACCTTGTGCAAGACAAACTGAATCACCAGTTGGCAAGTGCTGAACTGCTCAAGCAACTCTGCAATATTTAGGATAAGAAGTGAGTAATACAGGAAGTAAAGTGATTTTATGCTAGGTAAGGAGAAACAACATCTAGCTATTATATAGAGATTTTAATCTGTAGAGCTCAAAAGCACCTTTAAAGGACACTCTGTTATTAGACCCATTTAATAGATAAGGAAAGGGACATATGAAGAGAAGTGACTTGCTCAAAGCCACTGACAGTACAGTTGTGGCAGAACTGGGACTGAATCCTAGATGTCGTGAGTCCTAGTCTGGGAATCAATCCATTAGGCCACAATGCATTTCTTCTTCAATGCCTCCCTTTTATTAGGCAGAAATTCAGAGCTTCAGCAGAATGCGACCAAAGAAGAGTTTTGTTTTCTCAGCTGAAATGTTTGCTAGATTCCCCATGCCCAGATAGGATCTCTGCCTTGATGAAAGAGCAAAGACATTTGCTCTCCAGCTGTCTGTGAAAACCTTTTGCAAGAAATTATTTCCCACTGAGATGCTTGTTTCTCTTTATTTTACCCACTGGCACTTTCTTCCTTTCCCCAGTCTCATCTTCTGTCTGGAAGATGGAAGGGCAACATGGATGCCCTTTAGGGAGGTCTGGAGACCTCCAAATCTAGAAGTAGCTCCCCATCCATTGACAGCAATTAGCAGATCAGCAACCCTAATCGTAACACAGAGGCCTTGGGTGCATTTCCTCAGAGTAGAGGAGTAAAGAATTTGAGGGAGAATCCATTAGCCACAAAAGCTACACCAGGGCTTACCACCCCATGCCAAGCATAACTGTACTGTTATCCCTGCCTGGCCATAGAGGTCCAACATCAGTCAATCCTTTCAAATACAGTGGGCTGCAGCTTTCTCCTTGAATTATTTACGGAGTCTAGCCTCAGCACACAGAATACGTAGGGTGCTCATGGAGGAAAGGATGTTGATCAATAATTAGGTAGGGAGATCAAAGGACTATTTACCATTTTAGGCTAGATAGAAGGGCAGGTGTACATAGTGAAGAATGAAGCCATCAGAGAATAAGGAAGCAAAAGCAGGGAGAGACAGTTGAAAATGAAATTATTAAGCAGTGAGGTCATATGATTAGGCTGTTGGAAGCCATGATACAAGTCATGGAGTGAGTCAGGTGGTCCAACCTTGCAACAAATACTGAACTTGACAATCAGAGAGGGGCTTACTGGAAGGTGCAAGTGGTCAAGAAATATAAAAAAATCACTTTGAAGTAATGGCAATAAATAAAAAGCAGAAGAGTATCTTGCCATAGATTTATTGCTGGACATCACTTGAAAAACAGTAATGCATTACATACGACTAAGAATAAATCAGCTAGCAGAAACTGGGGAACAAAAGCAACATAATAGAATGGCAAATGCAGTATAAACGGTACAGTTCTTCATGTGTTAAAAGGGGATAAGAGAATCCTTGAGGCAAGAGAAGTAAAGTTCCATCCCTTTCATTTCCCCCTCTTGCCCTTGGAGCCTCCAACTGCAAATTCCCTCTCCCTGAGGCTCCCACTGCTCTCAGCCTTTCCATCTTCTTTTTTTTAAAAAAAATGAATATATATGTACTTACTTTGTTGATACTGTCCCACCCTCTTTGTTTTGGCCAACAAGAGGTTGCCAGGCACAAAGGGGCACCATGTACAGCTGCATTGTTTGCACGTCCCCAAGAGCAGCTCCTAAAATTGCATAGAGGAGAGACAGAATATTGGATATCATTCTGGTCACGACCGTATCTATAATTGAGAAGATGAGAGTTCATTACAGATATTGGCCCCAGAGAGCTTGTCTTGGCAGGAGGCTTGGCTGAGTGTTAAAATCATTACCAAGCGGCCTAAATCTAAACAAACACCCACCTTTTCCATTTATTACTAGGTTGAAATGGCTTTCCTTGTATAACTGTAATACCGATAGTTGTCAGGTTCTCATTTCCCCACTGGTGCTGAAATTCTCTCTCTCTCTTTCTCCATCTCAGCTTTCCGTTATGTTATCCTACTAACAAGAATTGTACTGTAGCTTATGGGTTATCGATCATGCAATTAGAATTTCACTTTTCACAATACAGGGGTCTATTATATAGCATTAGGACTTTAATTTCCTTGGGGTAATGTGGTAAAGTAAAACTAAGGTAAAAAGAAAAGGGAGCATTTTGCTAATGTTGTGGTAGATGAAAACTCAAATTTATCAGAGGAGGCATTCTTCATTATCATGAATGGATATCTGGAGGGAACTGGACAATATACATGGCACTGCGTTTTGTCATCAGAATTAAACAAAACTGAAGCGTACATATAATGTGTGGGGAAGTCACTTCCGCTATTTTAGGGGTTTGTTTCCATTGCTCTAATGATTCTATCTGAATCGCTCCAAATGAAATGGGTCACAGTTCTTGAAATGTCCATTTCACTACCCATTCATACACAGAACAGTCATCAATCTGCAGAAGCCCATAGCACACTGCATAAGAGAACCCTTTTTTTATTACAGAGAAAATAAAAATGATGTAGTGCTTATTATATTCCATCAGTGGAGATCATAATACCTATACCTCTGCTTCTGCATGCCTATCAGTTAGAGCACTGCACAAATAGAGCTACAGATAGGGGGTAGATTCTCCACCGCACCCCGCCACTTTTTCTTTTAAGCAGAAAATATACATAGTGAACTCTAAAGCAAATCACTCAAAAGAGTGATTGGACACATTAAAATGAGTAGTGTTTAAGTAATTAACACCTGCCAGACTAAGAACAGAGGCCTTATTGCTGATATTAAATAATATCCTTTAACATTTGAAACAGATGACAGCAAGTAATTCCAAAACAGTAAAGGCAGGAAACCAATTTCTGGTTCTTGGAAAGTTGAATTAGTTTCAATAAAGTTGATAAAAACCCTATTTTGATTCTAGTAATTCTACTGTGGAAAACTGCTTTTACATTAAACCTTTTTTTCTAATTTAATATACAGTAACTGAATATTTTTGAATAGTGATTGAAAGTATATTCATTATTCAGTAAATTAATGATGTATGTTCCACCTGGTTGCTGCAGAGCCCTCTAAGTAAAAAGTGTGGGTAGTATCTTGTTACCAAAAACAAATATTAGCCTTGCCAAGTTTCCAGTCAATAAATATGACTCACAATGCCAATACCAGAGAGGTAAATAAGGATGTCCCCCTATAGGAAAAAAGCAAACAAAAAAGCACTGTTTATTGTCTCAGGTCTGCAACGGAGTATGGATTTCAATCAATGAGAAATGTGGCTTGAGTGAAGATTGTAGGATCAGGCCCTCAATCTGGAGCAAAGCCCAGGATTTTCACCCAGACAGAGTAAGTTAGAAAATATGTGCGTGTTAAAATAACACGGATGTTGAAACACACACCAATAAAAGCAAAGCCTTCCTGGCTGTCACCATATCCTTAATTCACCTCTCTGTGTCTGGCTATTTCATCAGATTTGTGCTGAATGGTTAGATCATACAGGGGCTGCATACAGAGACTCCCTTGTAGAGAACAATACAATACATCTTTTATGTTACCCTATAATATCTGGACACCCTTATGATGTAGGAAGCATTATTCCTATTTTATACATGGGGAATTCAGGGACGGGGCAGATCAAGTGATTTGTCATGTCACACAAGTCTGTGGATGAGCTGGGAACTGTAGCCAGATCTAGAACTCTACAGGTGTAATGAATTATTTTTGTTGAGGTCTAAATTTCTTGTTCAAGGTGTAGTCAAGAGCCAGACCTCAGAAAAAATAAAGTTTCAAAATAACAGTAATAACGATAGTAAGTAATAGCTTTGGGTCTGTTCAAAAGCATCTAGAAGTTTG
Source organism: Carettochelys insculpta (assembly GCF_033958435.1). Lineage (NCBI taxonomy): Eukaryota > Metazoa > Chordata > Testudines > Carettochelyidae > Carettochelys > Carettochelys insculpta. Next base: position 30,849,387 of record NC_134138.1, on the reverse strand, counting down.
AATTTAGCCAGCAGTCTGCCTATTGACTTCCCCTCCTAGAACATCCTTCTTTTGTATGCTTTAATACCAAAGTACAACAGAAGGGGCCAACACTAATGGGGCAGTCTTAAATCAAAATTGTAAGTTGTGTGTCACCCTCCAACACTCTGCTAGCTCCATTTGGCCCATTTACCCAAGTGTAACTCTGAAGTACTGTAACTACTAGCTTCAGTGGAGTTGAGGCTCAATCCAACACCAGTGAAAGCCAGTCAAAAAAACCCCTAGGCTGTGTCTACACTACCTCCCTCCCTTGAAGGGAGAATGGTAAGTAGGGTGTTGGGAGTTTATTAACGAAGTGCTGCGCTGCATATGTAGCACTTCATTAAGCAAATTCCCCCCCCATGGCAACTTCGAAGTTTAAGACATCTAACTACCGGCTTGTGTCTAGTCGCGGCTCTCCCACCAGTACTTCAAAGTGCCGGGGCAACTTCGAAGTCCCTTTACTCCTCAGAAGTTGCCCCAACACTTTGATGTACCGGCAGGTGAGCGGCAGCTCGACGTGAGCTGGCACTTTGAAGTTTAAAACTTTGAAGTTGCTGCAGGGGGGAATTTGCTTAATGAAGTGCTGCATATGCAACAGAGCACTTCATTAATAAACTCCCAACACCCTACTTACCATCCTCCCTTTGAAGGTGGGAGGTAGTGTAGACAAGCCCCTGTTGACTTAAGTGTGAGCAAGTTTAGGGCATAACTTTATATTCATGCTGATGTCACAGACCATAGAATTTGTCCCACTGAAGCTGCGTCTACACGTGCACGCGACTTCGAAGTAGCGGCACCAACTTCGAAATAGCGCCCGTCGCGTCTACACGCGTCAGGCGCTATTTCGAAGTTAACTTCGACGTTAGGCGGCGAGACGTCGAAGTCGCTAACCTCATGAGGAGATAGGAATAGCGCCCTACTTCGACGTTCAACGTCGAAGTAGGGACCGTGTAGACGATCCGCGTCCCGCAACGTCGAAATTGCTGGGTCCTCCATGGCGGCCATCAGCTGGGGGGTTGAGAGATGCTCTCTCTCCAGCCCCTGCGGGGCTCTATGGTCACCGTGGGCAGCAGCCCTTAGCCCAGGGCTTCTGGCTGCTTCTGCGGCAGCTGGGGATCTATGCTGCAGGCACAGGGTCTGCAACCAGTTGTCAGCTCTGTGTATCTTGTGTTGTTTAGTGCAAGTGTGTCTGGGAGGGGCCCTTTAAGGGAGTGGCTGGCTGTTGAGTCCGCCCTGTGACCCTGTCTGCAGCTGTGCCTGGCATCCCTATTTCGATGTGTGCTACTTTGACGTGTAGACGTTCCCTCGCTGCGCCTATTTCGATGTTGGGCTGAGCAACGTCGAAGTTGAACATCGACGTTGCCGGCCCTGGAGGACGTGTAGATGTTATTCATCGAAATAGACTATTTCGATGTCGCAACATCGATATAAGCTATTTCGATGTTGGCTGCACGTGTAGACGTAGCCTGAGTGTAAGTTTTCATGTCTTTGGTTTTTTTGTCTGTCGCTTCTGTCCCTTTTTAGAGTGCAAAGAGTAGGACAAAACCCGAATCACTCTCCTATGAAGCCAATCGCATTTTTTTTTAAAAAAAGGAAATTTGCCAATGAATTTTCAACACAAAATGAAAAATGGTTTATTTCCTTTGAAAATTTTCACAGAAAATAGTCATGCAGATCAACATCTTTCTTTTGCACAGACACATGCAAGCCACTGTACCATATGCCAAAAAAATGCACTTAGCAGTAGAAAATTTTCAAAAGTAAACCTTTGATCTTTTCCCATAATTGCAGAAGTACTCTTGTCCACATTTAAAACTATTAGTGAAAATTCACTTTTTAAACCAAGTTATCTTTTGAAGATTTGATAGATTTAAACTTAACAAAACAACAACCAAACAACAAAAAAACATGTCCAGCTTTCAGACCAGCAAAGCATCTGGAAGCTAAAAGCAACAACTTGCGATAAAAAGACATTTGCGTTTAGTTAGAATTTTATATGTTGTTTTTCCCCCCATCTTATATTAATATTCACATGCACATAGAAAGAAAGCTGCAGAAGACATTCTGCCTCAGAAGGCACAATGCTTTCAGCAAAAAGGCCACAGCACAGCTCATCAAGAAGACCTGAGATGAAGAGGGTCTTTGCCCACAAAAGCTTATGCTCAAAAATATCTGCTAGTCTATAAGTCTACAGGACTTCTAGCAGTTTTTGCGGATACAGACTAACACGGCTAGTCCTCTGATACTTATCAAGAAGACTCTTACTCCTGAAATGTGGAAAATCAATCTGCTATCACCAGCTTCTACACCACCAACCTTTCCGTTGAATTCATTCAGTGTATCTCCATTATTGCTAGACACTGAATAACTGAACTAATATCATGAACTAATATCATGCCATAGGTAGCTTAAAGCCATTATGTTAACAATCAGAGTCTCAAAGAAAATATCTGGCACATATCTGTCCTTCTTTATCAAGGCAGAAGCTCAGTCCTCTGGTGTCTGAAAAGTTCCAGAAGCCAATGACTAAGTCTGGACGCACGATATCAGGGTTCCCAAATGTCAGTGTAAAAGGGGTCAAATCACAAAAAAGTGCTTCATTATATCCTCTAGATGTAGCTTCCTAGAGCACACTTCCCCAGAGGCAGCTTTTATCTGCTATAGGCTTACCTTGTGGATTACCCCTAAATTACAATTTACAGTGCAATACCCACCACTTTCAATCCCAGTACTTAAGAGAAACTCTATTGTTTTGCATTTATACAAAGCCCCACTTGTTCTGTCTTTTGGGCAACTCAGTAATGCTAAGTGGCACTCTGAAAACGTTTCTTAAGAGCCAGAAGGGTAGCCATATTAGTCTGTAGCCTCACAAACAACAAGCAGTCCTGTAGCAATTTAGAGATTAACACATTTATTAGGTTATCAGCTTGTGTGGGTGAGACCTACTTGGTCAAGTGGGTCTAATAAATGTGTTGATCTCTTAGGTTCTACAGGACTGCTTGTTATTTCTTAAGCACCATCTAGTATAAGGATCTACTTAACTGTGACCCAGCATGCTCTCTCCTGAATTTACACGTCATATTGAGCTGGAAGGGACCTTGGGAGGTCATCTAGTCCAGTCCCCTGCCCAGGCTAACCACCATCCTTGGCATATATTTGCCCTGATCCCTAAATGGCCACCTCAAAGATTGAGCTCACAACCCTGGCTTTGGCAGGCCAATGCTCAAACCACCAAGCTGTCCTTCCCCCTAGGAAATACATCTTTAAGTGAGTTGAATGTAAGGGTCTCTTTCACAGCCCCTACAAACTCAGACTCACACTACTGCACTCAAGATAGCTGTGGAGACACTGTGGCTTGAGCTGGTACTGGGGCTCTGAAGCCAACAGGCACCCAGATATTTTTAGTACAATAGCAAAAAGCTGACACTGATACCCCAGGATTACAGACTTGATGCTGCTCGGCTGCACAGGCATACTGTGAAGATACACTTACCTCTTCAGCACTTCCAGGTGGCTGTGTGTGGTACCAGAGTCCCTTTGTTGCTTTGTTGCCCCCTACAGGCTGCTAGCCAAACTCAATCTCTGTGTCTACACGTGCCCCTTTCTTTCAGAAGGGGCAAGTTAATGAGTGGATTCAAAAGATGCTAATGAGACACTGCAATGAATATCCTTTCACCAGATAGAAAGAAGGGACTTTTGAAAACTGGTGGGGGGTCCTTTCGGAAGGTCCCGTCTCCACGGGCGCTGCATGATTTGAAAAGCTGCACTTTTGAATCGCCACGGCTGCCATTATGCTAATGAGGCACTGCATATTCATTGCAGTGCCTCATTAGCATCTTTCAAACCCTCTCATTAACATGCCACTTCAGACCCAGCCAATAAGTCTTCAGTGGTTTTACCATCGAGAGAAGCCCAAATCTGAATGAGCCTGTTTCAGGATATTAAAGAGCACAATAAACAAACAGTTTCTGCCCTCTCTAAGGTCTTAACCTGACTCTGGACCCTCTAACTTGAGCACTTTGTTTGGGTCTCCAAATAAGCCCTGTTTTTTCCTGGGGCTTAGACCCCTTTACCTGTGGCTATAGGGGAAGCTGATGTGAACACTATGCCACATTCCAGCCTACAAGCCCTACACACAGCAGCCAGATGTTGCTCAACTCCAGTCCTCTATTTCTCTTGGCCTCTTTCTTCCGGGCTCATTCTGTCATCAGTCCATCTAGATCCAGCATCCTCAGGCCATTGTTTCTGCACTCACAGCTATGTAAGCTCAGCCAGCCATGAACACTGACTGATTATCAGGCCCCTGTGCTCAAAGAGGGGCCCCTTCTCCCTACTTCTCTGGTCCCAGCTAGCAACCAAATGGCCAAGACCAGGCAGTTTCTTTTATCTAGGTCACCAAGGCGCTAACTAGCTGTTGTTAGTCCATCTAACCCCTCAAAAATCAGGCCTCTGTTGTTTCAAAAATGGCTGCCCCAAAGAGTCCTCTCTAAGAAAGTGTGGAGGATTCCACTTCACTCCATTTCTCCCATATTGCTGCTTCCTGGGACAGGCTGCAGTAGGACTACAGGGTAGATTACATACTCTAAGAAGGAATCTTCTTAGCTGTTTTACTGAAAACCACACACACAAACTTTTGGGGGGCTGCAGTTCCTCCCCCGCCCCCGCCGTTTACTCATTTCTTTCCCCTGCAATATTTCCTAGTAATACTAAAAAAATCTCTGGCCATCTCCTACCTCTGGCTACATTAGTCCTATGGCATTTAAAATCACAACACAAACAAGTTTCATGTAGACCATTTCCAAGCCTCCATATTCAACTGGCAAGAAGACGATACTTTTTTCTCACTAGATTATGTTTATTTCCCCAGAATCTTTGAAAAAAAAATGCCCATTTATCTAACAGCTTTCCAGGCAAAGGAAATACATGTGCCAAAAACATGCAAAGACAGAACAGGAATGCTTTAATTAAAATCACCCTTTTTGCCAATGTTACATTAACCTTCCAGGAGGCAAACCAATTCTCCCAGTTCAATTCTGCTCATGAATCAATGCCAAAGCTGAATCCCAAAAGATCAACAATTGTGGGTGGGCTTGTCACTATCTTGGTTGCTTCTGGAAAAGAGCAACCCAAATTCCCACTCAGACTGCCCTGCTCTCCATGTTAATCACTGCTTCAGCTGTGTTTTCATCATTACAGAAGGTCAAAAAGATGTGCCTGCTTGCAATCCTGTTCTCTAGAAATGTGGCATCATCTGTGTGAGCTTCAGTGGCAGAGTGAAATTTCTCTTCCCCTTAGAGGATTTCAGGGCTTGAATGTGTGACCATACTCTGCTCACCGTCACTGGTGGGCATTTTAGTCAAAGCGAGGCTGAGCCTTCCCAAACTAACAGCCTAATATATACAGACTTGCACCCCAAAGGCTCCTCCTGCAATTCCCAGCACTCTGCCCTGGCCAGGCTGCCTAGGATTAGAACCAGCAGCCACTGATCAGCCCCTACAGTGGCTCAGAGCAGCAGACACTGGAGTTAAACTAGCCATCTGGTGCTTGGACCATGCTATCTGGACATATGGTATTCTGGGGCTTTGGGCACTGTTGCTATGCCGCCTGACTGCCCTGGGCACTGGGGCTGGGGATGCTGTGTCCATGCTGCCCAGAGCACTGTGGCTGGGACTGCAGAAGGGGAGCTCTGGGCTTCTGCATGAGAAGAGGACAAATTGGGAGTGGGCAGGGCCTCGGGCACAAGGTCAGGGGCCAGGGCCTAGCTTCCCTCAACATTTGGGTAACCAGCCACCCATGCTGCCCACCATAAATGGTCCAAAGAGAAATAACATAATCATGGACTGAGTGGACAAGCTTACCCCCAGAATGCACCACCCCTCCACACATTTACTGAAAGGTGCACATGCACGAACACAGAACACTGCAGACAGTTACCATACTGAGACAGGACCAGCCGTAAGTAAAGAAAGTTCATTCTATCTGAGGCTTTGCCTTGATCCAAGGCCAAAACATAAACCAACCTTCAACAAATTTCAAATACTTACCACAAACTACAAAGTGTCTGCTACTGTGTGTCCTTTAACTGCATTAGCTTGACTTTGACTCAGTGGTTTCCCTGTTACTTCCCCCAGAGGAGGACGCTTCCTCAATAGGAAGGGATACCATTCCGTGGTCCTCCAGGCCTTGGTGGACAGCTGGGGCCACTTCCTGGACATTTATGTTGGCTGGCCTGGCAGCACCCACAACGCCTGGGTATTCAGAAATTCAGACCTGTGCCACCAGCTGGAGGCGGGGACCTACATCCCCCAGCGGGAGATCCCTGTGGGGGACACCACCATGCCCCTCTGCGTCATCGCAGACGCAGCGTACCCCCTCTGGCCCTGGTTCATGCACCCTTACACGGGCCATCTCACAGCTAGCTAGGAGTGGTTCAACACACGCTTGAACCATGCGCGCCAGGTCGTCGAGCGCACTTTCGGCCGCCTCAAAGGGCGCTGGAGGTGTTTCCTCACCCGCCTGGATGCAGGCCTCACCAACATCCCCCAGGTTGTGGGCACGTGCAGCGCACTCCACAACCTGGTGGAGAGCAAGGGAGAGGCCTTCTTCCAGGGCTGGGCTGGCAGGAACAACTTCCAGCCACCTGCTGCCCCCAGTCGCCAGGTCGACCCTGAGGGGATCCGGGTCCTGGAGGCCCTGCGGGCTCATTTTGACCAGGCTGCGGGGTAAACGCTGGCAGGGCCAGCTGCGGGCGAGCCACCCACTGCGACCCCCATCCTCCACAACACTCCCTGCCCCCACGCCCGCACCACAGAGCACCTGAGAGCACACCCCCCCACTTTTTTTTGAAATAAATGGAAATGTTGTTTCAAACCAAACAGTACAACATCTTATTAATAACTTAGAAAAAAAGGGGGGAACTATTTACATGGGGGGCAGCTAGCAGAACAGAACAGGGGTCCAACACAAACTATATACAAATGGGGGATATGTACAAAGGGGTGGGGGGCACGTCCTCAGCCCCGCACCCTAATGTCCAGCACCCGGTGTTGGAGGGCGCAACCCTCGCCTTGGCCGGAGCCCTGGGCGAGGCTGGGTGGAGGCCAGGAGAACTGGCAAATACAGCCAGCCGGTGTCCGCAGGCCCCAGGTCCCCCTCAGCGGCAGGCCCCAGGGTGGCTAACAGTGGAGGGATGGCAGGCGGAGCGGCGGGCGGCACGACGGGCGGAGTGGCAGGGCGGCCAGGTGTTGCGCTATGCGCTCAAAGGTGCACATGAAGGCCCCCCAAGCCTCCTGGCGCCAGGCCAGTGCTCGCTCTTGGAGCTCCAGCTGCCTCTCCTCCACCCGCAGGCGCCACTCTGACACCTCCAGCTGACACCGGAGGGTCGCGAGCAGCTGGGGGTCCATGGCTGTCCTCAGGTGGCTCTGCTGTCGGCCTTGTCCTGGGGCTGGTTGGTGCTCCGCCAAGGGGCTGGCCTGCTGGGATGGTCCCGGTGGGCTCTCTGGGACAACAGACACCTCGCCGGCGCTCTCCGGGCCCTCCGATGGTGCAGCTGCAGAACACAGAGGGGAAGAAGAGTGGAGACAGCCGTTAGTGTGGGCCCTGACCCGTGGCCCTTGTCCCCCCACCCCTCTGCTGCTGGTTCCCCATCCCCATCCCCGGGAGATGCTGCTGCTGCTGATGGGTGTCCCACCCCCTCACCCCACGGGGGACCCTAGGTTTCACTCCCCCCATCCCCAGGGATGAGGCATGGCGCTGTCCTGCTAGGGGGCAGGGGCTGATGCACTCTTCTGAGGGACATGCCACTGCTGTCCTTGGGGCCATGGTCATCTGGACATGTGGAGGGTCCTGGTCATGTCTCTTCTCCCTGCCCCTTAACCCTGGGGGTGTGCACCAGGGGGGTACATACCTGACAGTCCGCTCCCACAGTCAGGGGACACGCACTGGGCGGATGCCCTGCTGGAGCTCTGGGATGGGAGGGCAGTGCAGAGCCCACCGTCGCTGGAGGCGTCTCCTTCCTCCTCCTCTGGCATCCCAGGGGTGGGCTCCTGGAGGAGCCCCTGGGGTGCAGGGCTTGCCTCTGGGGCGGACTCCATCTCTGGGGCCTGCTGGGGCTCGTCAGCCAAGATGTCAAGAGTGGGCGGGGGGAGGAGGTGTACCGGGGGCCCAGGATGGACCTGAGCTCCCTGTGAAAGGGGCAAGTGGCGGTGGCGGCCCCAGATCAGCTGGCCACATCCCAGGCCCCGGCGTAACCCTGCCGCAGCTCCTTAACCTTACTCCTGACGTGGTCAGGAGTGAGGGCAGGGTGACCCCAGGCAGCCAGGTCCTCAGCCAACCGAGCGAACGCATCTGCATTCCACCTCTTGCTCCCCATTACCTGGAGCACCTCCTCCTTGCCTCAGAGCCCCAGCAGGTCCCGGATCTCGGCCTACGTCCAGGAGGAGCCCCGCTGCCTGTTCCCCAGCTGGCTGCCAGCCTGGGAGCCCTGGCTCCCCTTGTGGGGGGGTGCCCTGGGGGCGCTTGGGGGCTGGCTGGCTGCCATCAATGTGGGGGTGTTGGGCTGCGGCTGCTGCGGGTGTGCAGGCTGACCACGTGGCAGTGCTGCTGCCTGCACATGCTCTCAGCTTCCTGCACAGGAACACAGGGGGCGGGGAGCTTTAAGGGGGCTGCTCACATGGCTACCATAGAGCTCAGGGGCTGGAGAGAGCGTCTCTCAACCCCTCAGCTGATGGCTGCCATGGCGGACCCTGCTATTTCGTTGTTGCGGGACGCGAATCGTCTACAAGTGCCCTACTTCGACGTTCAATGTTGAAGTAGGGCGCTATTCCCATCTCCTGTTGGGGATAGCGACTTTGATGTCTCACCGCCTTACGTCGATTTCAACTTCGAAATAGCGCCCACCACGTGTAGATGTGGCGGGCGCTATTTCGAAGTTGGCACAGCTACTTCGAAGTAGCCGGCTCGTGTAGACACAGCTATAGGGTGAAATGCAATGAGGTAAGGAAAACAGCCAGAAAGGGTAAGAAGAAATGGTTAGAGGAGCAATGTGAAGATATAGAGAGGTATTACGGCAAATGTAAGACCAGGGAGTTGTATAAAAGACAGGGAGGTGTATAAGACAATTAGGCATATTAATAGGAAATGGCAACAAAGCAGACAGCAATCAAAGATGAGAACGAAGAAGTGCTCATGAACAGGCAGAAGACTGTGCAGTGATGGATGAGATATTGTGCTGATCTATACAAAGCACAGTTGGACACGAGTGTCTCAGAGAGACTGATTGAAGAACTGAAAGAGATATCTCCACCGAGCATTGAGAGTGAGACTGATATTTCAAAGGAGGAAGTAGAAAAAGCAGTAAAATGATTAAAGAACAAAAAGAGTCCTGGAAATGATAAGATCACAGGAGAGATTATCAAATATGGTGGAGAAAGCATGATTCAGGTAATACACTGACTATGTAATACAGCATGGAAAGAAAGGAAAGCACCTAAGGAATGGACAAGATCTGTGCTAACAACAATACCCAAGAAAGGAAGTACATTGGAGTGCAAGAACTACAGAATAATTGCCCTAACTAGTCATCTAGGTAGGGTGCTGATGATGATACTGAGTGAGAGACAAGGATCACAGATAGAAGACATATAACAGATGAGCAAGTGGGGTTCAGAAAAGATAGAAGTACCATACAGCAGATATTGGCACTAAGACTGATAGCAGAGAAAGCTCGACAAAAGAAGAAGAACATATAAACTTGCTTCATGATTTTCAAAAGGCATTTGACAGTATAGATCAGAAAGTGACTTGGGCAATGTTGGAGTCATACGGAGTGGATAGCAGACTGATACAGTTGTTGACAGATATCAATGATAATGCAGAAGCAGAGGTGAGAACATGTGGGGAGCTGGGAAGTTGGTTTAAACCAAGTAGAGGTATGAGAAAAGGACATCCAATATTGCCAAGTATCTTCATTGCACATCTGGAGAGAGCAATGGACAAGATCAAGGAAGAGGTAGAAGGGATATCTGTGCACGGGAAAAGAATTAACAAATGCGGGTTCACAGATGGTATAGTTATCACTGAGGAAAATGAGAAGCTAGCGAAATGGTGTGGGTGTTAAATGCAGAAAGGAAGTGGTACAGACTGATTATGAACATCGATAAAACAAAAACAATGTTATTTGGAGATAAGGAAATAGGAAGGAAGATCAGTGTCGATGGTATTGAACTAGAAAATGTAGAGAAGTTCACATATCTGGGGAGCAACATAACATATGATCTAGACTGTAAAAAGGAAATAGCGACTAGAATAGTGAAAGCAAGAGCAAGTTTGAAGGCGATAGATAAGATCTGGAAAAGCAAAGCATTAGCTTAAGAATGAATCTGAGCATCTTGAAAACGTGTGTTCAGCACCATATTAGACAGATTTGAGGCACTGGTGATAATGAAAGATTCAAAAAGAAGAATATTGGCATTTGAAAGGAGTGGTTATAAAAAGATTCTGAGAATAGGATGGATGCAGAAGGTCACCAATGAGGAATTATATAGAAAAATACCGCCGAAAGAGAACCTGCTGCAGAAGGTTATAAAATGGAAGCTACAACTATTTGGGCATATTTGCAGAATGAATGACGAATGAAAAATCAAGACCCTGGTATTCAGCATAGTGGACGGTTCGAATAGGAGAGGCAGACCCCACAGATGATGGGTAGATGATATAGTAGACCGGTGCGGAGCTAGTCTACAGAAGCTAAGCCAGTCCGCACTGGACAGGGAAAGATGGCAGGAAATAGTGAGAGACGCATCAGACACCAACGGGTGCTGAGCCCACAGTTATTGATGATGATCCTGCTTTAGGCAGGGGACTGGACTCGATGACTTCTGAAATCCCTTCCAGCCCTAGAATTCTATGAGTGGCCGGGGGATGATATTTTTCCCTGTTGTTCCACACCCCAATTTAAGCAGAGATGTTTTGAAACTGATTTTAAAATCACAGCTCCTCTTGCAGCTCTGTAGCTACTGCAGGATCAGATATCCTGTGCTTAACACTCACTAAATTGCACAGAGCTATGCAGATGATCCCTGCTTCTGGTCAGATGGTGGACAGTAAGGAGGAATGAGTGGGTTTCTGGGGATTTTAAAAACGGATGTGCAATATCATGGCCTGCAGGTGAAATTATGGAATAGAGAATAACCCATTATGGGAAGTTGGACCTATGGTCCCAGTCAACCCTGACCTACTTATTTTGTCCCCATAAGGTATTGCAAAAACTTCCCAAAATACTCACAAATGGTGGTGAGTGGCACAGTAAGATAACTATGCTCTGTATCAAGACAAGCACTGCTGGACAGAATACACACCACCACTGCAAGGAGCATAATTGGGCCACAAACAAATGATGTAATAATTGCAGCAGGTTTATGATGATGTAATTTAGGTTGAGGAAGTTTTATAGTGTAGACATGGCTTAAGCCTTTCCCAGCTATAAATCACTTTTTACTGTGGGTGTAACTGGAGTCTATTAACACAATCTTGGCCTTGCAGAGCTGTGCTGGTGTCTTTTACACTGAATTCTTCAGGTGGAAAGTCAATCAATGCTACTTCTATCAAGAAACAATATTGAATATAGTACCTTATTTCACAAACTTAGAAGGTATGTTCTGGGAGCACACACAAGATATAAAGAACCATAGGTTTGGCATTATTAACTAATCTGATTCATAATGAAAATTATTATGGTCATTAGCCTAAATGGTTTTTGTCATCTGCTAAGACATCATTGGTACAGAAAATGTGTTTCATACTTATGAAACTATCAATCAACACCCACTCAACGTACGCAATACGCATATTTTTCTTGTCTGTTCTCCTCAACAATGAACACCTGAAAACCAAGAGGGCACTAATACATAGGCTGATTCTGTCTCTCAATGGGAGAAGATGCATACGGTATAAAGATTAAGAGGTTCTAAATTCTGACTGATTACTACCCTGGTAATTAGTGGTAGGGTAATAGATATTACAAAGCTGACCAGAAAAAGAAGAAGAAGAAAAGGTTGTGCTGTTATCCTCCTTACAAGCACTTTGATTCATAAGGAACAATGTCAGAGACTGCTCTAAATAGCTATTCTCTCATCCCCCGGCCCCATCTCCAACAGTCTCTTAGAAACATTCCATTTGCATTGTTTGTTTGTATCAGCCCTTCTGCTGTCTGGATGGCTCCCACAGCTGCCAGAAATAATGAATTTTCAAAGGTGGAAATGTTCCACACCTGGTCTGACAACAGATAAATGCTCAAGTGAATCATTTAAAACCCTGTGATTAGTCTTTCAGTAAAATCTCATAAGGGGAAATAATGCCTTTGTTCAGCTAGTATGTCATGTATCATATGAAATTGTCCTTCCATATTGCCAATGTTAACGAAAAGTCCTGTTGCACCTTTCAACTAACAGATATTGTGGAGCATAAGCTTTCGTGGACAAAAACATTGCATCTGACGACGTGGGTCTTGGCCCACAAAAGCTTATGCTCCAAAATATCTGTGACTCTGTCAGGTGCCACAGGACTTCTTCTTGCTTTTGCAGACACAGACTAACATGGCTGCCCCTCTGATACTTATTTCCCATATTCGGAGTAGCAGAGGGGAACTTTAGAAAACTAGCTGGAATGAAATTCAAGTATATTGAATAAATTTCAGATTCGGCAGGTATCCATTTAATGAGAGTGATCAAAGCCAAACTGTCTGAGCACTTACTTACACGTAAACTTGTACTGATATGTTTAAGGTGTATTTTTAAAACAATTTAAGGAAACCAGCACCAGTTTGGATTTAGACACATCTAAATGAATTTATGTGTACAGGTTGAACCTTTCTATTGTGGTGCCCTCTGCTTCAGCAATATCCATGGTCCAGCATGATTTTAGTTAGCTAGATGTTGACTTATCATGAGTGTGGCCAAGTCTCCCACAGTCCCATAAAGTTTGTTTCCAGCAACCAGTCCTGTCTTTCAGTGTTCTGTGCTGTTATTTAGTTCTAATTTCTGCCTAAATGTCTTCTAAGATCCCAATAAGCAGTGAAATGTTGGTAATACTGATCTCCCCTCATCCAACAAATTCTCTGGTTGGGCACCAGGTCAAGTCCCAAGGGTGCCAGACTAGAGAAGTTCAACTGCTAACTTATTTCAATCCATTTTATTCTGGTAAGAAAAATGAACTGAGCTAAGAGATAAGACAGCCCTTGAACCTTTAAACATACATAAAAAGGGTTTTGCAATGGTACATCCGTGTTGTTTTAAACTATTTTAGTTAAATTGGCCAATTTTTGTGCATGTGAAGGCCTTAGACTTGAGACAGGGATCCATTGTAATGGCTCCTCTGTTGGATAAGGAAGACATTGCTTGCCTTAATTCACTCCCTTTCCGAATCTTTTCCTAATCTTTTACTGTGCTGACTGTTGTCAGCTTACCTTGAAAATTCATAACCAATAAATGTGTTGGCCCTGGAAGTTTGGAACAAGAAATTATTGAAACGGGAGAACTGATTTGCTTAATGAATAAATCGAGAACCTCTGAGTTTAGTTTTGTGTAATTGGATAATTTAAAATTTGTCTACATTGTTTTTAATAGTAGCAATGTTTTGAACTTCAATAGCACCCTTAGATGATTCCAGGGTACACTGAAAAGGAAGATCTGGGGGCAGTATTATCCCCATTTTAACAAAAGAAAAACAAATATACAACAGGGGGAAATAGCTTGCCCAGATCACACATTATAGCATGTAAATGGAAGAGCTGAAAATAGAGCCCACAAGTCCATAACTCCAGTCAAATTTTTCTGCCAAAAGTGCTTTGCAGTGGACAATTGGGTGTTGGATTAAACAAAAAAATTCACAAAAAAGGGCTTCTTTGCACAAACTATGTCATGAACTTGGCTGAAACAAAATAGCAGAAATGTGGCACGTTAAAGACTAACAAAATGATTTATTCGGTGATGAGCTTTCATGGGACAGACCCATTTCATCATATCAAGTGGGTCTGTTCCACAAAAGCTCATCACTGAGTAAATCATTTTGTTAGTCTTCAAAGTGCTACATTTCTGCCGTTTTGTTTTGATGGAGTACAGACTAACATAGCTACCTCTCTGTTACTATTTGGCTGAAAAAGTTAGTTTTCAGATTGTCAGTGAAAATTTTTTCAACCCCACAAAAAAAAAAAAAATAGCCCAGACCTAGCATAAAGCCAGCAATTTCATCCAGTATATTAGTGCAATCAGGGAAACTAACAAAATAAAAACAGAAGTTCAGAACCATTTGTGAGGTAATAGTAAGAATACATTTTAGAGCTGCTTCATTAATAAGGGTGTCTATGTTTTTAGTAGTTTGATCCTCATGTACATACTTTGTAGACTAGGGCATGATATAGTGCTTAGTGTAGGACTGGTAAGGTTGAAGGGGGTGATAAAAAGACCAAGAAAAACTGTGCTGTGATCTGAAAGAGTTGAATGCAGGTGTCCGATGGAATAAGTTGCTGCTGTATAATGCAGTGCATTCAAGATCATTTAAGGAGAGCCGTACTGAGAAAGCATTCCTTTGTATCATTCTTGCCCTCCAAACTTGCAGTTGTCTCATATGCATTCCTTCTGAGAAGCCATTCTGAATTCTATTCCATATGCAGCTTTTATGGAGTCTCACATGAGGGAGGAAAGATTTTATGCCTCTAATAAACCACATGAATGTATAGATACATAAAAGTGGAGTAGAATATAACTATTTCCAAGCTGCACAAACAAAGAATAAACTGTAAAAGAAGAGAAATTATTCCTATAGCTTTTATGAATAGGTCCCTTGCACTGCAGTTACCTACAGCTCCTAATATCAGAATAACCAATGAGAAGGGGTTATTATGAGGGTTTTTCCTCAGTATCTTACTTACAGAAGTGTATCTACTACTTTTCTTGATGATTAGAGCTGTATGTGGAGTTCTGCATTACAGATGGTGGGAAAAGCAGAGGCAAATCTACAGTGCAAACCCCTGAATGCATGGAGGGACAGAACTTGAACGGAGCAGAAAACCGAAAGGGCAAAATATTCTCATCAGATCTGGAAGGTGAAGCTAGTGCAAGTAGTAGAAAAGTGGAAAAAACAATGTATTTCTGTTCCTGGGGTTCTGGGGACTATAACCATTTCAAAACTCGCCTTAGCTCCCACCACCACCCACCCAGCAGTAAGGATTGCATGGTGTGGTATTGTCACCCTCGCTTCTCCTGGTGCTGGGGGCAGTGATAGGGGCAGGTATGCACAGCTACTTGAGCTTAGGCACAGCGGCTTGGGAGAATCTGAGGATATGGCCAGGGATCCAGACTCTCACCCAGATGGCACAGCTGAACAAGGAAGAGGGAGCTCTTGGTCCAGTGTCTAATCACAGCCCCTGCTGCTCTACACACAAGACAATCAGTGACTAGGGAATGCACATTTAAACAGCCTTCTCAGAAAGAAGACACCCTGACTTGAACTGTTTAAGTGCATCTGGGGAGATAGAACGTGCCCTTTCCTACCGGTCAGAGACCAAGACGGTGTGACAGGCAGCCGAGAGCACGAGTCAGGCAGCAAAAAGAGGCTGATTTTATTTCTAAGTTGGGTACCTGGAGTCTCTGTAAAGACTATTAGAGGGGTTCTCTGACTCTTGCCAGGATAGCTCTGAGCTAGCACTTCCTTCGGACCTGAGGAGCTGGAGAGCTGTGGCGATTAGTAGGATAGAGCAACACTCCCAATTTTCTTTCTAATGCAGCTGACCCACCACAGACAGGCACCTGCTGCTCTGCCTCTGGCAAATGGAAACGTGTCACCTGTACTCCAAACTCACATTTCTTCCACTTGTGCTGGCCCTAAGCAATCTCCGGGAGGAGTAAAGGTTAGCTTAAAAAGTGGGAGGATTTAAACCAATGTTCGTCTTGTGCACAATCAACAGCTGTGTTTACTAAGCTGCAGTCAATTACTTGTGCGCAAACAAAGTGACGCAGTAGGACTGAAGACATTATTTGAAGACAATGAAGTTGCAAAGGCAACTAATCTGGTTTTCAGGACCTTTATTACCGGTGATGATGCACAGATGGAGAGAACTCCAGTTTTAGTTTAGGGTATGTCCACACTGAGGTTAGGCACTTGCTGCTGGCCTGTACCAGCTGATATGGTCTTGCAGGGGTCATGTGAAGGAGAAGTTGAACTGCAGTGCAGATGTTTGGGCTCAGGCTGGAACCCAGGATCTAGGATTTTGGGAGGTGGGTGGATCCCAGAGGTAAGGCTACAGCCTGAGATCAAACATCTACAGCCTCTTACTGTGAACCCCCCAAGCCCAAGTCAGCTGGCACAGGCATCTAATTGCAGTGTGGGTATACCCATTGAACCCAAGCTGAGGTGACAAAGCAGAACTTGGGGAAAAAATCTGTTCTTAAATGAGGCAGATTTGATATGGAAATCATTAAGAGAGAAAGACTCACAATGCTATTTCTGCAAAGTGAAATGTGGCATCAAGCAACTGTAATGCTCCAAATAGGTATTGCTGCAGCATGCCAATTTCAGAGTGGAACCACACTTTAAATATCCTGTAAACTGTAGTTAAGTGAGGTAGTATGCTAAACTTTCCATCATTACATATTTCAATTGATTCTTTGTTCTCCTTTTTCAGAACAGGGCTAATGAAGCTAAAGGGAAGGATGTTCAATCAAATTGTGACAAATGGAAAATCCAGCATTTCTGTAAATTCCAGGAATATGCTACCACATCTATCTGAGTGAGACTTGTAGTACATATTATTTATTCTTCTATTCCACCTTTCTCCTAAGGTTCTCAAAGCATTTTACAAATGTTAAGCAAGTCTTCTGTCATTTTCATGAGATAAACAGTCTCCACAATTTATAAATCAAAAAACTTTACCCAAGCTCACAATCAACTTATGGCAGAGCTTAAACTAGATTTTAGGAGTATGTCTATATTCCACTTAAACCCCCCCCCCCACTTTTCTCTCCTACCCCCATTTATTTTTGTTGTATAGGGAGGGAATGTGGTCTTGTGATTTCAGGGATGGAATTCTGAATCAAGAGATGGAGAGTACATTTGCACTGCAATTAAAAACCCACAGCTGACCTATGCCAACTGCCTCAGGCTCCTGGTGATCGATCTACGGAGATATTTGATTGCAGTGTAAACTACTGGGAGCTTCCCACTTCACAATATAGAAGTTTTAATATAATTCTACCCTGCTACATTTCTGAGATTTTTACATCACAGTTTTTCTCAAAAGATATCTCTGCAAAGGAAACTGAAAAGCTTCTTTTTCTGTTCAACTATTGCAAAGTTTCCCAGACCCAAACACATAACAAAAAAATGCAGCTTGAACCTACAAAGTCAGGAAGCCAAAAATGTAACCTCACTTAGAAATCACAATAATTGGCTCACCACGTCCAGCTAATAATGTGGCTTTTAAAAATAAAGTATTCCTTAATTGAGGCCTGGAGCATGGATGCTGATTGAGGAAGTAAGCTATGTAATAGGTTATGACCAGATGACAGCAAATCAGAGCACAGCTCTTATGTGTGATCACACATGCTTATGTGCTATGCACAGCTTTTCCCCATTATATCTGTCTACCCTACTCTTCTATGCAAGGTAAAGAGGCATATACAAGAACCCCTATTCTCTGAGCACCTCGAAGAACAAGGCTCTGGTAAATGTCAAGGAAGTCTCAGAGGAAGGGAGTAGGCAACCACAGTGAAAGAGGGTAGTTTGTCCAGATGCTGTGTTGTCTAAAGCATGTGCAATAGGTCACATTTCTGGCACAGCACTCTCCTTTTAGCAACCAATCACTTCTGAGTATGGAAAATAAGTGAATGAGAGTTGCCGAAGCTCAGCACCTCCCAGGATCAGGCCCTAAGGCATTGTCCCAGTGTAAATAAAAATGATGGTCCATTGCAGAGATACACACCTTTGATGGGAATCCCAGAATTTGTAAAGAAACCAAAGTAAAATACCTCTAAGGTACATTCCGCACTCAGGACACTTAACTAAATCTTCTAATTAAAAAGATGCCCTTTCCAGGCAGAACTGTGCTTATTATTCCAGCTCTGCCTCTGCTGCGTAATTCCATGATCTCCACTTTTCATTTACCAGCATTATATTCCACCCTCCACTGCTACTCCTGCAACACATGCTACAGAAGTTATTACGTTAGGCAGTAAATAATGCAAGCCCAGGCCTGCCATATAAATCCTCTGAAAATAACTTTGAACATCAATCATAAAATCACAGGAATTAGAGGCAGAGATCATTTATTAGGTCTTCTAGTCTAAAAACCTATACCAGTGTAGGATTGTTCTCTACTGCACACTTTCTAGTGCTTTGCCAAGTCCAATTTTAAATGGCTCCAAGGATCTCTAAATGTCTCCAAAATGGATGTTTCTGTACTTCACTAGGCCAATGTCTATGCTGCTGTGGAAGATTGACCCGCTCAGGACTGATCTTCCAGGCTTTTGTTTCACCCAGGCACAAAACAGCACTTTCCAGGGTGAAAGGCTACCCTGGAACTCCTTGCAAGTGACAAGGATTAAGGAAGGTCAATGGGAGAAGTGCTCCTGTTGACCTTCTTCCATATACACAGCCATTGTAGTTGATCACTGATAAAAATTTTAGCTAGGCTATTGGCATAGCTAAAATTGCATATCAGTGATTGACTGCTGTCTAGTGTAGACATAGCCTAAGAAGGCTATTCCACAAGCTAATGATCACACGTGACTAAGAACTCATGCTAATTCAAAGCTTTGTCCATAGTACAAGTCTAGGACTGTTGGCTTGTGTCTTTAATGCCTGATTCACATTGTGTATGGCATGTCCAGTAGGGTCTTAAAAAGTGGAGGAGTATGGGGATAAAGAGGACAGCAGTACTGTAAAACAAATCTTCAGGCTTACAGATGAAATGGATGTTTCCTGTTACAATAAAGAGAACAAATAATGTTGTAGAAGAATCCCTGGCATGTACATGTTATGAAGGGTCTAAAGACCTGAAAGCGGACTGGACAAGAGTGATGTAGTAGATAAGGTATCACTTCATAGCTGTGGACAGAAAATCTTTTGGGGAAAACAGCAACAGCTTTTCTGAAAGATTTCTACTGTTTTTTGCATTCAGTTAGACCTGAAATAAAGTGAGATCAGCCTTGGCCTGGCACCCACTTGGGAACTGTATCAGGTAATCTCCCCATTTTTAATACATATGCTTTGTTTAATATCTTCTCCAAAGACAGTGCTCACTGACGTGTAACCCTAAAGTAAGGAAATGGCAAAATATATTTACAAGAAAATTAAACAAATCAGTTTGAACCTCCAAAAAGGATCAGTGTAAACCTGGGGAGGAATTTCCTGCCTTTTTATTGTGAATTCAGGTTAAACTTTAGACCTACAAGCAGGTTCTGAATGAGCTCTTCCCCCATAGCTAGAGAGGGGCTGGAAGTGGGAAAAAGCTTCTGGACCAGACCCGAATTTACATGAGGTAATTCCAGCCTGCCTAGGTCTGAGCAGACAGAGCTGTGTTGCCCAAGCAGTCAATTTTGATTGGTATTGGATTACAAAATTCTCATAGTATTGCATGCAGGGGTAATGAAATGTTGTTTTATTGTCAGAGTAAAGGGCAGCAAAACTATAAATAGCCTTTCTTGATGGGGGGGGGTCACCCTCAACTGAACTTGTGAAGTAGGGGGTTCAGATGCCAGATTCCAGTGACAAGTGATAGGGAGTGGTCACAGGTATTCTTCTCAGGCGGTATGGGATTTAAGCTAAGAGTCCAAGACCTTGTTTAATTGGCTCCTCCCCATTGTTCAAAGACAGAGCTAAATAAGGCTCCATTGGAGGCTTTTTATTTTGTTACAGGGTGGTTAGAGCTGAAATAATCTGATGTGAGCCAGCATTTTTGTCCAGTTTGCTTCAATATTGAAGTGACCCATGAAAGGGCTGAAAATCGTTGAGAGCTAGCGAGAGTCTCAAGCAAACAACCTGCACAGGGCATAAGAGAGAGACTGGTGGCACCATGGGAGCAGAATGTGATAGTGTGCCTGGGTGACAGCTAACAGGGCGGCCAACCAAGTGGACTGGCCAGCAGGGCTGAGCAGCTTGTAAATCAGTGCAGAGCAGCCAGCTGGCAAGCAAAGTAGTGGTAGCTGAGTGGTAGGCAGCTGGTGTCAGAACAAGCACCCGAGACAGTGGAGTGAGCAAGGTGCCAACCTCTCCCTCCCTCTCCCGAGGCAAGAGTTGAAGTCATGCAGGTGCACTGCTGAACTCTAAGTCACCACTGACCGAGGACAACCACTGTGAGTGTGGGGGGTGTGGCGGAGGGAGGAGTGAGGGCCATGTTAAAAGAACTTTTGATAGTTGGACTTAAAAAACCTGAAGCAAAAGACATAACCCAACACACACTCAGGCAGGGGTTTTGCTCATGGTTTTATGTAGGTCCCAGAAAGTTTATTTTCAATACTCAGACTCTGTGCTTACCACAGAGGAAGACTTCCCTCTCAGAGGCACCCAGAGGGTGGCATATAGTTTTCCCGGGTTACTGGGTGGGGGCTTGAGCACTTTTTGTGCCGCACTGTCACCAAGAAACCCTTATCTATTGAACATGCTCCTGGTCACTGTCAACTCCATGTGGCAGGATTATATAACACACTGAGATTAAAAAAATAATCTGCAAATTTATTATGCCCTACCTATTATAATGCCCTATCCTTACCCTCATATAGCTTCCTGCACTACATTCTCATTCATTTAAGTGTGGAATAGTAATTTAAATCTGCATTTGCATTGACTAGAAAACACTAGTGCCTCTACATGGAGGAAAATCTTACAACAAATCCCAGTAACAAAACAAAATGAGTACTCAACAGCATTCAGTTGAAAATGGGGGAGAAAACACTAAGTAAACAACAAGAGGTAGCAGCTGGTCCCTAGAAATCTATTGCAAAAGCTAGACCAGATGCTAGATTATTTTAATGGTGACCTGAAAGTTTGTTAAGTGAATTACTCAGCTGTTCCTCAACACTAAGCAATTTCCCTAGCTATTCAGTCACTCTTACATACACTCTGCATTCCCACCAACCCATTCCATCACCAGGAATGCACACACCCCTATTCGAGCTCCCGTTATCATTCTAATGCAAGTTAAATTACAGACATAAAACATTAAATATTCAGTGGGAGAAAACTGCATGATTGGAGGTCACACATTGGCATGTATGAGATGTTTGTGAAGGATGAGTGAGCTTTCATTGACTCCTCTAATCCTCTGTTCTGTCCCTTGGATCATCTGTGTGCCAAAACAAACAATCAGATACATATAAAACAACCCAGGAGTCCTTAAACATGTTACTCTGTTAAATCAAATACTGTGAAATTGCTTATGTGCATGCAAAGAAAATGTCAGGTTAGTCAGAAGGGGCACACTCCTGCATAAACTATTATTGTATGCGAGGAACTGTGCATAATGTAATTAGGGAGAACTTTTCCTAGCCAGCAAACAGACGTATTTACAGGATTTGTGTAGAAGGAACGTGTTCTTCTGCTTTTTCTTGTCCAGCAACATCCAAGTGATATTTTCAATACCACAGTTATTGCCCAGTTTCTCCTATATATCATGAATGCTCTACAATCTCGACAAACCAAGCAAACTGAAGAGTGCACTTCTGCTACATTACTGTCTTGTTTTCACTGCATCCCACTCTCCTGGTCTAAATGACTATCAAAATTGTACAAGAGACTGCTTGTGGTATGGATACTACGCCAGATAGAGCCTAAAAGAACTGAAAAATAACCCACACAGAAGCCTTAGAGAGGCAAGAAAAAGGACTGAGGCCATTCTGGGTTATCTGTCCTGGTAAGATTGACTGGCAGTACAAAAAAGTGAAGAGGATAAGAAAGTTCTAAGGCCCAATTCCAGTGTGGGCTACAGAAGAATCTGGTCTCTCCTATTACAGAATAACCTCTGGCCAGATCTTAAAAGGAGCTCTGCTCTCCTTTATGGACCTCTATGGCAGCTATGGGATGCAGAACACTTTTGAAATTCTGGCTCTAATTATGAAAGCTGAACACTGTTGAAGATCTGTCCCTGAGGCATTTATGTTTTGGAGGATGGAGACTGTGCTCAGAGCCATCAAACTACTGGCAGCAGCAGCGAGGACATACCACAACCTAACCACGATTCTGAAGCTATGTCCAGGCAGCCAGAAATAGGCTGGAAGAGAAGACAGAGAGACACCCAATCTGGAAACCTACCTCCAAGCTAGGTACAAAGGTTCCATCGCATCAGACATTATTAACCTTTCTAGTAAGATCAAAACAATTTTCCTTGATAGCTTATGTGATGTATAAAATCTCTCACTGACAGATGTCCTTTATCCTCACAAGGTCTTCCACCACTCAAAAGCCAGCCTAGTGCAAAGTATCACAGGAACCACTAAAAAAGGGGGTGAATAATCTGCAAACATGGGAAGGCATTCCCCCACCGCCACACACACTCTATAATGCCATCTGGCACTGAGGCAGAGTAATGAAGGAGTGAGAGTGATGCTCCATGGCAAGAATAATGGAGGTCCTCCATTCCACAGAGGTGGAATTAAGCAAATCAGGACCACTGATTGGGGGAGGGAAGGGAAGGGAAGGGGTTAAATGTATAGGAGCCCAGTGTTTCAAAGGGGACTGGAGCTTCCAGCTGCCACTGCAGCTGCAACAACAGTAGCAGCAGCCGTGAGCTCCAGGCCACTTTGGAATGTTGCAGGAGCATCACGCCACATTTCTTGTGAGGGCTGGAGACCTGGGGCCCAGCGCTGTGCTCTAGGCCCGTGGTGTCCAATATGCTGCCCATTCACCACGTGGTGAACTGGACAAAGAGATGTGGCGAATGTGGCTCATTAGAGCTGCACACATAGAATGCCCTCTGCACGTGCCCTCCCGCCCTCTTGGGACAAGCATGGCTGCTGTAGCAGAGGCAGCTCCTCCTGCAGATTGAGGCTGGGCGACGCAGCTCTTGGTGCTTGGTGCAGCTCGGGGCTGGGGCGAGCTGCACGGCTCTTCTCTCTGGGGCTCAGCTGGCGCAGCGTGGCTTTGGTGAGTCAGGGGTGTGAGGTGGGGTGCTTGGCTGAAGGGGGGCATGCGGCAATTGTTTTAATAGGTTTTGGACACCATTGCTCTAGGCGGACTGCTCCTTCCCTCCATTCCTTCAGCTCCAGTCTCCACCCATTCTGGGGCAGGGAGCTGGTTTCCCACACACACCTTGCCCCTGCACCTGCAGTGGCTGTTGGCTTCCACTGAAGCAGGTTTAAGAACTCACAAGAATAGAATTAGCTATGCATTTTCTCTTTTGTTTGATTTGGTAACTCATTTTTCTGTGCCTGTTTTCTTAGAACCACTTAAGTCCAACTGCTTTGCTTAATAAAAACTCCTTTTGTTTATAATCAAGCCCAGTGTAAATTGTTTTTACCTTGTGAGGACTACCACTGTCCATATCTCCCTTTCATTGATAAAGGGGGCTTACATAATGCACAAAATGAGATAAATTTATTTGGGGTCTTGATCCCTTCTGGGGTTGATTTCCCAGATGCTGTGCCCTAGAACTGCATCTACCTGCAGCTGTGGTTAAACAGTGTCTGCTTTGCTCTGTGGGACTACCACTACATTACCCAGTTATTTTGAAATAACTGAGCTGTTGACTACACAACGCATACTCTTTTGAAATATTTTCCAAAAAGCACATATGTTATGTCAATATTAGTAACACTCTCAGGTTGTGGCTACACTACATTCTACTTTCAGAAGCAGAGTGCAAATGTGGCCCATGAGAAATGCAAATGAGGCACTGACTGACCCATTGCATGCCGCATTTGCATAATGGCAGCCACTCGCTGTTCCACAAGTGCAGTTTTCAGGAAAAAAAAAGCCGTGTAGACAGGATTCATTCGAAAGGAAGCCCCACTTTTGAAGGAACCCATCTTCTTCATATTTTTCAGGAAGAAGGGTTCTTTCAAAAACTGTGGTTTCTTTCAAATGAACCCTGTCTACACTGCTTGTTCTTTTTCCCCTGAAAAAAGAACTTGCAGAACAGCAAGTGGCAGCCATTGTGCAAATGAGGTGCACAATACATAAATCAGTGTCTCATTTACATTTCCTATAGGCTGCATTTGCATTCTCCTTCCAAAAGGGGAATATAGTGTAGCCACAGCCAAAGTGAAAGCAGTAACACATATTTCAAACTTGTTGTTTTGAAACAGGTGCTATTAAGACCCAGAAAAGCGCTATTTTGAAACAAGCCATAATGGGCTCCAAAGGCAACATTTCAAAATAGCGCTATGAACCCACAAATGCTATTTTGAAATCGCTGGGTGTTATTTTGAAATGAATTTTGTTTGTACTTGTGTTATTTTGAAATAAGATGTTTCAAAATAGGACTGCAGCATAGTCATGGCGTAGGGTGACAGTAACTCCAGTTCCATGCCTTGGCTTGAGGAAGCCAGATGTTCTGGCTCAACAAGACAAAGTAGTGGAGAGACCCTGAGAACATGAAGGTGGGGCCATGGCATGATTAAAGGCCGTCCCAAGGGGTCTTCTGTAACTATGTCCCATCACAAGGAAAATGTGCGAAATCACAGACCAATCAACATAATTTCTTTAAGTGGAAAGATAAAGCAAATAATTAAGCAATTAATTTGCAGCTATCTAGAAGATAACGTGATAATTAATAGTATGGATTTATCAAGAACAAATTGTGTCAACTTCCCCAGCCTCTCCCTCAAACCACACTCTGAAACTATGTTAATGGACGATAGGGAGCACATCATAGTAGTGATGTGTTAGGTCTTACCGTTGTCTTTTTCTCTGTGTGATTAGGAGCCAATGGACAGACATTTTTGGCATGTACAAATATTTAAGAAGGAAAGAATAAGTGTTAAGTAATGCACTTTGAGACATGGATTATTCTATTATTCAATCATTCATTACTCAGTATTATAAAAAGTCTCATCGCTTTGCCCTGATTGCCATGTTTCATTCCTGTGCCCTTCTTAGTGCAGTAGCCAGAGAGCAGTTCTCACACTGCTGTCATACATTGCTTTTTGTTTACAGAATACAACAGAAATGTTTCAAAGCTGAGTCAATATGATGACATTCATTATCTTTTTCAAAAGTTTGTTATGTAATTCAATTATACTACTGTAGTAGCACAGTTGCTAAGTCATCCGCAACTCAGTATTCTGACCCGTACCTGGTCCCTTCTCCTGCTTGGACAAATTGAAAGCCACGTATTTGCTATTTCTGTATGACTACATGTTGGCCTTGCAACCCTCATCCCTAACAGTTAAACATGCCTTAGAAGAATATTTATCTCCCATCCAGCACTCTTTTGTTTTGCAATAATTACTGCAATAGGATATTCTTATTATCCATATAAATATGCAGTACCTCTGATGTGTGCTAAGTTCTTGGTCTCAATGACATCTTGCGGCAGTGAGTTCCCCATACTAATTACACTATGTGAAAAAAGTATTTTTATCCACTTCAAATTTATTGCCTTCCAATTTCACTGACTTCTTTGTTTCAGCTTCTTTCAATGGTGCACCACTTTTGGGATTGTACTTGCTCTGAGCAAAGGTAAACACCGTAGACTTTTGCACCAATAGTTATTGAAGATGTTTCACCATTGCAGTGGCAGAAAATGGATAGGGCACCCTACCAAGCAATACCGCATTGTTCTGGTTCTCTCATTAGTGATAGCCTTGCAAGCAACTAGCTGTAGCTGAGGCTATAACTCAGCCTGTGTAGCTGTTCCCAGTTCCTCCATCACAAAGACAAATGCAATAACCCTTGCAGCACCCCTATGAAACAGGAAATAATCTAATCCATATTTTGCATGCGATGAATCATAGGGCAAAAGGGGCCAGAGTAAACTGACACTAAATTGGTGTAGGGACTGCTTCTCAAAGTATTGACACCACATAACATGCAGAAAACCAGACTCCCTCACCACCTGCATGAGTCTCTTGCCCACTACTCCTGTATATTCCCATAAAAAAAAGGGAAGAAGGGTTCTTTCAAAGATGGGGTTTACTTTCAAAAGAGCAGTGTCTGCACTGCTTTTCTTCTTTCAAAAGAAGCTCTTTTGAAAGAAGAATATACAAATGAGGCACCAGATATGTAAATCTGTACCTCATTTGCATTTTCAATTTCCCTCATTTGCATGCCTCTTTCGAAAGAGGAATGCAAGTATAGATACAGCTTACGGCTGTTTCTACACTTACTCCCAATTTGTAAGGGAATTTCAAAGTTGGGCATGTATTTCAAAGCTCCCACATGTAGACTGCCTGTCAGCACTTGGAAGTTAGAAGCTTCAAAATGTGTAGGACCGCCACTATGATAATGAGGTGCTGCATATGCATGGTAAAGCCTCATTGATATTCCCCGGTCCATGTAATTTCAATCCCCACTTTGAAGAAGGGGGCTAATGTAGACATGGCCAATATGAAATATACTTTACTTCACATACTTTATATAAAAATCTACAAAGCAACTAGCAGGGTTTTCTATTTCAGGAGAGTGATTAGCACTGCTAGAAGACCAAGTCACTCAAAGAAAAAGTTCCCACTGCCTGTGGGACAGAGAAAGAAGATTTTTACTTTTCCGTGCACAGAATGGTGATATTCGTTTCTTTACATGTTAACATTAGTATAGTTGGTGAGAGTAGTGATGACATCCAGATCAGGCATTTCCTGACAGATAATGACTGGCTTAAGGGCCCTTAGCTTTGCTTTGTAGGATTCGCTACTTCATCCAGTCAATGAGGTTTGCCCAGTTCACGTGCCTGGGCTGAGTGTTGGGGGCTCAGCAGGGTGAAGTGGGGAAAGAACACACCTGTCAAAGATGTTATGTAGCTCCATTCGGCCCTTCAGGCCTGGCTTAGTATCTAAGGCCTTAGTGAACTACCTCTACAGCAGGGAAGGATCAGAAGATTCATGGTTTGGCAAATTCTTCACCTTTGCCTCTGCTGTGTCTTGCCTCCATCCCTTACTATAAACAGAGAATGCAGAGTCCAATGGAGCTCATGCCACACAGACGGTGAGTAACCTCACACTCAGTGGGACTTCCATTCTACATCTGCCAAGGGTCAGGGACTGGCAGCAAAGTCATTCTATGATTACTGCAGCCTCAAGACTGGTAGCGTACCCACTTTTCCACCTACCAAAACCTTATGGGATAGTATACCAGGACCCCAGTAGAAAATAAAGGGTGCAGAACTCACATGCCTGAAGGGCAACTAGTTCTCCTGGTCCCATGTAGTAGAACTGCACTAGCTGAACTGTGGTTGGTACCTGTCACAGTCGGGGGCCAGGATGGCCACTGGGCCTTGGCGTCAAGCTCAAAGGGAGCCTCCAGTTTAGTCACTTGCTAATTCTGGCATTTGATAAGTTTCTCAACTTGTTTTTATGTGCATCCCTCAATAACTAGCCCATTTGCTAAGACAGACTCTGGATGATTAATATTCAAATTCTGTCTCTTTTTTGTCACCTTATTTTGTTTTCATGGTTTTTTTTATTTTCATTATGGCTAGGGGCCTCAAAGGCTGGAAGTAATCTGGGCCTCTCTGAACCTCTGAGAGGGCTTGCCTGTCATGACAGTGGATATAGGGAGGATATTCCTTAAACAGGCCTGCCATGAGGGGAGGAGGTAAAGGGGGCAGTTACCTCAGAGACCAGAATTTCAAAGGGGCCTGAAGCTGCTCTTATTGCCTCTGCTATTTTGGTAGCAGCACACTGGGGGCTCCGGGCCCCTTTGAAGTGCCACAGCATGCCACTCCACCACCCCACACAGCTTCGAGATGTGCGGGAGCATCCCAGTGCCGCAGTCTGGGTGGTGCTGAGGGCTGAATGCCCTAGGCCCTGCCCCTTCTGCCCTTGGCTCCACTCTTTCTTAGACATACAGCAAAGTCCCCTCCCTCCTTGCCCTTGGGCCTGCAGTGTCTGTCTGTCCTGGTGTCCTTGAACGCCAGGTTTAAGAAGGGGCATTCCCAGTTCCTCTTGAAAAACAGCCTAATAGAATGAAAGCTTGCAACCCTTAAACATTTTTGTACTAGCCTTCCCATGAAGAGGCACTGCCTGGTGCTAGTCTTGTCACATGTCATTCTAGGATCCTTTTCTATCCTGCATTCTTTGTTGAAGAACCCACTAAATTAAACAATTATATAACTACAGCTTCACCCTGCTGTGAATATTTGAAAAAAAACAAACAAACAGTGGAATGGAGTACACAGAGTTCTACTGGAGAAAGAATGTGGATTTCATTAACCAGAATTGAAGGCCTTTTGAAATAGTTACGTATTGTCTTGAGTAAGCGCATCTAACTTTTGGAGCCTACTAATGATTTGTTATATATGTGTATGTGTGTGTTTCCGAGGCTGCTGTCACTGTATTCTTATAGAGCACAATAACTTTACTTAATGGGACCTTGATTGGTTGGGAACTCTAGGCTATACAAGAATACAAATTAGTAATAATTACAGTTACAATCTGTTAGGCATCATCGCAATAGTAAAACAGAAAGCAAAAGACAAAGGAGAAAGGCTCAGTATAGTTATATATTAAGGGCTTTGGATGTTTCCAGGAAATTATGTAGAGTTACAGTATTGAACATCAAGGAAACAAATTTGAATGTTTGTATGCTGGATATAAAATTACCAAAATCTAGATGTATGTCTTTAAGGTCCAACTCCACAAGCTACATTGCAGCTTCTATTCACAGGACTTTTCAGTGTTGCCACTAAACCTCCTATACCTCCCTTCTAACGGTTGTCTTTGAGGCCTCCCAGAAAAGGAGAGGGTCTACTAGCTAGGGCATGGGCTTGTCATTCAGGAACTCAGCGTTCAAATCCCTAGTCTTTGTAACTTTAATTTTCTGCATAGTTTCCCAACTCCCCATCTATAAAAGGGGTTCATTCTACTCCCTACCACAGTCTTAAGACAAACAGTTTTTGTCTTAAGACAAACACACTAAAGATTGGGAGGTGCTCAGAAGTTGTAAGTACCTAAGATATGCTCCCATCCTCATTGTAGTCTTTTCTTCCCTGTCATCCCTCTCACACAAGGTGCATCTACACTTGCATTCCTCTTTGAAATACTATGCAAATGAGGGAAATTGAAAATGCAAATGAGGTGCATATTTGCATATTTGGCACCTCATTTGCATAGTCTTATTTCAAAAGACCTTCTTTTGAAAGAAGAAAACCAGTGTAGACACTGCTCTTTTGAAAGTAAACCCCACCTTCGAAAGAATCCTTCTTCCCATTAAATAAAGGGCAGAAGGATTCTTTTGAAGATGAGGTTTACTTTGAAAAAGCAGCGTCTACACTGGTTTTTTTCTTTCAAAAGAAGCTCTTTTGAAATAAGAACATGCAAATAAGTTGCCAAATATGCAAATATGCACCTCATTTTCATTTTTGATTTCCCTCATTTGCATGCCTCTTTTGAAAGAGCACTGCAATGTAGATGCACCCACAGGGAATCTGTGTCCTGCTCAGGCATTACTCATCCTCCCACTCTTAATTCACATCCTAGAACACCTTTTACCTGAAGTCTTTTTTCAAAGAAAAGTAGCATCACATCCCAACCAGGCCTTCAGCAGGCATGTGATGTGTCTTGAGTCAAATTTTCTGTGTTCAGTTTAGGCCCCTTTTCTGTATCTTGGTCTCATTAGATGCATCAGCCTGAAACCTCTCAGACACAGCGTCAGCTCTTTGGCCGTATCTGCATTCCCCTTCTGAAAGGGGAATGTAGTGTAGCCGCAGCCTATCAGAAATGCAAATGAGGCACTGATTTACATATCATGTGCCTCATTTGCATAATGCCAGCCACTCCCTGTTAAAAATACAAAAAACAAAAAAAAAGCCATGTAGACAGGGTTCATTTGAAAGGAAACCACTTCCAAAAGCACGCTTCTTCCTCATATTTTTCAGGGAAGTGTTCTTTCATAAACAGGGTTGTTTTCAAATGAAGCCTATCAACACTTGTTTTTTTCCCTGAAACAGCACTTTCTGAAACAGCAAGTAGCTGTCATTATGCAAGTGAGGCTCACAAGATGGAAATCAGTGCCTTGTTTGCATTTCTGATTGGTCTTATTTGCATTCCTCTTCCAAAAGGGGAATTTAGTGTAGCCGCAGCCTTAAAGTGAGGCTCATGTGAGCACAGCTCCCTGCCTACACAGTGCTCACTGCAGATTCAGTGCTTTGACCTGTAAGATGTTTGGCACAGGGACCACATCCTCCTGTGTGTGTACAGTGTTGAGCACACAGGTGTTGCTACTAAATAACATTCATGTATAATTTTTTTCTCTCCTGGGTGGAATTCAGCAATATTAAAAACAGGGGTCCACCTGCAATCCTCAGATCTTGGAGAGATTGCTGTGTTGTGAAGGGTCTTAATTTCTGGCAACTCGGGTGGGTATTCTGCACCATACCTGTCCTCCTGTAAGCCTTTAAAAAGCTGTGATTTTAGATTTTCTCTCCAGCAACCTGAAACAGAGTTGTTTTCAGCACCAGAGAAAATAGCCACCCTGTAATAATTGCAGAATGTCTCATTTAAATGATTTTGAAACAATGGGAGGGAAAAAGGGGTGTTTAGCCATTCCAAGACTTAGAACAGATCTGCTCTTCTAGCACTGAAGCATGCTATGCAGCATCAGATCACATGCTGCTAATATGTTGATTTATGTTTG
Source organism: Carettochelys insculpta (assembly GCF_033958435.1). Taxonomy (NCBI): domain Eukaryota; kingdom Metazoa; phylum Chordata; order Testudines; family Carettochelyidae; genus Carettochelys; species Carettochelys insculpta. The sequence goes on along the minus strand of NC_134138.1, from coordinate 30,818,592 downwards.
CAGAAATTGAAATAAATAGTGTTTTCTGTAACACAGAGGGGCCCTGGAGTGAATATAGCTGCACATTCATGAGAGGCTGTGCTCATGCCTTAACCAAGGGAAGTACAACTTGAGAAGTAGCCTCAGCCCTGTTCAAATCAAAATCGGTGGTTGTTTTACCTTTGATTTCAATTGGAACAGTCTGTTTGCAAGGTAAGGATTGCAAACATGCCTGAAGCCCTGTGGCCAGATCCCCCAAGCAGCAGGGTGATCTACTGGTTAGGTCCCCATGTTAACTGGGGGCTGAGTGCAGGACTTCGATCCACTTACCAGAGTCTGTTTCTTCAGTTAGGGCATGGCCCCAAGGGTCCAGTTTCCCCCTCCTCAGTGGGGTTTTCTGTCTGGCTGTCCCCCTTCGCACCTGGGGGTGGGTTTGGAGGCTTGCATCCTCCTGCAGCCAACTCAGCAGACAGCTCTGGCTCAGGTCATGCAGACAGCAGAACCAGCTCCTGCCTCTTCACTGGCCAGCCCCAAAATGAACCAGGTTCCTTTGTTTCATTCTCCCTCCAGGTCTAGCACTGGCAGCAGATGAACCGGGGTGGGGCTAATTGGGAAAAAAAGCCTTGTTTAGCCCCTGAGCTGTTAAGTCTTCCTCTCATTCCATCACAACCCCATTTTCAAGGAGCATAAGACTCAGTGATTTGCACACTGCCCCTGTAAATCAAGGGTTGTGAGCCCAATCCTTGTTGGGGCCTCAAATGTGTTTCATGATAACTCCTTTTATGCACCTACGGGCAGGTTAGATAAACCTCTGTCAGGCCTGCTACTAGATCCTACTGTGAGCTAGGGGGAGGGGTAGCTCAGTGGTTTGACCATTGGCCTGCTAAACCCAGCACTGTGAGCTCAATCCTTGAAAGAGCCATTTAAGATTCTCAGGCAAGTGAAGGGGGAGATGGTGCTTAGTCCTACCAAGAAGGCAGGGGAATAGACTCAGACCTCCTAAGGTCACTTCTAGCTCTAGGACATTTGTATCCTTGAAGAACCCATTTAGGGAGTGGGGCAAATAGATGGCACTCCTGCCAAGAGGGCAGGGCACTGGACTACATGACCTTCCAGTTCTAGGAGGCATGGATATGAGGTTCCCTGCCAATCTAATGACTCCATTCTACTACAAAAGTTGCAAGACTCAGGCTCCTAGAGCACAGGGGCCTATTTGAAAATTCTGCCTTTAACACCCAGCCCCTGGGAATCACTCTCATTCAGACTAGATGCCAGCTGTTATTGTGACATTCTGAGACAATCCAATAGAATTAAGTTTCCAAAATAGTTTAAAAGAAAACCTTTCATTGTCACAGACTTATAAACACTGCAAAGCATTCACTGTTCATGTTGAAATGCTCTGTGCTTAATTTCTGCACACAGGTGATATTTCTTTTTTCTGAATGGGGAAAAAAGGAAGATGAATTCTTTAAACCATTTCTGATTCTGTATGGGATAGTAACTCTGTTTGGCTACGTCTACACGTGAACGCTACATCGAAATAGCTTATTTCGATGTAGTGACATCGAAATAGGCTATTTCGATGAATAACGTCTACATGTCCTCCAGGGCTGGCAACGTCAATGTTCAACATCGACGTTGCGCAGCACCACATCGAAATAGGCGCTGCGAGGGAACGTCTACACGCCACAGTAGCACACATCAAAATAAGGGTGCCAGGCACAGCTGCAGACAGGGTCACAGGGCGGACTCAACAGCAAGCCGCTCCCTTAAAGGGCCCCTCCCAGACACAGTTGCACTAAACAACACAAGATCCACAGAGCCGACAACTGGTTGCAGACCCTGTGCATGCAGCATGGATCCCCAGCTGCAGCAGCAGCAGCCAGAAGCCCTGGGCTAAGGGCTGCTGCACACGGTGACCATAGAGCCCCGCAGGGGCTGGAGAGAGAGCATCTCTCAACCCCTCAGCTGATGGCCACCACGGAGGACCCCGCAATTTCAATGTTGCGGGACGCACAATGACTACACGTTCCCTACTTCGACGTTGAACGTCAAAGTAGGGCACTATTCCTATCCCCTCATGGGGTTAGCGGCTTCGACGTCTCGCCGCCTAACGTCGAAGTTAACTTCGAAATAGCGCCCAACACGTGTAGCCGTGACGGGCGCTATTTCGAAGTTAGTGCCGCTACTTCGAAGTAGCGTGCACGTGTAGACACAGCTTTTCTCTGTTTAAATGCTTAACATATTACTGTTTATTCTACAAAATATATACCATAGGTACAAGCAAAGTTTGTAGTGTCCCTTTCAGAGGCACCAAATTATATGGGCTGTTGGTGCTCCAGCCCCATGAACATTGACAGCTCTGTGCTCTGCTTCAATAATGTTCAGAGACCCATGTCTCTCAGAATATGAAAGTGGCTTCAAGCAGTGCTGCAAAGGACCTGCCAACCATCAGTGACTGAAGCAGCAGGCTCACAGCAGGTGATCCCTGGCTTCTCTACCTGTGAAGTAGAAGGAAGGAGGGGAGGAAGATGTGACATGACTGGTGGCCCCACTCTCCCAGCCCCTATCTCCCCTCCAACCAGGAATGACAAGGAAGAGGTTTCCTGCAGTGCAAGAGGAGACAATAGGCCAGCGGAATCGAATAGTAAAGCAAAGATCACCATATAGTGCGGAGCTATGCCACACACTCTCTAAGAAACTGAAGAACCACCTGATCAGTATCCTATACAGCAAGCAGGAAAGGATCAAGAATGACCTCTCTAAACTTGAAACTCATCAATAATCAAGCTTCCACACAAGACCCCACTTCTCCTACACGAGACAAGAAAGCTGTAATACACACTTCCACTCTCTACAAAAAAGAAAGGATAATAAACTATCTAAATTACTTCATACCTCAGGATACTACCATTACAACTACTTCATTGTTAAGTTCTTGTCCATAAGTTAAGGCAATATGGATTGGATCCTTGGACTATAAGATGGATAGGAAACTGGCTTGATGGTCGGGCCCAACGGGTAGTGGTCAATGGCTCAATATCTGGATGGTGGTCTGTTTCAAGTGGAGTGCCTCAAGGCTCAGTTCTGGGGCCCGTGTTATTCAACATCTTTATTAATGACCTGGATGAGGGGCTGGTTTGCACCCTCATCAAGTTTGCAGATGACACAAAACTAGGGGGAGAGGTAGATATGTTGGAGGGTAGAGAGAGAATCCAGAGGGACCTGGATAAATTAGAGGACTGGGCCAAAAGAAATCTGATGTGGTTCAATAAGGAGAAGTGTAGAGTCCTGCACCTGGAGCAGAAGAATCCCAAACATTGTTACAGGCGGAGGACCGACTGGCCCAGCAGCAGAACGATGGAAAGGGACCTAGGGGTTATGGTGGATGAAAGGCTAGATATGAGTAAACAGTGTGCCCTTGTAGCCAAGAAAGCTAACGGCATATTGGGGTGCATTAGGAGGAGCATTTTGAGCAGATCTAGGGAAGCAGTTATTCCTCTTTATTCGGCACTGGTGAGGCCACATCTGGAATATTGTGTCTAGTTTTGGGCCCCCCAATATAAAAAGGATGTGGATTTGCTAGAGCAGGTTCAGCGAAGGGCAACAAAAATGATTAAGGGTCTGGAGCACAAGACCTATGAGGATAGGCTGAGGGATTTGGCATTGTTTAGTTTACAGAAGAGAAGACTTAGAGGTGATTTAATAGCAGCCTTCAACTTCCTGAAAGGGAGCTCTAAAGAGGAGGGTGAGAAATTGTTCTCAGTGGTGTCTGATGGCAGAACAAGGAGTAATGGTCAGCAGTTGAAGAGGGAAAGGTATAGGTTAGATATTAGGAAAAACTTCTGCACCAGGAGGGTGGTGAAGCATTGGAATGCATTGCCTAGAGAGGTGGTGGATTCTCCATCCCTTGAGGTTTTTAAGGCCCGGCTGGACAAGGTCCTGGCTGGGATGACTTAGATGGGGTTGATCCTGCTTGACGCAGGGGGCTGGACTAGATGACCTCTTGAGGTCCCTTCCAGCCCTATGATTCTGTGATTCTGTGAAGTTTTCAATTTACAAACTTACCCAGCTGAAAATTCTATCTTATTCAGGGGTCATTCTTTTTGCCCCACCGCTTCCACAAACCTAATACAATTTTTTTCGTGATCTTGAGGTCTTCTTTCATCTTCTCTGTCTAAGAAAACACTTCCAACACACCAGTGAGCATCAGTCTGACTCACTAGATCCCCTCTACCAACACCAAAAGAAGAAGAATTCTATGTGGATTCCCCCGACTGGCATAGTGACAGTCTAGATTTTTAGATACAATACTTCCGCAACTGTGCATGAACCGAAATTACATGCAAACAACCTGCATCCTACCATCAATCTCAGCCTTGACTATTCCACATGACAAATACATTTCCTGGATACTGAGTACAAATCACTGATAGCCACATTGACACCACCCTCTGCCAGAAACCCACTGACAGCTACACTTACCTACATGCCTCCAGCTTCCATCCAGCACGTACTACACTATCCATCATTTACAGTCAAGCCCTTACATACAATCGCAACTACTCTGATCCTACTGACAGAGACTGAAAACTACAAGACCTCTACCAAGCATTTATAAACCTGAATTACCCACTGGGAGAAGTGAAAAATACAAATTGACAGGGACAGATGAATACCCAGAAACCAGCTTCTTCAAGATAGGCCCAAGAAGATTAACAGAACACCACTTGTCATCACCTATAGCCCCCAACTCAAACCCCTGCAAAGCATTATTAAAAATCTACAGACTATTCTGAATCACGATGCTACACTCCAGAAGGCTCTAGGTAACAGGCCTGTCCTTTCCTATAGACAACCTCCTAACCTTAGAAAGATTCTCACCAGCAATCACAGGCTAGACCACAGTAACACTAATCTCAGAACTTTTCCTTGCAACAAACCCCACTGCCAATTTTGTCCATATATTTATTCTGGGGATACCATCGATGGACCTAACCATGTTCGATACAAGATCAAAGGCACATCCTCATGCAATTCCAGCAACATTATATATGCTATTATGTGCCAACAATGTCCTGACATTATGTACATTGGACAGACTGGGCAAAACGTTTGCCAAACAATAAATGGACATAGAGAAGACATCAAGAAACTCGATACATATAAGCTGGTCAGTGAACACTCAATGGAATGGGCCATTCTGTTAAAGACCTGAGAATTTGTGTCCTGGAACAAAAAGAATTTAACAACAGTTTAGAGTGAGAGATTTGTGAGTTAGAGTTCATATTCAAATTTTCTGTGAGATATAGGAAAACATTAGCACAGGAAGCAAGTGGGATGTTCTCTGCATTGTCTCCATTAAAACCAGAGGGCACCCCTCATACAAACAATCTCAAAGGTGGGATTTTCACCCTGACCCTGGGCAACTAAGGCCCCGTTTATATTTGAATATTAGATAAAACTCAGGGCTGAACAAAAATGTTGCACCCTGAGCAATGTGGTTAAGTTGAACTGATTCCCAGTGTACAAGCATCTAGATCATTGGAAGAAGTCTTCTGTTCGTCTAACTACTGCTGCCCAGATAAATGGATTAACTACATTTACTGACCCCCCACCCCTTTCTTATTTCAGGCAGCAGCCACACCACAGCATTACAGCAGCGCTGCTGTAGCACCATAGCACTCTCGTGGCCATAGGCTGTCTGCACTACAGAGTTTTGTCAACAAAACTCAGGGACCATCTACACACAAAAGGCATTTTGTCAACAGAGGCAAAACACAGCACTCTTCCTGACAGCGTTATCCCGCTCTACATTGAGGAATAACACTTCTGTTAACAGAGTTCTCTTGACAAAAGAGCAGTGTAGACTCTCCGGGACCTTTTGTCAACAGACAGGGCTCCTGGTTCATTGGGCAGTCCTGTTTGTCGAGCGAGGGCCAGGCAGTCTGGCTTCTCTCTATCGATAGAGCGGATTCCTCTTTCAATCTGTTTTTACATGTAGATACAATCTGTCAACAGAAGGTTGTCAGTAGGTCTTTTCCAAAAGGGACTTTTGTCAACAGATTTCTGTAGGGTAGATGTAGCCCTGGCATAATTAAGCGTGCCCCAGGCAATAGCACTCACACTGGAAAACAACACTTAACATGTGCAGAATGATCGGACTATTGCACAGAGAGATTATATTAGCAGCACAGTGGTTGTGTTAGCACACATTTTTAAAATATTGTTATGAGAAGGTGAAGCTTATTGAGGTTGATAGGTGTGAATTCACCCTTCAATTGACATAATTGCAATCATAAATTCCACATAACACAAATGGACTGTGAATCCACCTAGGATTGGGAGAGTGGGGGGTTTCTGAGTATTGTAGGTGGGGAGTGACAGAGCCCAAAGCTACTGAGAAAAACCAGGAAACACAGAAAGGAACCCCAAGGAGCAGCTGAAAATATGGTGGCTGACCCCAGCTGAAAGCTGAACAGAAGTTTTTAGAAAAGTATTCTGAGTGATATGAGCAAAAGAGGCTGTTTCTTGGTATTTGATTCCTTCTACCCTCAGGTGCACAGGACTTTGAAGTGTTGCTTATTTACAAAAATGTGAATTAAAGAAATACCTGTCACCAGTTTCTACCCCCAAGTGGAACACCCTCAAACTAGCCACTTAGGTCAAAAGGTGCAACAGACAACCATATAGTGAGCAAACTTACCTCTCTGCGTTTCAGAAGTCTAGAGTGGAGCTATTACCATTGCAAGAATAACACTCACAGGATCCTATCTGCAGTTATTCTGTCTTCTCTTAAAATGTGCATGACCACATTTGCCAGAGACCACATCAGAATTGTTGCTAGATCTCACAACCACATGCTCACACACATGTATACACACACATAAGAGACAGCCCCAAACTAAAAGGAGTCCAATCTACAGAAAGACCTTGCACAAATTTTTGTAGCTAATATACTTGTTACTTGGCTGCATGACTGAGGTTTCAACTCTGTAGCTCTACAGAGAAAATACAGATGAAAAACAGGAGATATTTGAACACATAACCTATCTGCCCCCTATATATAAATAAAATGCCTAGTGGGCCCAGTGCTACCCTTAGTAACATCTGTGCAACCCCACTGACTTTAATTGGGTTACACAAATATACCTGAAGGCAGTAAAAGTCAGTTTCAAATATCAGAAATATAACTAGAGCCATAAGTAGGTACTTTACAAAACACATAAGTTTACACAGGTGCCTGGGTAAAGGAGTGCATATTCTAAGCAAGATGGATATAATACTGAAGAAAAAAAATAACAGGCATACTGAATGAAGCTTAAACATCTAGAAATAAGACTGGCCTAGGCATTTGAAATATACGAGTAGAGTTCATCAAAAAGTTTTCATCTGAACAGTTTTCCATCAGCAAATGCTGTTTTGATACTATCAAAATGTTTTGCTAGACCATATTAATTCAGTCAAAATTTTCAATTAAGTATTATCAAAGTGCTTTCTTTTTACTCTATAATGTAAAAGTCAAAAAAACATTTCCATGGTGTCATTTGGATATAAATATGATTTTTTTAAATTTCATGGAAAATATTTGATTTCATTATGATTGAAAAAAAAGAAAATTTTAAAATGTCAACATTTCCTATGCAGTGGACATTCTGGCCATGTCTCCGCTTACAAAAAACTTTGAAATGGCCATACTAACGGCAAAATCAAAGAATATTATTGAGGTGCTGAAATGAATATTCAGCGCCTCATTAGCATGCCACCAGCAGAGGCACTTCAGAAGTGCCGCTGTTGGCTCACCCGCAACTTGTCTACATGGGGGTCCTTTTGAAAAGGACCCCGCCAACATTGAAATCCCCTTAGTCCTATCAGATGATAGGACTAAGGGGATTATGATGTTGGAAGGGTCTTTTGAAAAGGACCCCCGTGTAGACAAGCCCCGGGCGAGCAAACCGCAGCACTTTCGAAGTGCCTCAGCTGGCAGCATGCTAATGAGGCACTGAATATTCATTTCAGTGCCTCATTATTTTTCTATTTAGCCGTTAGCATGGCCATTTCAAAGTTTTTTGTAAGCATAGACATGGCCTCTGAGTTTCAGTCAGCTTTATCTGCAAGCAGGCACCAGGATCTTGGTTTGCAAGCCAGTTGCCAGCCCACATTCTCTGTGGTGTGAGATCTGGATGGATTACAGGTGACATCTCAAGTGGCTGAAGTGATTCCAGCAACACTGACTCAAAAGAATTCTCAAGGATCAGCTGAGAACACTGATGCACCAACATTCTCACTGCAGCCACCATTAGCAATATAGAAGTGCACGTTGTGAATGAGGCTGCAAGTCTGTCACAGAGCTCACAGAAATCATGGATTCTGTGGCTTTCCAGGAACTCCATGAATTCTGGCCAGAAGATAGGCAGGCACTTGAAAACACACCAATGAACCTCCATGGCAGACATCATCTTTACATCAAGGGACAGCTGAAGATTCATTCAAATTTAGCACAGTAAGGGAAATATCAGTCCCAATATCTACATCAATGATTTAGAAAATGGCAGAGAGTGAATATTTGTTATGTTTGGGGCTCATACCAAACGCTTTGGAGGAAAGGATTAACATTCAAAGCAATCTGAACAAACTGGAGAAGTGATCTGAGGTAAATAGAGTGAAATTCAAAAAAGACAAATGCAAAGTACTCCAATTAGGAAGGAACCATCAGTGGCACACATACAAAATGGGAAATGAGAGCCAGGGAAGGGGCACTGTGGAAAGAGGTCTGGGGATCATAATGTACCGCAAGATTTAGCAGGCCCCAGGGCCAGTTGCCAATCACCGATCAGCTGGCAGGCAGGGTAAGTTTCAGGGGAGCGTGAAGATGTAGCACCCAGTGAGAAAATTAAAAGTCAACACCCTTCATTGTGGGATGTAGTATGAGTGTTGTAAGCAAAACTCTAGAAGAAATTCTTTCATTCAGCTCTGGAACATTGTGTCCCATTCTTACCACTCCATTTAACAACAGATGTGGCCAAACTGTACAAAGTCCAGGGGAAAAAAAAAAGATTTAGAAAGTATGACCTACGAGAGAAGATTTTAAAAAATGGTGTTTGTTTAGTCTGGAACAGAGAAGACTGAGAGAGGACATGATAACAATTTTCAAGAACATAAAAGATTGTTACAAGAAGGAGAGAGAAAAGTTGTTTTCCTTAAACTCTAAGGCAGTGGTTCCCAACCTCTTCGAGATGGTGACACATTTTGACATTCAGTAAGACTTTGTGACCCAAGGCAATTCAAAGCCAGAGTGGGTGTTTGGGTCTGGGGGCGTTCCTTCCCTGGCAAAAATGTTTATATATCTTGATTCGCATAAACCCTGCCCCATCCCAAAGCTTAAAACTCTCACAGCCCCAAATCACCAACCTCTGCTCCCAAGCTTAAAACCCTTGCAGCCCTAAAATGCCACCCCACTTACCTCACATGAGTACTTCTGCACCTTCACCAGGCCACCACTACCTCCTCCATGCAGTTCCCCACAGCTTCTACCTCTTTCCCACACCTGCAGTGCAAGCAGTTCCTTGCCCTGCCATGCTGAAAGGGGACTCAATTTAATTGGTTTAACAGCTAGTTCTCTCCTGCCGGCCATTAAACCAATTAAATTGCATTCAATTTCAGCACTGCAGGGCAGGGACTGGGAGCTGGAGGAGTGAGCCATGGCAGGAGCTGTAAATGGCTCCTTAAAGAATCACATGTAACTTGGAGACACCCAGCTGGTGACTTTTAGAAAATCTAATGGTGACCTATGTTTGGGTACCAACCCATAGATTGGAAATCCCTGCTCTAAGAAATAGGACAAGAAGAAATATGCTTAATTTTCTGCAAGGGCAATTTAGGATCAGCATTGGTTAAGAACAGGAATAAATCACCTAGGGAGTTACAGGAATCTCCGTAAGTGGAGATTTTAAAGACCAGGTTAGACAAATCCCTGTCAGAGACGGTCTAAATAACTTTTCTCTTTCCAGCTACATTTGTGAGGCATCAGCATCTCATGCATAACTGGAACCATGCAGCTATTCATCCATGCTCAGAGCTTACAGACCCCTGAGGTACCTGCACAGGAAACAGTAGCTCACCTTAAGACTCACTAGATAATATTTAATCCTGCCATGAGTGCAGAAACTGGACTGGAGGATTTCTCAAGATCCCTTCCAGTCCTACAATTCTACAATTCTGTGAAACCTGATCCAGTAAGTATTTTGCATTTTAAATTTCTAGAATACTTTTCTGTAAATCTTTCAGTGCACTGACTCCCCCAAGCCGTCGCACGGCTTCTGAGGAGTGCAGGAATGTGTTTCTGTGTTGTAGTTTAAATGAATTATTACTCAAAGTTCTATATTAATATCCTCATAATGACTCTATTTATCAAAAAAACATTTCCAGAATCTTTTTATTTTCTGTTTTGTACACATATACTTGTTGACAGGTATTTTGAAATAAATTACCATCATAATTGTAACTGGCATCATTATCTTGTGTTGTTTTGACAAATAAAATATGTAGAATTTTGCAGAATTTTAAAATATTGTGAGCTGAATTTAAATTTTCTTGGCACAGAATTGATACCAAATCTGTTCTTTGTTCATTCCCTCTGAAGCACCTCAGTGAAGACAGGTGCTGAGCTAGATGGACCTTTGGTCTGACCCAATATAGCCCATTTTTCTGGTCCTGTGTAATTCCCACAGGAGTAACATAAATGGTATGGTCAGTTCATAGATTCCAAAGCTAGAAGGGTCCTCTGCAAGCATCTAATCTGACCTTTTGCATAATACAGGCTTCTAGAACTTCCCCATAATTATCCTCTGTTAATTTAGAGCAAATCTAGAAAAAAGTCCAATCTGGATTCAAAAGTGTGGAGGGGTTAAAGAAGTAATCCTTTAACACTCTTACCATTTTATTGTGGGTGTTAGAGCACAATAAGGCAGCAGCTTGTTTTTTTGTAGTTGAAGCTCTCCACATAATGCAAATCCCATGACTGTTCTCTGTGCTGTATTTTATTGCACTTCAGAAATGCTGCACTACTAATCCATAAGAAAAGCATGGGCAAAAATTCTCTTCTCCCTCTCTGTTTGTTTGGCCAATATGGGATGTGTATTATTCTGTGAAGGTCTAGCTGCACTTCTTCAGCTCCACCAGGTCCTGGGGATCCTCACTTCTGCAGTATAAATGAGAAGGAAATACTATTCCTCCCAGAAAATAAGGGAAAATCACAAAGTATGCCAGCTATCATTGCTAATGGATTTGTGGCTCCAGTGTTCTGCAAATAAGAGAAAACATGCAAATTACATTTTCCACCTGGTTCAATCTAAAAATATTCCCTGCAGATTGTGTTTTTGAGGGAAAAAAAGTCTTAAAGGGGTTTTTTTTTGTCTTTTAAAATGAGCATGAAAGCTTGTTTTTGTCTTACATAAACCTCTGCCGTTTCAAATTATAACCAAATCCCACACTGAGATTAAATCTAAACTGGAGGATTTAATTAGAGATCCTCTTATGTTTTGTAGTGTAACAGTTTTTTTTGAAGGCTAAACGTTTACCTCCAAAAAAGGTTCCTAGAGAAGCTAACAATTCTGGAATAACATGAGGAAGAGAGCAGGGGGAGAAAGGGCCGAGGGTGTGAGTAGGGACCCAAACATTCACAAGCATCTCCAGGGTATGTTGCAGCTCTCCAAACCATCTGAGTCCATAAAAAAGGATGGAAAGTTTGCAAGTTTGCAAGGGGAGACCACCTCAGCATTTCTTTGGGCCTGCAAAGTCAATGGGGTGCTGCCCTCCCATGAGCAGCTGGTCGCTGAGCACTGCTCTCACTTTTCTTTCAAGTTGCTGCCCCAGTGTATATGGGCATTTTGATCTCTACTGTTCAGTACTCAAACATTAATCAGACTCTACCTGATCCTCTGATCTACTCAACCGGTTGTCCTACAGGATTCCTATGTTTGGCAATAATATAGTGGGCCTGTAGCTGGCCACTACTCAGATTCCATACTTTGGGGGTATTCAGTGTCCCAGGGTACATGGCCTCTTTCAACAGACACACAAAAAAGCCTCTCTCTGTAAGGTTGGAAGACTTCCACTAGGGTGCCTGGACAACATGGAGGAACTGCTCGGAATGTTTTACAAATCCTAAGAAGTCCTGTGGCACCGTATAGACTACCAGATATATTGGAGCATAAGCTTTCATGGGCAAAGACCTGCTTCATTTGACAAAGCAGGTCTTTGCTCATGAACGCTTATGCTCCAAAATATCTGTTAGTCTATAAGATGCCACAGGGCTTTCTGTTGTTTTTGAAGATACAGGCTAACATGGCTACCTCTCTGATACTTATAAATCCCAGAAGAAGGTTCACGTTCTGTTCAAGATTGGTCCTTGAGTGTAGATTGATTCTTATTTTTATTTACTTGTCTGCTTAGCCCCTTCTTCAGCAGTGCATCATAGCACAACTTAAACTTCCGTGGTCTGGCGCCTTTGGGACCAAAGCAGTACCGAATCAGGGAATTTGCCAGACTAGGAGAGGCCAATGCTGATTATGCTGATGCCACCAGCTGAGGGCTCTGATCTGGCTGCACCAGAGGAGCCATCATTGATGGAGTTGGGACAGAAAGGCACTTGGACAAAGAAGCAAAGTGGCTGCAGAACCCTGCGGCTGGGGTAGAGAGCACAACCCGCAGCTGGCCCAGCCCAGGGGCTTCACCACCACCTGCAGGGCTGTGTTCCTGACACCCCAGCTGTGTGGCTCTCCAGCCACCCTGTCTCTTCTCCCAAGTGACCCTGTCCCCGCTCCTTCCCTTACTTTCTTGAGCTCGAACACCAAAAATGAGCTATTTGCTATGTTCCGGAATATCTGGGAAGGTGAGGGAGAATTTGCCGAGCACCCCATCCCTCCCCAGCTTTTCCCTCAGAGTGCTACAGCTTCTACAGATGCCAGACCACAAATGTTGCCAGACCACAGATGTTGCCAAAGGAGGAAAGTCCAGACTACAGAGTTCTAACCTTCATGTAGCTATTGTAGGTACCTGCCTATTACGATTTTGCTTTATGTGTACAGTACCTTTACATTGCTAGGAATATTCTGTCTGCTATTTTGTGAGCCAGTTTCTGCATCTATCACAATATTCAAATGGGTTGAACTATTTCATGGAGACTTTGGTTCCTTAGTTATTTCATTGTTTTGCCTTCATCTAAAGTAGGTAATATGGACTGAAGTTTCTCTTTGTGAGAGATAAGCTGATACCCACAGAACTCATTACAGTAAAATCTGTGGGCTTGTCAGTACTAGAAAATTGTACTGCTTTAAATATTGCTAAATCAGTACAATTCCCTAATATAGAAGCACTTATACCAGTATAAAGGTGATTTATACTAGAATAGCTATATTTTTATGGGAAACGGCACATAGTGTATATATGTGTATCATCTTTATACAGAATCACAGAATCATAGGGCTGGAAGGGACCTCAGGAGGTCATCTAGTTCAGCCCCCTGCTTCAAGCAGGATCAACCCCCTCTAAGTCATCCCAGCCAGGACTTTGTCAAGCTGTGACTTAAAACCCTTGAGGGATGGAGAATCCACCACCTCTCTAGGCAATGCATTCCAGTCCTTCACCACCCTCCTGGTGAAGTAGTTTTTCCTAATATCTAACTTACACCTCTGCCTCTTCAACTTCAGACCATTATTCCCTGTTCTGCCATCTGACACCACTGAGAACAGTTTCTCACCCTCCTCTTTAGAGCTTCCCTTCAGGAAGTTGAAGGCTGCTATTAAATCACTCCTAAGCCTTGTCTTCTGTAAACTAAACAATCCCAAGTCCCTCAGCCTAGCTCCATAGGTCTTGTGCTCCAGCCCCTTAATCATTTTTATTGCCCTCCGCTGAACCTGCTCCAGCAAATCCATGTCCTTTTTATACTGTGGGGCCCAAAAATGGCCACAATATTCAAGATGTGGTCTCACCAGTGGCAAACAGAGGGGAATAACTACTTCTCTAGATCTGCTTGAAATGCTCCTCCTAATGCATCCTAGCATGCCATTAGCCTTCTTGGCTAAAAGGGCACACTGTTTACTCATGTCCAGCCTTTCATCCACCATAACCCCTAGGTCCCTTTCCATTGTACTGCTACTGAGCCAGTCAGTCCCCAGCCTATAATGATGCTTGAGATTCTTCCGCTCCAGGTGCAGGACTTTATACTTCTTCTTGTTGAACCTCATCAGATATCTTTTGGCCCAGTCCTCCAATTTATCCAGGTCACTCTGGATTCTCTCTCTACCCTCCAACATATCTACCTCTCTCCCTAGTTTTGTGTCATCCATAAACTTGCTGAGGGTGCAATCCAGTCCCTCATCCAGGTCATTAATGAAGATGTTGAATAACACCAGCCCCAGTACCACCTTCCAGATATTGAGCCATTGACCACAACCTATTGGGCCTGACCATCAAGCCAGCTTTCAATCCATTTTATAGTCCAAGGAGCCAATCCATAATTCCTTAATTTATGGACAAGAATGTTGTGGGACACCATATCAAAAACTTTGCTGAAGTCAAGGTATATCACATCCACTGACCTGCCCATGTCCACAGAGCTTGCTACCTCTACAGAGAAGCTAATAATATTGGTCAGACAGGACTTGCCCATGGTGAATCCATGTTGGCTACCTTTGATCACTTTCCCCTTCCAAGGGCTCCAAACTGGATTTCTTGAGGATTTCCTCCATTATTTTCCCAGGGGTTGAGGTAAGTCTGACCGGTCTATAGTTCCCTGGATTGTCCTTCTTTCCTTTTTTAAAGATGAGCACTACATTTGCCTTTTTCCAGTCATCTGGGATCTCCCCTGTTCTCCAAGACTCTCCAAAGATAATGGCCAAAGGTTCAGCAATAACATCTGCCAATTCCCTCAGTACCCTCAGGTGTATTAAATCCAGACCCATGGATTTGTGTACATCTAGTTTTTCTAGATAGCTCAGAACTTGTTCCTTCCCCACTGATGGCTGCCCTCCACCTTCCCAAACTGAGGCAAAAAAAGCATTGAGTACTTCAGCTTTTCCTACATCTGTCACTAGGTTACCACCCTCATCCAGTAATGGCCCCACAACTTCTCTGATAACCTGTTTATTGTTAACATGCCTGTAGAAAACCTTCTTTTAACTCTTCACATCCCTTGCCAGCTGCAGTTCCAATTGCGTTTTCACTTTCCTGATTTCTGCCTGGCATTCTCCAGCCGTATGTTTATACTCCTCCTTAGTCAACTGTCCACGTTTCCATTTCTTGTATGCATCCTTTTTGAATTTAAGCTGATTAAGGAGTTCCCCATTAAGCAAAGCTGGTTGCCTACCATGTTTGCATTTCTTACTATGCAGTGGGATGGTTTGTTCCTGTGCCTTCAGTAAGACTTCTTTAAAATATTGCCAGTTCTCTTGAACTCTTCCCCTTCCTATTCATTTCCCAAGAGATCCTGCTCATCCATTCTCTCAGGGAGTTGAAGTCTGCTCTTCTGAAATCAAGGGTCTGTAATTTACTGCTCACCTTTCTTCCTTTTGTCCGGATCCTGAAATCTACGATGTCATGGTAGCTGCAGCCCAGGTTTCCTCCGACTTCTATTTCTCCTACTAATTCTTCTCTATTTAGCTACGTCTACACGTGAAGCCTACATCGAAGTAGCTTATTTCGATGTAGCGACATCGAAATAGGCTATTTCGATGAATAACGTCTACACGTCCTCCAGGGCTGGCAACGTCGACGTTCAACATCGACGTTGCGCAGCACCACATCGAAATAGGCACTGCAAGGGAACATCTACACGCCAAAGTAGCACACATCGAAATAAGGGTGCCAGGCACAGCTGCAGACAGAGTCACAGGGCGGACTCAACAGCAAGCCGCTCCCTTAAAGGGCCCCTCCCAGACACAGTTGCACTAAACAACACAAGATCCACAGAGCCGACAACTGGTTGCAGACCCTGTGCATGCAGCATGGATCCCCAGCTGCAGCAGCAGCAGCCAGAAGCCCTGGGCTAAGGGCTGCTGCACACGGTGACCATAGAGCCCCACAGGGGCTGGAGAGAGCGTCTCTCAACCCCTCAGCTGATGGCCGCCATGGCGTACCCCGCTATTTCGATGTTGCGGGACGCAGATCGTCTACACGTGCCCTACTTCGACGTTCAACTTCGAAGTAGGGCACTATTCCCATCCCCTCATGGGGTTAGCGGCTTCGATGTCTCGCCGCCTAATGTCGATGTTAACATTGAAATAGCGCCCAACACGTGTAGCCGTGACGGGCGCTATTTCGAAGTTAGTGCCACTACTTTGAAGTAGTGTGCACGTGTAGACACGGCTTTTGTGAGCAGCAGGTCAAGTTCCGCATGGCCTCTGTTCGGTTCCTTCTTCACTTATACCAAGAAGGTATCCCCAACATTCTCCAAAAACTTCCTGGATTGTCTGTGTGCTGATGTATTGGTCTCCGAACAAATGTCCAGATGATAAGTCTCCTATGAGAACCAGGGCCTGTGATTTGGAAGCTTCATTTCACTGCCTGAAGAAAGCCTCATCTATCTCCTCTCCCTGATCTGGTGGTCTATAGCAGACACCAACTATAACATCTCCTCTGTTACTTCCGCCTCTAAGCTTAACCCAAAGACACTCAACTGGATTTTCTCCTTCCTCATACTGGAGCTCTGAGCAATGATACTGCTCCCTCACATACAGCACAGCTCCTCCGCCTTTTCTCCCTGTCTGTCCTTCCTGAACAGTTTATAACCTTCCATGACCGTGCTCCAGTTATGCGAATTGTCCCACGAAGTCTCCACTACTCCAACCACCTCATACTTCTTTGACTGTGCCAGGGCCTCTAATTCTTCCTGTTTGTTCCCCAGGCTTCTGGCACTAGTGTACAAGCATCTTAGAGAAGGGCTGATTGGCCCACTTTTGCCTCTTTACCCAGGAAACCCACTTGATTGTTCTCTCCTCCTTCCCCACTTACCTCAGGGCTTGTGTCACTGTCCCCCGATGAACCTAGTTTAAAGCCCTCCTCACTAGGTTTGGAAGCCTTCCCGCAAAGATGCTCTTTCCTCTCTTTGTGAGGTGGATCCCGTCTCTTCCCAGCAATCCCTGTTCACAAAACAGAATCCCATGATCAAAAAACCAAATCCTTCCCTGCTACACTACCTAGGCAACCATGCATTTACCTCTGTGAAAGTATTGAACCCACAAGCCTGGGTCTACAAGGCCAATGCTCTAACCACTGGGATATCCTTCCCCCTAAATTATATCAGTATAATGCATTCACATTATAACTATTTCAATAAATGGTGATAATATTCTTTCAAAATCATCACAACCCTAACTGAAATTGATATTTTAGTGAATCTGTTGAAGTGTAGCCTAGTCTATTAGGTCTAATAAGCAATAAATATGCTTAACAAACTGTGTCACAACCTGGCCGAGAGTTTCTCCATATGGCAACCAGTCTGTTCCAACCCAATGGTCTTGGAGTCACATGCTTCCAAACCAACTGAGTCTAGGCAAAGACTAGTCAATGTTCCTGGTTCTTGGTCTATAGGACATACACTCAAGAACAGACCTCTTATGGGATGCCTTCCTTATGGTATGGAACTCCACAATCCAGCTCCCTTATATCCCAAAACCAGTGCCTCTGACCTCCCAAACCTCCATCCCTTCATTGTCCCAAATATCTCATGCTACATCAGAGACACACATAGGCTGTGTTTATTATGAGATCTGGTTTAATCTATTCATAGACAACATAAGAGGAACATAAAAAAGATAGGCTTTAGCTGCAGAATTTCTGAATCACAGAAATTACCCTTAAAGGTTCTAGCAGTAGAGACCTTTGCAAAATAACAGAAGTCCTGAGATATACAAACAAATGTGGTCTCATCCCTTCTGAGAGTGAATTCTTTCAGCATTTCAGTCTACATAGAGTCCCAAATGCCATCTCTCTCTTCCACATTCTTCAGATGGTAATAGTCCCCTACTCAGAAAAGCAAATCCTCCCCTTCAATACAATTTATCTCTTTTTGCTATGTGCTAAGGCAGAGAAGCTGGAGTTCAGCCATGCTTGCTCCTCTATACAGAAAATCCATTCCTCCAAGAGGGTAGGTTAACAGTTAGGAGACAATCAGATGATAGCCCTCGATTGAAAGCCATTGCACAGCAGGAACTTTCCTTCAGGGCATCAAGAACCTTTCCTGAGTAGTGTAGTTATCTAGCATATATCACAAAAGATGTGGTTGATTAAAATTAGATACTTGCTACACACAGCAGAAATGGAGGCTACAGTAGAAAAATGGAGGTTATTAGTTGAGTCAGATGTTTCCCTTTCTGTCACATGCTGGTCATATATTTTTAAACCCTAATATTGCCAACATTTTCAAAAGTGATTTAGGTAACCAACTTGAGAAACATTAGAGAAGTCTAGATGTACAGGAAATGCTGTGTACCCTCCCTCAGAAAATCAAGGTTGATTATCGAAAACTGGAAGCACCACCAAAGATTGCTAGTCACTTGTGAAAGTTTGGGGTATATATGTAAATTTTGTCATTTTCATAAATACAACTGGTTTTAATTGCCTAGGAATAGGCAATTGTTTGATCCAGATTTTATTTGTTTGTTTGTTTCTCCTCTTTAATTCTCCTGATTTGGGCGCTTTGATAGTTAATTAATTAAATGTTCTCTACCTGCAAGAAGGAAGGAAACATTTAGGTAAATTTATAATAACATTTTTAATTATTTATGCCAGTAAAATAATTCATTGCTTGTAAATCCTTAGGCTATTTATGATTGTGATTTCTTTTAATACTAAGTGTTAAAATGTTAGTGATCCTCATGACTGGGTGATTATTTTCATCAGTGTTTTTCATCCTCCTTCTCCTTCTCTGTTCTGAAAATCCAATTTGTAACTTGTTAAAGGCCTTGTAAGGTTTTTATGGATTATTTCCTGGAATCGCATTAATCTAACCCTTGTTACTTTTCAGTAATTTCATCTACCATTGTACCAAGTAATTTAAATAGTTTTGAAATGACCCAGCCTAAAAAAATATAAAACACACATGACCCCCAAAATAAAACAAAATAAACTAACCCCACCACTCTACCACAGTGAGTTTCTAAATGTGGTGGGAACAACACATCTTTGTATTGTAGCTCATGGATGATTATCAAGAGCCATTTCAAGCTATAATTGAAGTTTTCAAGCCTTCAAATCCATTTTAGATCATTGCTTAGATTGTGAAATTGTAGATAATACTGAAGTTGGCAGTTGGGTTTGACTTATCTATCCTAAGTAGTTATTCCCAGAGGACTGATACACTATTTGTCTCTCTTTTAAATTAACTGGACAAGTTGTGAGATGAGATGGTTTATCACCTCAGCCCACTTTCATCTGAACAACAATTCAATCAGTGTACCATCCTATTAATTGTATTGAGAACCATTCACAGATTAAACATGTTCCACCTCTGCTGGGGCTGATCCTCTGATACTGAGGTGAACCAGCAGGGATAAAGGTATTTTAAAACAGTAAAATAACATTGAAGGTATATTTGTTTAACAATGTTTATATGATTGAATTCAGTCTCCTTTATGTTTATTAGCTGCATAGTCTAAGAAAAGTAAGTATATTTGAGATACAGCTTTTCAGTGTAATTGCTCTGGGATGTCAAACAAGTTATCTAACTTTCAGGAGGATGGTTTCTGATCGATGCATGGTTTCCTTTAGACAATGATACTTTTGTTTAGATGGCAGGACAATACCTCTTGAGAATAGACTTTCTTTCACTCAGAAAGCCCACAGGATATCAAGTAAGTTTATGGTTTTTGATTTCCTAAACTCTCAATTCAGCTTCTGAAGTGTGTCCTTGCGATTCCTGAAAGCTTTTTGCCAAGGCTTCAGATATGATGAACAAGGCCATCCAGGACTGTGTGTTGTAGTATGTGGCTGTTGGTTCTGCCATTCACTGTTTCTGCAGTAGCTGCTGGTTCTGTCATTCACTGTTTCTGCACTCAGGTCAGGTCCCAGAAAGCAGCAGCTGACTTGAAAACCAGGCTGGAAGAGTTTGGGTTTATTCCTGTTTTTCAATCAAATATTGGAGTGGTGTGAATGAAGCAGTGACAGGAGTTGTGGACCTCAGGCTGTGGACTTACCTCTGCTAGCAAATATATTCCTGAAAATACTTTTCATGTTGTTTGCTAGATTACATTTTCATTCTTCTCTCAACTGTACTAATGAGAAGCCAGAGTCACTCCTCATAAGTCAGTGCTGTTAAAAACCAATGCCAATAAGATCAGACTTTGGCCTCTTCTTCTGGCTTTGCTCTCCTTCATTGGACATGTTCTTCTGAATCAAGCCAGTAGCCAAGACAGTCAGGGCCAAAATTTCAGAGGAAATCAGCATCCAAAAGCTCCCGTTGTGACAGTTTCAGTGAGACTGTAGAAAAACAATATTCTTCACTAGGGTCTCATTCTTGACACTGTCCTTGATAAGTTAATAGCTGGAGCACAAGCCTGAGCCAAAAAGGCCTCCACTGACACAGGAGAGCAAAGTCTCTGCTGTACAGCCTTAGCCAAGAGCCAGCTGGCTTTTAGCTCACGTGGTGGGGCAGACTGCACTCTCGTCAGTAGTCTCAGTGCCTCTGGGGCTAAACTATATGCGAATATTAGTTGATAAAAACTAGGTTCCTTAAACTGCACCAACAAAATATATACCTGTGCATATACCATAGTGCTCCACAGTGTATCTGTCTGTATGAAACAGTGAGAAAAAAGATGGCCCTTTGGTTAGGGAAGTGGCCTGGAATTAGGGAGACTAGGATTCAATTCCTGGAGGACCCCACAGAAATCTTAGCTCTGGGTCTACACTATGAAATTATGTTCTTATGATGAAATCACTCAGAGACATGGCAAAACCTCATCCCTTAGCGACACAGTTATACTACCCAAACTCCCACTTTAGACAGCACAATGTTGGCAGAATGGCATCTCTGATCAACATAGCTACCACCTCCTGGGGAGGTGGAATACCTACTCTGACGGGAGAGCTCTCTTGTCAGAATAGCTAGCATCTCCACTAAGCACTACAGCTGGCACTGGCGCAGCTGCAGTGTTGTACGAGTGTCCAAAAGCCCTGAGGGTCCTGTGGCACCTTATAGACTAACAGAAAAGTTTAGAGCATGAGCTTTCGTGAGTTAACTCACTTCTTCAGATGCTGAAGATTCTTCAGCATCTGAAGAAGTGAGTTAACTCACGAAAGCTCATGCTCTAAACTTTTCTGTTAGTCTATAAGGTGCCACAGGACCCTTCGTTGCTCTACAGATCCAGACTAACACGGCTACCCCTCTGATACAAAAGCCCTGAGTTTCTCTGGGAGCAGTTTCCCATCTGTCAGTAATAGCTCTGCCCTATCTCACAGTGTGTGTGGGCAAGGGTCCCATCCAGATCTCACATCAGGTCCTTATCTGCTGTATTTCTCCCTCCTTCTCCTTTCCCCACCCTTCCCAGCAGACGCACCAGCTGGTTCTTAGAGCAAACAAACAAAAAATAGTCCTCTCCCCTCTTTCTTCCCTTACAGGAGAGTGGAGTCTGTGGAGAAATAAAGAGAAGTAAACACAACCTGGAGCTCCACAGTCTCCCTGGGTCAAGCCTTTGGGCTTAGTCTACTTCCAACCCCTTTTTTAGTGCCATACTGTTCTGAGGCTGGGTCGCATCACTTCAGGAGTGGCAAGGCCTGTTGCTGTATCCTGCTCAACAAGCCAGTCTAAGTCAGGGTAGGCCCCTCATGGAGGCAGGTTTTCCTTCTTAAGATTCCCCTCCATCCAGCCAAGCAGAACAAGCCACGCAGGTGCACCTCATTGGGATAAAACAGGCACTGAGGTGCTTGTTAGCCTCCTCATTGTCATTGTGAGGGTATCTCCCTTCATGGCGGGTACATACATTAAAGGCTGGGAAGTGTTCAGATGTTACATTGATGGGGAAATGAAAACAGCACATATAGATGAAGAGACTGCATTTAATATAAGTAACAATTAACGTATATCAAGTACAGTTACAGACAACTGCATATTTCCAAGCATTCCTGTTCTTAAATAGTCAAAGGATACTCCATGTTCTTCTAATTCTTCCCATAGCTGAGATGCTGAGTGCATATTATGAGTGCTTACGGTAAAATAAGCCCATGACATTATCTCCTGTCTGATCAAACAGAGTAAATATACTATTTTAAAATGTCAGATCTATTTTTGCAGCTTTCAGCAGTTATTACAGTAAACAAGGGAATGCTGTATTTGCCTATAGCTTAGCCAGAAAGTTAATGTTTCTTATTAAACATGTTCTTTTTTCTTTCCTAGACCACTTTGTACTACCACACCCAGCTGCTAACATCTGGCTCCAAGCAGTGACACCAGCTGAGAAATGGCATTCCTGCTGCTTTCTCTTGTGAAGACTCATCCAGGGGTGGCTGTTATCCAGCAGGCAAAACACTTCATCATCTAAGGTCAGTCTGTCTTTTATAGCCCACTGGGCTAATATTCTGGAGGGAAGTGTTTGCAACAAACTGCTCAATATAAAGATTTTGAAGTATGATAGTCCAACTGTGGCTCTACAGATAAGCAAGCCTATCCAGCTAGTGCTCTCAAATGTTGAGTCACCAGCCAGATATATGAATTGGATCACTTGGAAAGCAGTGAGGAAGAACAAAATGAGTAGTGAGTAATAAATCAGATGGACCTCCTGGCATTATTATTGAATGATGCCAATGGCAGCCATATATTTGAAATCAACAGGAAGGACAGTAGTCCAAATCTGACACTGCTTTACATAGTCTGGCATGACATGAAGCCTTAAATTTTCTACCCAGGAACACAGAAGCAGTTTCTTTGGAAGAGTTCTTACACTTTAAGAGCTGTACCAAAACAAACAAACAAACAAACAAATCTGTTGAGAGTGAAACATTGTGTTGAATATCTATGAATTCACATGAAAGAAACTTCTAATATTGTAACAGCAATAAAATAATATTTCTGTGCATACAATAGTCCTTTTTAGCCTAAGATCTCTAGACACTTGCCAAATACTACTGAAGTCTGCCTCAGAACATCCCCATAGCATCACAGTTACATAGCACTTTTCACTGACAGATCTCAGAGCACGTAGCAAAGACAGGTACAATATCATAAATGGGGAAAGTGAAGAACACACGCATAAAATGACAGAGAGATAGCTATATTAGTCAAGGTCAAAGAGCACACAATGAGCCAGTGATTAACACAGGGAAAAAAAATCCAGCACCCCAACCCCCAGTCTGATACACAATTCAATCAATTTTGCTAACTCCTTATTAACTCCTCCATGTTGCTTCCTTATTATCCTTATTTTACAGTCAGGGAATTAAAATATATAGGAATTAAAACCAAAATTTTTAAAAATAACTGCTCAGAGATTCAGTTAAATGTAGCTTTTCCACATCATGAACCCTTCAGGGCAGGAACTGTATCTTCTAATGTGTTTGTAAGCCCAAAATCCTTGCACGCTTTGGAGAACCGATCCAGCAGTTTTTGAAGCTGGTCTTCTGTGTGAGACACTACAGCAGCATCGTCTGAGAACAGCATGTCTCTGATGAGGACTTCTCACACCTTAGACTTAGCTTTCAGCCTTGCAAGGTTAAACAGTTTCCCATCAGATCTTGTGTGCAGCAAGATGCCCTCTGTTGAAGATCCAAAGGCATGCTTCAGGAGGAGTGCGAAGAAGATCCCAAACAATGTTGGAGCAAGCACGCATCCTTGTTTGATGCCGCTCCTGATTCTGAAAGCATCCGATAATGCGCCGTCATATTGGATGGTTCCTCTCATGTTTTCGTGGAACGACTGGATCATCTTCAGTAACCGTGGAGGACAGCCTATCTTGTGGAGCAGTTTGAACAGACCATCCCTGCTGACCAAGTCAAAAGCCTTGGTCAAGTCGATGAAGGCTATGTAGAGTGGCTTTCTCTGCTCCCTGCACTTCTCCTGCAGCTGCCTTAGAGAGAAAACCATGTCAACGGTAGACCTCACTGCGCGGAATCCGCACTGCAATTCGGGGTACACCCTCTCAGCAATCTTCTGGAGTCTGCCAAGGATGACGCGAGCAAAAAGTTTACCAGTGACGCTTAGGAGGGAGATTCCACGGTAGTTGTTGCAGTCTCTTCTGTCTCCTTTGTTCTTATAAAATGTTACAAAGTTAGCGTCACGCATATCCTGTGGAACCTCACCCTCTTTCCAGTACAGGCACAGTAGCTCATGCAGGGGTTCCAGGAGTGTGTCCGCGGCACATTTGATTACCTCTGGTGGTATACCATCCTGACCAGGGGCCTTTCCAGCTGCAATGCTGTCGATGGCTGTCTTCAGTTCATCCACAGTCGGCTCTTGGTCCAGTTCGTCCATTACTGGTAGGAGCTCGACGGCATCGAGGGCTGCATCAACCACAACATTCTCGCGTGAGTACAGCTCGGAGTAGTACTCAACCCAGCACTCCATCTGTTTGGCTTTGTCAGTGATGACTTCACCAGATTTGGATTTCAGAGGTGCCACCTTTTTCTGGGTGGGTCCTAATACCTTCTTCATACCCTCGTACATTCCTCTGAGATTACCAAAGTCGGCACAGGTCTGAATGCTGCTGCATAGCTGGAGCCAGTGGTTGTTGGCACAGCGCCTGGCTGTCTGCAGTACTGTTCTTCTGGCCTCTCTAAGTGCTTGCTGGGTACTCTGGCTCGGTGAGCGTTTGTACTCCGGGAGTGCAGCACACTTCTTTTCAATGACTGGAACCATCTCATCACAGTTAGCTTCAAACCAGTCATTCGTGTTTCTAGCTCTTCTTCCAAACACCGACAAGGCCGTGTTGTAAACTGTATCCCTCAGATGTTGCCATTTGGATGTCGCATCGATGCCCCCAGGGCCGCTGCGAAGATTTTCCTGGAGGGTCTCTCTGAACTTTTCAGCTTTCTCTGAGTTTGCCTTCTTTCTGGTGTCAATGTGGGACCTTCCAGCAGGTTTAGAGCGGTACAGCTTCTTGGGTCTCAGCTTGAGCTTGGAGCAAACTATCAAGTGATCTGTATCACAGTCAGCACTATGATAGCTGTGTGTCAGAAGGACGTTTTTGAGGTTATTACGCCTAGTGATGACCACATCTAGTTGATGCCAGTGCTTCGAGCGTGGGTGTCTCCACGACGTTCTGTGCTGTGGCTTCGTTTGCAAGAATGTGTTTGTGATGCACAGATTGTGGTACGTGCACAGTTCAAGGAGACGCTGTCCATTGTCATTCATTTTTCCCACACCGAAGTGTCCTAAGCAGGAAGGCCATGAGGCCCAATCAGCTCCAACTCTTGCACTGAAGTCACCCAAGATGCACAGTTGTTCACGAGCAGGTATTTGCGCTACAGCAGCACTAAGCACGTCGTAGAACTTGTCTTTTACTTCTGGTGTGGCGTACAGGGTTGGGGCATAAGTGCTGATCAGGTGGACAGGACCGGCGCAAGTTTGAAGTGTGATCCGAAGAAGTCTTTGGGCTTACCATCAGCCTAAAGAAGATGAACGTACTCGGTCAGGATGTTGCTGAATCCCCATCAATCAGCATTGACAACTATACGTTAGAGGCTGTCCACGAGTTCGTTTACCTCGGGTCCACCATCACTGACACTCTGTTGTTGGACACTGAGCTAAATAGGAGGATCAGAAAAGCGGCCACAACTCTGTCCAGACTCAGCAAGAGAGTGTGGAATAAACCAAGCTGTACACTCACACCAAAATGCAAGTCTACAGAGCCTGCATCCTCAGCACCCTCCTTTATGGCAGCGAGACTTGGACCCTGTATGCCCGCCAGGAAAAGAGGCTGAACGTCTTCCACTTGCGCTGCCTCAGGCGCATCCTTGGAATATCATGGAAGGACAGAGTGACCAACACTGCCGTCCTCGAGCAAGCTGGAATCCCAACCATGCACACCCTCTTCAGGCAGCATCGACTCCGCTGGCTTGGCCACGTCCACAGGATGAACGATGGAAGGATTCCAAAAGACATCCTGTATGGTGAGCTAGCCTCTGGCAAAAGACCTCCCGGACGCCCCCAGTTGCGTTACAAAGATGTCTGCAAGAGAGACCTCAGAGAGGTAGACATCGAGCTGGACAACTGGGAAGAACTAGCAGACGACCGTGGCAGATGGAGGCAGTGGTTACACGAGGGCCTTCAGAAGGGCGAGTTGAAGATCAGACAGCTAGCAGAGGAGAAGCGAGCACACAGAAAGCACAATAAGGACTTGCCAGACACCCACTACATCTGCAAGAGATGCAGCAAGGACTGTCACTCTCGTGTGGGTCTTTATAGTCACAATAGACGCTGTAAATGAAGTCCTCAATTGAAACTTTAAAGGGCACGATCCATAGTCTATGCAGACTGAAGGATGCCTACTAATGTGTTTGTACCAAGCCTAGGTAAATGGGACTCTGGTTCTAATAGGAGGCTCTGAGTATTAGTGTAATATGAATAGCAAATAATAATAGTGCAGCTCCCACAGTCTGCTGCTTCAGCTGCAGATGTTTGACAGCTCTGAAAGTCAGTCTTAGACAGCCTCATCTCATTTACAGAAAGGTCACTTAACACTGATGTTTTATTCAATAGCTTGATTCACCATTCTTCCCCTGCTCTGTATCCATCTACTCTGTACTCTCAATTATCTGAAATCCTGTTGTCTTAATCCCTTTTTGTCCCAGGTAGGGCTTTACATGATAGAGCACAGACTCCCCAGCTGGGACAGTTAGGAGAAGGGAGATAAAAGTCACAAGGAAGGCCACCCTGTTGCTGAATGGCTCCTGCAAAGAAACACAGGGAGGTCATTGCAGACCTGTGTCATAGGAAGGAGGGAACAGGACTGTGACAACACAACTGCAGAGAGCTTTCTAGGCTGCCACAGGGCTGGTGACACCAATCCCTGCAAGCATAAGGAGCAGGAAAGGCTGCGATCCTGATGGGGCAAAACAGAGTTCTGGGGGAGAGCCCTTTAGTAAGGCTGAATAACAAACTTCCGATTAACCAAATAACAAGAGGGACACCAATTTTATTAGCAGAGTCAACAGGGAGCATATAGAATTCAGATTGAAACATTAGGGATAGCTACTATATTCATACATATGCTCAAGACTCTGTGACATACATACACATAAACAAAACATAATTACATTCCTGGAAGTCTCCCCATTCAGAAGAGGCGACTTTCCAGGATGACAACACATTCTCAGTTCTCAGTTTTTGAATATGCTATTGCAAGTTCTCATGTTGGACCCACTAATTACAAAAAAGTTCAGCAAATCCCATGCACCTGCTTTTCAAATGGCCTGGGTAAAGAGACTCAGAACCTCTGTGTTGAAAGTTCCCTGAATTTCTTCAGGTAATCCATTTTACCTCGAGATTTTTGGTAGCTCACTATAAAAAGTTACCATTTCCTTTAACATTCTGACAGACATTTCCATATTGGTCAAATGGGCACTGAGCAGGGGGGTGACGGAGTATACCAACCCTGCACTGAGCAGGGGCGTGGGAGCCAGACCTATTGGGTGGAAAAGGCCCCACCCCTGAGATCCTTCTGGGCATGCTCCAACTGCAGCCCAGGTATAAAGGCTGGGGAAGCCTGGCAGTTGGGGCTGGTCAGTAGTGGGGAAGGAGCTCTTGATGGAGCCAGGGTGCAACAGCCCTGTGAGGAAGAGGAACAGCAACTGGCTGAGCAACAGCAACAGTTGCTGCCTGTGGAGCAGCATCAGGAATGGTGGCAGCCCCCGCCGCAGCAGGAGTGGGGTAGGAAGTAGGAAATAGCCCAGGGTAGGGAACTGGGAAGGTCTCTGGTGTGCTCAGTGTGTTGCCGTGAGGATCTTGGCTGAGCTGGTGGCTGAAGCCACACACCTACCACCCACAGGGCCCTGGGCTGGAGCTTGGTGGAGCGGGAGGGTCCAAGCTCCCCTACCCCACCCCTCTGTGAGCTTGAGGCAGGGAGAACTTAGGCCACTGCAGCCTGTGAACTGGGACTAGACTGTTGAGGCCTGTGAACTGGGACTAGGTTGCTGGGGCCTGATGGTAATGCACGAACCCTCAGGAGTAATGTGGAGTAGGAGACCCCACCACAGGTCCATACAGCGATGCACTGTTTTTGTGGTTTACTACCTATGCAAATCATAATCCTCCTTCCTATTTCTGTAGATCTTCCAACATCATTTTTTTCCACACAAAGGTGATGTCATAAATAAAGCTTCACGTAGACACAAAGGAGCCAGAGCAAATAATCCAGAGGTGGTCCTTAAGCAAAAGACATGACTTAACTGCTCCTAAACTTTTGTGAAGATCAGTGCCTAATCCAGATACAAAATTTGCAGCAGATCCCAACTTTTCCTATACTGCATAATATGATGAGCTAAAATCCCAGAACTGGGAAAGTTTGGCTCCAAATCTAACTTTTGCCATTTGGCTCTTCCTCCCAGCCTGGGCCATATCTCGAAATAACCTGTGGAACTCAACGCTGCAAGGTAGTACTGAGACCAACAAGACCTCAGGCTTCAAGAAAGGATTCAGCTTTTATCTGGATAATGAGAACAGCCTTTATTAAACGGGATCCTGAATTAGATAGAACACTGATCTGATCCAGTCAATGTTCCTAATAGAAACATACTTCTTGTTCTCTTGCATATGGAAATGATTATAAGAACAAGGCAATGGCATACAGAAAATAGAAGTATCCCTTTTTAAATAATAGAATCAGACAAAATCATAGATTGACTAAAGCATTACAAATCTACTAATATTAATTCTGGTGATGCAAAGAAAGAGGCTTCTATTAGTACAAAAGATGGCACCACATGAATTTATATGACAGAATAATTGCAACAAGACTAGAAAATGGTCCCTAATTTTCATTCCAGCTTTTCAAATTGAGGGCTTGTGTTCTCTCTGAGACACCACAACGATACAGGCTCAGAAGTTTCTACCATCCTAGTCAAGTCACACAATGACAGTATGTATTAAGGAATTGCAGCTATAGGCCAGCCTAATCCAGAAAAATGCTGTTGTCTATAACCCACAGTTCAGGAACCTGGCTTATTTTCTGTGAGAGATTACCTCTGATAACCGTGGGAGCGTAGTGTACGGGATGAGTACAGAGTGTGTGATAGGGGCATGCTGTACAGATAACAGATCTGTGCTGAGGATGAAAGAAGAGAGTTTCACCCATATATCAAAAATTTGCAGTATTCTGACATTCACTTATCCTGGAATGGCATGGAAACACAAAGGGAAGAAAGCCTTTCTGAAGTCTGATAATGAGAAACATGGCTGGCTTTCAATCCTGCAACTATTTAAACAAACAAAAAAAAATGAATCCTTGAAATAAAGCTGGAATGAAATTAGAAGAATGACTTACTATAGCAGACATCGCTAATGGGCCACATTTATTTGTGTCAATTCAAAATGGCAGAGAAATTTTAATTATTTTTCCTTATTAAACACATCAAAAATATTCACTAAAACTCAGAAAATATGGTATAAACTCATTTAAGCTACAGAGCTCGTCAACACTGTTTGCAATTAAGAAATCATTGGGGGATATGGTATTTTTTAGAAGGAATTGTTTTTCTCTTAGATGGAAACCACATCACAGTCCTTCAGACATAAATCTTCTATTGTATCTTAAAGAAAGAAACTGGAAATTGTGCAACAAGGCGCCACTGATAAAATGTAAGTATCCCCTTGGAGTAATCTGGATGAGCTCATCATTTGTAGAAGATAACAGGGTATGGTAGTTACAAAACACTGATTTGCTTTTTCAGTTTGTGGCACAGAAACACAATGCCTACAGCCCTGTTAGACAAATTCATATAGCTGTGCCCACAATGCAAAATAAAACAGTTTCTAAAGTAAGAAGCTGCTTGTTAACCCCGGTACCATTGTAACTTTGAATTTGCAGCTAGAAATATGTTCTAGGCAGTTCCACTTCAGCTTTCCGTTTTCTTTCTTAGGCAGATAGAATTAAAATGGTTGCTAAAGGCTGAAGAGGAAAGGAAAATAAAAAGAAATAATCATGTCCAACAGACACACATAATAGGCCGTGTCTACACGTGCCCCAAACTTCGAAATGGCCATGCAAATGGCCATTTCGAAGTTTACTAATGAAGCGCTGAAATGCATATTCAGCGCTTCATTAGCATGCGGGCGGCAGCGACGCTTCGAAATTGACGCTCCTTGCCACCATGCGGTGCTTCCAGACGGGGCTCCTTTTCGAAAGGACGCCGCCTACTTCGAAGTCCCCTTATTCCCAGGAGCTCATGGGAATAAGGGGACTTTGAAGTAGGCAGCATCCTTTCGAAAAGGAGCCCCGTCTGGATGCGCCGCGTGGCGGCAAGGAGCGTCAATTTCGAAGCGCCGCTGCCGCCCGCATGCTAATGAAGCGCTGAATATGCATTTCAGCGCTTCATTAGTAAACTTCGAAATGGCCATTTGCATGGCCATTTTGAAGTTTGGGGCACGTGTAGACGTAGCAGTATGATCTGACATGATGAGTCAGAGGTAGTCTAAAGGAGAATCCCATACTGATCAATTTTGGGGGGCTCCAGAGAAGGGTAACTTTGTGTTGTTTCAGCAATTTAATTGTTGTGTTGTATTTATTAGCTATGATGTCTTGATCCTGTGTGCAAATAACACTTAAGAGAATACAGTCAGGAATTCACTTCCTTCTTCCCAATACCCCATGATTTTGACAATAGCTGGAAAAGCAGCTCACTAAAAGAAAGAGAAAATATGGATAAAACTCAATCAAAACAAAAGCAATGAAAAGTGCTTATCAGAAAGTAACTATAAAGGTAATAGTAATAATTAATTACAGCAATTTACTCTTGGCCTGCACCAAAATATCAAGAGCAAAAAGAGTTTGTCCAAGCCTGAACATTTATATCACAATTAAATAGTGCCTTAGCTCAAGTCCAACAAGCCCAAGTTACCTGACAAAGGCTGGGTGTACACATTCCCCTTCCTTTCGAAAGGGGCATGTTAATGAGCAGGTTCGAAATATGCTAATGAGATGCTACAATGAATATGCAACACCTTGTTAGCATAATGGCGGCCACGGTGATTCGAAAGTGCGGCTTTTCGAAGTGCGCGCCGCCCGTGGAGACAGGACCTTCAGAAAGGACACCCCCCGCCCCCGGTTTTCGAAAGCCCTTCTTCCGATCACCAGCTAGGAAGAAGGGCTTTTGAAAACTGGCGGGGGTCCTTTTGGAAGGTCCCGTCTCCACAGGTGGTGCATGATTCGAAAAGCCGCACTTTTGAATCTCCATGGCCGCCATTATGCTAATGAGGTGCTGCATATTCATTGCAGCACCTCGTTAGCATATTTCGAACCTGCTCATTAACATGCCCCTTTCAAAAGGAAGGGGAATGTGTAGACTGAACCAAAGTCCTGCTGCAGGTCTTTAGTTGAAGTGCAGACATATTCATAATCACACCTGGTTGGGGCTTTGAGGTCTTGAAGAATGGGGCCTTAGTCTTTACCTTTGGCTGTGGCCACACTACCTCTCCCTTTCAGAAAATGCAAATGAGGCACTGCCATGCGTATGCAGTACCTCATTAGCATTATGGTGTCTGTGCAAATTTCGAAGCTGCTAACTTCAAAATGCTGACCAGCAGTCTAGCCGTGGGCCCTTCAAAGTATGCAAATTGGTAGTAAGGGAACTTCAATGCTGGGCATGCATTTCCAAGCACAATTTCAACTTTGGGCATGCATTTCCAAGTACCTGTGGCTAGACTTCCAGTCAGCACTTCGAAGTTAGCAGCTTCAGAATTCACGCAGCTGCCGTTATGCTAATGAAGCACTGCATATGCATGGCAGTGCCTCATTTGCATTTTTGAACAGCCATAATTTACATGACTCTTCTGAAAGGGAGGGGTAGTGTGGCCACAGCCTCTGTGTTCATGGTATTGTTTCCAGTTATTGTGGAGGAAAACAACCAGTCACCAGTCAATCTGATTAAAAAATATTCTTGACAGTCAGGAACTTGTAATCTAGATGAAAATGAAACAATGAATCAGAATTTGGAGCCGTAGGGCCTAGATTGGAGTAAAGGGAATGTATAGGAAGAAGGTCTGACAAGAGAGAAATATTAAATCATAGAAGCCTTGTCTACACTTAGGAAAAACTTCGAAATGGCCATGCTAATGGCCAAATCAAAGAATAGTAATGAGATGCTGAAATGAATATTCAGTGACTCATTAGCATGCTGCCCGCTGCAGCACTTAGAAAGTGCCACATTTCAGTCAAACATGCCTCATCTACATGGGGGTCCTTTTCAAAAGGTCCCTGCAAACGTCGAAATCCCCTTTTCCCTGTTAGTGATAGGAATAAGGGGATTTTGACATTTGCCATGTTCTGTTGAGAAGGACCCTCATGTAGACAAGTCACACGCAAGTGAAATGTAGCATTTTCAAAGTGCTGCGGCTGGCAGCATGCTAATAAGGCGCTGAATATTCATTTCAGCATCTCATTACTATTCTTCGATTTGGCCATTTGCATGGCCATTTCAAAGTCTTTTCCTAAGTGTAGACATAGCCAGGGTGTGTGAATGGAGGAATTATCATCCCAGCGAAAAATCTATTGAAGTTTTCAACTTCTCTTCTAGCCCATGCTAATATTGTTGCTGAAAATCTACTCAAAGAAATGTTTTGTTAGGCTGGAATTTATCATATTTGGTCTCAAAGGTGAATTAGAAAATAACTTTGAGAAAAACTGATTGCTACAGCTGAGTGTAATAAAAATAAAAATATTATAAAACTTACAGAAATTATGGGATTTGATCATGCCAAAATTGCAGAAGGTGATTTTTTTACATGATTTTAGGACCCTTGTTAGATTTAAAAAGCAAAACAAGACTTTGAAAAGTATTGGTTCAGTGTATTTTATTTTATGAAAATTGAAATTTGATCATTTCTTGCACAAGTGTTAAAATATGCTTTTTTTTTTAATGAACCTCTATCAAAGATGCACTGAATTAGGATGCCTTTATCAAGTACAGCCTAGGTCAGCATGTTCTTCTCTGCTGGCAAAAAATCTGAATAATTTCATAGTTTTCCTTACATGCTGATGGCCGTTTGCACCTCCTGCTTTTTAACCTACACTGGTAAGTTTCTCCTGCTCCTTTTAAACTGGTTTAATATATTTGAGAATTATATTCTTGTTATTTGTGGGGATTTGCTCACAAATGCCAGGAAACTGCTTGCACTACAGAACTTCAGCATATATTTTACACATTTTTCCCTTCTTCCTAACTGGTTGCAACTGCAGTTTAAGCTTCAAAGAATTTTTTATCCCTAAAGTGAATGTGGTCATAGAAGGATATAAATTTCCCCAATGTTAACAGAGAGCGGGTAAAAACAATTGGATGATTTGTTCATAGCTTAGAGGAATTCTTTTTTTTGTACATATTGGATGAGTCCATACCAGTTTGTGGGGAACACAGTTGAAACTATTAATATGTGACTAAACTGTGTTTGAACTAGAACTTTTATAGAAAGTTGAAATGATTTCTAGGTAAACTCAGTCTGCAATGGCAGAAGCTAAAATAATCTGTCACGGGACTGCAGACCATGTCTGTGCACTTATTTTATTAACAGTACACTCTCTGAACCAACACTGGAGTGGCAGATCAGATGGTAGTAAAATGGATATGCTTCTGGCATTTAGCAAACATGATCATGGAGTATGTCAGCATTATTCACTATTTTTTAACAAAGGCCATATTCCAGTGCTAACGCTGCACTGCATATAGCCTGCTACACAAATCTCCTCTAAAAGGTGTGCAAATGTCATCAGTATTGTCAGGGGACCCCTCCATGCCTTATGAAAATTAGTTTGACTTTGAATTTGCACGACTTGAAGATGTTTTACACAAAATAATTCACATTACATATCAATTTAAATGTTACAAGCTGCTAAGTGTATATATCTTGTATCATTCTTGTATGTATAGTTAGAAATATGTAGTGTGAATCTGTCTATAATTCTAAATGAACTAATGAGGGCCATTACTGATGCTTGGAAACTTAATAACTCAGTACTAAAAGTAATGACCAATGAATAATCATGTTTGTCCTCTAAGCCCAAACTATGGTTGGTCCTAGAAAGTCAAGTGACCATACCACCTGGTACTGGAGTACATCTTGAACCTATTTTTTCATGGGGTTAGAAGGTGCTGAACAAAATGCTCCCACCCTGGAGAAAAGAGTATTTAAGCAATAAGAAGTCATCAGTCCTTTGTCTTCAGCTGACCTCTGAAACTGCCTGGCCCACTCTAAGATGTTATAAAGAACTTTGAAGAAGCTGTAGATCCAGGCCAGAGTAAAGATCAACTCTGACTTGACACTTTTTACTGGAGATGAGAACAGCTGCTTAGGGTAAGAATTTGCCTGGAACAAGTGTCTTAGTAGATTAGAACTAGCTATGCATTTTGTTCATTTTAATTTAATAACTTTGATCTGTTTTCACTTGTAGCCATGTAAATGCTACTTTTCATACTATGCATAATATTTTGTTTATTATCAAGCCCAGTGTAGATAATTTATTGTGGAGGTGTGGTGGAAAGAGGGAAGGTGAAGGGAAGCAGCAATTACTATGTATCTCTCTCTTTTCATTGATAAAGTGAGTGGACCTTACGAGCTGTCACCCCGTA
Organism: Carettochelys insculpta; assembly: GCF_033958435.1. NCBI lineage: Eukaryota > Metazoa > Chordata > Testudines > Carettochelyidae > Carettochelys > Carettochelys insculpta. The sequence goes on along the minus strand of NC_134138.1, from coordinate 30,783,852 downwards.
AAACTTTTAATAAATTTGATGGGTTTATTTGGGGTTTTGATCCCATTTGGAGGTTGGTTTCCTGGGTGCTGAGCCCTTCTAGCTGAAATCTCCTGGAACTGAATTGGTTCAGAGTCTGTGTTGCTTTGCAGGGTGGTGGTATCCCCAACTCTGTAGTTTGGTTGGGGCAGACTAGAGGATCTAGCCCAGCAGAACAGTGTGGTGTCTGCCACAAAGAGCAAGAAGACGGATGTCAGTGGTATGACTGATAGACCAGGGGACAACCCTGAAAGGACTTATATGATTCAACCAACTACATTTCATTATAGCATGCCACTCCAGGAATTTGGTACATAGAGTCACTCCCTGAAACGCTACTGATCTGAACATAGATCATCACAGTTTATTGCACTCTGTTCATATGCCACTTTACTTTGTTGACATTTGCCCAGCTAAAGACAGAATCCCCACTGATCCACGCTATACCAATTCTTCCTGAATCTATGCACTGGCAATACTTTAATACTGTGCAGCTTGTTTTATTCATCATCATTACTGAACACATTCACACAGGATCTGGGCACTTATGAAACTCAACTGACATTGCAATTTATCTGAAGAAAGCAACCTCTGTGTTTAGCTATTTTAATTCATAGGTGACATATGGTACTTGTTATTTGCCTGCAGTGCTTTGCATTGTGAAAAACTGGCACCTCTGTTATTGAAATGGAAGCTTTTTGCTCTTCTAAATCTAAAGGTTTTGCTTCTTCCCCATCAGAACAAAATGACCCAGCTTGTTTAACTTCTGCCTGCACTCTGACAGACTGTGCTGACTCCTACACATTGGGTTGTACAACAGCAGTTGTACATAAAAAGTAAAACATGGAAGGGAATTTGGACCTCTGCCTCAGTCTGAGTGTGGTTGTGTTCAGGGGATGGGGGAGTGGGGGGGTCTGTGGTACAGAGTGTGGCTGGGAGGATCAGGGCAGGCCCTGGATGAAGGCCTGGCACAAAGTGTCCCAGACCCTGACCCCCATCCCTCTGTGCCTCATGGCATGGGGCATCAGGCAGCTGTTCATAGCTGGCCTCCAGGTCCGTGGTCCAGCCCTGGATAAAGGGCTCCCACCAGCCCTCTGCAAGGTTGTGGAGGGCACAGCAGGCAGCAATGTCCATGGGGATGTTTGGGAGGCTGCAAAGCCTCCTCTTAACCCTCCTAAAGACCCACTCAACTGTGCCCCTGGCATGGTTGAGGCAACCAGTAAAGGTGTCCTGGGCTGGCGTGGTACATCCAGTATAGGGCCTCATGAGCCACAGGTGCAACAGGTGCACATTGCTGGCCACAATGTGGGGGGCATCGTGACATCCCCGAACTGGAGCTCCCATGGGGGGGATATATGTGCCCTCCTGCATCCAGCATCCCAGCCACAAATTTTGGAGCACCTGGTTATCATGGGCCCTGCCCAGCCATCCCACACACATGTCCAGGAAATGGCCCTTTGCATCTACCACGGCCTGGAGAACCACTAAGTACTAGCTCCTTCCTGTTAAATTAGGCACCCCTTGCTGTGGTCCAGAGCCCAGATCGCCACATGCTTCCCATCCAGAGCTTTGAAACAATTGGGAAAGCCCAGGTCCGTGAACCTGGTGAGAATGGCGTCCAGGTCCCCCAGGGTCACGACTCATGGCAGAAGCACCCTATTGATGGCTTGGATGACCTGTGGGTGGGGGGGAGGAAAACACATCCATGAACACCTGACTGGGACGCCCCCCTGCCCCCTCCCCCTGTCCAGTTGCCCCCTTCCCAGGGTGGGTCCATAGTGAGAGCTGGTCTTACCTCAATCATCACCACTCCAACAGTGGCCTTGCTGACTCCAAATTGGTGGCCAATGAACTTGAGGCTGTCAGGGGTGGCCAGCCTCCACAGTGCGATGGCCACCCTCTTCCACACCAAGAGCGCTGGCTGCATCTGTGTCCCCCATGCTGGAGAACTGGGGTGAGCCAGCAGCAGAGATCTTTGAATGTCTGGCAGGGCATCCAAAAGTTCCTCAGACGCTGCTCATCCTCCCAGTCCTCCAGCACCAGCCGGTCCCACTACTCAGTGCTGGTGGCGAAGACCCACAAACACCAGATCATGGAGCCCAGGGGAGGGGAAGCAGTCCTGTAGCCAGGACATGCAGACAACCCAGGTGCACCACTGGAAGAGACGGGTGACCAGCATAGCCAGCAGGCTGGCCAAGGTGGAAATGACCTCGTCCTCGGGGAGGGTGGGTGCAGGCGTGGTGAGCAGTTCTTCTCCCCAGCATGTACGCTGCTGCTGTCTGCAGCCTGACAGTCCTGAGCACATGCAGAGTGGGGGTGTTGGGAGGGGCCGTTTGAGGGGTCAGCTAGCCACAAGCTTGGAAGGGCTTGTTGGCCATGCAACCCCATGTCTGCATCATTTCCTGGCTCCTTTCTCCTAAGTAGGAGCTAATTGTGTGTAGCCATTTAATTTCAAAGTAGGGGGAAGCCTACTTTGAAGTAAGGGGTGGTACATTTTGTGTGTAGATGCTCTACTTTGAAGTTATTTTTGTAGTGTAGACACCGCCTACATGATGTAATATTCTGAGTATCCAGGACTCTAGTTCAGCCCTTTTGTTTTTCAATACAGATTAAGCAATGAGGGGTCCTGTGGCACCTTATAGACTAACAGAAATGTATAAGCATAAGCTTCCATGGGCAAAGACCCACTTTGCCAGATGCAGGTAGTAGAAATTTGCAGAGGCAGGTATAAATAGGCAGGCCAGAGCAAGGCTTTAGATAACGAAGTTAACTCAGTCAGGGAGGGTGAGGCCTACTACCAGCAGTTGATCTGGAAGTGTGAACACCAACAGAGGAGAAACTGCTTTTGTATTTAGCTAGCCATTCACAGTCTGTCTAATCTTGAGCTGAGGGTGTCAAATTTGCAAATGAAATGCAGCTTAGCAGTTTCTCTTTGGAGTCTGGTTTTAAAATTTTTTTGCTGTAGGACAGCTACTTTTAAGTCTGTTACCGTGTGTCTTTGCCCACGAAAGCTCATGCTCATACACTTCTGTTAGTCTATAAGGTGCCACAGGACCCCTCATTGCTTTTGCAGATCCAGACTAACATGGCTACCCCTCTAATACAGATTAAATCACCTGAAAAGTCTGTTTAAATGTAGTGATCCACTTCCCTGAAAGCTGGATGGACATTTTCTAATTTTTGAAATTCTGAAGTCAATTTTTTGCAAAACTTCCCTCCAAAACCCAACATTCCATCTGTCCCTCCCCACCCCCAGTTGTTTTCAATCAGGCCAAACTTCCATACACGTTAAGGCTGTCAGTCCAGAAAATTGGAGATTTGTGACAATGATGGACTACTCACATTTTCTATTTGATTAATAAGAATTAGTTCATGTACATAAATCTTATCTCCCACACTCTCACACCCCATCCTGCTTCCACTAAATCCACCTATTTTCTGTGACTTCCTTGACCTGTATTCCCTCAAGGTGTCCCCACCTTTTGTTTGATTCCTCATGTTTATTCAGATATCTCACCCACCCACCATGTATTTTACCCTCTCCTTTGGTCTCATCTCTACCTCTTGCTTTTTCTGGCTTCCCTCATATGAAATGTCTACCATCTCCCACAACCTGCTAGAGGGGAAAGATACATTATCTTTTAAAACTAAAATATATAAAAAATGACAGCAGACCATAGTTATTAACTAGGATATTTATTCTTCTGCAAGAAAAAAATTTTATTTAACCTGTATTGGACAGATATGTAAAAGACAAGAAGGTTTTCTTAAGGCTTGTATTAAATCAGTGGTGAGCAACCTGCAGCCCCATGGGCCACTGGCAAGCCATCAGACCGGTTGTTCATCTTGTGTCTGCAGGTCAGGCCAGCTGCACCCTCCTATTGGCCAGGAACAGTGAACCACACCCAATGGGAGCTGTGGGCTGCTGCACCTCCCGATTCAAGGTGAACAACCTGTCTGGTATCCTATCAATCTTACTCTGATGAGCCACATGTGGCCTGTGGACTACAGGTTCTCCACCACTGTATTAAATGAACAAATGTATATGTAGCCGGTTCGGGCTCCTGGACAGGCTCCTCCACTTCTGAGTCAGTGGGCAGCCATCCCACCTCACTGCCGCAAGTACCTCCACAGCCCCCAAGTCTCTAGTTTTGGGGGAAGGGGTGTTCCCACCTTGCCTCAGCTGGGTGAGAGGCAACATTTTAAAGCCTGCCTCACCTCAGACAGGTGCTGGGGAAAGTTAGCTCAGGTCAGAGCAGTGCACCTATGCTCCCAATGTTCCCAGGCCCTAGCTCAGGGCTGGGCAGCACACAACAGTTCAAGAAGCCCAGACTCTAGCTCAGGGCGGGGTGGCAAACAAAACACAAAAAAATAGCCCAAGCCCTGGTGCAACGTGGGGCTGGCCCAGGCCCAAGCTCATGGCAGGCAGCAAACACACACAAAAGATGTACTCAGCCTGTGCTAGTTGGGGAGGGGGAGACTGACACCCAGGAAGTGGGTGGGTGGGGACTTGGGCCCACCCATTCCACCACATCCCAGCCCAGGGGCCCTGGTCACAGCAGTGCCATCTGTTGCATGGGTCAGCAAAGAATCCAGACCACAACAAACCAATCCTAGGTCCTTTAACAGTCCTCTCTACCCCCTGGCCCACTCCCAGTCTCCTCCCACCCCACCAGCACATACCCAAAGTCTGCTCACAGGGTTTTGGGTCCGGCTGGGGTCTGGGTGGCCTGAGTCCAGGCATATACTGCCCATTGATTCCACTGCCTCAGGCTGGCTTGTGGTGCAGGTTGAGGCTGGTACTCCAGTCGGTCCTCAGGGTCCAGCTGGTCTTCTCTAGCAGGCAAGTTCCACTTAGATCTGCAGGGTTTCAGAACCGGCATGGGCCTAGGCGGCCCAACCAGGCCCCAGCCACCCTCAGCCAGTCCTCAGTGGGAGACAAGAGCCATCCTCTGGCTCCCCTAGAGGCTGGCCCCTGGCAGCATCCTCAGACTGCCAGGCAGGGAGCACAGAGCCGTCCTCTGGAGGCTCAGTACAGACCGAGTCCTCAGCTGCCCAGGCAGGGAGCCCAGACCCATCCTCTGACTCCTCCAGAGACTGTCCAGGGTGAGTTGTGGGGACAGCACCATGGTCCTGGCAGTGCTGAAGGCTGACTGCTCTTGGCCCCACCCTTCCAGGCATGGAACCAGGGCCCCTCCTCCAATCTTGTCTTGGGACCCACAGCACCTCAACACTGCTGTCAAAGGCACACACAAATACGAGGAAAGGAATTGCACCTGGGAGGTGGGTGATGAACATTCATTTCTTATGTAGACTGTCACCTAAATGACCAGTCAATTGAGAACCTACAGGACTGAATAAGACATAATATCCCCCCCCACCCTCCCCGCCAAAGTTCATTTGTAAGCCACCCACAAGCAGACTTGAACCTGGGATTTGTGAAGCTTTGTGCAGGACCCTCTACAGTTTCAGCTAAAAGACAGTTGCCTGTCAGCTAAGGCTTCAGAGGAAACTTATTCCTTCTGTCTAAGTGGTCGAAGTGCCACTACATGGGACAGTGAACCACACCCAATAGGTGTGTGGGTTACACGTTTGTACATATTACATTTTCTGGAATTTGGTTTACAGGTAGGTTTAGAGATAGGAAACCAGAGATACAATTTTATTTAAAAGACATGGAACTATGAAGTTAAGTAAGACAAAACAGTCTTGGAGCACCTTAAAGACTAACAATTTTTAATAAGTAATGAGCCTTTGTTGGCAAGACCCACTTCATTTCTGAAATTGTTCTAAAATTGTTAGTCTTCACAGTGCTACAAGAATGCTTGCTTTGTTTAGTGACTCTACAGACTAACATTGCCCTCTGAGACTATGCAGTTGTGTACAATTTATCTCTGTGGAAACAGCTGACACTAGGCCTGTGAACTATTTACACTTCACTAAGGGCTTGGGCCTGCATCATTGTGGAGATTGCATGCTTAGGGTGAATTTCACACTAGCTTTGCAAGAACGGTAAGACAGGCTCACCACAGGCAAAAGTGTTGACAATTCTGAGTGTGTGCGCATTGACTCTGAAGCCAGTTTGTCAGAGCTGTGTGATAATGTTACATTACAATACAAATGGGCAAAATATTGAGCAATTTTTTTAACTGGAAACACAAACGCAGGTTGACCAAAATAGTTTCTAAATGTTTCAGTCAAAATGAAGAAAAATCAGAAATGTGAAAATAAACCATTTATCAAAATGAAATTTTGATTTTTCAAGCTAGATTCATAAAAGGATTGAAGCATGTCACAAAACTACTGGAGGAAGAGGTAGTGCTTGTGCCACCCACCCTTTGCACACCTACCCCTTCCCCACCCTATCCTGTTACCCAGTGGTTAGGGCAGTCATTTGACATGTAGAAGACCCACGTTTGAACCTCTGCTTTAGATTTGATTTGCCTTCCCTTGTGAGGTGCCCTAATCACCAAGTTACAAAGTCATTCTTTTTCTCTTGCCCAGTGCCTACATAAAATAGTATACCTCAAATGGACAATAAAGAAATTTGTCCTAATCACCACATTAAGGTTCGGGGGCTTCTGACAGAATTCTTAATTCCCATGAGCCCACAGGTTATGCCAGGAAAATATGCAGTCAACTACTTCCTCAAACATCTCTAATTTGGGCCTCTCTTTGCTCCTGTTTTGCATTCATGCAAATATTTAATTATCAAAGCCCTTGTAAGCCAATAGCAAATATCTCCAACTTAAGTGTGCCACTAAGTTACAATTACAAACACTGACCAGTAAACCACCACAGGAGGAAAACAGACTCATGTCAGACTGCTGCCTCCTTCCTGCTTGCTGTCCTGAAAGATAAACAGGATCTCCTAGGTGCATTAAGTGTCATCACCTCCTCCACCACTAGCTACTGCACTTTTGTGACAGTTCTGTTTCAGTATCCTCTGATTAGATCACTTCACTCTTCCAATTCAGCAAGGTGTTCTTCTGACTAACCCCATGCACTTTAATGCCGAACTTTAGGAATGGACCTTCTGCCTTTTTTTCTCCCTTATTAGCATCTGAATTCTTTTGAACAAGATCATGAAGCCTGGCAAAGAGCAAGCATGAGAGTCCTTCACTTGAACTCCAAGAAGAAAAAGAAAAAAACAGGAAAAAAAGTACAGAGTGAATAAAATCAACGAGGAACTCAGGAAGGATTTGACAAGGAAGGCCAAAGTTATTCTCCAACTCTGGAATACCACCTGTGCAAGGCCGTGGCTATACTAGCCCCTGCCTTTTGAAAGGGATATGCTAAGGAGCCACTTCAGCAGATGCTAATGAGGCACTGCCATGAATATGCTGTGTCTCATTAGCATAATGGTGGCCATGCACATTTTGAAAGCACCACTTTTGAAACACACACTGCTCGTGTAAGCAGGAGCCTTTTGAAAAGACCCCTAGTGTAGGGTGTGAGAAGACATTGTAACGGTCGAGAGTGCAGTCCGACCCCTCTGTGAATCCTCAGGAGAATCTAAACAGACCAGTCTGTGCAAGGTGAAAAGCTGCAAAATAACTGCCATGGGAACTACTGCAGAACAAGGTGCGCTTGCCAAAACTTCAAGGCTACGCTGGCAGTAGGCCACAAGAGATAGTGATAAGGAATGCATAGGCAATTTTAGGCAATCTTATGTTAATGAGTTCAGCTTTATCAGCTAGTGTTAGGAGGCCTGTTACAGAGCCTCTCCCCGAGCAAAGCTCCAACGTGTTGGGTTTTCCCCTACTGGTGACTGCAGCGTCTCCGGGGCTCCCGTTGCGGGTGTCACGCGCTTTCAATAAACCAAATATAGCACTCGCCTTCGGGGTGCAGCCTCGTTTCTGGGGAACCCAAGCCTGGTTGGCTACACCCAGACTTTGAAAACCCCTTCTTCTCAAAACCAAATGGGAAGAATGGGCTTTTGAAGTCGGGGTACTTTCAAAAGTCTACGCACGAGCAGTGTGTTTCTCGAAGGCAGAACTTTCGAAACATACGTGGCTGTCATTATGCCAATGAGGTGCTGCATATTCATGAAAGTACCTCATTAGCATCTGCTGAAGTGGCTCATTACCGTACCCCTTTTGAAAGACAGGGGCTAGTGTAGCCTCAGCCCAGGTGAAAGGGAGTTACCTGTGCAGAACAACTGCAAGGTCAGGTGGTTAGCCTACTAAATGACATGACCATACCTAAGTACTTCTACCTGACAAGTTGGTAAGTGCTCATATCCACGAGAAAATGTAGCACAGCACTGCTGTTAGTGCTAGGGCACACACCTCCATTAAATCCATCATCACAACCATTCTGGATATTCCAAAGTCCTTTGTGATTGATCTTAAAAGGCAGTCAGAAAGAAAACTGCTTTAGTCCATTGGATTAAAAATAAACAACAAGGCATTTAATGACTAACATCTGATGGATTAAAAAGCACAGAGGAAAGACAGCAGTGAACTGCCTGGCACTTCAGAAAGGCAAAAGCTGGAATAATTAAAAGTACATCTTCCAATTTTCAATCCACAGAAAGGTAGCAAAAGAGAGGAAATCCAGATTCCCTCCGGTTTATGCTTTATCTGCCAATTGCCATTAAGACGCTTGGTCTGGGTGTCTTGTCAGCTTGAGATGCCATAAAAAACACACAAACCTTGAATATGCTATCACCACACACTGCATAATTGCATTAAGCACTCTAAATTCATGTTCCAATGCCTGTTTAAAATAATTTTAAGTGCCAGCAAGCCACATATCAGAAAAAAATAATACAGTAAATCATAATTGATTAAAATATTGATTTCATAAAAAGTCAGTCAGACACTGCTTAGTTCATTTGCTCTGAACTTGCATGCATGATCTAGCCCCACTGTATTGAGCAAAGAGAAGCATATTGTACACATGCTTGCAAGGTTAGAGCCTTGGATGGTTTCGAATCATATGCACAGCTTGTTGTTCAGCATATGGGATAGCACACAAAATACCTGTTCAATGACATTAATACCATAGGCAAATCTTCTGTCATGTGGTTTACTTATGTAGCAACAATTGCAATTTTTTATTTAGATTTGATAGTCTGCATGCTGCTACAGCAGTGATCAGGTAAATGTCCTTCAGGCCCCTGGCGAAAGAATGCCTAATTTTCCATTCGAAGAGGGTTTGTCCACATCTCCCATGCAGTGTCCTCACGCAATTTAATCTGGGAAATTGCAGAAGCAGCAGCCGCAGAAGAAGAAAGACTTTAGTTCAGAAGGGACCGTCATAATCATCTAGTCTGACCTCCTGCACATTGCAGGTCACAGAATCCTACTCACCATTCTAATAACGGACCCCTGACTTCTGGCTGAGTTAGTTAAATCCACAAATCATAATTTAAAGACTTCAGTTTACAGACAATTCACCATTTACATTAGTTCAAACCTGCAAATGACCTGTGCAACCATGGCAGAGACCAGCAACTTACACCCCCACCCCTTCCCCCCGACTACCCTCAACCGGATCCCTGCTAATCTGACCTGGGGAGAGATTCCTCCCCAACCCCAAATATGGTGATCAGTTAAACTCACAAGTCTTAGGAACATCACATAGTAGAATTTTATAAGTTTACATACAGTGTTGTCAGACATATTTTACCAGAACAATAAAATACATCATAAATTTTCAGCTGATCTCCTGAAAGGCAAAATTTGTACAATATTTATCATAGTCTTGAAAAGGTGGTGGCCAGGCATACAGACTATCTCAAAGTCTTTGTGGACAGTCTCATCTTATCATCACCTCCATAAATGTATGTCTTGAAACCCAGTGCTGTTTTCTAGAAAAAAAGGTGACAGAACTCAAGCCCCAAACCATCTCCCCAGCCTGAGGCCCAAATGCCCAGGTGGCTTAACCACCCCACCTTGCAAGGCCCAAACTGCCCCATGCAGGGCCCAAGCAGCCCCCAGTGGGGCCCAGCTGCCCCTGCCAGGTTGCTTAGCTATAACCCATAACCCCCCCCACTGCCAGCCCCCATCCTCAGGCATAACCCCACCCCCAACCTAGGATCACTTACCTTCCCACATATCTGTGGCGGCTCCCTCTGGCTCTGAGCTAATATTAGGACTTAATTTAATTGGTTTGTTTAAGCCAATTAAATTGAGTCCTCTTTCAGCTGGCAGGATGCTGGGATCCAGAAAAGAACCTCAGAGGCAGCAGCTGCAAACAATTCTTTAAAAAAACACATGTGGCTCGGAGCTGCTCAGCTGCCTTTTAAAAATATGGCACCAGGAAAAAAAGCCCAGTTGAAGCCTGCTGAGGTTTTTACACTTGCGTACCTGCTCCTCTATTCCAGAACTTCACTTCTCTGATGGCTTGAAGCCTTCATCTAATTTCAAGCCTAATCTTGTTGACAGTCATTTTATATCCATTTGGTTTTGTGTCCACACTGACACTTAATATAAATAACTGTTCTTTCTTCTGGCTCTTTATCCCACTGATGTATTACCAAAGAGTAATCACTCCAGCTTTCTTTTGGTTAGGTTAAACAAGCAATGTTCTTTGAGTCTCTTCTCATAAGGTAGGTTTTCCATGCCTTGGATCATTCAGGTAACCCTTCTCTGCATCTGTTCCAGTTTGGATTCATGTTTTTAAGCATGGGAGACCAGAATTTAATGCAATATTCTAGACAAGTCACCAGTGCTTGTATAATGGATGCTAACACCTCCCTACCTCTACTGGACATCTCATTTCATCCAGCCTATGACGGCATTAGCATTTTCACTGCTGCATCATGCTGGCCATCCATAATTCATCCTGCGATCAACGAATATACTCAGGTCTTCTTTCTCCTCTGTTGCTTCCAACTGACACATGCTCAGTTTAGGGAAAAAAATTCTTTCTTGTTAGTCCCTAAATGCATGGCCTCGCACTTTGCACTATAAATTTCATCTGATTTCTATTCAATTTACAATTGACAACTATACGTTAGAGGTTGTCCACGAGTTCGTTTACCTCGGGTCCACCATCACTGACACTCTGTCGTTGGACACTGAGCTAAATAGGAGGATCAGAAAAGTGGCCACAACTCTGTCCAGACTCAGCAAGAGAGTGTGGAATAACAACAAGCTGTACACTCACACCAAAATGCAAGTCTACAGAGCCTGCATCCTCAGCACCCTCCTTTATGGCAGCGAGACTTGGACCCTGTATGCCCGCCAGGAAAAGAGGCTGAACGTCTTCCACTTGCGCTGCCTCAGGCGCATCCTTGGAATATCATGGAAGGACAGAGTTACCAACAAAGCCATCCTCGAGCAAGCTGGAATCCCAAACATGCACACCCTCCTCAGGCAGCGTCGGCTCCGCTGGCTTGGCCACGTCCACAGGATGAACGATGGAAGGATTCCAAAAGACATCCTGTATGGTGAGCTAGCCTCTGGCAAAAGACCTCCCGGACGCCCCCAGTTGCGTTACAAAGATGTCTGCAAGAGAGACCTCAGAGAGGTAGACATCAAGCTGGACAACTGGGAAGAACTAGCAGACGACCATGGCAGATGGAGGCAGGGGTTACACAAGGGCCTTCAGAAGGGCGAGTTGAAGATCAGACAGCTAGCAGAGGAGAAGCAAGCGCACAGAAAGCACAATAAGGACTTGCCAGACACCCACTACATCTGCAAGAGATGCAGCAAGGACTGTCACTCTCGTGTGGGTCTTTATAGTCACAATAGACGCTGTAAATGAAGTCTTAAATTGAAACTTTAAAGGGTGCGATCCATAGTCTGTGCAGACTGAAGGATGCCTACTACTACAAGGTCCCACAGATCATCTTGTATGATATTCCAATACTCCTTCCTATTGTCAGTACCTCCCAACTTCATGCCATCCACAAATGTTATTAGCATACTCCCAGTTTTTGTGTCAAGGTCACTAATAAAATGTTAAGTAAAATCAGACCCCAGACCACTTCCTGAGGAACCCCATTAGTAACTTCCCCCACATCCTGACAGTTCACCATTCAGTGTCACCCAACATAGTCTCCTCTTTAATCCAATCCTTATCTCCCTTTTAATTCTCATGTTAATCCCCATCTTCTCCAATGTAACTAATAATTTGCCATGTGGAACTGTATCAGATATCTTACTGGAATCCAGGGAGATTAGACCCTCCATTTTTTTTGTTTAAAACCTCCATTAGCTTCTCAAGGAATGTGATCAGGCTGGTCTGGCACAATCAATTGTTTGTAAAACTGTGTTTTATTTTATTTCAGTTACTGTTCACCTCTATATCTTTAACTACTTTCCCTTTCAAAATTTGTCCCAAGATCTTGCATACAACCGAGGTCAAACTAACAGGTCTGTAGATTCCCAGATCACTTTTTTCCCTTTTTCAAATATAGGAACTATATTGGAAATCTCTTTTAAGTGGGTGCAACTCCGGTTTTTACAGATTCGTTAAAACTCCTTGCTATTGCGCTTGCAATTTCATGTGCAATTTCCTTTAATAGTCCTGTATGGAATTTATCCAGCACACCCCACCCCTGCTCAATTGAATCCCCTCCATATTTTACTGCTTCTAGGCTCTTCATTAACCGTATTGGAAACTGAGGCAAATTATTGGTTTTGAGTGTTGGGCCATGCCTGGATTATCTTTAATCTCCAACCTACCCTCAGTGTTTAGCAGTCTCACTTCTTTTCTTGTTTTCTTTTTATTTACATGGCTTTAGAACCTTTTTCATATTGGTTCTAATTCCCTTTACAAGGTCCAACTCTGCTTGGCTTTTGGCAGGCCTCACTTTATCCCCCCTCCTTCTGAATTCCAGAAGGCAGCTTTCCTTGATGATCCCTCCAATTTTCCATGCCTTGTAGGCTTTCTGCTTTCTCTTAATCACCTGTTTGAGATGTTTGCATATCTGGGATTGTCTATAGCTCTTCCCTAGGACTTTTTCCCCTGTGATTGGCATACAGGATTGACTGAAAATAATGCAAATATCTTCCACATGCAGATCCTTGAGTTCTTCAGTTCACTTCCCTAACTAATTCTTTTAGTTTTCTAAAGTTAGCCCTTTTTAAATAAGGGCTCTAGTGACAGATCTATTTTTGTTTATCCTTCCATTTATAATAAACTGAATTAGCTCCTGATCACTTGAATCAAGATGATCCCCTATTACCAGCTCCTCCATGAGGTGCCCACTACTCACCAATACCAAATCTAAAGTATCATCACCTCTTGTTGATTTAATGACTGTTTTGTGAAAAAAAACCTGTCAGCTAACATAGGAAAATCTTGGTTCTACTATCATTAATTCTTCTTGTCCACAAATTTGTATTTGGGAATTTTAAAGTCTTCCATAATCACACAATTCCCAGTAGCATTTACTTAATTAAAACCATTAAAGAGATTTCTATCCATATCCAAACTGGATTCTAAGGGTCTGTAGCATATCCCAAGTACGAGCCCAGAAGAACCTCTGGTAACTTTCTTTCCCAAAATGATTTTATCCAGACAGAATTTGTCTTATCCATTCCATCACTTCTAATTTCAATCAGGCATATGTTGTTGGGTTGAGTGAAATTGAGGACTAGAAAAGGTATAAGAGATCAAAGTAGATTATAACAGTGGATCCTTCTGACCCAAAATCTATCAGTCTCTGATTTTGCAGGAGTAATTTAGGAAGCCCATTTGCAAACTTAGCTCAGTTTTTTTGGTCTGAAGTCTGATCTGCAGCTTCCATTTTCCTATATTTTTGTATAGCCAAGGGAAGAGAAGTGTGTGGTCTGTGGAGATAAATATTTCATAAGGTGAGTCTGTTTACCCTACAGAAAAGCAACCACAGCAAGCATTCTTCAGCATCGGAATTAATAAATTGATAAATAAAGCTGCAGCAGTTGGAAATGTCTGTTTAGTTACCACTCATCAATAATACATCTGCTGGCAAGGTTGAAGAAAAGAGACCAACAGCAACAAAAATGTTCAGCAAAACAACCAAAAAGAAAATATACATTCCATGGAGTGCAAAGCCAACAGAAGTGACATTTATATGGCTCAACAAGTGCAGCATAGATCTGAGAATCTGTCTTTGTCTCCACTTCAAAAAAGGTATAGTTTCACATTGCGATAGCTCACTGACTTGATGTGAAAGCCCAGGGGATAGAAGGTCCTGTTTTGGTCTAACTCACACACCTTCTGGGTGTGGTGTACTGGCCCATGTAGAGATACTGAGACTACTTACTGAGAGACTAATAAGCCTGTACTATAGCCTTTGCTCATGGGGTAGAGGGTCATGTTTCAAGCACTGGAAGTTCCAGGTTTGAGTCTGCCTCTTGGTGTTATAAGTGGGGGCACTGGCGATTTCAACTAGAAGCTCAGTCCCAAGCTTGGGATGTGCTGCCTCAGTTAAGGGAAAAAGACTATGGCTACATCCACACTAGAGAGTTTCTAGAGACAAACTTGAGGAGTGTCCATACTAAAAATACATTCTGTCAACAGTAAATTGACAGAATGTGGCACTTTTGTCAACAGCTTTCTTCCTTTCCCCCATGTGGCAGAATGACTTTCTTGACAGATTCTGGTGACAGAAATCAAGTGTGTGCTCCGGGGGGTGCTTCTGTCAACAAATAAGTCGTCCATGGCACCAGCCAGCTAGACCAGGGGAACACCGTGTCCACAGCAACTACAGCTCTATGCTCCCTGCCTCCATCTCTTCTTAAAGCTGCAGGGAGCCCTGGAAACCCTGTGGCAAGAGGCTGAGATCATGGCAGCAGCACAGAACCATGCTGCTTGTGACCACACTCCACAGCCACTCCCCAGAGCACATTGGAACCCCAGGGGCGAAAGCCTGCAGCCCTGTGACCTCCCTGGGGCCCTCCAGGGAGTCACAGGAGAAGTCCCAGGAGACCCCTTGGGCACAAACTCTGGGCCCTGTCCTGGAATGGGCCTGAGCTGCAGGATCTCCTGAGCCTCTGGACTGAGAAGCTAATCCTCTTGGATCCCTTGGCCAAGAGGAGGAACACCCTTGCTTCCACCCAACTGGCTGCTTCACTGGCGACAGAGGGACACCCCGCCCACATAATGGAGCAAGTCCTGGCAAAAGTTAAGGAGCTGAGGCGGGGTACTCACGGGCCTGAAATGCATCCAAGAGGTCAGGGGCAGGACTTGCATCCTGCCCCTAGTATCAGAAGCTCCACAAATCACATAAGCTATTTTGAGAAATGGCTACAGTGTAGCACTAGCCTAACAGATTTATTTGGGAATAAGCTTTTGTGGGTAAAAAAACCACTTCATCATATGGTTTTTGCTCATAAAAGCTTATGCCCAAATAAATCTGTTAGTCTTTAAGCTGCCACAGGACTCCCTGTAGTTATCTTGCGTTAACCATCCCAATGAAAGTACATAGCTTTTTTTTCATGAAGACCTAAGCTCACATGTGAGCTGCAATCACAACTTCCAGAATCTGCAGACAGCCTGAAATATCATCTGTAAGTTGCATGAACCATCTCATTTATTCTGATTGCATGAGAACCCAAAACACAATGATAATTTAAATGTCAACATTGTTAAGTGTTTTCCTGCTTCGCCCCCAGCTAATGTGCTTACTCAAATTGCCTCCTCGACTCTTTCAGGTACTAAAAGCCCAACCAGCTGCCAAAGCCTCTAGACTCCCCCACCAGACAATTTGTCCAACAGACGTGCATTTCAATTACTGATCTTCCAAAATTAAAAAATCAGAAATGCCTGCTCAGAGTAACTGAAAGCATAGCAAATATATTTCATCACTATGGCTTCAAAAAAAATGCTTTTTACAGAAATGTGGTTGCCCAGAGTATAAGAAACAAGAAAAATGGAATGACTAACCAACTTCACAAGATTAATAACTGAACTGTTTAAGAAAAGATGAGGCAAATAGGATGAGCTGATAAAAACTCATGCAACTATTAATATCAATAATAAGAACATTTATTGTAACTCAGTCAGTAATACCTCAAATCTGCTGCATTCCCAGGTCTTCTATATCTGACACCCTATGTTTTATTCCTTCAGAAAATAACTCGCACCATCAATTCTGCTTATCTTGAATTTTAAAAGAATATTCTAATTCTGTTAGACAAGGTGCCAGCTCACTCTACGGTTCACATGTGTCAGTTTAACACTGCTAAATACACAGCTGGAGTCAGTGAGGCTTACTTGTGTGTTAGTATTGTTAAACAGGCATTACGCTTATAAGAATGGGTTTAGAGTTTAGATTTTTATTAAATATTTGTGAGTTGTTGCACACACTAATTTCACTTATAACCTCTATATCCCTTACTGTATGGAAAAGCTGGAGTGGTTTTCCTCAATGTTGCCTCTAATTTTTCATATCCATGGGCAGAATATATTTTGTTATGTGCACCAAGGCATATGTAGATGTGCTCCACCAATAGAAACACAAGCAGCTGGCTGTGAACGCTGTGGATGCTCTGCTAATAATCTGGGTGGTATTTGAATCTCTCCTCGGTGGCTGTCCAAGCACTCAGTTTACAGAGAACCCTGGTTGTACTGTGAATCTCTGTGACCATGTGAAATACCAGACAGAATAGAAATGTTATTTATTGTGAGGGGCTGATCTTCAGGTGTTATGCCCTTCTCAAAAGCAAAGGTCCCTTAATACTGGTGGACTATTGTGAAATGCTGCAGCTGGAATTTCCCTACATGCCAGCAACAAGAAAACAGAAGACATTTGTCATTGGGGCCTTTGGTATTCTTCATATTTTTGAGGCAAGGGGGAAAATGTCATGCCAGTATTGGGGGCACAGAGGCAGATCTCCTGGACAGAAATGATCAGCAACCAAACACAAGGGAAAATGGGAAAGCACAGAAAGAGGTAATGAAATCAGGGATGGCTTGAAAACCAAGTATATGAATGAGCATGAAAAGCATACAATAGCATTCTCACACACACACCCATGCTGTTTCCTTGCCCTTTATGAAACTGCCTCCAACCACAAGACAACCCTCACCACCACACCCAACCACAAAGCATGGACCATAAACCATGTTAGCTAATAAACAAAACTTTATTTTTCCAACCTACAATGTTATTAGGGGTCTCTAATGGAAGAATGGTGAGTATAGGAAAAACAAAAGAATTATAAATTCATGGTTCATAGGTTAGTCTTCTGCTGGTGGGTGGTTCCCTGGGGGCAGAGTGCAGGGAATCTATAGAATGAACAGGAAACTTTTCAGTCTCAGGAGTCTGAAGGTTAAAAGTAAGACCTTCACAACCTGAAGGAAGATAGCTTCTTCTGCTCCCCACCCAGCCCACCACCCTCCCACTGCAATGAGGTCCAAGATCTCCCGATGCCTCCATGCTGGGGCTCTTTTGCAACCCTGGGAACTCATGGCTATTAGGTGTGCTGCAGAGATGTGCTCCAGATATCTGCTCCCCACAGTGGTCAGAGAGGAAAGGAAATAGATTCAAAATTCCCAGGCTGAAGGCCACTGCTTCCTCTCACTTACTTCATGCTCACCTGGAGAGCAGTGAAGATGAAGCGATGACTAGAAAGAATACATCAAGGGGCAATGTGGGACTGCTCTGGAGGCTAATAAAATTGATTTTAATAATGCTGCCATCTGCACTTGTGTAGGTCAGCGTTGTAAAATAGATTTTTAGGACTTACTGCCAGGAAATTTGGCATTACAAAAGTCGACTTTAGAGCCCCTTAAAATTGACTTATTGAGCACTGTGGTGAAGACAGTTGGTTTATAAAATTGACCTAAGACCTTTAAATTCAACTTGAGTTGCTTCTACACATGCCACCTCCCATTGGATGGTAATGAGACAATTCAAAGAAGGCTAATAAGGCGCTAATGTACATATTCAGTGCCTCGTTACCACAATGATGGCCATGCAAATTTCAGTGTGCAGACTTCCAATTGCAGATTAACAATATAGATGGGGGCAGCTTCGAAATAAATGCCCATTTTGACATTCCCTTACTCCGATCTAGTTTTGAGGAAGTAAGGGATTGTTGAAGTGGGGCACTTATTTCAAAGCTGCCCATATCTACACTGTCAATCTGCAATTCAAAGTCTGCACTTTGAAATTTGTGCAGCCATCACTATGCTAATGAGTCACTGAATATGCATGTTAGCACCTCATTAGCCTTTTTCAAATGTTCTCGTTATCATGCCACCCCAACAGGAGGTGTCATGTGTAGAAGCAGCCTTAATCTCCTAGTGTAGCCCTGGCCTGAGTTTGTAGGAGAGGGATAAAACACTTGGCATGAAGACACTAGTTATCTCTATCATGCTTACATTCTGGGTGACAAGGTTTGTGTAAGCATAAACTAGAAAGCTGCAGATGCTTAAAATATACGGCCTGAACCTCTCTAATCCAGAACTCTCACATCTGGCAACATCAGTAATCCAGCATGATTTTAGTTTGCAGAATGACCACTTACCATGGGTGTGGCCAAGTTTTCTGTGGTCTCATAAAGTTTGTTTCCAGCCACCAGTCCTGGCTGTCAGTGTTCTGTGTTGTTATTTAGATGTAACATACCCCTAAATGTCTCCTAAAAGCTCAGTAAGCAGTGAAAGTGTTGGTAATACTGCTGAACAATATTGACCTCCCATAGTTCAGCAAATTCTCTCATCCAGCACTGGTCAGGTCCCAAGGGTGCCAGATTAGAGAGGTTTAACCAGTATACAGTTTGCAGATTATATAAACTTCTATTCCCTTTTAAATTTTGAGATTTAAACTCAGTTGTGAATTTGTGTTTTCTTGCTTTAACCTTGTAAATAACTCTCAGATTTCTTTTTCCTATTTAATAATCTTTATATAGTTCATTATAGGATTGACAGTGAAAATTAGACTGTACTTGACCTGGGGTAAACGGATGGTTCTTTGGGAATAATGCTGTGATTCCCAGTATAAGGAACCACCCATCACAAAGGTATGGTCATTTTAGTGGCAAGGGGACTGATTGTGACTCCATATTTAAGCTGCCTGAGGTGTTTACACTTATAATTGATAAACAAAATTGAAGTGGAGAATTCCTGACTTGTTTGGGGTTTGTGCCCTGATTCCTAAAGTCATGCTCTAGAGTCACTGCCATCAGCATTACAAATATCAATTAAAATGTAAATCCTTTACTATGATCTTTCACTATATTTATATTTATATACAGCAATTAGACCACCCTTAGGTACAGTGCACCACACAAATTAAAAATAAAAAACAGTGCTGCTGCTGCCCCACAGAACTCCCCAACCCCTGCCTCCCCCCATGCACACCCACCTTGGTCTACACATAACGCTTAGGTCAACACCACTAAGGCACTTAGGGATGTGAAAAATCCATATTCCTGAGCGCAACATTGGCTTCCTAATGTGCCAGAGGGAGCTCAGCTCCCTCGTGGCTCTGCCCCAGTCCCTGTCCCCACACCTGACACCACCCATTGTTCCAAAGCCTCATCCCTACTCTGCCTATTCCTGCCCTGCCCTCGCTGCACCTCTGCCTGGTCTTTCCATTCCCTTCCTTTCTCCACCCCCAAGCATGCCCCATCCTCACTCATCCCTCTCTGCACACCACAGAACAGCTGATTGAGGTGGCTGGGAGACACTAGAAGGAACAGGAGGGGAGGTGCTTGCTGCCATTGGGTGTGCGGCACCCATCACTTTTCCCCTCTGGATGCTCCAGCTCTGAAGCAACTACAGAGTCAGCACCTATGATCATGAGTACTGGGACTACGCTGCACTAACCCCCACCCACCCATTGTAAACACAGCTAGGTCTCCATAGAGGTCCCACAGGATAGACGTGGCCACACACAGGCCAGCATTTTCAAGAAGGCAGCATGTTATGCGGACATGTGGGAAACTGCAGTCATAATTATGGTCATGGGGGCTGCCAAGAGCTGACTACTTCTGAAAACCCAGCTCTTATGTAGGCCCAATTGTACTCCAATCTGGAGAACTCAGCTCTTGAAAAGCTGGGCCTGAGCTCTTCTGAAACTGTTTCTCACACAAACCAACTTCACCTCCATCTGTGGGGGGGGGGTACTTGATTCCACCACCCCCCCGCATCCCACTCCACTCCTTCCCCAACATTATACCACAGCCTTAATTCTCCCCATCCCAGAGCACCCACAGAGTCAGCACTTTTACCAATGTAACACCAACATCCCCAGGTCATCAGCAGGGGGGATTGAACCTGCGACCTTGGGGGCTAAAGCTCTGTGTTCTGCCCCATGAAGTAAAAGCCATCTTCTGCTCAGCCAAGGCTGGGGAGCAAAGACTTCATTCTCACTTGTCAGTGGTCTCAGTACCTCTGGGGTTATGCCAGGAAGAGAAAACAGCATGTGGATACAGCAAATAAATTGAGAGAGAACATGGTAAATACAATGCAACTACCCTGATTAGTTTCACTGGGGCAGGTGGGCTACCTTTTCAGTTCTATCTTTGTACAACACAGTGGAGTTTTGTTATATGACAGGAACTAATACACACTACCACAATACAAAAAAAATAATAGGAGTCAAAGGCTCAGCACATCACCTGCCCATCAATGGTGCTCAGCTACAAAATTTAGATCACCCTATCTCAAAGCTTAATAAATGTCACTGTCAAGAAAATTTTTCCATAATATTCCTCTGAAATTTTCTCTTTTATCATTTCCCTTCTTCACTTGTAGCTGTACATCCTCATGGCACCCTTAATAACTTCTCTGAATCTACAGCTCATGGAGTGACTATTGACTATGGCCCTAAAAGCTCATGGATTTTCAAAAAAGAAAGAAAATGCACCGTGTCTTATCAAAGAAATTACAGACATAACAATTTCTCTATTCAAATTTAATTATTTTTTCTTTTAACACCACAGATATAATGGATTCAAGAGAAAAAAATGGAGTGCTAAAAATATTATTAGACAGCCTCTCTTTCATGGATGGCTGTTCCTAACCACATATTGATTTCTTTGTTCTGCAGGTGTATAAGAAAGCCTTCTGACAGCAAATTAGGACACCAGCAGTCAGAATTAATGGGGTTGACCTAAAATTGTTGAAAAACATAGTAATATTTGCAAAAAAAAGAGTTAAATATAGGCAAAAAAATTCCTCAGTAATTTACTGGTTTTTCTCCCCCAACCATCCATAGGAAACGTGCTACAAGGATTAGACAAATTGCAGCAGCAGTAAATTCAGCTGAAAAGCAATAATAATTTAAAAAAAGCAGTATGCAACTATTCCCATATGTAAGCAACTGTATTCTAACCCATCTACTTTTCAGGTTAATAACTTATAACCTCCCATTTTTAGCTACTTTAACACAACACTGAATTCATGTACTTTTTGTTCCAGTATCCCATGCAACCAGGCCAACTTGAGCTCAGATTCCTTTCACTCTGACCAGTTAAGTTTTTTTGATCTTGATCAACCCCTGAATGGGTGATATCTAAAAGAAGTGTGTTGCCAGGAGTATTGTGTATGATTCAGCAGATGATACTCTTCCTCTCAGTCAGTTCTGAAGCAGTGTCCCTGAATGCTGGAAGGAGGCATTGTGCCACTGATGGAGGTGCCATAGAATGGATGCAACACATAGATAATCCCTTTTTCCCTGTGGTCCTTAAAAATACCACATATCCTTCTGCATGAGGAGTTGTTCTAGTGTCAGGATCCTGACTGAATGCAGGTATATACAATCCAACTACCAAAATAAATAAATAGCACAAATAAAAATTCTAGAACTTTTGACTGGACAAAATTGTCATGTCCTGCCCAGTGTGGTTGTGATCCATGGTTGCACACTGTTAAATAGTAGCTGTGTTTCACTTCAGAAGTAATAGATCCTTGTATGTAATCTGTTACATTTGTAAAATGCATTGCTATTCTTCGGGATGCAAGGCACAATATAAATTTAATCTCAGAAGTATGGCCAGTTGATTGTTAATGTGATTTCATGTAATACAGGCACATGGATAAATCTTAGTATTTCAATCCATGGATTTTTTAACTTCTAGTAATTAAGGAATTTATAAAATATCTGTAACAAGTTGTCAGAATTTGCTATTCACCTCGGGAAAAAAACAGTATTGACCAATCAGAAAAAAGGCTCATGTTTAGCCAGTTCTGAAATGACCGCTTCAGGTTTAGTGCTGCTTGGGTTTGTCAGCTTGAAAGTGTCAGTCCTCAGAGAAGCATGCTAGGGGAGAGGAGGTTTCTTATAACAGAACAGCCTGCTCACGTGGAGTTAATAGAGTGTAACAGTAAGCATTTCTAGTCTGTTCCATAGCGTTCCACGAGAGCTCCCCCATGCTGTTTGTTACCCTGCTGAGAACCTCCTCTAGTTCTACCATGCAGTGGGGTGCCCAGTTCTGCCCACAGTGCACCAGTACATACTGTCACTATGTCACATTCTGGCTAAGTTGTGTAAAATGTCAGTTGCCACTACACTGATTATTTTGTTTATTGTTATATTTAATTAATTAGAAATCTCTGTTTTGTAAGTTTGCCAATTTAGACCATAATATTGTAGATGATGCAAAAGACCAGGCCACAACCCTTGAAGGTGGGAGTCTGGCTGCAGCAACTGACTGCCCCGACAGCATTATTGCACAAATTGCAGTGATTTGTAGAGGATCTACTCCTGGACAATGATTTTTGTCCCAATGAGGAAGATCTTTGTCTGTTGAGAGTGAAGAGAGTGCCTGCAGCCCCTATGTCTAACGCAAGCAATGTGTTATGTCTTACGTGGGTCTATATAAAAAACCCATATCAAATATCCATGAGAATAGGACCTTAACTGGCATATGCTGAGTGCCAGAATGTTAAAATTAGAAAACACAGCCAAGCTCTTCACAGTATCTCTTGCAAATATCTTAACCACTCTGCATAAATGGTTTTGCTTCCCCTGGGATGAGTAAAGGAGAACAGCTCTAGGGGATAATAGCTGAACGACCTCAGCAACACAGAAAATCAATTTGATTTTCAGGAGCTAATAATAAAGATTAGTTGTGAAAAAGGAGTGAAAATTAATCAGGGCAAAATAAAGCTTGTTTTTAACAGGCACACAGAGATTCTCCTCAGGGAGTGAAAAAGGCCTGTTAAAAAGGCACAGGTTAGCACCCGACATGCATGGGGTCTGCACGCTTGTTCTACACTCTGGGGCAGGAGCTCCCGATTTCTGTGCTCTGGCTGCTTTCAAGTCTGTGGCAGATTTCATAGTAGTATTGGGAAAACAAAATCAATATGTTTTTTACTGAATTCAGAATAAAGGTAAATGAAATAACGTAACATCAACCAACACTCTATGGCTATGTCTACACTAGCACACTACAAGTAGCCTATTTTGAAGTAAGAACATCAAAATAGGCTACTTAGACGCGTATCGTCTAAACGTCCTCCAGGGCTGGTGCCTTTGACGTTCAACGTTGAAGTAGCGATGGGGAACGTCGAAAGGAGCTGCACCAGAAGGAAATGTGGAGCATCCTCACACACAAGCGCTCCCTGTCAAAATAAGGGGCCAGCAAAACCTGCAAATGGGGTCATATAGCCAGGCAGAACCCCCCCCCCCCGCTTTTTCTCTACTCCATCTCGTCTCTCCTGGGTGCTTCAGAACACCAAAGGATTAAAGAAACAGCTCAGCCCTGGAATGCCCAAGAGCGCAGATGTGCTTATCTCAGGCACAGTCTTTTTGATGCTCCAGAGCAAAGGTGCAACAAGAGACAATGGGCTAACAGACAGCAGGGCCTCGGACTGCCCTTGGCTAAGTACCATCAGTTGATTTGCCTACACAAACGTTCCAGATGGAGGAAAAATCTCTGGCCCATAAAGAAAGAATGCCCTAAAATTATCTCCACCCCACAAGTGTGAACCAGCCTTGTGAGAATTAGTGTCTCGAGACGAGTTAATTCAATTGGCATCTTTTGAGACAAGGAAGAGCATATGTGACCCAATGCGTATAAAGTAAGGGTCCAGCAGCCCCTCTAACTGACCTCCAATTACCTCTACCTGCCAGTCAGGAGGGTCTTTGCCTCCCGAGGTCCTAGGGGACGCCCGTTCCTAGTTATTATTGCTTCTTCCTGAGGGATTAAGTGAAAACACTGGCCACGCCACGTTGGTAATGCAGGGGTGAGAATAAGACCTGTTTAGTGTATTGCTTTTCTTTTGTTTTCTTTGTGCACATTCAATAATAGATCTATGAATTGTTATATGCTAGCTATTGGCAACTAAAGAACAAAGTGCAAACCTTGTAATCTTTGTAACAAAGTATAAATCTTGTAATCTTGCAACAAAGTATATATCTTGTAATCTTGTAACCATAAGAGTTAAGTCTCCTTAGTCAATAAATAAGTAATTGGTTAAGTTGTAACCTGACTGTCCCTGTTACTGTGCAAGCCAAACATGAAACAAAGAACCCAGCTGCTTTTCAGCTGCATTAGCCTGGTCATTGGTGAGAGCATGCTGAGAGCTGAGCACTGAGTCGTGCTGCCTCCATGGAGCAGACTCTCTGGGGCACCCGTCAGCCACCCTGGCTGCCCACTGCGAAGGGACTTTCTTGTCCTAGCAGCTAAAGACTTGGGTGTGGGAAGCTCTCAGTGCAACCGTTGGGGCACCCATCAGCCTGTCCTGGATGCCCCCCGTGAAGGGACTTTTCCTGTCCTAGCAGTTAAAGACTCGGGTGTAGGACCTTGGGGCATTTGTCAGCCTGCCCTGGCTGCCCGCTGCGAAGGGAATGTCTGTCCTAGCAGTTAAAGACTCAGATGAAAATAATGGCATAGGTGGTATCTCACCCAACCATCAGCTAACAGGTCACAGGCTGGACTCGCCCTTCTGGGGCAACAGCAAGCCATTCCCTTAAAGGGCCCAACCCAGACACACTCGGCCTGCACAGCATGATGTCCGCAGAGCTGACAACCAGTTGCAGGACCCCAGCTGCAGCAGCAGCAGCCAGAAGCCCTGGGCCCACAGAACCCCACAGGGGCTGGACAGAGTGTCTGTCAACCCCTCAGCTGATGGCCACCATGGAGGACCCCGCTATTTCGATGTAGCAGGATGTGGATTGTCTACACAAGCCCTACTTCGACGTTGGACGTCAAAGTAGGGCACTATTCCCATCTTCGGATAGGAATAGCAATTTTGGCGTGTCACCGCCTAAAGTCGATTTCAACGTCAAAATAGTGCACGTCATGTGTAGACACGACGCGTGCTATTTTGACTTTGTGCTGGCTGCTTCAAACTAGCTGGCCGGTGTAGATGCACCCTATCTGTTTATTGTGGTAGTTCTTGAAGGTGGGTGGAACTCAGGGGTTTTCCCAATAGTTTTGAAATTGGGTGGAAAGTGGATATAAACTTGCTCTGTAATCCAACAGCAGGGAAGATGAATTCAGAGCTTTGGTCACAGGGAGAGGGGGTTAGAGTTTTTGAATGCTGTCAGAGTTTTAATGATTTCATTCACACTTGGAAGAGGAAAGACAGCAGGGCAGGATTTTCTGGGCTGTGGTGAATGGGTGACACTATTTCTCTATGGCAATGACAGACTAAACCTCTGTTCTTGCTCAGAACTGGGTGACTGCAGCTTAGCCTGAGTAGCCTGCTGGTGCCATAATAGGGCTTCCAACCACAAGAAGGTCATACAGGCCCACAAAATTGCTGGGCCTTGGGCAAGGGGGTATGGGAGGTGGCTCTGCACTCCCAGAAGGAGCAAGGCCTCAAGAGGAAGGGCTGAGGCCCCAGCTGGAAGGAGCAGCCAGCCTTCAGTGCTGCCCAGACTGTGCTGCCCACCCCATCAACCAGCCATCCGAGCCATCTGGAGCATGCCGCAAGAGTGCTCCAGTAGCAATTTAAAGGCCCTGGGGCTCCAGCTGCCATAAGCCTTGGGCCCTTTGGAACTGCAGGTCCCTGAGGCAACATCTCCCTTTCCCTGCACCTGCTTCCTTATATGCAGGCCAGAAGAGGGCAACGAAGTTCAGAGGAAGAGGTGAACCCAGCAGCAGGTGCAAGGCTTTTTGAACATTTATTCTGACATTGTAGTAAAAGCTTGTGTAACTAACAAACTGCACAAAGGATGCCAGTGGTGGTGCACAGCCACAAGAAGTTTTGCTGGTCTTACAAAAACCAGGAATTTTGCTATATATTCTTAGGACTCACTACTGGTATTTCATCTATCAATAGTTCCATGTATTCAAACATGACTCATAAGAGTAATTACCACAGAAATATGCAGTCCCAGTGGAGAAGACCGCACCCTGACGTGGACTGAACATAGCTGCTGTGTTCTAAAGAACTTGGCTCTGCATGAAGTTATGGGGAAATCTATTTCAGTCTCGGTTCAAACTATAGCAGGACTGAAGTCTTTATTGACAAAGTCTGTGTGCAGAAGCATGACTGTATTTCCAACAAAGTCTCTCCCTCAATCACTTATTCACATTTAACCCTACTTTTAAGCACGTAAGCCCAAGAAAACAGAAGCACCAGGTTTTCAAAACCTCATGATGCAAGAAAAGCAAATTCCTTACTTCCATTTTAATTTTTCTTTGTCTTGTTAAGGCATATTAATATGCATGACGGAAGAAAATGTATATGATGGTCTCATGTAGTGTTATCAAATAACTCCTTATGAAAGTTATAAAATGGCTTTTTATCCCTAAGACACTTAAGCAGCTGTGAAAGCCATGCATTGCCCCTATACTCCTCTTCTATCAATATAATGTCCCCTAATCAGTAATTCTAGAAAGGAAATAAATGGCTGATAATCCTCAAAGGGTTGAAATAACATTTACCTGAATGTGCTTTATGATTCATTTTATTTCAATACTTTGAACATCAGCATTATTTTGATTGACTGCCTGTTATGTTTTTTGCTTTTAAACATTTGTGCTATATTAACAGGGCACCTAGCTCACTTTTGAACCCTACTTTTCCCTTTGTTGGAGAACAAACATAAATGTCATGAGCCAAATTCTTGAATTCAGAGATGCTAAGGCCTGAAGGGACAATTAGATCATCTCATCTGGCTTTCTGTATAGCACAGACTTTTTATCATCCAGGTACCCTGCATTGAGCCCAATAACTTGTGTTTGAATGAAGAATGCCTTCCAGCAATGCCTCCAATTTTGGTCTGAAGAAATAAAGACCAGGGAGTCTTTACAACTTTCCTTTGTAATTTCTTTCAGTGGCTAACCACCCTCACAGTTGAAAATCTGCACCTTATTTTCAGTCTGAATTTATCTATGTTAACTGCTAGCCATTGGTTCTTGTTGTACCTTTCTGCAATAGATAAAAGAGCTCTTTAGCACTCGGTATTTTCTGCTAGTGAAAGAATCTATACACTGATAAAGCAACAAGGCCAGAGTAAGTGTAACCCACACATCTACTGGGTGTGGTTCACTGTCCCATGTAGGCTACATCTACACGTGTATGCTACATCGAAATAGCTTATTTCGATGTATCAACATCGAAATAGGCTATTTTGGTGAATAACGTCTACACGTCCTCCAGGCTGGTGCCGACGACGTTCAACGTCGACATTGGGCAGCACCACATCGAAATAGGTGCTGCGGGGGAGCGTCTACACGCCAAAGTAGCAAACATTGAAATAAGGGTGCCAGGAACAGCTGCAGACAGGGTCACAGGGCGGACTAGCACTTCCGGGGCAACAGCTAGCTGCTCCCTTAAAGGGCCCCTCCCAGACACGCTCAGCCTGCACAGCACACGGTCTGCAGAGCCATAGGAACGCACACCTTGGCGACGCAGTTATGGACCCCCAGCAGCAGCAGCAGCAGCAGCAGCCAGAGGTCCACCCAGCCGCCCCTGTAGGAGCAGCGCTCGCCCTGCTCAATGCCATGCAGGAAGCAGCTGATCACATTCTAGCCACAGAAGAGGAGCTGCCCCCAGGGGAGAAGGAAGCAACCCCAGACCCTGCAGCCTCCCGGCCCCCCCGCCACACATGCCGCCGGCTGTGGAGCTACCCCACAAGCACCGACTGGTGGGAGCGGCTGGTGCTCGGTGAGTGGGACAACGACTGCTGGCTCCAGAACTTTCGTATGAGCCGGTAGACATTCCTGGAGCTCTGCCAGTGGCTCACCCCTGCACTGAGGCACCAGGACACCGCCATGCGGTGTGCCCTCAGCATGGAGAAACAGGTCGGCATCGCTATCTGGAAGCTGGCCACTGCAGACAGCTACCGATCCGTGGGGCAGCAGTTTGGCGTTGGCAAGGACACCGTCGGGGCTGTCCTCATGGAGGTAAGAGGACCCATGGGGAGGGAGAGGCAGCCCTGGGATGGGAGGGGAACCCTGGCAGGGGAGGGCCAGACACACCCTGCACACCCCTCATTGGTGCTCTCCCATGTCCTTCCCCTGCAGGTCGTCCACGCCATCAACGCCCTGCTCCTCCACAGGCTCGTGCAGCTTGGGTACCCGGATACTACCATCGCAGGCTTTGCCACTCTGGGCTTCCCCATTTGCTTTGGGGCTCTGGATGGGACCCACATCCCCCTCTGTGACCTGGAGCACAGTGGAGGATGCTTCTTAAACGGGAAGGGCTACCACTCAGTGGTCCTCCAGGCCTTGGTGGACAGCTGGGGCCACTTCCTGGACATATATGTTGGCTGGCCTGGCAGCACCCATGACGCCCAGGTATTCTGGAATTCGGGCCTGTGCTGACGGCTGGAGGCAGGGACCTACATCCCCCAGCGGGAGATCCCTGTGGGGGACGCCACCATGCCCCTCTGCATCATCGCAGACGCGGCATACCCCCTCCGGCCCTGGCTCATGCACCCTTACACGGGCCATCTGTCAGCCAGCCAGGAGTGCTTCAACCAGCGCCTGAACCACACGTGCCAGGTGGTTGAGCGCACATTTGGCTGCCTCAAAGGGCGCTGGAGGTGTCTCCTCGCCCGCCTTGATGCGAGCCCCACCAACATCCCCCAGATTGTGGGCGCGTGCAGCACCCTCCACAACCTGGTCGAGAGCAAGGGGGAGGCATTCTTTCAGGGGTGGGCTGTGGAGGCTGGCAGGGCTGACATGCAGCCACCCGCTGCCCCCAGTCTCCAGGTGGATCCCGAAGGGATCCGGGTCCGGGAGGCCCTGTGGGCCCATTTCGACGAGGCCGCAGGGTGAACGCTGGCAGGCCCCCTACTGCACACCCCCATCCTCCACAACACTCCCTACCTCTGCACCCACACCACAGAGCACCCAAGAGCACACCCCCCCCACTTTTCTTGCAAATAAAAGTAGACATGTTGTTCGTGAAACCAGAAAACATAGAACTCATTATTATTATTATATTATTTACAACCAATATAAATAAATATTATATATCTTATATGGATGTTAAGCAAAAAAAGGGGAAGACAAAGAAGGGGAGAACTATTTACATGGCGGGGGCAGGCATCCTAAAATAACAGGGGTCTAATACAAACTATATACAAAACACAAGTAAAAGGCGATATGTACAAATGGAGGGGGGGATGTCCTGGGCCCTGCACCCCCTAATGTCCAGCACCGGGGGTGAGCGGCCGCGACCCGCGCCTCAGCCTCAGCCCTGGCCAGGGCTGGCTGGGGGCCAGGCGGACCGGTAGATATGGCTGGCGGGTGTCAGCTGGCCCCAGGTCCCCCTCGGCGGAGGGCCCCTCGGTGGCAGATGGCGGTGCGATGGCGGGTGGAGCAGTGGGTGGAGCAGGCAGGGCGGGCAGAGTAGCGGCCGGCGCAACATGGGGGGCCAGGTAGTCGGCTATGCGCTTGAAAGTGCGCAAAAAGGCCCCCTATGCCTCCTGGCGCCAGGCCAGCACCTGCTCCTGCAAATGGAGCCGCCGCTCCTCCACCTGCAGGCACTGCTCCGAGACCTCCAGCTGCCGCCGGAGGATCGCCAGCAGCTGGGGGTCTGTCGCCGTCCATGGGTGGTGCTGGGTCCACCTTCGTCCCCGACCTGGGGCTGGTCGGTGCTCTGCTGAGGGGCTGGCCTGGAGTGATGGCCCAGTGGGCTCTCCGGGACCACTGACACCTCACCGGCGCTCTCCGGTCCCTCTGATGGTGCAGCTGCGGAACACGGGGGGGGAAAAAGAGTGGAGACAGTCGTTAGTGTGGGCCCCGAGCTGCGGCCCTTGTCCCTCCACCCCTCTGCTGCTGGTTCCCCATCCCCATCCCCGGGAGATGCTGCTGCTGCTGGGGGGACCCTAGGTTCCGCTTCCCCCATCCCCAGGGATGGAGCATGGCACTGTCGTGCTGGGGGGCAGTGGCTGATGCAGTCTTCTGAGGGACATGCCACTGCTGTCCTTGGGGCCATGGTCATCTGGGCATGTGGAGGGTCCTGGTCATGTCTGTTGCCCCGCCCCTCAACCCCGGGGGTGTGCTCCGGGGGGGGGGTACATACCTGATGGTCTGCTCCCACGGTCAGGGGACACCCGGTGGGCGGACGCCCTGCTGGAGCTCTGGGACGGGATGGCGAACCAGAGCCCCCCATCGCTGGAGGAGGATCTCCTCTCCTCCTCCTTCTCCGGTGTCCCCGGGGTGGGCTCCAGGGGGCCCCTGGGGTGCTTGGCTTGCCTCTGGGGTGGACTCCGCCTCCGGGGCCTGCTGGGGCTCCTCGGCCGAGGTGTCAAGAGTGGCTGGAGGGGAGGAGGTGTGCCGGGGGCCCAGGATTTCCCTGAGCTGCCTGTAAAAGGGGCAAGTGACGGGGGCGGCCCCAGATCAGCTGACCGCATCCCAGGCCTGGGTGTAACCCTGCCGCAGCTCCTTAACCTTACTCCTGACGTGGTCAGGAGTGCGGGCAAGGTGACCCCGGGTGGCCAGGCCCTCAGCCAGCCGAGCGAATGCATCCACGTTCTGCCTCTTGCTCCCCATTACCTGGAGCACCTCCTCCTCAGCAGGTCCCAAAGCTCGGCCTCCGTCCAGGAAGGGCCCCGCTGCTGCTTCCTGGCCTGGCTGCCAGCCTGGGAGCCCTGGCTCCCCTTTGGGGGGGGGGTGCCCTGGGGTCGCTTGGGGGCCTGGCAGGCGGTCATCGCAGCGGGGGTGTGTCTCTGGGCTGCTGTGAGATGTGCAGGTCGGCCGCGTGGCTGTGCTGCCGCCTGCACACTCTCTCAGCTTCCTGCACAGGAAGGCAGGGGGCGGGGACCTTTAAGGGGCCGCTGCACACGGCGACCATCGAGCTCAGGGGCTGGAGAGAGCATCTCTCATACCCTCAGCTGATGGCCACCATGGCGGACCCTGCTATTTCGATGTTGCGGGACGCACATCGGCTACACAGGCCCTACTTCGACATTCAACGTCGAAGTAGGGCTCTATTCCCATCTGCTGATGGGGATAGCGACTTCGACGTCTCGCCGCCTTACGTCGATGTCAACTTCGAAATAGCGCCTGCCATGTGTAGTGGTGGCGGGCGCTATATCGCAGTTGGCGTGGCTACTTCGAAGTAGCCGGCGCGTGTCGATGCGGCTGTAGTGTCACCTAGACCATTTAAAGAGAGAAAGAATGAGGGTATGTCTTCATTATGTGGAAGACTGACCTGGGCAGGGTCGATCCTCTGGGGTTTGACTTCATGCACCTAGTAGGGATGTGCAAAATTGAACTATCTGGGGTCAGCAGTTGACCCCCTGTACTCCTCAATATCATGAGGAGTAAGGAAGGTCAATGGGAGAATTTCTCCCATTGACCTCCCTCTGTGAGGATGGCTAGGAAAGTCAGCTGTAGATAAATCAATTCCAGCTACACAATTGTCATAGCTAGAATTGTGTGTCTACAATTGACTTTAATATCTAGGGTAGACCTGGCCTGAGTCTCCTCTCTAGCCTCCACTGAAAGCCAGCTGGCTTTAGTTCAAACTGCAGAGGCTCATGCACTAAGCTCCAGAGGTCCCAAGTACAAGTCTGCCTCTGGGGAGTTGCAAAAGGATATATTTATATGGCAAAGTTCTTGCACAACAAGTTATATTACTAGTTCATAGTGCTGGAATTAACCACTGTTGTGCATCCACCCTGTGCTCCGTAGGGTGGTGGAGTGGATCCACACCAGCAGCTCTTGCAAGGACAAAGAGAGAAGCGCAGCCTGGCAGCTATTCCACTTTGCAGCTGACCAAAGAATGCTTTGGGAAAGGTTGACAATGCCCCATGGGGCAAGGACCAGCACCATATGATGCAGGTTCCCAATCCCATTGTTCCATGGGCGTCCCGCTAAGTTGCCAGCTGCTTTTCAGGTGCAGTGTGTATGGCCAGCAGGAGGTGGTATGACAGTGAGGTTTTGAGTGTATAGAGGGTGGGAGAGACGGTATGTTTTGGAGGAAAGAGAGGGTGTCAGTATGTTGTCTTGTAAGTTCAGACAGTGGCAGGAAGCACCCAGTCCTGAGGCGGGGGAGAACCTGGACCTAAGCCCCCATTTCCCTCTCCAGTTCTCTGCAAAGCAATCTCTCTCTCTCTCTCTCTCTCTCTCTCTCATACACAAACACACACCAACACATACCCTTGTAAGAAACAGAGATTTGAAAGGGGAGGGTCACATGTCTTCTGAGCAGCCAGCCCTGAAAAATACACAGTGACCAGTTGAGGGATTATGAAACACTTCTGGAGGCTACTTACAACACAAAAAGCAACTGATGTGTTTACACTGCCAATACAACACAGCAGCCTCTGCACCATGAGACTTGGTATTGTCATGGAGGTGGTTTTATTACAACACCACAAATGAGGAGTTTCTGCACATAAAGTGGCTTGGCAGTATGTACACCTCAGCAGCTTGCATACAAGAAGCTGCTTTCCTGCACAGAAACTTGCCAGTATAGACACATCATAGGTCCTACTTCTCTACTGCAAGGGTTTGTCTACACAGCAAGGTTATTCTGGAATATCATCTGCTGGAGTTATTATTTCAAAATAAGCTATTCCAGAATAATGTGTCTATACCACAGGAAAGCCCTGGAATATGCAAAACTTATTCTGAAATAGTTAGCTTATAAACAATAGAGCCTATTTTGGATTAGAGAATTGATTCCAGGTCCCTAATCCAAAATACCATGTCTACACAGCAGAATTACTTTGGAGTAAGCTATTCCAAAATAGTTTATTTCAAAATATCCCCTATTTCCTGTCTGTTATCTATTTCAGAATAGGTACTATTCATCGTACAATGAAGTTTACCAGTTTCAAAATAAGCTGTCATTTACTTTGAAATTATTTTGAAAGAGCTTACCTGACCCTAAAGCTAATTTTTTTGAATTCATCAGGGAATTAGAAAATCTTGAGATAACAGGCTTTGGCTATATTAGGAAGGCTGATTCTGTCTTAATTCAAATTAACAGATTGCCAGTTAACTAGAGTTATTTAATGTGATTGTAGATGCCAGTCAGCCTTAGATAACCCATAAATGCTTGTTTCATGAGATAAGTGTTGTCATTTACCTTTGCAAGCAGCCTAGGGTAAATCATAAATGCCTGCCCTGCAACACGTGTTCTTGGAATGTTTAAATTAGCATGTACAAATGTGTTAGCTAACTCTACTTAATCTGCATGTGACCAGTGAACTCCAATTACAACAAGAGGATAAATTCTAAACTAGACGTCCATAGTGGGAGATCCAGTCCAAGTCCTCATCAAGTTTTGGATAAACCTGGAAGAGAATTTACTTTCCTCCTTGACATCAAAACCCACCTACAGTACATTGTTTTCATTTAAAACATTAAAGGAAAAAAGAACTTGGGGCAATTGAAAAGAAAAAAATGGACGTAAAAGAATTACTCCACCAACTGTTTGAGAAGTATCCAGAATCCAACTAAATATAATTTTTGGCGGCATCCAGGTACCAAAGAAAATAATTAAAAGCTTTGGCATCCTGACTTATCCATAGAGGATGACTACCTGTGGTTTCTTAGAAGGCAAATATTCATGTGAGGATAAAATTTTGGTGGTTACTACTTGCTGCTTCATTGAGAGAAGACCTGTGCTAAAAGGAGTCTCTCAGAATGAACTTTTAAAGAGACAAGATATGAATTCCTCCTGTTCTCTTCTGCTAGGAAGTTCTATAGACAGTGATTTGTATTCCCTGCACCAATGAGTTTCATCCTAAATAATGTCAGCTACATCATCCCTGCTGAGTGTAGTAGGCTTGTAGCGGTGCAGAGAGCAATGTACTGAGGTTGTTCAGTGTGAATGGACCAGGACAAAACTAGGATCACATAGAATGAGGAGACCAGACCAGAAGTGTCAAAACAGTAGTTAGATGAGTGTATCCTAAGAAAGAAGTCAGACTGGGAACAGCTCTAAGAGGATAAAGACCAAAAAGGTCCTGAGAGGAACCAGATAATTGGAACCAACCAAGGAATAAGAGGCTGAACTATAGACAAGGCTATCTTGAATAAAGAGCCCCTTCAGGATTACTGTGGAAGGAGAAGCCAGACCAGACCAGCTAACAGAGCAAGTAGGAGCTTTGAAGGAATCTAGTTGCTGGGGAGCTGTCAATATTTACAGTCAGGTGTTCCTATATTGTTTTGCAATATTTTGATCTGTTATGAACCATAGAGAACGGTGTCAAGTCTTCTTTGCCTTGTGTCAGAAGTGAATAGACACAATAGGCTACGATTATAAAATTGTCCCTTCAATGTCACAACCTTGATAATATATACAGAAAGAAAAAGACCAAGGTACGATGCATTTCTAGAAGAGAAGCACTTTCCACAGCTCCACTAAGACTTTCAAAAACATTTGCTGACAACTTCCATCTCCTACTGATACACTAGGTACACGACTAATCTGTTTTTTCTTTATTTTAACTAGATTGTAAACTGCTTTAGACAAAGATTGAGAGCAACATTTTTAGAAGCATCTATGTGCCTTAGGAGCCTAAGTGTCGTTTTCAGAAGTGGTTTTGGTACTTACGGGGCCTAAGAACTTGCTACGAAAGGGAAACAACCCAGAACAATTATTGCAGAAGTGAGCACTAATTACCCATATGGACACTCATGCCACATAAAAAATTCCTTTTACAAATTTGATGTAATCTGCTTTGAAAGTGGATTACTGTAAATTTCACAACAGCCCTCAGTGCAGAGTAAGTACCTCCATGAGGGAAATCAGTGTTCTACAGCTATTGCACAGTAAAGTCACACCTGGACTTATTTGGTAACAGTTTTCCTATTTAAACAAGACAAGACCTTAATCCCACTGATTTTTGTTGCTGTCTAATTTATTTTTGAAAATAGGATTTCATGTAGTGAGTCCAATAGGTGGTTTTTAAAAACTTCAGCAGGTTTCCTCTCATTTTTATTTGTTCTAATCAGAAACCAGTAGATGAAACATTACAAGAATAGGCTGAGTTCCCTCATGTAAGTCACGTTGTGAACAGATATTCACTGTTTCAGAAAAACTACTATTTGGCAAAATCTCATCTTAATCACCTTTACCAATTTTAACAAAGTACTTAATACTGTTCATGCTATGTCTACACTAGAAGCATCTGTCAACAGAAGTTACAGTCAGAAGCAATGTTCTGACAAAACTTCTGTTGACAGATTCTGTCTATGCATAAAAACGGATTGGTCTTTCTATCTGTTCTGTTGACAGAAGGCCACCTGGAGCATCTACGTGGCTTTTTTTGTCGACAGTTTCTGTTGACAAAATGCATTTTGTGTGTAGATGCTTTGTGAGTTTTGTTGACAAGACTCTCTAGTTCAGGCAAAGTCAGAGAGACCATATGGAATATTGCTAGAAGTTCTGGGATACCACATAAACTAACAAACATAATTAGAAGTTTATATGATAAGTAGACATACAGTAAAATCAAATATAGGCCTGGATGTATGGTTCAATATTGAGACTGCAGTTCCACAAGGATGTGCGTTATCACTAATCCTCTTTGAATTAACAAGGGACTGTGTGATGACACAGAAAAGCGTAATATGGGCTAAATGGAGAGGAGTTATACGATCTTGATTTTGCCAATTACATTGTTTTATTAAGTGATTAGGAGTAGAACAGGAAGCAGCAAAAACTGGATCAAAAGCAACCTAAGAGAAAACCAAGATTATGCTAGTTGGAGACTTGACAACAGATGCAAAGATGTATGTGCATGGAAAACAAGTCAAACAGAAGAGTGATGGCTCATGTGATGACATTGAAATGTGGCTAAGATGAAGACGTTCATCTGAGATTAGGAAAAGCAAACACCACTTTTGAAAAGATGAACACCACCTGGTCAAACTAAGGTCTCAACAACAAACTAATGGTCAGATAAAAACATGTGATGGTACTGAGCATGCTATTGTGTGAAATAGACAGTTGACTGATAGCAATGGTGAACGAAGAGAAATTGGAATCTTCCCATCACAGATGGCTTAGAAGGCTATTACATATTTCATGGAAAAACAAAACAACAAACACAAGAGCATGGGAACTGGCAGTGCATGATATGATAGAAAATATCAAAGAAAAAAGGCTCAGGTGGCTGGGACATGAGCACCATATAGAAAATGCAAAACATGTTAAGCAAGCATTGAACTGGGTACCAGAGGGAGGAAAGCAAAAACAAGAAGGTCCTAGGAAGACCTGGCAGATGACAATGATAGAGAATCATAGAATCCTACAGCTGGAAGAGACCTCAATAGGTCATTGAATCCAGCCTCTTAGAGGGTATTGAATGCACTGGCATTACCTGGGAAAAATTTCCACACCTAGCGAATTGAGACAGAAACTGGACTGCCCACTTTGTCAGTGGCACAGGAGAAACTAGAGTCTAAACTAATCCCTTTTCTTTCATTTTAAATTAATCAAGAATCCACCTAACTTTTGACAAATAAAGTAATGAAGAATGAATAATTATTATGGTTTATAATTAATTTTTATTTTTATTATGATAGTGCACTGCAGTCCCAACCTAGACTGGGGGCTCATTGTGGTAGCCACTGGATATAAATTGTAAGAGACTGTCTGCCTTCGAAAATTTTCAATGTAAATAGACAAGCCGAAGTATTATCTCCATTTCACAGAAACCAACCTAAGGCGCAATGAGGTAAGACTCTTGACTAAAGTGACACGGGAAGGTTTTATTAGCATAAAAACTGAACACAGAATTGCCCATCTGGCAATATATAATACCCAAATAAAAACTGTGTTAAGATGTACATGTCCATAATTTTGGCATATTACAGTTCTCCCCAAACCAAGAATTACAAATTCCAGAAATTCTGAGTTAAGGTTAAACTTAAAAGAAGCAGGTGTACATTAAGGTATGGAAATGCATACTTCATACACCCAAGGAACCTTAACATAACCTGCAGTGACACCATGCAATGACTTCAGAGTCTCAATGCGTGGATGAGACGATGGTGTAGGGAAGAGGGGTTTAGATTTATTAGGAACTGGGGACACTTTTGGGGTAGGGGGAGCCTATACAGGAATGATGGGCTCCACCTAAATCAAGGTGGATCCAGACTGCTGGCGTTAAACATTAAAAAGGTCGTAGAGCAGTTTTTAAACTAAGAGGTGGGGGAAAGCCGATTGGTGCGGGGCAGCACCTGGATTGGACGGAGACTTCTCTTACACGAGGCTCCATAGATAGAGATTCCAGAGAAGTTAGTCAGATAGGGAACGTGGGAAATAATATATGGGCAAGATCAGATGTGAAACAATCGCATATAAAATAATCCAACGCGTCTGTGAAAGGCAGACATATAAATAGTGGTAGTTTTTTAAAGTGCTTTTACACAGATGCTAGGAGTCTGTCCAGTAAGATGGGTGAACTGGAGTACCTCATATCAAAGGAGGAAGTTGACATAATAGGCATCACAGAAACATGGTGGAATGAGGACAATCAGTGGGACACTATCATACTGGGATATAAATTATATCGAAAAGACAGAACAGGTTGTGCGGGTGGCGGAGTGGTACTATATGAGTGTTAGCTGGTGGCCGGGTAATGTGAGGTGAGGTACTCTCCCGGGTCCTAAACAACCCAGTTTTTCACTGTTAGAGCAGGGAGCTCCTAGCATTCTCACCCACGGCCAGGCTGTAGTAACCAAACGGTTAAAGTTCTTTTTGTTGTGCTGGCTGTGTTGCAGTGACAAAAGGGTAACAGGGTCAGGCTTAGAGCTTAACTGGTTACAAGTTTATTTAAGCTACAGTTATAAGCGTGCGGTTACAAAAGGCTATTGTCTACTTCTTATATGCTAGCAAAGTACAGGTGTTAACAAGTTACGTTACAATCCAATACAAAGATATCTGTTACCATCTAACACAATGATATCTTGACACAACGACGTCTAGTTACAGAGCTCTAATTCTTTAGCTGTGCACAAAAAAGAACGGAGACCTAGCATGGGTATATCTTACCCTCTCTGCGTCTCTCGATACCAGCGTAGCCAAGCCGGATCGGTCACTCAGTTCCACGGAAAGATGAATACGAGGTTGGGCATCCCCACTTGTGGACCTTGGGAGGCAATCACCTGACCCGACCAGCAGGTAGTTGGTGGAATGCACTCAAAGTTAGAGTTCTGCTGGGCCCATCTTTTATACCCCTTTTTGGGTTACGTATTCTCTTTCTTATCTAAGGTGCCAGATCACACTGGTCTGTCTTTTGTGATGCCAGTTTGTTACAAGGGCATTTCTTACTTAATTTGCACTTGTAAGACAGGAGATAAGCAATTTGAGAGAACAGGACATTCTTTTTGTGTGGGCGGAGATTTCCCCTTCTGGGGTGGTTGTGTGTGTGCATCATATCCATCAATGCCAGCTGGGGTGATTTCCTGAGGGTTCCCCCCCTGCCCTTGTTGACAGTTTGGCCTGTTAGCCTTCTATCTGTACTTTCTGCTTCTCAGGGTCACGATGAGCTAGCATATCTGGGCCTCAATGAGGGCATCAAAGACTGTGCTGTCAGCAGCCACTTCCGTGCCCTGTGTGCTGCTCGGTGGTGGGGGGCAGCGAGCAAGCTGGCTTGTAAGGGGGAGACTTTGTCTGGCTACAATGTGAAGGATACTATAGAATCAAATGAAGCAAAAATCCTAAAGGAATCAAAATGTTCCATAGAATCATTATGAATAACAATTCATTCCTCTAATATGAATATGGCATTAGGAATATATTACCAACCACCTAACCAGGACAGCGATAGTGATGCTGAAATGTTAAGGGAGATTAGAGAGGCTATCAAAATAAAAAACACAGTAATAATAGGAAATTTCAATTATCCCCATATTGATTGGGTACATGTCACCTCAGGACGGGATTCAGAGATTAAATTTCTTGATGCCTTAAATGACTGCTTCTTGGACGAGCTAGTACAGGAACCCACAAGGGGAGAGTCAATTCTCGATCTAGTCCTGACTGGCACGCAGGATCTGGTCCAAGAGGTAACTGTTACTGGACCGCTTGGAAATAGTGACCACAATATAATAACTTTAAATATTCCTGTGTTGGGAAGAACACCGCAGTGGTCAAACACTCCAGCATTTAATTTCAAAAAGGGGAATTACACTAAAATGAGGAAGCTAGTTAAACAGAAACTAAAAGGTAGAGTAACTAAACTAAAATCCCTGGAAGCTGCATGGAAACTGTTTAAAGACACCATACTAGAGGCCCAACTTAAGTGTATACCCCAAATAAAAAAACACAGTAAGAGACCTAACAAAGAACCACCATGGCTTAACAGCCATGTTAAAAAGGCAGTGAGAGAAAAAAGGGCAGCTTTTAAAAAGTGGAAGTCAAATCCTAGTGAGGAAAATAGAAAGGAACACAAACACTCCCAAATTAAGTGTCATAAGCCATGTCTACACGTGCACACTACTTTGAAGTAGTGGCACTAACTTCGAAATAGTGCCTGTCACGGCTACACATGTTGGGCACTATTTCGACGTTAACATTGACGTTAGGCGGCGAGACGTCAAAGCCGCTAACCCCATGAGGGGATGGGAATAGCGTCCTACTTCGAAGTTGAACGTCAAAGTAGGGCACGTGTAGACGATCCGCGTCCCGCAACATCGAAATAGCGGGGTCCGCCATGGTGGCCATCAGCTGAGGGGTTGAGAGACGCTCTCTCTCCAGCCCCGGCGGGGCTCTATGGTCACCGTGTGCAGTAGCCCTTAGCCCAGGGCTTCTGGCTGCTGCTGCTGCTGATGCAGCTGGGGATCCATGCTGCATGCACAGGGTCTGCAACCAGTTGTCGGCTCTGTGGATCTTGTGTTGTTTAGTGCAACTGTGTCTGTGAGGGGCCCTTTAAGGGAACGGCTTGCTGTTGAGTCTGCCCTGTGACCTTGTCTGCAGCTGTGTCTGGAACCCTTCTTTCGATGTGTGCTACTTTGGCGTGTAGACATTCCCTCACAGTGCCTATTTCGATATGGTGCTGCGCAACATCGATGTTGAACGTCGACGTTGCCAGCCCTGGAGGACGTGTAGACGTTATTCATCGAAATAGCCTATTTCAATGTCTCCACATCAAAATAGGCTACTTTGAAGTAGGCTTCACGTGTAGACGTAGCTATAATGTAGTAAGAAAAGCCAAAAAAGATTTTGAGGAACAGCTAGCCAAAAATTCAAAAAATGATTGTAAAATGTTTTTTAAATACATTAGAAGCAGGAAGCCTGCTGAAAAAGCAGTGGGGCCCTTGGACGATAAAGATATAAAAGGAATGATCAAGGAAGACAGTGCCATTGCAGAGCGATTAAATGATTTCTTTGCTTCAGTCTTCATGGCTGAGGATGTTACAGAGGTTCCTAAATCTGAGCCAGCCTTTTTAGGTGACAAATCTGAGGAACTCTCCCAGATTGAAGTGACATTAGAGGAGGTTCTGGAGTTAATTGATAAGCTGAATAGTAACAAGGCTCCAGGACCAGACGGTATTCACCCAAGGGTTCTGAAAGAACTCAAATGTGAAATTGCGGCGTTATTAACAGTGGTTTGTAACCTATCCTTTAAATCCACTTCGGTACCCAATGACTGGAAGACGGCCAATATAACGCCAATATTTGAAAAAGGCTCTAGAGGAGACCCTGGCAATTATAGACCGATAAGTCTAACATCAGTACCAGGCAAATTAGTAGAAACAATAGCAAAGAATAAAATTGCAAGGCACGTAGAAGAGCACGAATTGTTGGGCAAAAGTCAGCATGGTTTCTGCAGAGGGAAGTCGTGTCTAACTAATCTATTAGAATTCTTTGAAGGGGTTAATAAACATGCGGACAAGGGGCACCCAGTGGACATAATATACCTAGATTTCCAGAAAGCCTTTGACACGGTCCCACACCAAAGGCTTTTATGTAAATTAGGCAGTCATGGGATAGGAGGAAAGATCCTTTCATGGATCGGGAATTGGTTAAAAGACAGAAGACAAAGGGTTAGAATAAATGGTAAATTTTCACAATGGAGGAGGGTAACTAGTGGTGTTCCCCAGGGGTCAGTCCTGGGACCGATCCTGTTCAACTTGTTCATCAATGATCTAGAAAATGAGGTAAGCAGTGAGGTGGCAAAGTTTGCAGATGACACCAAGTTGTTCAGGACAGTCAAAACCAAAAGGGATTGTGAAGAACTACAAAAAGATCTCAGCCAACTGAGTGATTGGGCAGAAAAATGGCAAACGAAATTTAATGTGGGTAAGTGTAAGTTAATGCACATTGGAAAAAATAACCCAAATTACACGTACAACATGATGGGGTCAAATTTAGCTATGACAGATCAGGAAAGGGATCTTGGAGTTATAGTGGATAGTTCTCTGAAGACATCCACGCAGTGTGCAGCGGCAGTTAGTAAAGCAAATGGGATGTTAGGAATTATTAAAAAAGGGATCGATAATAAGACAAAAGATATCATACTTCCCCTATATAAAACTATAGTATGCCCACATCTTGAGTACTGCGTGCAGATGTGGTCTCCTCATATCAAAAAAGATATATTGGCATTAGAAAAGGTTCAGAAAAGGGCAACTAAGATGATTAGGGGCTTGGAACGGGTCCCATATGGGGAGAGGCTAGAGAGACTGGGACTTTTCAGTTTGGAAAAAAGGCGATTGAGGGGTGATATGATAGAGGTATATAAAATCATGAATGGTGTGGAGAAAGTGAATATAGAAAAATTATTTACCTTTTCCCATAATACAAGAACTAGGGGACACCAAATGAAATTGATGGGTAGTAGGTTCAAAACTAATAAAAGGAAATTTTTCTTCACACAGCACACAGTCAACCTGTGGAACTCCTTGCCAGAGGAGGCTGTGAAGGCCAGGACTCTATTAGGGTTTAAAAAAGAGCTCGATAAATTTTTGCAGGTTAGGTCCATAAATGGCTATTAGCCAGGGGTAAAGTATGGTGCCCTAGCCTTCAGTACAAGGGCAGGAGATGGATGGCAGGAGATGAATCACTTGATCATTGTCTTCTGTTCTCCTTCTCTGGGGCACCTGGCATTG
Source organism: Carettochelys insculpta (assembly GCF_033958435.1). Classification (NCBI taxonomy): domain Eukaryota; kingdom Metazoa; phylum Chordata; order Testudines; family Carettochelyidae; genus Carettochelys; species Carettochelys insculpta. The sequence continues at coordinate 30,741,514 of NC_134138.1, read as the reverse complement.
GCCACTGTTGGCAGACGGGATACTGGGCTGGATGGACCTTTGGTCTGACCCAGTATGGCCATTCTTATGTTCTTAAGGCATTTTAGGGTTTGTGGTCTCAAATCAGTTCAAAATGAGTTTTAAAAGACACAGTTTTGTCTCTCTCTCTTCCCAGCGTGTCCCAAAAAGTCAGACTAAATTGGGATTAAACTGAACCACTGAACCAAAAGCCATTTGTCTTCTTCATGAAGTTCTGTGGTACCACATTTTCCATCAGTGAGGAAATTCCTTGGAATCAGCTTTTTTGATAAAGAAATTAAAAACAGCTCACAACCAGCTTTGTGTCACTTGAAAAGAACAGGTTAATTCCTTTGCAAATTGCTGCAGATTTAGAATTTCTTGCATAAGTTTTTGTTGTTCCATCATTTACTCATGGATTTCAACAGTTGGGCGAGCATTATTTGGTTATCTTTGGGGGCTTTTGCCTCTGAGCCACTTTAGCCAGACAGAATCCCCCTGCTCTACTCCATCTTGCCCCTTTTAGGTGCCTCAGAGCACAAAGGACAAAGGGAACAGCACAGTCTTTGATGCCTGAGAGCACAGATGTGTTAATAGCAAGTACAGTCTTTGATGCCTGGGAGCATAGATGTGCTGCCTCATCATGACTCCAGATAACGGAAGAACACAGGTAAGAGGGCTAACAGGCCAGTCGATGACCGTAGTGCCTCGAATTGCCCTTGGCTGGTACTGATAATTGATACGCCCACAAATCATCCCAGGAGAGGAATCTCGCACCCATACAAAAAGAATGTCCTGTCTTAATGATTTAGTTATCTCTGTCTTACAAGTGTAAATTAAGTTTGCAACTCCCTTGTAAGAACTGGCATCACAAAGGTGAACCAGTACAATTGGCACCTTTAGATAAGGAAGAGCGTACGTGACCCAAGGGGCATAAAAAAGGGTCCGGCAGTCCACTGTAACTGAGCTCCAATCCCCTGAACCTGCCGGTCGGGTAAGGGTATTGCCTCCCGAAGTCCCAGGAGACGCCGTCCTCATATTCTTCTTCCCAAGAGATTGAGTGAAAGATGCTGGCTACACCAAAGTCTGAGGACGCAAGGGTGAGAATTATACTTGTAATGTACTTTGTGCACATTTAATAGTAAGAGCTTTGTAGGCTGTGGTGTTTTGTCCTCAAATGTGTAACTTTCATTTGTAATCTAATTGGTATACCGCATGTATCATCCTACCAGTAGATAAAGCAATAACCTTGTAACCATTAAGATTTCTTATTTCTGCTTGTAATAAATAGTAACCATTTAAGCTTTAGCCTGACTCCTTCCAGTTACTGTAACTGGGTTGAACACAAACAAAGAACCTTAGCCAGTTTGGCTACATAAGCTTGGTCGGTGGCAAGGTGCAGTAAAAGCTGAGCGCTGAGTCGTGTCGCCTCAACGGGACAGACTCCTGGGGCACCCGTCAACCTCCCTGGCTGCCCACTGCGAAGGGACACCTTGTCCTAGCAGTTAAAGACTCGGGTGGAATAAGCTCTCTGCACCAACCTTTGGGGCACCCATCAGCCACATTGGCTGCCCGCTGTGAAGGAACAGTCTGTCCTAGCAGTTAAAGACTCAGATGAATCTCTGGGGCATCCATCAGCCATCTCGGCTGCCCACTGCAAAGGGACTTCCGGTCCTAGCAGTTAAAGACTCAGTTGTAATCGGCTCACAGACCACTCATTACCCGGCCATCGGCTAACAGCCAGCCTCAAACTCTCTCATAAAAGCTCCTGAATGTAGCAACAATGCTGACTTTTGGCATCCTTAAGAACAATCCTGTCTCACTCACTGTATCTCTGTATTCACATCCTGCTTATTACAGTTCAAAGTGATTTCACTGTCAACCTTTTAACTTTCAAGGCTCTTATGGCTTCTTATTTTTGATGACTTTGATTCTATTGATCAGCCATTTGAGAACAATTTGATTCTCTTGGTAGGAGATACATTCTGAAAATCCTATCTACTCACAGCACATTCAGTTCATGCAACATATTCCAAAGCCTCTCAGCTCACATTTTTTTTCCTGTTTGTTGTAACAAAGCCTGTTTAATTTTGTCTTATGAGAAAACGCCTTCTCTGATCAATACTTTGCTTTTTCTTCTTTCCCAATTCCTCTATCCACTTTTGACATCTCTTTTACTTAATGCTCATGGCTAGTAATGGGCCAGAAACCTTAGGAAAATCTTCTAATATATGTGAATCAGCAAAAACATGGCATATTTTGACAATCATTATTTCCCTGACCTTGAGCTTTGAGTGTGTTGATTGATTGTTCTTACTGCCATGCATGAAACACTATCTGGATGTTTTAAATAGTCTTATCACATACAAAGATTTTTTGCCTCAGCCACTCTCATTATAGGTGTTGTTTCTGAGTTAGGTGCAAGCAGGTCTCCAAAAAAGTCTGTTCTGCTGTGTTTTTCCTGGTCAGTATAACTTGTGCTCACAGCCATGACGTGCACAAATCAAATCTTGGGGTAGTTCTGGATTGAATTTTCTGATAGCAATGTTGGGATATTAGCTGATTTTCTGAAGCACATGCCTAACAAGACAGAGCAGACACTTTCTGGCTGCATCACAGCTAATGTCCTGCATCTATCCCTGGTTGTTTCCTTTGACAATAGTGTCAGCCTTCTAGCTTCCACAAATTCCAATCAGAGTCATTCCAGGCTGCTAGAGTCATCAGTTTAACATAACTGTGGAAGTTTCCTGCTTTAGGAGGCTATAGATTACAACTCAGACAGTCCCACTAGGAGATGATACATCTCTCTCTTGAGTTGCTGAATTAATGCAGAATTTTGCCAATACTGTCTCTGGACAGGATCCCGGCATACACTTATTCTGAGATGAGAGAGCTTCACAGATGTCTGGTTGATGGATTTCAGTGCCCCATTCAGACAGTGTGAATCATTGCCTTGCTCAGCACATATTCTTCAGTTGTCTCCTTCTCTAAGCCATGGCTGAATGTTCCTTAGATTCTGTCTCTCCACCTTGGCTACTTGAAAGATACCCTTTATCACACTAATATTAAGTACCCAGCTACTGCAGCATTCCTGAGAAGCCCAAGTCTTCATGTGGTACTTTATGGTCAAGAGGTAAGCAGCATGTGACCACACGTACCCTGGAGACTGCAGAAATTTGAAAAAGTCCGTAGTATCTATTTGGCCCCAATTACTGCTAGGACCTCACTTTCTTTTTTAATGTATTTCTCTTGGGCACAAGGGGGTACTACTATCCCCATTTTGCAGACAGAGTGCCAAAGGACAGATGTGAAGCCCCAGATTTCACAGGTATTTAGGTTCTCTTCCATTCAGTGTTGCAAGGCCTTAGCTCCAGATTTTTAGGCATTGCATCCAGAAGTACAAGCTGTCACTGAAATTTAGGCACTTGGGAGCCACAGTCACTTTAGAAAATGAGACTTTAGTTCTTAAATCAGGTAGATGGTCCAGTGCTGAACACTGCAATGTCTAAACACTTTTAAAAGCTGACTTTAAATGATTTAGATGACCTGGTGACTTTCAAAAGTCAGTGAGAGTTAGACATCTAAATACCTTTAAAAGCTTGGCTAATAGGAATCTAAGTCTCATTAAATATCAGTAAACTGGGATTTAACCAGCTAAGTCACTTAGGCCTAGCCCTGCTTTAAAAATCTGAGTCAAAGCCCAAGGTTACACATGAAGTCTGTTGCACAGCAGGTTTCTGAACTGGGTCTCCAAAATCCTACCCTAAAGTCCTTAGCCACTGGAATATCCTTCTACTCAGGTACATAAAAGAAAAGCCTTTATAAGTAATGTTTATCCATTGAATCCTGACCTAAAAGAAATCTTTCCAACTCTTGCAGAGGCAATGAGCACACTGAGGTTAGTGCTACACTCACCCCCAGTGCCGTCAGCTTGAAGCAAATGAGCAGTCTTGAAAATTCAAAATTACTACTCATTTGCATATTCCAGTAGTTCATTTGTATGTTCACAGCGGAAAACAAGCAATGCCTGCTCCCTTGACAGAATGGCCAACTGGAAGCACGGTAGACAGGGCTGCCAAGTGATCCAGAAGCACTGTCAGTCAACAGAAGGTCCCCCAGAGAATCCACATGACTTTTTTGTCAATAGATTCCATCAAGAAAGATGCTGTGCCTCCCAGAGGAAAGGCGGAAGTCTGTTGACAAAAGTGATGCATTCTCTTGAGTTACTGTCAACAGAACACATTTTTAGAATGGCCCTCCACGATTTTTGTTGACAAAACTGTCTAGTGTAGATGTAGCCACTAAGTTTAGCTCAGGATGCCAGCTTGTGAATCAAATTCTGGGAGATATGGAGAATTTGAATATCCCTTTATCAACCGGATTACCCTAGTTTAACCCAACTGGTCCTTTCAGCAAATCAGTGAATCAGATTAACTGGCCACTTAGCTAGCATCTAGTTCCCAACGGAAAGTTGGAGTGGAGCTAGTTCCCAGATGTTGATGTGTGTAATGTGTCTCTGCATGTTGCTGTAGAGATGCTGCACAGATATCGCTTAAAATTCTCAACTGCTGGGTAACGCATTATTTCTTTCTCAGTAGTATTATGAGAATTCCCATTGAAGTGCACACTTCAATCATTCCACTCATTTCAATGCAACTCTGCAGAGTTAAGAGAGAGCAAGCAAAAAAAAAACATTTCTGTTCACAGAACAACGTAGGATTCCCACACACATTAAGAGGAAATTTTAGGTGTTTTTTGCTACCGTGATGTAGTTTCATTTTGAATAGAATCATGCAATCAAGCACATCACAGAACATTTAACTTGTTAATTACAATCAACTGTACATGGGCCTGCTTCTGCACCTTATGTAGTTGCCTGAACCCACGTAAACTGAATGACAAACACTACCCATTTATTTGATACTCCACTTTGAATGCAGTGAATGCAGTATAGCTTCAGGCCCAGATGGCTTTGTCCCAAGCCCACTAATGTGAATGGAAAGACTCCTGTAGACTTCCATAGGCTCTGGATCATACAGCAAAAATGAATTTGATTGTACAACAGGGAACATTTAAAAAAGTTCCATTATTCATGCCCTTAATAGAGCCAGTCTAATTATTTGTTAGGAATAAATTATCTAATTAATTTTCCTTTTCTTTGGCTCAGAAATTGCTTATTAACCCATCATGTTTTCCAACAATCTCTTGATTAGTGGGAATTATTTGCTGAACAGTTTATGCAACAAATTTCTACCTCTAGAGTGCTTGCAAACTATTCCCTGTGAATGTGTTGGAATTCACAATCATTTTCAGGTGAGCTTTACTCCTATACTGAGGGTTAGAACATAGGCCGCACCAGAAGGGGATTTAAGTATGATTTATACTCAGTGGCAGTCTTGCACTGTCCTGCTGCACTGGGATGAATTTTACCTTTCCATTAACAGAAGGGTAAATCTAAATATATAAATGAATAACATGCTCCTGTGAATATTCATAGAGGTTAGGGCTACACTGAGCCATAGGGCCAGTAGCTTGATGCAAATGAGCAGACTCAAAAATGTAAATGGCCACTTATTTACATATTCACACAGCTAATTTGCATATTTGTGCAAGATCACTCTCCTGGCAGAGGGTGCTGCTGGCAGAAAACAAGCAGTGTAGATGTGGTTCTTCCAGCAAAAACTCCCTTTGTCAGCAGCCCCTTATCCCTGATCTTTTCCAGGTGTAAGGGCCTGCCAACAAAAGGGGGTTTTGCCAGCAGAATTACATCTACATTGCTTGTTTTTCTGCCAGCAGCACCCTCTGCCAGCAGGGCGATCTCATATGTATACACAAGCTAGACATATGAATATGCAAATGAGTGGCTATTTGCATTTTGAAGACCACTCAGTTGCATCAAGCTGCCAGCACTAAGCTTAGTGTAGCTCCAGCCAGAGTGATATCACTATCTTATTTTCCAATGTACTTGGGAATCATTCTTTCCATTACAACAAGAAGTCCTGTGGCACCTTATAGACTAACAGATATTTTGGAGCATAAGCTTTTGATGCATCTGACAAAGTGGGGCTTGGCCCACCAAAGTTTATGCTCCAAAATATCTGTTAAGCTATAAGGTGCTACAGGACTTCTTGTTGATTTTGAAGATACAGACTAACTCAGCTACCTCTCTGACACTCTTTCTACTCTTCTTCATATTACAGGTTGAACCTCTCCAATCTGGAACTCTCTCATCCAGCAACATTCCTAATCTGGCATGATTTTAGTTACCCAGATGACAGTTTATCATGGCTGTCACCATGTTTCCTGTAGCCCCATAAAGTTTGTTTACAGCCACCAGTCCTGTTTCAGTGTTCTGTGCTGTTATTTAGCTGTAATTTACCCCTGAATGTCTTCTAAGAGCCCAGTAAGCAGTGGAAGTGTTAGTAATGCTGCTAAAAAATGTTGACTTCCTGTGGTCCAGCAAATTCTCTTTTTCAGCACTGTCAGGGTCTTGAGGGTGCCAGATGAGAGAAGTTCAACCTGTATTATTTAGTTCTAGTGCTTGGCTATTGATCTGGATTTCAATAGGGATGTAGAGAGTGTGTCTAAGTGAATCAACAAGACTTTCTCCCCTAAATAACAATTTTGTGTCTCCTGTATCTACAAAGATGTGTGGGCATGCTAGGCACCCATCTTTTGCCACTTGGAATTAGTGAGTTCAATACAACTGATAATATAAAAATGATCTGAGTAACTAATAGTGGTCACACTCACATAAATATTAATACAGGGCTCTGCAGAAGTCCAGGTTACAACTCTGTAACATTGGAATGATGACGCAGGAAATTCAGGCAAGTGTGAGGCAGCAGCTAGATCTACTTCACAGGAAGGGTGCCAATAAAAGGTGCCTCAGGCAATGTCGTAGTTGGCAAATATGAAAGTGCTAATGAGTTTATGAAACATTGGAGCAAGGTTAGTGATGGCCAGCGTGTTCCTTAATGATAATAGTTCGATCAGAGCTTATACATGGGCTTCTAATGAATATGCATCACCTTCTTGTTTTAGCCAATTTTATTTAGTGAGGTTGAGACAGCATTACTTCAAATGAGTTCAAATAAAAGTGCTGTGGCAAGCAAGCTCGACTCCAAACTAGTTAAAATAATTGCTCCATCCACAGCAACATCAAAGTAACTGAGTTATGTCACTTGTCATTCTCACCAGGTGAATTACGGTAATGTCACTGTAAAATGTGACATTTTGCACAGAGATAGAAAAATAAAATCTTCCCTCTGTTCTTTCACTGTCATCAAAGAGGTTGGCACATGCTTAACTTTCTGAGGCTTTTGATTACAGTATTTTGGTCTTTCCATATAAAGATACTTTAAAGCTGCTCATGCAAGATTGCAAGCAGTAATGGAAGTTACTGATATTTATTTTGACCTGGTGCCTCAGAAACTTGAAACAAACCATGTTGACCTGGACTATCAGTGGTAGACCTACCAATCCAAAGAAGAGCTCTGTGTGGCTTGACAGTGTATCTTTCTCGCTCTCTCACTAAACAGAAGTTGATCCAATAAAACACGTTACCTCACCCAACTTGCTTCGCTAATATCCCAGGACCATCATGGCTACAGCTACAATGCATAGTATTAGACCTGTTATGTATGATATTTAAATATGAGAAATAATTAAATGTTTTGGATGTTTATGCCATCATCAGTGTCTTGATATCTGAGCACATGAGATGAGAGGATCTCAAAGACCCAGTTTATCTAGCTATTTCTTCTTTATGCATCACAACATATCCAAGTAATAGCACTGTCCAAGGTAAGATATGAGGCCACAAGTTATGTCAAGGGGTTTGTTCTTAACTTTGAGATCAAAGTCCAATGAGTTTGTGGTGTCTATAGCACTGGTAAGTGTGTAATGGTCTGCTGGCTGGATGTGTGTATAAAATTGTTGCTGAATGTACACTCCATCTGTGTCATGGAGCTCTGTATCTGTTCTTTCTTTCATTGCTGTTTTCTTTTCTGTGAAATAAAACTCATTCAGACTGACAGCACCTGTTTTACCATTTTCATGTGGATCATTATATGCATTTTTCCTTTAGTTTTTTTATGCGGTGCAGTTGAAATTTCAAGATGTTTAAAATGTTGGTCATTGTATAATTACCTGTATTACATGTAAAGGCCCATTGGAGACTGGTGCTCCATTTTGCTAGATGTTTTACAGACACATAACAAAATCCCTATCCCAGGGAACTTACTGTCAAACTGCCTGATCTTATGCCCATTGAAAACTTCCAATGATGTCAATGGTGCAAGATCATACCCTAAATAACCAAGACAGACAGGGGGAATGGTGGTGAAGTGGCCTGTTCAAGATCATACAGAAGGTCAGTGGCAGAGTAAGAACAGAAATCAGATCTCCTGGGTCCCTGCCTAGTGCTCTATCCATTCACTCATGCTACCTCCCAGCCATGTGTGTTGGATGATCTTGTACTTGATGAAGACCTCTGGGAAAACACCTCTATTGCTAGTTCTACAACAGCATTATACCATTTCCCCAATTCGGTGATTTAAGGGAGCATCAGGCTTTTTCCCTTTTTCATTCTCTTGCTTTTTAAATGCTCTTTCATGTGCTGTGTGGCTGTTTTGCCATATGGCCAAGACCCTGACTCCCACAATCTGACATACCCACAAAGTCAGCAAGCCTTCATGCCTATGCAGGTGTCTGCCTGCACAGCTCAGGTGGCAGGATCAGGGTCTGAGCCATCACTGCATTCTGAACAGGACATGGAATCAGTTATATCTTAGCATGCTAAAGAGCAATTGCTCCTCTTCTTCATAGTATAACTCAATGAGGCCTTTCAGCTGGAATCTCTGAGGTGATGAGGACAGATTGAGAAAGGCTGACAATCCTCAACACCCACTGAAATATAGTAGAGTACAGGGCACTCAGTACATCCTAGGAGCACATCTCATTGTTTTGCAGGTTTAATCTGCATAGCTAGGTATTTAGATATCCCTCACTTTATTCTTTGGGCACTGTTTTGTAGATGCCAAGATAGCCTAAGCTGCAAGACCTGGGGAGGTGAGAATGGTGCCCCTTAAATACACTTTATCCTTTCTCATTCCTGTAGCTGGTGGAGGATCAAGTCATTCCCTGGCATAACTTTCAGCAGTTTAAGGGCTGTTCTAAATTATCTGGAAGGCCTGGCTCCCTAGTCAGTGTTGCACCAAAAGGAGATTGCTGGAGTTCAAGGAATTCAAGTCATGTTCTGCAAAATTAGGGATGTGCGAGGAAGGACATGGCGTCCAGCTATGTTGCTTTTACACAGCTTGGGAATTCCAAGGAGTGAAATCCTGGCCCCTTAGAGTGTATGGGAATACTGCCATTGACTTCAGTGGGACAAAACTTCAGCTCTCTCGTCCTCTTGGACAACCAGAGTTAGGTAAAAGGGTTCAAGCCAGGACCTGCCTCTTCTGTTCTTTATGGCATTCAAAATGTGAGAGCTAGAAATGTGATTGATTTCAATACTTGAATTGAAAATCTCACTAAGTGCTTAAATGACTTTAAAAACCTGGTCTGTAAGCCCCATTCTCAAAAGTGAGTGAAGCATTTAGAAGCCTTGTCACAGGGTGTCCTTGTCCTATAATGTACCCTCAGGACTGTCAGAGGTACTGCAGATTCTTCCTGCTTTGCTTTTCTTTCCCTCTGGGACTGTTAAGAACTCCACACCACCAAAAGGATGTAGGACAAAATTCCCCCGCTTGACTTCCACTTTATTAACTACAAAGAAACTTGAAGTACAGTCTCTCCCCTGGATCTCAGGGGGTTGACTGCCCTTCTCTTTGGGGCCTATGTTTTCAGTCCTGGACACTCTTGCCTATAGTATTTTCCCCTGGGATTCAGAGATGGCACAGCCCTCCTCCTTGGGCCAGTGTCTCAATCCTTGCTTCCCTGGCCATTACAGCCCAGCCTAGTGTGCTTGATCACATTCTGTAGCTCACACTCTGACATGCCTATCCCTGTTATTCATTGTACAAGGACCTGGGCACTTAACTCATGTCTCACAGATCATAGTTCTGTTCTTGTGATTTTTCTTGGCGCCTAACATTAGGTGCCACAGGGCTGAGTGTTTCAGAACCTAAGTCCTTCTGTGCATCAAAGGTTTAAGTCTTCTCTGAAAATGAGACTTAGCATAAGTCTGCACTAAGCAGCTTTTGTGAGATCAGCTTGTGTGAATGCTGTTTGTTGGCATTTTTGCCAACAGAATACTTCCACCTCTTACATAAGGGGTTTTGCTTTGGCATCATGAGAGTGGTTCTGACAAACAAGTTGTGCTCACACTTCCACTTGTCACAGCAAAACTCTGTCATTTATGGGGAAGTGGAGTTAAGACCTGTGAATGACAAAAGTTTTGTCTAGTAAGTGTAAGTGTAGACATGCCCTTAGAAGCCTTAGTTGCTTAGAGGCCACTGAAAACTTCACCTATTATCTTACTTTCTTGGCCCTCAATGAATGAGAAAAAATTACATAATTATCTTAAATAACTGCTGGCAGGGAAGAGTTTCAGAACACTATTGTTTAGTCACTTGAAGGAACCCTACCAGCATGTTTGAACTACAGGGAGTATTCACAGTGAATGAGTTTTAGCGAGTTTGTATATTAATCATTTATTTTGTTATTTGTGCATCATATTGTGCTGTTGTTACTGTGTTACATTTAATATTGCAGTTTAATGTGCTCTCCCCAGATCCTAGGGGTCCCATAAATGAGATTTAGGGTCTTTGAAAGCTCTCTCGGAGAGAAAAATTGCAGATGAAGAACCACTCCATATTGTTCGCCGCAATCATATGCAAAATAGCACCTGTTGACTGTCTATTATCTTGATTTCACAAAACCCCATGGGAATCACTTCTGCAAGAATCCCATTCTATTTAATGGCACTCTGAACCGTAAAATTAATCTGCATTAATATTGCAAAATATTGCAAAGAAAGAAAAAGGGATTTTCTGGTGCCATTTCAGTGGTTTTTCCCATGGCTAAAAAAGATTTTAAGTCAAAGCAAAAATTCACTTTTCTCTCACCCAGGGCAAGTTTTTGGGAGATGCTTCAACATGACTTACAGCCAGCAGGGCAGTGCTGTGGTCCTGTAACTTTACTATCGATGGGTCAAATCCCCCTCTGGTGAAATATTGGAGGATGTGACACCCCCCCTCCAACTTCCCCTTAGCCTATATAGTGCCAGAAGGTATGCTCAGAACTTTGGTACCTCTCAGCTAGTGCACAACAGGGGGAGACCTAACTCCTGTCACCATTTTTCCTCGGAGTAGCATTTTGGTGCACAAACAACAAGAAGTCCTGTGGCACCTTATGGACTAACAGATATTTTGGAGCACAAGCTTCCATGGGCAAAGACCCACTTTATCAGATGCATGAGTGGTGGGGTTTCAGAGGAGGGTTTAAAGAGGGAGTCTCAGTCAAGGGGATGGCCAGAGCTGACAAAGTCTGTTCAGTCATGGAGTATGTGGCACATTATCAGTAGTTAATGTGGAGTTGTGAACATCAAGAGAAGAGAAATCAAGTCAGTTTACTTAGGGGGGATGTGACCCATTATCAATAGTGAACGTGGAGGTGTGAACAGCAAGAGCAGAGAAACTGCTTTTGTAATTGGCCAACCACTCCCAGTCTCTGTTTAGTCCTTGGTTGAGGGTGTCAAATTCGCAAATGAATTGCAGCTCAGAAGTTTCTCTGGAGGGTAGAGATTCCCAGGGAGGTGCTGACTGATGGGCTGGCACTGCATCCCAGGCCCATACCAGGTGCCCTATCTCATGACAGAGGACAACACTACCCCAGTCTCGAGAGTGAAGCCATAGATATCCCATTCAATATCCTGAAATGCTGCTCCAAGCGCACACACACCCTTCTAGCACCATGTCAAATACCTCTGCCCACTATACATGCCATAGGTACCCCCTTCAATACCCTGAAATGCCCCCTGTAGTACACACACACACACTTTCAGTACCCCAGATATCCCCTCCAACACTTGCCAACTGTACTTCCAGCTCTTCTTTCCTCTCCAGCAGTATCCTCTTTTTGGGGACCTGAAATATTGGTAGCCCTCCCTTCATGGATTATAAGGCCAGAAAGAAGCACTGCAATCATCTAATCAGTCCTCCTGCATAACACAGGCCAAAAAAACTCACCTGAATTAACTCCCATTTGACCTACAGCACAGCTTCTATAAAAACATCCATTCCCCATTTAATCTTAATTTAGCCTGACCTTTTAATTCCTGTCCGTGACAGTATCGGGCCCCAGAGTATCATGGAATTTAAATTGTGGGTGCTCAACACTTCTCACCTCTCCTGATAGGAAACACCCCTGAAATATGCACAATTCCTCAGACTTACAAGCTCTTCCATGCAACTGGCAGTGTTGGAACCTGCAAAATGTTAAATGAAAATCAGTTTCTGTACTTAACAAAAATACCCATTAAATTTCCATAGTTGGTCCAAAATATGGGGGGAAGTGGAGGGGAAATGTATGGAACACTATAAAATATGTGGGATTTGCTGCTCTATAAATCAGGAAAGGATTCAAGGATTATAATATTTTTCTTTAAAACCTAAAATAAAATCCAGGCTTGTACTTCTGATGCCAAGTTTCCATCCAACATGATCCCAAGAAATCTGGGTTGCAAAGTGCATGATGAACTGTAATTCAATGTAGCAAAATGACATTAAAATATTATTGACTTCATGGGGAGTTTTGTATGAATACAGGATTTTGCCCAATACTTTCAACTACACAAAGTCACAATGACACTGACTGAGCTCTCCTTGAAGTCTATGTGATGCATAAGGAGAAGGCTTCATATGGTCAGCCTGCAAGCCTCTTACATCCATAGAATCTGCCTTTTGGAAAATTCAGCAGTGTTACATGCGTGTCTTTCAGGACAGAATTTGGTGGGTGTACTTTATAGGGCTAGGCTGTCAGTTTCTCAAGGTTTTTAAGCTGGTCATAAACACCTTGGCTGAGGCAGCAAGGCCATGTCATATGGTCATTCAGAACTGAAAAGGCAGTGCATTTTGAGGTCTCATTGATTGAAGCAGGTGGGAGGTGCTGTGAGGGAGAGGAGTTGACATTTAGGGCTACCAGTGGGCAGGAGGGTCTCTGGGTAGAAGAGAAAGCTGGCTGTCAGTGAATGCTACGCACCCACTAATTTTTTTCCGTGGGTGCTACAGCCCTGGACAACCAATGGAGTTGATGTCTATGGTTAGTTGAAACATGCAGTATCCCACCAGAATTCTGAAATAGAGCCAAAGATAGACCCCACTTCTCCTGGGTGTGTCAGTGTCTGGTCTAGGATGGTATTCATTTTCTTCCTACAGCGTCTGCTCCATTCTCCATCCACCACATGCACTGTATGAAGTGAGGATCTGCTGCAAAAAATAGCATGTGACTGCATAAGCATAGACAGTAGCGTTATGCCAATACACAAGAAAAGCCGTACAGGTAACACCCTGGTTTTATCTAGCTAAGGGACAAGATCAAGTTTTTAATCAGTCCTCACGAACACTTAACTTAAGACAATGGTATCATCCCTTACATCAGCTCAGGAAAAGAGACTGAGTTTACATCAGGCTTAGCTGGTTCATTTTACCAAGCCCTTCTCACTGATTACATTTCCTAGCCCAAAGCCCCTGCCTCCTTCAAAGCACACACTGAATGATGTCCTGCCTTGGGGAGTGTGTGCCTCATTCATTTAAACACAGACTATAGATCTGTAGCATTAGATATAGTATTATTCCTGCTACAGCTGTGCATGCTCAGTTACTGTCTAACAATCTTACATGGATGCCCGTGTTGCCGAAAAATGATGTGTTACAGTTACAGTCAATATAAAAGGAAAATCAATTGCAAAGTAAAGTGAACAGAATTACTGACTTTATTCTGTCCTCATTTACACCTTCAGAAGCCAGGAGTAATGCCATGAAAGTTGACTGAACTGTAATGATGGAAAATTGGTCTTAATAAGATCAAAATCAGACATTATATCCTTTACAGAAACCACACCTGTCCCATTCAGAGATGATTCCATGTCAGAGACAAATACAATACACCTGAAATAAAATCTGAGTTGAGGAATTCTATGGCTGAAATTCTACGTCCCCGATACCATGTTATGGAGGTGACCATAACAGTCCCTTCAGGCTTTAATATCTGATTTCAGATGCATACTTCTGAGCATATCCCATAGCCTACTATTAACATAGTGGGCAAAATTTTCAGCTGTGGTAAATGAGCATAGTTTTGTTGCCTTCTATGGAGTTCTGCTGATTTACACCAGCTGTGGAGCTGGCTCCTTGTTAGGGTGACATTCATATGGCAAGCAAGTTCAATACTATGTTAATCTACTGGTACTTTCTAGGAGAACAAGAAGTCCTGTGGCCCCTTATAGACTAATAGATATTTTGGAGCATAAGCTTTTGTGGGCAAAGACCCGCTTCATCAGATGCATGCGTGGGGGGGTGGTTTCAGAAAGGTATTTAAAGAGTGGGGTCCCAGTAAAAGGGAGGGCCACAGCTGACAAGGTCTATTCAGTCAGGGTGGAAAAGGCCCACTATTAGTAGTATGTATGAAGAGAGGAAAAAACAGGTAAAATAAGACAGGTTGTGGAGCTTTGTGGCTTTGTCCTCACCTACAACTATTTCAGATTTAAGGACAAATTATACCTTCAAATCAGTGGTACTGCTATGGGCACCTGCATGGCCCCACAGTATGCCAACATTTTTATGGCTCACCTGGAACAACACTTTCTCATTTCTTGTCCTCTAGCACCCCTCTTTTACCTGTGCTACATTGATGACATCTTCATCATCTGGACCCATGGGAAGGAGGCTTTTGAAGAGTTCCACTGTGATTTCAACAGTTTCCATCCCATCATCAACCTTAGCCTGGACCAGTCCACACAAGAGATTCACTTCCTGGACACTACTGTGCAGATAAGCAATGGTCACATAAGTACCACCCTATACCGAAAACCCACAGACCTTTATGCTTATCTACATGCCTACAGCTTCCATCCAGGGCATACTACACAATCCATTGCATACAGCTGGGCACTAAGGTACAACTGTATTTGCTCTGATCCATCAGACAGAGACAAACATCTATAAGACCTTTACCAAGCTTTCTTCAAACTACTATACGCACCTAAGGAAGTGAGAAAACAGACTGACAGAGCCAGATGGGTACCCAGAAGCCACCTGCTACAAGACAGGCCTCACAAGAAAAACAAGAGAACACCACTGACCATCACGTACAGCCCCCACCTAAGGCCTCTCCAATGCATCATCAGTGATCTGCAACCCATGCTGAACAATGATCTTTCACTCTCACAAACCTTGGGATGCAGACCTGTCCTCGCCTACAGACAGCCTGCCAACCTTAAACAAATCCTCACCAGCCACTATAGATCTCAAAACAGTAACTGTAAGCCTGGTACCAATCCCTGCAACAAACCCCACTGCCAACTCTGCTCACATATCTTCACCAGTGATATCATCACAGGACCTAACATCAACGATGCCATTAGGGGCTCCTTTACCTGCACATCTACTAATATAATATATGCCATCATGAGCCAGCAGTGCCCCACTGCAATTTACATTGGCCAAACTGGACAATCTCTATGTAAAAAAATAAATGGACATAAATCAGACATCAGGAACAGTACAGAATGTACAGAAGCCTTTGGGAGAGCACTTCAATCTCCCTGGACACTCAGTGGCAGATTTAAGGGTGGCAGTCCCGAAACAAAGAAATTTCAAAAATCAAATGGAGAGGGAAATCTCTGAGCTGCAATTTATTTGCAAATTTGACTCCATTAACCAAGGATTAAACAGAGACTGGGAGTGGATGCCTGAAGGAGCTTCTATGCCCTAGGTGTTAACATCTCCACCTTAGACTAGCAATGGGCCATTCCCCCTTGTCTTATTTGACCTGTTTTTTCCTCTATTCATACATATTACTGATAATGGGTCTTTTCCACCCTGACTGAATAGACCTTGTCAGCTATGGCCCTCCTTTTTACCAGGACCCCACTCTTTAAATACCCCTCTGAAACTACCCCCCCCCACTTATGCATCTGATGAAGTAGGTCTTTGCCCACGAAAGCTTATGATCCAAAATATCTGTTAGTCTATAAGGTGCCACAGGACTCCTTGTTGTTCTCAAAGATACAGACTAACACAGCTACCTCTCTGATACTTGGTACTTTCTCAAAACAAAAAGCAGTCAAGTAGCACTTTAAAGACTAGCAAAATAGTTTATTAGGTGAGCTTTCGTGGGACAGACCCACTTCTTCAGACCATAGTCAGACCAGAACAGACTCAATATTTAGGGAACAGAGAACCAAAAACAGTAAGCAAGGAGGACAAATCAGAAAAAGATAATCAAGGTGAGCAAATCAGAGAGTGGGGAGGGGGAGGTCAAGAATTAGATTGGTACTTTCTATTGGACTCCCATATCTGCCACGCCAACAGCTGAAATGTCACTCTGTGAATGGTTTAGCAAAGGTTTAAAATAGCCTTGAACAGCCCAACTTTCCTCCCATGTTCTGCTTCTGCAGGGGATTACACTAAGAAACTGAACATTGGTCATAACCGTATCTTCTAAAGCACAAGTTCTCAACCCAGTGTATGTGTACCCCTTAGGTAAACACAGGTCTTCCAGGGCGTACATCAAACTACATATTTACCTATTTTTTGTAACAAGCTCCATAAAAAGCACTAGCACAATTTCATACAGACACAGCAACTTGCTTATTCTGCTCTATATACTATACACTGAAATTAAGTACAACATTTATATTCCAATTGATTTATAATTATATGGAAACATGAGAAAGTACACCACTTTTTAGTAATAGGGGGCTGTAATGCATTTTTATGCCTGATTTTGTAAGCAAGTAGTTTTTAAATGAGGTGAAACTGGGGTACACAGGACAAATTGGATTCCTGAAAGAGGTACAGTCTTCTGGAAAGCTTGAGAGCCACTAACCTAAAGCACACATTGTGTACTTCCTTGTTGCCTTGCAATAATATGGTCGCTCCTTCCTCTGCTACCTTGCTTTCCTTGTTTAGAATGATAAAACATTCTCCTTTCTTTTATCAGGTGCACTCAATGAAGTAGATAACAATTGGACCCCCAGAAGCTCTACACAGAAATATATTGGCAGCAACATTATATGTCATTTCGTATGTATTTATTGCAGCTGCATAAGGAAATGGCTAGCAAGGCCTTGGATACACAACTGATATCCCCAACCTCAAAATCTCTATTTAATCGTGTTCCAACTAATCACTGCAGGATGACAACAAAATCTTCCTGTCTCACACTTTTTGTGGCACTCTAGCTTTGCTTAAGTGTCCAAGGAAGCTCAACCTTTTAGCAGATTTGATGGTCTTAGCACAAGAAAAGAACATTTGCTTTTAAGGGCATATTTAGCTTGCTATCATCTTTTACATAAACCACTGGAAGAATTTGGAAAACAAGCTGTTTCAAACTGATTTGTCAACTATGCAAAGTTCAAAGCTATAGTTATCTCTTGCACTAAAATGTTGTTTTTCCTTAAGGAAGAATTTTTCATTTCTGATAGGGTTCTTGTCAAATAAATATTACCATCGAGAAGAAGCCTTTGAAAAAATATGTTTTATTCATTAATTATTTCTTCATGTAACATCTCAAAAGAAAATCAAAGGGAGAACGATCTTTGTTGTGAAATTGTGACTGTGTTCATTTTCGCAAAATGTAAGAATTTAGTAACACCATATATTTTCCCTTACTGGACTAAAATAATCTTTACTTTGGAGGAAACTGAATCAGTAGTAGCTGTAGATAATGTCTAAAAATCATTTTATCCAAAAGAATTTGCTTTATTTAATGTTTTTTCTAAGAATCACAATAAAGCTAGTTTAAAAATAATTTGCCATTTACATATGGTTTCACTAGACCGAAAATTAAGAAGAAAAATCTTGTGCAATGCCAGCAATAAACAATAGACAGAGTTACATATATTCACCATGCCTGCCTCATATAGCTGTGCCTTGGAAAGTGATTTGTTTTCCATGTTGAAGGGTTAAAAGAGGATACCAAACTATCTTCTGGAAATCATTAAGTTACAAAGCCCCAAGAAGATAAAAGTTTCCATTTTCTAAAATGCAAATCTAAAACATATTCATTAGTATTGCAAAACAAACATGCAAATCTTCACCACTTGAAAAGCTCAGCTAAATATGTACAAGGGCAAAACCCAAAAATACATCTGGTACTCGGTTAGAAAATTTGCCTTTTTGGTTTTATCTAAAGAGCTTGTCTGTCTTCCATGGTTGGCTTCTTGGATTATTGCAATTCATAATAAGCCTTTTAGCTAAGGATGAAATAAACAAAGATAAAGTCTATGTCCCAATTTTAAATGGTCCAGATGGGATGATTTTTCCATATGTTTAGCACACCAAATGTGTATTAATCATTACTAGCAGGGTTTAGATGATTGTAACCATTTATTGGATGGGGCAGGGGATAAAATTGAGTTTGTATAATCATTGTCCACCTTTTTGATATGCCATTATTCTAGTGTTTCGCTTTGTTCTTACTCAGGTTGTGCATGTGTGTGTGTGTACTGTTGCTACAGGGCAGGGAATTTCAGCCAACTGATCAAGAGAAGGTTTTGTGCCCAAATTTGGATACAATACCAGTTACGAGGAATGTGTTACATCATAACAATGACAATGTGGGTAAAGCTGGCAGTACTTGACTCGTTCTCCTTTTGAGTGATTTACTTAGTCTCCGGCAATCTGTTTCTCACTTGATGTTTGTTTCCCATAAACAGTTTAAACATGGGAGAGTATGGTGTCAAGATAACAGTCATATCATCAGTCATTGCAAAACATCCATGTGGGCTGCCAAGAAAACGAGACTCTTTTATCTCTGGCTTGTATAAGTGCTTATGTTTTGGTGATTGTTTCTCATCAACGTGCTTCGTCGTTTTCTGAAACGTGACCCACAGCAGCTCTGTTATGTTGTCATTTCAACTTAGGTGAATTTAATGCTGTTGGTTGAGCTGGTGGGGCTCAGGGAGAAGACGACGGGGAGGTAGTGGAAGGGGCTAAGTGAAAAGGCAATAGAAAAATGGTATTTAGAAAGCAGCATAAGAATAGAGAACCTGGAAAACTAAACTGCAAGTGCACATTGAAGAATCTGTGAAAAGTGCTTTGCACCATGTTACTTTCCTATGACCTTTTGAATCAAAAGGTTTTCAGTATTAGTCAGATAAAATATGCGATTTTCCATTGCATGACATGTTCTTGGCATTTTAAAAATATTTTACATCTGTATTAAAAAAAAGTCCAGGCGGCATATATTTTTAAATAGCAAGCAGGCAGCTAACAAATTAATCTGAGGCCACAGGGACTTTATTTTAATGGAATAACTCATAATTTTATTATACATTATTTATATGAGCTTAGAGAGATGTATCTCATCTAAGAAGAACTAACTATAGATACTGATAGAAAAATGTAGCAAAGTGTGGCTCCGGTTTTCAAGAAAAGTATCCTTATTCCCAGATACAACTGTGGAAAACATAGGCTTGGTCTGCACTAGAATATTAATTTGACTTAACTACATTGCTTGATTACGTGAAAAAGATACACCCCTGAGTTGCATAGTTAAGATGAGCTAACCAGCAGTGTAGACAGTGTTAGACTGATGGAAAACTTCTTCTGTTGGCCTAGCTACTGCCTCCCTGGGTGGGGGATTACCTATGCCAACAGGAGAACCAACTCTATCAGCACAAATAGGCTATGTCTGCACTACAGTGATTTGTCCATATAACAGCAACGTAGGGTCCTGTGGCACCTTATAGACTAACAGAAAAGTTTTGAGCGTGAGCTTTCATGAGCACAGACTCACTCCATCAGATGCTGGTCTTGGAAATCTGATTAAGTGAGTCTGTGCTCACGAAAGCTCATGCTCAAAACTTTTCTGTTAGTCTATAAGGCGCCACAGGACCCTACTTTGCTGTTACAGATCCAGACTAACACAGCTACTCCTCCGATACTTGTCCATATAAGTTACTGTCAGAAGAAATCGTCCAACAAAATTTCTGTTGGCAGATTGTAGCCACACATGAAAGCAGATCATTCTGTCTATCCGCTCTGTCAACAGAGAGTGGCCAGATTGCCTGGCCTTCTCTCCACAGACTGGCCAACCGGAAGCCCAGCAGACAGGGCTGTCTGGTGACCTAGAAGCCCTGTCTGTTGACATACAGGTCCCCTGTAGAGTCCACATGGATCACTTGTGAACAAGAAAGGAGTTATGCCTCCTGGGGGTGAGGCAGAATGCCATCGATAAAAGTGTTGAGTTCCGTCGACAATATGTCGGCAGAATGCATTTTTAGTGTAGACACTCAGCGAGTTTTGTCACCAAATCTCTCTGGTGTAGATGTAGCTGTAGTGTCCATGCTGAAGAACTCAGTGGTTCAGCTGTGCTACTGTGGCATTTCAAGTGTAGGCAAGCCCACAGAAGTGCAAATTCTTCACTGAATACAGTGATAACCCTAGTCACTGGATAGCTATGGCTCTGTCCTAGATAAACAACCTGTACAGGTGTATTTTCCAAGGTGCCTCAGTGATTTTGGAGCTAAAGTCCAATTTTCAAAAGTGGCAAATACTTGGGACCTCAAGCCCCACCAATTTTCAGTAAGACTTAGGCTCCTACATGTCACTTTGAAAATAAGGATTTTTGAAAAAAATTCCCCTTCATGAATAACTTCTGTATGTCCTCCTTGCCTCTATAGAGTGGAATCAGAGCAGGGCCTGCATGTCATTTATGAGAAATAAGGAACCTAGAGCCTTGAGCTGGCCTCTGAAAGAGGGCTGAGTGAGAATTTCAGCATGCCTCTTAATCTTGGCAAAGGGGAAATTAATAAACTCATGCATGGAATCTGGACCCTACATGTCACAGGAGATGGACATGTTTTTAGAATAGCCTATGCAAAAGAGTCAACTAATATTGCAGGAAACAGCAGCTGTCATTGCCCAAAAGAGAAGCTTTTGGCTTGGTTTCTGACTTGTTACTGCAGTCTCTGTTTCTACAGCTTGGAAATTTCTTGGCATCCACTGTCCTGTCAAAGTCCAAGAAGAATAAGTCCTAATTTCTTATCCCAAAGCATAGAACTACTGGAGCAAATAATCAAGAAAAATTACTATCTTCCCTGGCTTTGAGAGATGAAAAATGAATCCTCCCCATGAACAAAATCACGGACCAGACACAACCAAGGACTTCCCTATACTCTTATATAATTACAGACAAAACACTACATTAAAAGAATGTTAAGGTTGCAATGTCAAATACTCAGAAACACTCACACCATCATACATTCCCTGAGATATGTCCATCCTGTGGCTGGATATCAATAGGAATCACTGGGGACCATTAGGAAAGGGAAAGATAATAAGAGAGAAAATATCATGTTGCCCCTGTAAATACAACAAAAGAAAACATTTCTTCATATAATTCCCAGTCTGTGGAATTTGTTGCCAGAAAATGTTGTGAAGGTCAAGACTAACAAGGTCTGAAAGAAGTGCTAGATCACTTCATGTAGGATCATCATGAAAAAATACTATCTTCCCTGGCTTTGAAGGATGAAAAGTGAATCCTCCCAGTAAACAGAAGCATGGACCCGACACAACAAAGGACTTCCCTATGTTCTTATATAATTACATACAGAATACTGCCTTAAAAGACTGATTTACAGCATTCAGCCACAAAATGGACACATCTTCAGCATAGACACTACCTGAGTTGATAGGGGCAGTTCTCCTGATGGCATAGGTAATCCACCTCCTTGAGAGACTCTGAACTGCCCCTTGGATGCTATTTGCCAGATGCTGGGTATGGGTGACAAGGGATGGATCACTTGATGATGGTCTCTTCTGTTCATTCTCTCTGATACAGCTGGTATTGGCCACTGTCAGAAGACAGGACACTGAGCTAGATGGACCATGGTGTTGCCCAGTACAGCTTTTATGTTCTATGCAGGTATGTTCTATGCACTGAATGAGACAGTATATAACGGCATGTGATTGTGTAATTAAAAACTACATCATAACGTGCCTGCAAAGGAAGCAGAAGATTGCATAGACATCCTTGGTTCTGTGTCCTTAACTTTGCAACTTCAGCATTCTTTTAATGTAGAGCCTTGTGAGGGTGGGGCATCAGAGGCATCCTTACCCATATGCGAAACATGCAGCTGCATGGGGCACCAATAAATTTGGGGCACCTAAATGCCCCAAATTGCACGGTGCCCTATGCAGCTGCATGCTGCATATGGCTCCAGTGGCCCCTGGCCCCATCCCCCAGCTGTCCCACAAACACATACCCCACAGGTGGTGAGTGGCATGAAAGTGGACTGGAGAGCTCCAGAGAAGCAGGGGGTGGCTGCCGGAGAGACATGGCAGTTACCCCTTCAAAGCACTGCTTCTCTCCACCCAGCTAGCAATGCAGCCACTGGCTGCTCCCCCTGAGTCCTCCAGCCCATGCTCAAATCACTCATCTCCTGCCTACTGCCCTGAGTCTCCATCCCTGCACTGCTCCAGGGTTGCCAACTCTCCTGGGCTGGCCTGACTGCATACCATTGCCAAGAATGGGGTTCAGTCTGTCCAGTTTGAGAGAGCTGGCATTCCCCTGTCCCCCACAGCTTCTGCACCCACAGCCACTTCTCCTTTGGGGGAGGGTACTGGTACTGGGCTGCACAAGGCACCAGCAGTGACAGGGATGGCCCTGGGTGGTAATGGATTTTGTTATTTCTTTGCCTTTTCAAACAGGCACAATGAACAGATAAATTCCACCTTGTGGAAGAAACTATATTGCCAGCCTGATGGGTCATCATCAGATCCACTGCACAGACATCGGACATGTGAGCTAATGGAGGAATTATTGCAGAGGTGGGATGCCACCCTGTATAGCAGGCCAGAGACTAGAGGAAAAGGAGACACATTTTGTCCGTGGGATTCACAGGAATTTGCCAGGAGCAGAGGGAAGGTGAGACTCAGGAATCCTAGGCTGTATTCTAGGTTCTGCTTGAGAGGAGCGTACCTAGTGGTTGAAGACCCCTCTCCCACTGAATCCCCCATCCCCACTTTGACGGGTTCATTTGAAGCTGAAACAGTAGGCAAAACTCAGGATGTGAACAAACCCCATCAATTAAGACTGATGAATGGTTCACATAATCCTCCCCAGATCCCACATAGTCAAGGCTCTTGCCCACTTCCTGAAAGAATTCTTGCATTGGAAGGCATGGTAGGCGAAGGCAGGGATGGATTCATTTTGACATATGTTACAGCAGGCTCAAACACTGGATGTGGCAGACTGGCCACTGAATAACATATGTGCACACAATTTTCATTAAGAAAATCAAAATGTTACAAAGGCCCAAAATCCCCAATCATTTGGGGCTTTTTGTCATTTCTTCCTGTGAGTCTCTGCAACAGCATGTCACAATTACTTGTCAAGACTTCCTAATTGTTCCCAGAGCCTAAACATCTGAGCTTCAGAAGGCTCTTGGAGCGCCCGGGTGTACAGTGATGCACCAGGCTTCAGGAAAAGTCACCTCCCCCCGATGCTGTCTCCTGTAGACCAACTGAGAGTCAGTGTTGCTCTTTGATTATCCCTGGCACGCAGGAGTATTCCAAGGCCAGTGGGCTCCTCTTCCTCACCCAGTGCTGACCTGCTGCACCCCCAGAGTGAAATAGCAATATCTAGCTAAAGGCTGAGCAAGGAGCTACCGGGGCAGGAACTGATTCTTCAGGGCCCAGTCCTGCCCACTGTTTCACAGGCAGTTACAGTATTGGCAACCTCAAGTATTCAAAAATCACAAGTCAAGGTCTCTAAAACCCTAAGAGGGGCTTAAAAATTTTGGGATTAAAAATATTTTGGGTTCTTTTTATTTTGTCTTTGGTGTCTAATACTATAGGTTTGTTATACTCCGGTCATATTTTTAAGCTTTTCTCCACAGCTACGAAGGCAAGAAAATTGCTTTAAAAATAAATTAAAGCTGTGATTATCACCTTATGGAAACATTCCTGAAGAGGAAGGATGCCAGCAGTTAGTACACTAGTGTGGGACTTGGGAGGCTTCAATTCAATTCTCTGCACTGCCACAGACTCCTATGTGAGCTTGGCAAGTCAGTTAGTCCTGGTCTATCCTTAAATCTATCATTGACCCTGTTACTTCAGTCAACGGAACTAAAATTAATACCCTTAAGAGATACAGCTAATCCAACCTAAGCCCTGGTATAGACATTGCTTGGTCGAAGGAAGAATTCTCCCATCAACCTAGCTACCGTCACTTGAGGGGGTGGATTTGCTACAATGACGGAAAAACCCTCCCATTGTAACTGTGCCAGTTGTAGTGCAGACATACCATAAGTCTCAGTTCTCTGTCTGTAAAATGGAGATAACAGTGTCCTAACCTCCCATGGTTATGAGGATAAATTCACTAAGGGCTGTGAGGCACTTAGATACTAAGCTAGTGTGGGCTACATATATGACATAGATACATCAGAGCTAGGATTCTGAGAAGAGCACTCAGTGTTCTGAGATGCAATAAACTGAGAGACCTGGCAACACTAACTCTCAAGGAATGCAACTTAGAGCAGAAATGGAGCCTCAGAGTCAAATTCTTCACTGATATACTCTATATGAGCACACACACTAAATTAGGGCTTTAGTTAGTGCTTACATAGGTCTCTACAAGTCACTGTAGACACTTTAATCTCTTAGGGATAGGGACCACCATTGCTATACATTTGTACAGCACCTAGCACAAAGGGGTCCCAGTGTGGCTGGCTTCCAAGCACCACCATGCTATATGCATTCTATAACAATTTATGTTACAGAAGGCTGCAGATCACAGGAAGAGAGAAAAAATGTCCCATTGCACTTGCGCTTCTACTTCATTTTGTATTTTGAAAGTTTCTCACAGACAATGAGACATGAGAAGCAGGAGAAGCTTAAATACCTCAACTCAGGAAGAACAGACTCTTCTTACATGCTTCAGGGTGATACCTTTTATCAACCATTAACACACATGCCCATGCTAACAAGGGTTTTGCATAGTTAAATCATACTGCAGTTCTGCCCCAAATTCAGAATAAGTACAAAACAACCTGTGTCCTTAAAATGGAAAAATGACTAATATAATGTAGG
The DNA here is from genome assembly GCF_033958435.1 of Carettochelys insculpta. Taxonomy (NCBI): domain Eukaryota; kingdom Metazoa; phylum Chordata; order Testudines; family Carettochelyidae; genus Carettochelys; species Carettochelys insculpta. The sequence goes on along the minus strand of NC_134138.1, from coordinate 30,716,252 downwards.
ACTGTAAGTAACTTGTGTGCAACGGCATGTTAAGAGAACATGACCAAGGCTGCTGTTCTTAAGTCAAATGCTTGATAAGACAGGTCTTTCAGGCTTGGATACAAACAAGTAAGCCCTGAGAGGAAAGCCCACATACAGTAGCTTGATCGCCTGTTGAGTCACGCAATGAAGCCTTGACATTGAAAAGGTAACTAAAATATCTATATTTCAAGAGTTGGCATTGTGTGGGGCATTGCTTGATTGTTCCCCTATAAATGCCCTTTTTAAAAGTAACACCTTTTACTGCCGATCAAATTAGGACCGTGACAGCCATGGTCTCCTCCTTCTAGTGCAAGTTTTCTAATGACATGTAACACAGACATCTTTACAGACAGACTAAACAGACCTCAGTAAATGGATTTCAAGCTTAAGGGACCACCTGTATGAGACAGGCTATTCTGACCAATGACACCAGCCTCAAGTCCAGAACCTGTGGTTGGACTAGCCCAATGTTAACGCCAAAAGACGGAAAAGAATCTGGGGCCTCTGGAACTTAATGAATGAGCCTCCACCACATGAGCTAAAAGTTAGCTGGCTCTAAGCTAAGGCTGCAGGGGACTTGCATTCTTTCTGTCTTGGAGTATCTAAAGCTTTTGCCAACAAAACCTGTAGAGCGTCCAGATTCCCAAGGTGCTCTGTCGACAGTAAGTTGACAGAACGCAGCACTTTTGTCAACAGCTGTACCCCACTCCCCATGAAGAATAATGCCTCAGTCAACAGAGATCTGTTGATAGCAAGCAAGTATGAACATTTCAAAGAGCCCTCTGTTTATAGACAGGGCTTCCAGGATGCCAGGCAGCCCTATCTGATGTGCTTCCAGTCAGCTGTTTTGCTAATAGAGCAGCCGGGCAGTCCGGCCACTCTCTGTTGACAGAGCATATCACTCTTGTGATGCACTTGGCAGTCTGGCCATGATCTGTTGATATAAGTTTTTGATGGAAGATATCTTCTGACAAAAACTTCTGTCGACAAACCGCTATAATCTAGACATAGCCTAAGTGTCACTATAGCTACGTCTACACGTGAAGCCTACTTCAAAGTAGCCTATTTCGATGTGGAGACATCGAAATAGGCTATTTCGATGAATAACGTCTACACTTCCTCCAGGGCTGGCAACGTCGACGTTCAACATCGACGTTGCTCAGCACCACATCGAAATAGGCGCTGTGAGGGAACGTCTACACGCCAAAGTAGCACACATCGAAATAAGGGTGCCAGGCACAGCTGCAGACAGGGTCACAGGACGGACTCAACAGCAAGCCATTCCCTTAAAGGGCCCCTCCCAGACACAGTTGCACTAAACAGCACAAGATCCACAGAGCCGACAACTGGTTGCAGACCCTGTGCATGCAGCATGGATTCCCAGCTGCAGCAGCAGCAGCAGCCAGAAGCCCTGGGCTAAGGGCTGCTGCACACGGTGACCATAGAGCCCCGCCGGGGCTGGAGAGAGAGCATCTCTCAACCCCTCAGCTGATGGCCACCATGGCGGACCCCGCTATTTCGATGTTGCGGGACGCAGATCGTCTACACGTGCCCTACTTCGACGTTCAGCTTCGAAGTAGGGCGCTATTCCCATCCCCTCATGGGGTTAGCGGCTTCGACGTCTCGCCGCCTAACGTCGATGTTAACGTCGAAATAGTGCCCAACACGTGTAGCTGTGACGGGCGCTATTTCGAAGTTAGTGCCGCTACTTCGAAGTAGCATGCACGTGTAGACATGGCTTATGTGGGACAGTGAACCACTCCCGCTAGGTGTGTGGGCTACACATTCTTTTTAGTCTCAGGGGTTAGCCATGTTAGTCTGTAGCTTCACAAATAACAAACAGTCCTGCAGCACCTTAGAATTAACAAATTTATTTGGTCCTAATAAATCTGTTTGTCTCTAAGGTGCTTCAGGACTGCTTGTTACTTGACACACTTTTTAGAAAAAGATCCAATCTTGATTTAAAGAATCCATCATGACCTTCAGTAAGTTGTCCCAGCAGTTAATCACTGGAGATGGGGAGAAGTCAGCACTACTGCCTTGACTTCCAGTGATCTGAAGAACAAGGTTGGAATGGGAGGTGGCCTGAAGGACAATATGGCATAAATTGGCGCAACCCCATGACACATACATAACACAAGATGGAGGCATTCTGAGTGTATTTTTATCAGAGAGATAGCTGTGTTAGTCTGTGTTTTCGAGAACAACAAGAAGTCCTGTGGCACCTTATATACTAACAGATATTTTGGAGCATAAGCTTTCGTGGGCAAAGACCTCCTTCATCAGCTTTCATGAGCAAAGATCACTTCATGAGGGACCAGTTGACATGGTGTGGTCAGCAGATTTCTTAGTCTGGGCAGCCAGCCCTGAAAATAGGTCCTGACTGGGGAGACAACCCTGAGCGCATGTTGCCTCTCAGGGGCCGGCCAGCCCCTGAAAATATTTGCTACAGTGGGAGCCAGCCCCCTTAGTGCTTGGTGAGCTCCCACAAAATGGGAAGCGCAGAAGCCTTCACCTCGCACAAGCCAGGACATGATACAGTCTGGAAGCATGCTCCACACTGCACAGCCAGCACATGGTGTGGTGGGGCAGAGGTGAGCCCGCCAGCCTCACGGCCACAGATGAAGCAGGTCTTTGCCCACGAAAGCTTATGCTCCAAAATATCTATTAGTCTATAAGGTCCCACAGGACTTCTTGTTGTTCGTGAATGTATTTTTGTAGTTCTCTGTGGCTTGTATCAAACAACAAGGTGATGCTGGATACCACTTTTCTATGGGATTTTTTATCTTCCAAACAAAAACATCCACATTGGATACATACCTGAAATGGAATGAGCCTCAGGGTCCTGAATCCATTGAAGAGCAACTTGTTCCATTCCCAGCAATGAGGAATGATGGGGGAAATTGCAATCCATTTCACTAACTGAAAGAGGCAAAAGATTATGCAAATTCCTTCCATGCTCATATCAACCTGGATCACGCATGGACATTTTCATTTGGATCTACAGATAGTCTTTAGGAGACATGTCTCAAATGTCAACTGACAGGCTCTGTCTACACTAGTCTTCTGCTTAAAAGCTACGTCTGGACTAGAACGCTACGTCAACATAGCGAATTTCGATGTAGAGACATCAAAATAAGCGACATCAACGTGTAGCATCTACACATCCTCTGGGGCTGGGGCTGCCGACATTCCACGTTGAAGTAGCAACACTCAGCATTGAAAGGGGCCCCTCAGGGGAGCATCTACATGCAAAAGCTGCCCTGTTTGAAACAAGGGGCCAGGAAAGCCTGAGAATGGGGTCACTGGGCAGACTAGCCCTTCCAGAAAAACAGCAAGCCACTCCTTTAAAGGGCCTTTCCCAGACACACTTGGCCTGCACAGCATGAGGCCCGCAGAGTTGACAACAGAGTTGCAGGCCCAGTTCATACAGATATGGACCCCCAGCAGCAGCAGCTGGAAGCCCTCCAGGCTGTCACCAAGGAAGGACCAGCCCTGCTCAGCACTGGGCAGGAGGGCACCCAGCAATTCCTGAAAGGGGAGCCCTCCTCAGGGGTTGAAGGTGTTTCCACAGACCATGGGGCCCTTCTGGTCCCCCACCGCTGGGTGCTCTGCCAGCTATGGGGCTACCCCACCACCACAGAGTGGTGGGAGCGCCTGGTCATGGCAGAGTGGGACAATAACCACTGGCTCTGGAATTTCTGGCTACATCAGCAGAAGTTCCTCAGGCTCTGCCAGTGGCTCACCCATGCCCTGAGGTACCATGACACCCGCATGCGGCGCACCCTCACTGTCAAGATAAGGGGTCGGTATCGCTGTCTGGAAGCTGGCCACTCCAGCTAGCTATCAATCCTTAGGACACCAGTTCAGTGTGGGCAAGGCCGTTGTTGGGGCCATTGTCATGGAAGTAAGAGGGCCCAAGTGTGGACCCATTGGGGGATGTGGTCCAGGGAAGAGGGCTGGGGAGGGGGCCAAGGGGGTAGCCTGTGGTTGGGGGAACTGGGGGGGGGGGCCTGTGTGCACCCAGCACACCCTCATGGGTGCATGTCCTCTTCCCATAGGTGGTCTGTGTACTGAATGCCCTTGCTGCTCCACAGGCTCATGCAGATCGGGGACGGCCATCGTGGGGTTCGCTGGCATGGGGTTCCCCAACTGCTTCATGGCCCTGGACTGAACCCACATCCCCCTCTGTGCCCCAGACTACAGCAGAAGATGTTTTATAAACAGGGAGGGCTACCACTAGGTAGTCCTCCAAGCCATGGTGGACAGCCGGGGCTGCTTCCAGGACATACATGTTGGCCAGCGTGGCAGCATCCATGACGCCCGTGTTTTTAGGAATTTGGGCCTGTTCCACCGGATGGAGGCAGGGACCTGACACCACCATGCTCTTCTGCCTCGTGGCAGATGCAGCCTACTCCCCACCCCAGCCATGGCTTATGCGGCCCTACATGGGCCTCCTCAATGCCAGCCAAGAGAGGCTCAACAGCCATGTGAACCATGCCCACCAGGCGGTGGAGCGGGCTTTCAGATGCCTCAAGGGCCATTGGTGCTGCCTCCTCACTCGCCTCAACGTTGGCCTCCCAAACATCCCCCAGGTTGTGGTCGCATGCTGCACACTCCACAACCTGGTGGAGAGCAAGGGGGAGGCCTTCATGTGGGGGTGGGCTGTGGAGGCTGGCATGGCCTACCCCCAACCAGCCACTGCCCTCAGCCACCAGGCCCACCATGAGGGGTCCGGGTCTGTGAGACCTTGCAGGCCTATTTTGACTGGGGGTGCAGAATAAGCTCCACCCTGGCCATCCCTGTCAGGCCTCCCACACACTACCCCAACCACCTGCACACTGCCCCCCTAAAGAGCACATGACACATTTATTTGAAAAATAAAAGTGTGAATGTAGTATTTAAGAACCAAATGTGTCAACCAGTTCTTTAACAGAATGAATGTCCATGGGGAAACTATGTACGGGGGGGTGGGGAATGCTACCTAAAGGGGGAGGGGCTAACTATTTATAACAGAGGTGGGGGAACTATATACAGTGGAGTGGGGGCCTGTGTGGCCTAGTCCTTGGCCTCTCACTGCCCCACGTCCAGCGTGGAGGGGTAAGAGCCCTGCTGGGTCTGAGTCGCCACCCCTCCCCTGGTCCGGGGTCCTCATCGAGGCCAGGTGGGGGCCATGAGAACTGGCAAATATGGTTGGGCTGGCTCTGGAGCCTCGCAGTCCTCCTCAGCGGACTCCAGTGCAGGCTGACTGCCGGGAGGGACAGCAGGTGGATCAGCGGGGAGGGGGGGTGGCAGCCGGTCTGGAATCCTCTTGAGGGTCCTGGTGATGCGGTCAAATGTCCGCATGAAGAACCCTCAGGCCTCCTGTCACCAAACCAACACCCGCTCCTCCAATTGGAGGGGACGCTCCCACACCTCCCCTTGGCGCCGGAGGGTGGCAAGGACCTGGGGGTCAAGGGCCACCAACAGCTGGTTCTGGTGGTGGTGTTCCCTGCCCCAGCTGGTTGCCACACTGCGAGATCAATGGCGGGCTGTCCGACACCACGGACACCACAGCGCTGTTGTGGTCCTCAGATGGTGCAGCTGCAGATGGCGGGGGTCAGGGAGAGAGAGGACAGAGGTTAGTACAGGACCCTGGCCTATGGCCCATGCCACCCACGTCCCCTGCCCTTCTATGGGTGCCGGGTCCCCATCCTCTGTCCCCCAGCCATGGGCATGGAGTCCCTGTAAGCAGCTTCCTTTGGAGGTTCAGCCCCTCTGCCCCCTGCCCCCCAGGGATGAAGTGTAGTGCTGTCTGTGAGATTGAGTACTGGTGGGCCCTGGGGGCCATGCTGCTGTCCTGGGGCCATGGTCCAGGTGGGCTGTGGCCCGCCAGGGTCAGCTGGGAATGTGGGAGGGCCCCGGTTGTGGTCCATGTCCCCACCCATAAACCAGGGGTGTGCACCCTGTGAGGTACATTCCTGAAGGTCCACTCCCACGGTTGGGGCACACCCATTGGGCAGACTCCTGGTTGGAGCTCTGGGTGGGGAGATCGATGAGGAGCTCCCCATTGCTGAAGCCTTCCTCAGTGGTCCTGGGGTCTGGCTCCTCTGGAGACCCCTGGAGTGCAGGGCTGGCGTCCAGGCCAGACCCCTGGTCTGAGGCCTGCTGGGGCTTCTCAGCTGCAGTATCAAAGATGGCCAGTGGGGAAGAGGTGTCCCAGAGGCCCACGATTTCCCTGAGCTCCCTGTAATAGGGACAGGTGGCAGGGGCAGCCCCAGACCGACTGGCTGGGTCCCAGACCTGGGTGTAATCCTGCCACAACTCCTTGACTTTACTCCTGAGGTGGTCAGGAGTGTGGGCAGGGTGACCCCAGGTGGCCAGGCCTTCAGTCAGCCAGGTGAATGCTTCTGCATTCCACCGCTTGCTCCCCATATACCTGGAGCACCTCCTCCCCATTCCAGAGCTCCAGCAGGTCTCAGTGTTTGGTGTCGGTCCAGGAGGGGCCCTGCCACTTCTTTCCCTACTGGCTGGATGCCTGAGAGCCCTGGGTCCCCTGGTGTGGAGCCCTGGGGGTGCTCAGGGGGCTGGCTGGCTGCCATGGGTGATAGGTGGGTGGCTCGGGGCCTCGGGAGGGCATGCAGGATAAGCACATGTGGGGGCTGCCGCCTGCACTCTCAGCTTCCTGCCACAGGAAATCTGGGCCATGGTACTTTAAGGGCTGCTGCGCGCAGTGACCATAGAGCCCTGCAGGGGCTGGGCAGTATATCTCAACCCCTCAGCTGATTGCTGCCACGGAGGACCGCATTATTTCGAAGTAGCAGGACGCGGATTGTCTACACACGTCCTACTTCAACATTGAATGTCCAAATAGGTCTCTATTCCCATCTTCTGATGTGAATAGCGATTTCAATGTCTCACCACCTAATGTTGACTTCAACTTTGAAGTAACACACGACCTGTGTAGATGAGATGTGCGCTATTCCAAAGTTGGGGTGGCTACTACAAAATAATCAGCTAGTGTAAACGCAGCTAAAATGTCCCACCATCACTATCACCAGTGATCTGCAGATGGTCTTTAGGGTGTGTTTCATATTGCAAGAAATCATCTGTAATAGGGGGGATAACACTCACCTATATCATGGGTTATTATAAGGCTTATTTGATTGCTAATATTTATTAAGGAGTCTGGAATCTACGCATGGAAAGTACTATGGAAATGCAAAGTTATCATCAGCTAATGGACTGTGTTTGCTCACATGTGTTCTGTTAGTTCTGTGCAAATCATTGTAACCTTGCACACCACACATGGGAAACAGGCATGGTGAACATGACGCTGATATGAAGACTTTTAAGATCCATTTCCATTACTTATCCGTATTATTTTAATTGTCACAGGTAATTAGCCATTAGACTGTAGACATTGACATAATAGGAGGATACAGCTCAGGGTGTTGAAGGTGAACTGAAATATTTTATATGTTATAAAAGTAAAAACAAAAGTATGTTTAAAATCCCAGGTCATTTGCAGAATATATGTGTAGTCTTCAAAGTTACAGGAACATCCATAATCGCTAACACCTGATTTCAGCCTTCTGTGTTTCCTTGGCTACAGTTCAGTTAACATGGGCAGATGTTGGATAATCAGAATATTTTAAAATCAGGCTACTTATTTAGCTGTCTAAATATAGACTTGTAGGAGCCTAACTTTACTGGCATATTATGGAAAATCTTGGTCACAGTAGCAAACAAAATTACCATCATCACAGAACAAAGGGCCATATTAATCTATTTCCCTCCCTGCCTACCTTTATCCTCTCTCCTTCCCCTTAGGCAACCAAGGGATTTTTTTTTAACTCTTCATTTATTTTCTACATGCTTCTCTCTTGTTTTGTTGTTGTTGGAGCTATGAGAAGACTGAGAAGGAGAGATATGTCCATTCAGTGTTCCAGAGCTCCGTGGGGATGCAATGTCCTCCTCCATGCAGAACCAGCCAAAAATGGAATTTCCCACTCATTAGAAATTCTGATGTTGTGACTATTTTTTGCCCTCAACTGGCACAGAAGGTTGAAATGTTGCCACTTTTTGCAGTATGGCTAAGCCACACTTGGCCAAAACTTCAAAATGTCCATGCTGATGGCCAAATTGAAGAATACTAATGAGGCACTGAACTGAATATTCAGCACCTCATTCGCATTCATATACCAAAGACGCATGGATCTGCGCAGCTACACAGGGGTCCTTTTCGAAAGGATCCTGCACATTTCCAAATCCCCTTATTCTGCTCAGCTGAGAGGAATAAGGGGATTTCAAAATATGTGGGGTCCTTTCAAAAAGGACCCCCCTGTAGCTGCGTCAAGCCCTACATGTTTGAAAATGGCGCTTTCAAAGCGCCACAGCCAGCAGCATGCGAATGCTAATGAGGTGCTGAATATTCAATTCAGTGCCTCATTAGTATTCTTCAATTTGCCCATTACCATGACCATTTTGAAGTTTTGGACAAGTGTGGCCAAAGCCCAGGAGACCTTCTGAAGAATTTTAATTTGGACATGTTGGTTAGTCAACATGAAATTTGTTGCATCTGAGACTCGGCCTATATTACGATGTGTCTTCAGAATCCACTGCAGTGCCTAATGAAAGCTCACGTTCAGATGCCTGAGGCCTCCGTACTCCCCTACGTGGTAGGTCTCCGTAGTGCAGGGGTGGGCAACCAAAATAGCAAGAAAAGGTATTTTTTTTCCAATTCTGTAAAAAACTCACTAATTCAGGAGCTGCAATGCATGTGAATATGAGATGGTCCTTAATAAATAGCAAACCATACTTCGTGTAACCCCTCGTTTAAGAACAGCGCACACACAATGATTTGTATTGTGATACATGTTTACTGCAGGATGTTTGCAAACTTTTTAACATATTAATTTCCTCACACTTTGTACCATTGTCTTCCGGACTTTCACTCCTAAAACTTTTCTCTCTCTAGGTAACACCACGGGTGTTATCCAACATTTCGAGATCACATACCATTTACTATTTAGATATGAGTTGCTCATTTGGGAGATTTTAGACATTCACGATTTATCAAAAATTATCAGGAGGAGGGATTTTTTTCAATTTGAAATAATAGCATCAGGAGCCACAAAGAAGTCCTTAAAGGGCTGCATGCAGCTCCGGAGCGGCAGATTGCAACCCCCTGCCCTACTGCATAGTGGTTACTCACTTTGGCTGAGCCACCCGCAGTATATGAAGACTGCTGTTCAACAGGGAAACTATAGCTCAGTTAAGAAACATGGTCCATAGAAAAGAATGTTCATGAGGACCCTTGGCAGCTCAGGTTAACATACACGCTCAAGATAGCAATGCAAAAAGAATATGTTTTGACTTGATTTTCCCAATGGAAAAGCAAAACTCTTCAGTGAAAGTGACCTGGTTCTGTGTTGTAAAAACAAGTTCATCCTGAAAATTGAAAGGGAAGCCATGGCCTGATGAACTCTGTAGGTCAGTGTTTCCCAAAGGGTGTTCCGCCGAACCCCAGGTTTCACAAAGTGAAAATAAGGGTTCCGTGAGAAAATTCCTCTGTGGCTCCCTGCCCTGCCGCCACTAAAACAGTAGAACTAAATTTAATTGGTTTAATGGCTGGCAGGGTGGTGGGAGGGATCCAGATGTTAAACGAACTTAAGTTAGTTCCTTTCTTTCAGTGGAGGCAGAGCAGGAAGCCGCAGAGAGCCCCTTACTTGCCTTGTTACCCGAACAGCGGTGTGGCTCAGCTCACCCCCCTCCAGCAGAATATCTCCATGCCAGCCTTCCTTCCACTGGGCACACATGGCCACCTGGCTTAGGCTCCATAGCCAGCATCACAGATGAGTTAGTCCCAAGGCTGGTTTGGGGCTGAGGTGGGTTAAGCCTGGGGATAGGGAGGGCAGGTTTGGAACAGAGAGAAATTAAGCCTGGGATGAAGGGCAGGTTTGGGGGTAAAGCTTGGGGATGGGGGGCAGATTTGGGGGCTGATGGCTGAAGTGGGTAAAGCCTGGAGATGCGGGCAGGTATAGGGGCCTAGGGAGGTAGAGCCTGGGGATGGAGTTCCACAAAATCCTTTCAATATTTAAAAAGGTTCTGAGGCCAAATACAATCGGGAAACACTGCTGTAGGCAGAGGAAGGCAAAATGAAGGTGGAGGGGAGTTTATTTTTCTAACAAGCCCTCCCCCCTGCTTCATGTAACTAACAGGCTCTGTCTACACTAGCCTTTTCCCCTAAAATGTCCTCCCATTATTGTCACCAGCTCCATCACTGAGGGCAAGAATAGGAGCACCAGTGAAGATCCTAGACACCCTGGAGCAGCTGACATTTTAACCAGGTCTGTGAAGAGCGCTGCCGAAAAGGCAACTATCTCCACATGAAAAGAGAGGGGGGCCTTATTAGTGAAGGGCAAGTTATCCTTCCCAGAGGTGCATGGGTTTTCTGCTTCACTTCTGCCAAGTCTGAGCAGAACAGATATCCCCCACCCCCTTCTGCCTACACGTAGACTATAGAGATTGAGAAACACTCACATAGACAATATTCTGTAATCTTCAATCTAGTGATAATCTCATTGTGATTCTTTGTGCAGATTCCTCTCTGTCTAGATGCTTATCTTGTATTTTGTTTTATTTGCCCTCATCTAGTTCTGCTGCCAAAATCTTCTTTGGGTGTGAGCCTCATGGAGGAGCTAGGTATCAGATTGCTATCTGGAGTCAACGCTTGGCCACAGCACTCTGAGAAAACTGAACTCTCACCGCAGCTGTTGTATAACAAATACCCTATCAGAAGAAACAGGTGGGTGGCCCCTGTAAGATGCTGCTCTCCTTTCAGACACGGAAACTGCCCCTTCATGCCCCTACCTCACTATCAGCCAGCTAATGCCACATGTCATTTGGCTTCTAAAGTCTCCCTGTCCTGTAATCCACAGCCAGACTAATAAAAATAGCTTCCTAATGTAAGGAAGATTATTCTCCAGTGATGTGTTCCAAGCTAAGGACTCCATTCAAGAGCTCAGAGAAGACTGAAAGAGAGTCCATGTGGCTCTGCAGGCCAAATACAGAGATTTGCAGAGCACTGAACCAGCCGGCTCACTTAGACAAGTTCTCCTCTCCTCGAGCATCTCTGCCACTTCTCCTTCCCATCAAAGAAGTGGAAAGTTTGGGGGAGTTATTCCAAGGCAGGTTGATGTTTCTCCTTGACAAGACTGGCTTGCCAAGGGGACAGCATTTGCAATCTTCCAAAACTTGCAGGGACCAGAAATCAGGAACAATTTCTGCTTAATACTCAGTGAAAAGGCGAAGAGGGATTTTAATGCACTGAAAAGCATTCAGTGGATTCCTTTTAGGCATATGGTGCATTTTAATGAATAAAATATATGGGATTAGCTCATATCAAGAAAGGTTAACATGATCCCAAATCGAGGCCTGCAAGCTTTCTCTACATGCATGGAAATTGCCTTTGGGAGGCTGGCAATGTCTGGCATTTCCTGACTGTGTACATTTTATGGAGTATATTATTCACAAACATAAAATGAACATTTAAAAAAAAACTGTAAAATTGATTCTGAACCACTGTGGTCATTAAAGATCCCACGGCACTTTACACTTATTATGGGTGTTAGCCATGGTCTCCTGGCCAAAATCAATTTGGCAATTACATGCTGCTTGCCTAAATTCCCTGGCCATTTCAGTCTCATGCAGTATTCTTTGCTTCCTCTCCAGACTGTTAACTTGTAACACTGTGTGCTGTTTAACAGTTACTGCTGCTTTTCATCTTTTAAGTTCCTGCAAGTCAGCATCAGTGAAATTGCTAGCAAAGGGTGCTTATTTCAGGCATGGCTCCCCTGCGGTCCAAGACATGATAGTAGTTTGGTTCGACAGTGCCCATGCTAGCTTTACCCAGCCTTGCACTGCTAAAAATAACAGTTTAGAGCAGTTTCTTAAACTTTTTGAGACCACAGAACACCAAAAAATTTTATTTTTAATGCAGAACAGATATGAACATTTTCTTCAAAAAACTGTCGTCAGACCAAACAAACAAACAAACAAACAAAAACAAACAGCAACGTATACAACAAAACCAAAATGCTGTATACATAAGTAATTTAATCAGGCATCATAGCAACGAAGAAGTATCACTGCTTCTGGTTTTAATAAGGGATAATATATTCTATCAGTGTCAGATGCTCGCTGCACACCTGTGAGTTGTTCAAGGAACACCACCCTGTGGAACATAGTTTAAGAAACAATGGTTTTGAGGCAGCAGCTCAGACATCAACACAGACTTCAGTAAACCACTGAGAACCCATTACACTGCTGCTGTCTATACCACCACAGCTCTGCTGCTATTTTGAAATGCCTGTATCTGTAGAGCATGGATACACCTATCTGAGCTGAAGTTATGCCTTGGATTTCCCTCTGCCAGACAAGTAACTACTTAAAATTCTTGCTTAAATAACACATTTCAGATATAAAAGCAAAGGGTATGCAAAAATCACCAAAATCAGGTTTGGTTTCATCACGTAGATGGTCCAAGACTGCTGTATGTTTTTAGGACATGCTATTAGCTCCAAACCAATGCCTGCTGCTTTCTGTGGGAGCTGGAGTGGGCTTTTGTCAGGATGATATAGTTGCATAATTTATCTCTCACCATTGTTATTACCGCTGTCACTTTTCACTTGTTTGACTTTTATGTGGGGGCCGTGTCCCCAGTAAACTGAGCCCAGAGGAGATTCAGGTGCCACACAGCTGATTAACAGAGTGCCCACAGACACCCACAGCTGGCTGCATGTGTTGCTATTGGAAAAAAGTTAGAAGGAGCACTGTCTGGGGGTACAGATTTTTAAAGAAAATGTTTATTGCGCACTTTGGTAGTGTTTGGCACCGAAGCTCGGAAGCCATACATAAATAGCTAGCCATTTTTACACTGAGCTTTTTCATAGCTACAGCTGTAGGTAATTATTATTTAAAATAATGACTAACATTTGTATAGCAACTTTCATCCAAGAATCCCAAATAACTCAGTAAACCTTACATACCAGCTGCAAATTCTGAGCCAAATTCTGCTCTCATTTACATATGAGCAATCCCATGGACTTCACTGAACTGACAAGATACCTATATATATGTACACCCACAAACATGTGCACAAAGAGATCATTTCATGCACTGTCTCCAGAGTCTATCCTAAAACCTGAAAACCTTTAAACAACTCCCAATAATATTACAAAACAGTTCAAGATTACAGCCTGTTGAAGAAATTTTGACATGACAATTTTCCATTGGAAAATGTAGGTTCATCATAATCTAAATGTTTTGTGGGAATCTGTCAAGTTTGACTAAATTTTAGACAGAAAAAGTACTGAAATTAACCATTATAATGTTTCATTTCATTTAGAAACTAATCCTTTTTATCTTATCAGACCAGAATGATTTTGTTTTGCTAAAGCGGAAACACTCAATGGTTGTGAATCCTTTTTTTTTTTTTATGTTTCTGTTCCACATGAAATTCTGACCTTTTTTTCTGGTTCATAAAAAAATTATGAGACAAACCATCTGGGAGGAAGAATTTAGTCAGAATGATAACTGGAATCATTTAAGAACATCCTAAAACATCAAAAAGCCACAATGTCACAATTGAAGATGGCTGTGTTAATTTTTTTAAAACAGTCTCATGATATAGCAAAAACACTCTTTCCTTTCTGGTAGTATATCTGGAGGATGTTAAACAGATGCCACTAAAATTAGTAATTTTTTTTTCAATAAATAGATGTGAATAATTTGCATTGCAGAGTTTCAAAAGAGCTGGCTGAGGAGCTTTCTGGAGAACTAATGGTGATTTTCAATAAGACTTGGTGCACTAGGGAAGTTCTAGAAGACAGTAAGAAAACTAATACTGCACGAATTTTTATAAAGAATAAATAAAATGACCTGGGTAATTACAGGCCTGTCAGCCTGACATTCATCTTGGAGAAAATAATGGAGCAGCTGACAGGAATCTTAACTAAACATTAAAGGAGGACAATGTAGTTAATGAGAATCAACATGGGTTTATGAAAAACAGATTCTGTCAAAATAACTTGAAATATGATATGAGATTAAAAGTTGTGGTAATAAATGTAATAGCATTGATGTAATGTACTTAGAGTTCTGTAAGGTACCACCTGACATTTTGATATTAAAAACTAGCACAATAAAAAATTAACATTGCACATATTCAATAGATTAAAAACTGGCTAACGGAGACGTCTCAAAATATAAACAGGGAACTACCACTGAGTAGGTGTATTTCCAGTCAGGTTATGAGGGGATTAGTTCTTGTCCCAATCCTATTTAGCATTTTATCTATGACCTTAAAAGAAACAAAAATCACAGCTGATAAAATATGCAGATGACATAAAAATTCAGGGACTTGTAAATAATGGAGAAGAGAGGTCACTGATTCTGAGCAATCTAGATTGCTTAGTAAACTAGGTGCATACCTACAAAATTTGTTTTTATATGGACAAATTTAAATGTGTACACCTAGGAACAGAAACTTCAGATCATAGTTATAGAATGGAGGACTCTCTCTTGGGAATCAATAAGTCTGGAAAAGATTTGGGATTGTGGCAGATAAGCAATTAAACGTGAGCTCCCAATGGGACTCAGTGACCAACAGACTTCACATGATCCTGGGAGTCATAAAAGGAGAATCTTTATTTTACTGGATATTTGGCACTGGTGTGACCTTTGTAGAAATCCCGTGTCCAGTTCTGGTGCCCACAATTCAAGAAGGATATAGATAATGTGGACTGAGTTTATGGAAAAGCCAAGAGAATGATGAAGCAATTATAAAATCTGCCTTACCGTAATAGATTCAAAGAGCTCACTCTATTTAGCCTAACAAAGAGCAGGTAAAGGAGTGAACTGGTGACAGCCTATAAGTATCTACATTGGGAACAAATATTTAATAATGGGCCCTTCAATGTAGTAAAGAAAAGAACAACATGACCTAGAGACTGGAAGCTAAAGTTAGACAAATTAATATATGAAATAAGACATATATTTTTGACAGTGAGGGGAATTAACTAATTTACCAAAGGTCATGGTAGATTCTCCATCACTGGAAATTTTTAAATCAAAATGGGAAGTTTTTCCAACCAGCTGCCCTAGGAATTGTCCTGGAGGTGTCCTAGAGCTTGTATTGTATGGTAGGTCTGACTAGATGACCACAAAGGTCCCTTCTACCCTTGGAAATTATGAGTCTATGATCTGGATCAAAACCAACATTTTGAAATGTCAGCATTTCCCACAAGATTAAAATTACATTTCTCAATCAGTTATATTTAGGATAGGTCATTGGAAAAAAAAACACTAGCTAAATTATGTTTGATTCCAGATCGGAGAAATTAGTAGAGATGAGACATCATAACAATATTGAGCTTCCCCAGTCAGGAGTGTATTAGAGGCTGGTTTGCCTCAGCACAAGCTAGAGCAGTCTCAGGGCTGTTCTAAATTCTGCTGGCAGATTACAACCACTTATGGCTAATAGCCACTAGAGCACAAGGCTCTTCAGCCAAACCCACTCCAACCCTGATACTGTTCATGTTTGAAACCAGCTTTCCAGACCTTTTGCATTGTCAGAGAGGCACAAATGGGCCTGAGTGGGGAGCTAAAAGTGTGCAAATTGCACTGTCTTACTGGGTTATTTTAGGTAGGCAGAACGCAATCACCATAATTACAAGTTAGGCAAGAAATTGAAGCTAACAAACAGTCCTACGTTTTCTGAAAGATCCAGCAGCACACAGGATTCACAAAGGAACGTAAGCATGGGGGTACCAGGCATCATGACACCTACAAAATCACTGAGATTCACACAGCCATTTATGGCACTGAGATTCCCTATACCACAAATGGGCAGAGATATGTGTCTGAGAACAGGGTGCACAGAAGTCAGCAGCCCAAACTAGCTGATGGGAGATGTCCAGGTGATGGTGTAGCCCATGTCTCACTCCCCTCAGAGATTTGGGTGCCTGAATCCAAGCTGGGGGAAGGCATTAGCCTCTCCCTGGTATTCTCAGCTTCAAACCCGTTCTGGTCAGCAATGCCACTTTCCCAAGGAGAAGAACCTCCCTCGTACCCTTTACTCCTTGCAGCACAGAGACTGGAATCCCCATGTGAGCACTATAACCACTGGGCTACAGAGTCATTCTCTCTCTGGCCCAAAGGACTCATTCATAATAGAATAGGTTCAGTGTGAGAGACTGATGGAGCCCCCCATGTGCATATCAGAATATAGGTCAGAGGTTACAGCCGGCATTCCCTCTCAGTTTTTCCATACATGGGCATAATACATTTTTTTACCTGCACCAAGGCATGTGCAGATGTCCACCACTAATAGAAACACATGCTGCCCGCTGTGGGTGCTCTGCTAATCAGCTGGACAGCCACCCAAATGCTCAGTTTACAGGAACACTGGCTACAGCATATATTAGCCTTTGTTGAGCCCAGTTCAAATAACTTCTCCACTTTGGAGGTACATGATCCTGTCTTTTACCGTTCCATCCCAAACCTCAAGGTATTTTGTGTGAGCTTGCCTACGGGGGGAGGGGGGGCGGGTGCCCAATGCAACATCTGAGCAAGCTTATTCGACTGGCCCTGCAGGCTTGTTGGTTGGTGAAGGAACATCTGTTTTCCCTTAGTTTGTGCATCGCTCTGGAGCGTAGGCTTTCAGACACCTACAGGGAGGTGAAGACACATATGCACTAAGGCAAAAACATACGCCCCTACTGCCAACATTTAGGGATCAACAGGACTCAGCAGCAGCTGATATGGGGTGTTATGAATCCCACGGGGCCTGCTTCTGGCAGTTAGGCAACTAAAGCCTTTTATGACTCTAATCCAGAGTATCTCCTAGCACTGCAATGGGCCATTGGTTCCGTGCTGACTCATTTCTTGAATATCTCCCACAGTGCATCTTTCTAGAGGTGTCCTGTTCAGTTACTAAACAGACAGACCCATCTTTGCTTACCAAATTTAACAGAAAAGGTCATTGCTTGAGCAACTTGGCAGTAGGTAAACATGGCTATGTTCAAGATTCCAGACAGCGACAGGCACTAAAACAAACACAGCAAAACAAATCCCAGGGAGAAAAGTGCAAAGTGTTTAATCTGAAACAGCGATAAGAACATTTGGATTCTAAAACCATGGTCACATCTTGCAATATCTATTAAAGTGAAAATGCCTACATCATTTATTTTAGAAATTAAAAACACCCTAGTGAATTATTAATCTCATTCGGTGACTTGAGAGGAGCTGTGCTGGTACCCAGAACATTTTGATTTGCAGACTTAAAGAATTTCAGATGTCTTAGAGATATGCGAGGCTTCGTGGTGGTGGGTAACATAATTTCTCACACGATCTACCCCTTGAAACAACTGTTTCCTTAGAGGAGGTAAGTGGTAATGCAAAACATGTTGTTTCCTATTGTGAAGTTTTAAAGAAATGCTTTAACCACAAAATACTTAGATTTTTCCCCTCATTAATATTCTAGTTAAATGCATGCCAGTGACAGGCAACTCTGGGACATCTAAATACCCCCAACTGACACATATTAAAAACAAGGTTCTTGCTTATTCTCCCACACCAGTTTCTTACCAGTATCACTCCATGGATTTCCATGGAGTTACTCTAATGGTACATGCGGAAAAAAAAAAATCAGGCTCAAAGCACTTGTGTTGGCAGCACAAAAAATCTTTCTATACTCTCCACAAAGAAACATAAATGGGAAAGCTTTCCATTTAACACATATTGGTTTTGATGAAATAAAAGGAATATGTTTACCAGGCTGCTCTATCATTTACATAGCACAAAAGTGCAGATCACATTTGAGAGAGGTGCACCATTCCTTCCTCAGAGAAAACCCAGTTTAGCAGACTATTACATCAACAGAAAGGGAGACTGACAGGTGAAACCAAATGCTGGTTAGACAATGCTGGGGACTGTTCACTAGTCTAGAGAAAAGGAAAGACTTGGCATTTCAGAGAGAATTTACCTCTTCTATCCACACATGCAATCCTCACCTGTAAACTTGACAGACACAGAGGCAGGCTTGGAAGGGGTTGGTGATGATGTGTATTAGGTCACGAATTAGCCACTGATCCAACAGGGCTCATGCCCAGGAGCCCAGCCAATTGAGGGCTGCCAAAAATGAGTGCCCCCATGTTCCCAGACCCCCATAACCCAACAGGAGCACTGAGCAGGAGAAGCAGGACAGGGGAAGCCCCCCTGCCTTGACCCTGCTCTCCAGCAGCAGCACGGGCAGTTGGGGAAGTCCCAGCACTTGGACTCTGGTTATAGCCCCAGGACTAAAGGAGCTCTAGCTCCCTGTCATGGCCTCCAGTCAGGGCCATAGCAGGGGTGAAGGGAAGGAAGAGAGATTTTCTGTCTTAGAGTCACTGTGGGGGTGGATAGAAAGGAGCAAATGGGAAGTGGGGCTGCAGGGAGGAGGGCAGAATGGGAAAGACCATGGGTGAAACGGGGAGGGCCGCAGAGGAAGGTGCAGAATAGGGTGGGGGTTGTGGGTGTAGCCACAGGTGGAAGGGGGAAAATGGGGGCAGGACTGCAGGTGGAAGAGGTCCTCCACTTGCTCTGGCTCAGGGTCTCGCAAAACCCTAATCTGCCTCAGCTTTGGGGGGAGCTCCTGGCTGCTCAGCAGTTCTGCAACTCAAAGCACTCATTTTGGGGCCTAAACATGGAGGTAGGAGCCCAAGTTCTGCCATGCATTTGTAATCAGTTAACCCAAAATATTCCAAGTAAAAATGCATTTAATCTTACAGAGTCTCTGTATCCTATTTCGTCCCAGTTGTGTAAATCAAAAGCAAAGCGCTGCTCCTGCTTAAGGCTAGAGATCAAATCACCAAAGCAACAGTAGACCCTCTTGGGCTGCTCACTCTTAACAGCAGTTTCTCTGGGTGGGGCTGGCACATTAGGGCACTATGGGGTGGGCTGCACTTTGAGCGGTTAGTACAAGTCTCAGCTTGAGGAGCCAGACCCATGCAAGTTCTCACCTAGCTATTAGCCACGTGAGTGGGGAGCCAACCCATGTACGTGCGCACCACAGACAGAGGGCATGTACTCTGGGTGACCGGTCACTCATGCTGCAGCTACCCTTGTGCGTGTTTGGTCATTTAAAAGTTTATTCATTCACCTTTTAGGAATAGGGGTCTTTAGCCCAGGGAATAATTCCAATTGATTGCTGTAGGCTTCGCATCACAGCCGATGCTTCCCCTCCCCTCTGTCATTTCTTCCTTCTCTCTTCTCTAAACTTTCAGTCTCCTCTCTCCTTCCTTCTCTCATCTTCCCACCCACTGTAGCATACACATATATTGCCTCCACCAGCAAATGTCCATTCAGTATTACTCCCCCTACACACACACACACACACCACCTCTACAGACAAGCCCACCCTCTATGCCTTCCATATAAATACATGCAAATCCCAATTCCTAGAGTAACCCATCACCTCCGACTAATTGTACAATGAGCATCTGAACATGAAGCACTTTGCCTTCCCATTCCAACCTCCCTGGAGATGGGGGAAGGATACCGACAGGTTTCTAGGGGCAGAAAGCTACAAAGCAGAAAGATGTCACTCAAATGCCACCATGATCTTTATGTCTGAGCAGCATTAGTACAAGTGTTGGGATAACAGGGTTAGTAACAAGAATTCCCCTCACATTTCATCCATTCATGGAATTAAAGCCAGACTGATCTATTTTTGAAGGATCCCAGATGTTTTTGTCACTTGTTTACATTGGTTTTTTTTTCCTCACCTTTGAATTTCTGGGATCTGGATAAGCCAGCAGCAGAAGAGCTGAAATATCATGAAAAAGGCTTTGATTTTTTTTCCAGTGAACTCACACACACTGACTTTATGAAATGTGGATACTTGCTTGCACTAGTGTAACCCAGAGAAACCCCTTTGACTTGAATGGAATTGTTCTGCCTTTCCCTCAGCATAGGTCAGAGCTGGATTTGGCTGAGACAGATGTAAACCCTTCTGGCAAGTAAAGCCAACAGCAGCCAGGGCCAACTTCAATATCTTGGGGTTCTTCTCCATCCATCCAGGTCTCCACCCAGTAACCTGGGAAATTCACACATCACTCCTGGTGCCTCTGAGAGGCAATGCTTCCCTGCTTATAAAGATACACACACACCTCATAGAACCGGATAGGACCTTGGCAGGTCATCCAGTCCAGTCCCCTGTCCTCTTGGCATGACCAACCACCATCCTTTTTTTAAGAAAAAGAGAAAGCATATTTACCCAAGATCCCTAAATGGCATCCTCAGGGATTGAGCTTACAACAGTGAGTTTAGCAAGCCAGTTCTCAAGCCACTGAGCTATCCCTCCCCCACAGAGGCTGAATCCAGAAAAACAAACTTTTAATAAAAGGAGCTGAGGTAACTTGGGGAAACACCACAGAGTTGGTTAACAGAAAAAGATGAGTAAAATTCCTCACCCAAAGTAGGTTGGGCAGTATCCTTTTCCTCTCAGGTTTTTAAGTCCAGCAATCTAAATGCCCTCTTCATATGCCCAACCCTTCTCTGAACTCCACTGACAGCTGCTGCCCTTAGTCCGAGCAGACCCAGAGTTCAGAGATGCAGCCACTGGCTTCACCTGGGGGAGATAAAGAGGCATGTTACTCATTCCACTGGTCACTTGCCATCTGTTTGCTCACTGCTTTCTGCTGCCACCCTGCCAGCTGCCCATTATGCTTCTCCACTGCTGCCCTGCTGGACGCTTCTCATGGAGCCACTGCTCGGCTGGCTGTTCATTGCATTTCTCCCCTGGCTGCCCCATTGGCCAGTCTCTTCTCCCACGTGCTTGTGGTAGATTTGGCTGTGGACACAACCCAGTGATTTCTGCTCTCAGGATGTGTCTACATGGGCACAAATCTTTGAAATAGCCATGCTAATGGCCACTTCAAAGATTACTAATAAAGCGCTGAATATTCAGTTCAGCACCTCATTAGCATTAGGACACTTCTGGCCGCGGCGCTTCAAAATTGCTGCTTTCGAAAGCACACGGCTTGGCGCGGCTACACCAGGGTCCTTTTCAAAAGGACCCGCAAATTTCGAAATCCCCTTATTCCGATCAGTGCGCAGGATAACGGGATTTTGAACGGTGTGGGGTCCTTTCAAAAAGGAGCCTCATGTATCCGCGCTGAGCTGCACTTTCGAAGCACTGCAGCCGGAAGCGTCCTAATGCTAATGAGGCTGTAAATATTCAATTCAGCGTCTCATTAGTAATCATCGAAATATGGCTATTTCGAAGATTTGTGCTCATGTAGACACGGCCTCAGTGATTTCAGCTATTGGCCCAAAGTACAGTCCAGCCACAAGAAATTTCAGCGTCCTCTGGAGTAAGCTTAAAATAATAAAAGAGACTCCTTATGGAGACTATTTTAGCTCTATCATTGAAATGGGGAGAAACAGGTTGAACCACTCGTACAGCTAACACTTGGAGGGCATCACCCTGCTAATCTGAGTCCTGCCCTCCCCACTTAACCACACAGAAGTCTGGCAGTAGTGGCCTTGTCCAGCTAAGATTCTCTAAATGGACAGTGTCTCTCTCCTTTTGAAATGGGTTAAACACAGTCTGCCCTTTCTATATTCCCACAATTGAAAACGTTGGTGACCATATTTCACAGTTCGTGCATTTAGCAGTAACATAGTTTGTGACCTCACAACAACCAAACTGATTACAATGGGCAAAACACCACTGCATCAGTGGAATATGAAGCACATCAAAGTTCTCTTCTGTCTGATTAATTCACATGCACATGCCCAGAGTTTCCTTCTTTAATCGGGGAGTGTCTCCCTTGTTTGAGCCAGGTTAAGCACAGTCTTTCTTTTTTGTATCACCAAAGTCAGTAAAGACATTGCAATTGGTGTTAACACAATTTGTTATACAACACCAGACAAATTGATTACAATGAGAAAAAACACTGTTCCAACAGCTGAATACCTAGGAAATCTAAGCAAACAGAAGCAAACTGCATTTGCATAGATACACCCAGGGTTTCTTGCCATTTCCTACTAGCTGTAATGGAAGCATTCTTTCAGCTCCCTCTTACAGGGATAAGTTTGCCACAAGCATGCAGTCTTTAATGCACGTCTCCAAATTAAACCCAAATTCCAGATATTTGGAGGTTTATGAATTGGCACTTTTAGTACAGGTTGAACCTCTCTAATTCAGAACTCTCTCGTCCAGCAAACTCCGTAATCTAGCATGGATTTAGTTACACAAGTGTGGCCAAGTTTCCTGGGGTTGCATAAAGTTTGTTTACTGCCACCAATCCTGACTCTCTGTGTTCTGTGCTGTTATTTAGCTATAATTTACCCCTAAATGTCTTCTAAGAGCCTAGTAAGCAGTGGAAGTGTTGGTAATGCTGCTAGATAATATGAGCTCCCATGGTCCGGCATAGTCCCTTGTCCAGCACTGGTCAAGTCCCAAAGGTGCCAGAGAAGAGACGTTCACCTTGGATCATTGTTGCACATACATCTCAGCAACCTGATTTTGCCCTCACTTGCCTTGCAGTATGTGTCAGGAGCAGCGCTGGTGAAAAGGGTGGTCTTAAATCAGTATCAAGAGAACAAAATCAAATCCTCCTTTGCATAAAGTAAGGAAGCAAATAAATCCATGTTTCAGCTCATCCCTGCCATGCAGACAGTACTACTTGCTGAAGCAGCAGGCTCAGCTGTATTTCTGATTGCAAATAAATATCTGATCTTGCCTTATACTCATTTATTCTAACTGTTCCCATCTGCCAGCTGCAGCACAATGCAATGTGAAAATGTCCATAGGAATCAAAAATCTCCCTTTTATTTAGTGTTGTCAATCCACAAAAACACCACAGGGCCTTCCCTCTCCAGCAAATGACACCTGTAATGTAGAACAACATGAAGTATTGCTGTAGTTCTAACACTCTGACAGAGCAGAAAACCCCGGAATGCTCTTTTAAGAGCATCTACCCAGAGGAAAATAAACAGGAATTATTGGGATGATTCAGCTCAAATGCTTCAGAGAACTCGAACATTATTTACGTTGTGAAGAAAAGCTTTCACTTGTGCAGCCATTTCCCGCATTCATCACGTGCAATTGTCACAAGGAGCAATAGACCAGTAATTACTCTAGTCTTTAATACAAACTTTTAGGCCCTTCTTGTCCCACCTCCCCCCTTCAGGGAAAAAATAAATTATAGGTAGCAATTTTCCTGCACCAGCCAACCCCTAGCTGTATGTGAAGAATGCTATGAATATCCAGCACGACATAGCCTTTGATGGATGGAAATAAAAGATCATTCTCTGCAAGCTGGAACTGAAATGTTAGCCTTTGGGAGCAAAGGTTATTTTATCAGGAAATAAATCTGAGCCCTCTTTCATTACCGTTTTTTTCCGAGTGCATGTCGGTGATGACTAGGGTGTGTGTTCAGACCACAGGAATCTGAGGAACCACCCAGTCTCTTCATCAGTCCTACAGGGCTCATGTTTGAAGCAGCACCATCCTGGAACTTGGTTTTTTTTTTAATTTGTTCTCATTTTTGGTTGTTTGTTTGGATGGATATTCTCATTTATAGGCTGGTACTTACAGTTCGGTTTGTGAACTCGAAGCCAGGAAACATTGGGCTTTACTCTCAGTACTCCCTGCTGCCGCAGAGCCACAAAATGAGATCCTAAAATCTCCTTCTAGCCCTTCTCAGGGGACTAGGGTCCCAGGAAAGCGGGTGCTGTATTGGCAGGTAATGTAGCGGCCAAGGTTCTATCTGCCTTGTGGGAACATTAAAGAGCCCGTAACATCTTTCTTCTGTGAAGGGTTTTTTTCCCTAATGGCTAACCAAACTTTTCTCCTTCCTCTCCACCTCCCAGCATGATGGAGAGAGTATTATACATGGCCTGTCTGCCCGGCTGCAGCTCATCGCCTCAGAAATGGCTGCATGCAAGTGAAATTCTTTCTCTATAAGTTGTAACTTAATATATATAATTCAATTTAATAATATAATCGAGGACCCTTCCAAAGGAAAAGGAAGATAGCCTATTAATTGTTTGGGGAGAAAATACAGGGGTGGAAGGAAAAAGAGAAAAAGTGACCTTGGAAGAATTGGAGGGAATATTTTTTTCTCTCTGGGCTAGCAGAAAAAAGCCAGGGCTAAAAAGGGAGGGAGGAGAGCCTTGGAAGACATAAGTGGGGAGATGAGAGGAGCCAGAGAAGAAGTAAGAGACTGCCTGTACACTAGCAAGTTCTTTTGAAAGATTTTGCAGCGTGTCTACACACAAAAAACATTCTTTCAAAAGTAAATTGAAAGAATGTGGTGCTCCTTTCAAAATCAATCTTCCACTCCCATCTCAGGAAGAGCGCCCTCTTTTGAAAGCTTCTTTAGAAAGAAAACGTGTAGACTCTCCTCAGGGCCCTTCTTTCGAAAGAGCAGTCCTCACGGGGCCTGATTTTTCAATAACTGGCCTGTTCTTTCCAAGGAGCGAGGGCTGTGTGGATACTCTCATTTGAAAGAGCAGATCACTGTTTTGATCCGCTCTTTTGTGTGTGGATGCACTCTTTCAAAAGAAGCTCTTTCAGAAGAGATCTTCTGGAAGGACTTATTTCAAAAGATCTCTCTAGTGTCGATGTAGCCAGAGAGCCCTGAAAGTGAAGCGTAGGGCTGGAATAGCCAGGAGCGCATTAACAGGAAGGAAAACACACATATAGGGAGGGCCATGTAGACATAAACCCTGAAAAACAAGCGGGGACAATAAACAGCACCAGGAAGGAAGAAATAGTTGGGGACACAAGAGACAAGAAAGGAAATTCAGAAGGTCAGTGGAGAGATCTGAGAGGCAGCTTCCCCGGTGCTGTGGCCTGGTGTGTTGTCCTACCTCAAAACCTGAAATAAACTTGGATACCACACCTTCAAGCAAAGATACAGCTATTTATAAACATTCCAGCTTTCCCTTTGATGCTATTTCAAAACCCTAAGATATAATTTAGCTTTAAAAAAATGAGAGAGAGAGAGAAGTAAATAAAAAGAAGTTTAAAGACAGAAACAAAGTCCTACTATTAAGTTTCACAGCTGAACTATGGGTCTGCAGGTTTGCCTGAGTCACTGCTCTTTCTGCAAGTAGGCAAATAAACAGGAGTTAGGTTTCTAGATACCTGAGGGTCTGAGCCATTGTCAGTATGTCATTTTGTCATTGTAGAATGTCATCATCATGATTTGAAAGAACATTTTAAAACAAAAATCATGGAAACATTACCATGCATTAAAATAATCCTTGCAATAGCCCTATGAGACAGGAAATTAGCACCATTTTACACATGTGGAAACTGAGGCACTAAAAGATTATGTGACTTGCACATGATTACCAAGGCAAGCCAATATCAAAGCTAGGGCAACAATCCAAGAGTCCCTCGATCATAATCCTGACCCTAGTTATCAGTTCTGTCTAAAATGCTTTGATTTTTTTTTAAATCTTCTTTGCTTTGCACATACCTAGGTTGGTTTAAGAAGCTGTATGTCTGGCAGAAGAGTATCTTGAAATCATTAAGCTCTTCAGTGGCTTTTCACTTTTCTGCAATGCCTGCCTTAATTTTCTCTCTCTCTCTCTCTTGCTCTCTCTCTATTGCTAGAGCTAAGGTTTTATCAGTGCCTGCAAAAATATAGCATAGATAATCGTATAATTACCATGGATAAAAGACCTTCCCTTTAGGGGAGTTCCCCTGTCATTGCATGTGAATCATACACTGACTGTGGAATGCTGGTATTTGTAACAACCTTGTCTTCCAGCGATACAGTTTATTGAGCTATTGTAAGGCCACTGCAGCTAGCCCCCAGGTGTGCAACTAGCCCCCAGATATTTCATCCCAAACCTCTTGAGAACATTACAGGGTTCCTTGATACCTAGTCGATCACCACTAGAGGAGTCCCTGATTCCATCGGGCAACAGGGTTTTAATCTTATCAGTTGCATGAGCAATTTCTGGGGTCAAAGCCACTCTTTGTCTGGATCTCTTCTGGTTTTAGCAGTAGTCTGAATGTCGTGTGGTCTACCAGTAGCTAGCAAATATCTTGTCAAACTTTCACATGCACAAGTGCTCAAATAGTCTCTCTCTCTCACACACACTGTTTGATCAGGCCTCGTTCAACATCTACCAACCATCCTGACCAATAGGAGCTGCACGCCACTGTGACCAGAAAGGCTTGGAAAGACCCCAGTATTTTAAAATAAAAATAAAAACGGGTAGCTCAGGAAGTTCCATTTTATCTTTAGAAATGTTTGCCGAGCCTAACTTTAATTGCAAACGTTTCATTACTAAACGGAGTAACATCATCAGTGCCTAGTGAGAGATCTGTTTAGTAATGAAACATTTGCAATTAAAGTTTTTAGGCCCAGCAAACATTTTTAAAGATGAAATAAACCCCAGTATGATAACATGTGGATATGGTCCCTAGATTCTATCTGTCCTCAAAAGTGCACTCTTGTGTTTTATTCCAGATTGGCTACGAGCCTACTTTACACATTTTACTGTCAACTTGACTGTATGAGGATGGGTTAGAAGTGCATCAGTTCTGATATGGTTTAGGAGGTGATATTTTAACTGTGGCTTTTTGTGGGTCTGACCTCAAACTCTGTTATCAATTACACGACCTAAGGACAGCCTTGTGTCTGCCGTATCATACTTTTATCTCTGTTTTGTTAAGGTCCTGCATCCTACATTATCCTCAGAACTTGTTTTATGCTTATGTTTTCCTTTGGATTTCCTACAAGCTCACTTTACTTGGACAATTTCTGAAGCACATAGGATGCTGAACTGGATGTAATGAAAACACTACCTTCCAAATAGTGACAATCGAGGTGGAGTGAAACTTGCCAGAAACTACTAGTTGCTTCCAACTGAGTTATATTTGCCCCAGGTCACTGGAAATGTGTGGTCTTAATTCCCCTTTTGCACCCAGGCCCCTTTACACTTCTCAGATGACACAAAGGGGATTTAAATGCAACAGAATTCCTGACAAGGGAACTGTCTTGTTCCTGGTGGAGTGGCTTTATACTGGTCCTGTCAAACTTCCGATCATAGCACATATTTCCAGGAAATGGAAGAAATACGGAGTGCCACCGCACTAGAATTCAGCTGCCCGCATCATCCCAAGGCCAAGAGCAGCCCTAAGGCTGCTCTGACTTACACTGAGAACTGGATTGGCCGCAGCTGTGCTAGGCTTACAAAAGGTACTAAGGTGGTGCCCATATCTCCCAGTCGATACCTAATGCAGCCTGCCTCTTAGCACTCACAATAGCCTTTATAGCTGATACAACACATCATCTCCAAAGAAACCATGATAGTCAATTGGGAGAAGGTGAAAAATACTAAAATATACAGTGAACAGATTTTAAAAAAATACCATTTTAAAAATTGCCTAAAGAACTATTTTGCTCATCCTTCAATACATACTGCATTTTAGACCTGCTTAAATATATGTTTGTATCTCAGCTTGAGTAAGTTCCAAAGAGTCATCCATGTAGTTCAGGTAAACGATAGGCAATTTATAACCATATGTGATTTTATTTTTAAAAAAAAACCACCATTGCCAAAGGAAAAAAGCAAGTCTCTTTCCAGAAGAAAACACAGATTTACTTAATATTGTGGCTGTAATGCAAACTAAGAGAAGCCGGGACAGTCAAAGTCAAGGGCATTTTTAATGTATTTTCCTCATCAGCTATATGAGTTTAGAGCAGAGTGGCAGCATTCACTTAAATTTCTTGTGCTGTGCTGCTTTATAAACCAATTTGTAGGGTGTAGAAACTTAGGTGTGTTCTCTGTTCATTCAAATCTCTCCTGATGTTTGCAATGCCCACAATAAAGGGGCCCCAACAGTATTCACTTTATTATTCCTTCACCTTTTTTCTAGCTCATGTTTAAGAGAGGGTAGAGAGAGGGGGGAAAAAAAAAAGCAGCTGCAGCCTAACAAGCCCTGAGACTTACACATGGCTCAAATGGCCAGCTGTGACTCAGCTGCAGTCAATTCTTCCTTCTGTTTATCACCCTGACTGTGTCACTTTGCTAACGAAGGCCCTGATATTGATTGGGCCAAAGAGAACGGAAATGTGACTCTGTAGCCCAGGGGTTAGCATACACCCCAGTGAGCCCTGGCCCTGCACCAATGAATAGTTAAATAGTTTCTCCAGAGTAGAGCAGCTTCCATAGGAGAGAGTGCTTCAACAGACCCAGAATGTTCTATGGCCTGATGACGAGTGCCCCCAAATAGGCAACAATAACCTTGAGTTTGAATCTTTAATCCCAGACAGCAGTGGATCTGAACCCACAGCCTGCCGCTCCCCTGGTGCTCTCAGGACTGTCCGTAAGGAGGTTGGCAACAGTACCACAGTCCCTCCCCCCCACCGCCTCCCCGTAGGCATGGTAACTAACCTGTGGTGGGTGCTGCAGCACCCCTGGGATCCCAGCTGCTGCCCCATGAGCTAGGGGCTCTGCTGCCAGTCCCATGTGTAGGCACCTCACTGCTGGGTACATGTGCTGAGGCGTT
The DNA here is from genome assembly GCF_033958435.1 of Carettochelys insculpta. Taxonomy (NCBI): domain Eukaryota; kingdom Metazoa; phylum Chordata; order Testudines; family Carettochelyidae; genus Carettochelys; species Carettochelys insculpta. Next base: position 30,687,664 of record NC_134138.1, on the reverse strand, counting down.
ACTTCTGCCTCAGGTGGGGGTGAACAGGTGGAAGGGGGCTGGATTTCATCAGCCCCACTCTGAAAAATGTCTGTTTTGTTTGGGGGAGCACTGACTGGGTTAGATGCTGCATTCTAGGAGGTGGTTCATGGCTGTAAATCCCAAGTGGACCTGGGCACCGAATTCCCTTTGAAAGGTGAGGCTTAGGCCACAGCCCTTTCCTCAGCATTTCCTGTTGGCTACAGGTAGTGGCTCCTGCTCATGCTGGCTTTTGAGAATCACTTCTTTAGCCACCTAGCGCTCCCCCCGGCACTCTGTAGGGAGCTGGGCACCTAACTCAGGGCTGAGAGTTCTACTGGTAGCAAGTTACTTAAGGGTTCAGCAGCGCTCAGCATTGCATAGCCTAAAGTCCCACCGTGAACCTAGCCCCAGGCTCTTGAGAGGCACCTAGTGCAGCACAGTGCTAGAAAATGACAAATCTCATTTATGTACTTTTTCTGGACATGGAGAGTGTTTCTTCTTGCAGCCTCAGGCAATTCTGGACTCTGGCTTCCTGGAAAAACACCCTGACTTCAATGGCGTTACACCAGGGATGCATTTGCTCTGTATGCCCCAGTATACACTTGTTTCTGGTCTTTCACTTGCTTCCTGGCTCCTGACGGACAATTCACAATTCCAGAGCTACCCGGCATTTATTGAGTGCCATTCGTCTCAAGAGCTCACAGCACCTGACACTTTAATTCATTTAATTCCCCAACACCCCTGCTAGGGAGCTACAAAGGTAGCAAACGAATGGTGTCCCAGAGAGGTAACTTGCCCAAGGTCAGAGGGAGTCCATGGCAAAGCCAGAGCATAGTAGAATCTTGACTGTCAGTCTCCCGCTCCAGTATCCTCATCACTCATGTGTTATGTGACTCCTGTATTTGTCTGTCAACAGCTTCGCGACTGACTTGCTGGAACATTATTGATTCTGACTTTCATTTTCGGATTGTGAGTGTGCAAAGACATGCCAGGTGCCACTGTAAAGCCAGTCCCTGTCCTGATGAAAGTACAGAATGACCAGCTAAACCTTTGATGTTTGTTTTTATTTAGGGCTTCTTACTGGAATCAATGGTAAAAATGCTCAGCATCAGGATGATATTATTTCTCATTTGTGTGTTTCTAGAGGGCACAGATTTATCTTCTCGCCACCTAACCTAACAGGGCCCAGTCCAGAGTTGCAGAGGAGGGTGCTGGCCTATGATTTTGGACCCCCGTGAATTTGGACCCTGGCTGAGTCACAAAACAGGACCAAGTACAGCTAGTGGGTATCCCTTCTAGAATGCTTGGGAACCACCTGTGTAGGTCATCTCTTCACATCGAGGTAGGACCAAGTGGAAGGTACAGGGGTGCTCAGCACACTTCAAGAGTAGGTCCACAAATCACATTATTATTGTCCCTAATGCTGTTGGCACCCAGAAGCTCCAGTCAAGGACCAGGGCCCCAGTTGTGCTAGGTGCTGTACAAACACAGAACAAGAAACTAGCCGCTGCCTCACACAGTTTCCATAAAAGCAGTGGATGGCACTGTGACAAATGATTGCTGTTCTGTTGCTGCGAACCAATATTCACAATTCCCTGGTTACTTGCTGAGGTATTTTCCAAGACTCCACCTATAGACTTCAGTCTCAAAAGCACCACAAGAGATGGTATGTGTGTTTGTGTGTGTCCAGAGTGATTGATCTGCGAGAGGGACGCTCTGTGCTAGAGTACAATGCATGCTGGCATGAGAGCGAGAGGATTAAAATGTGACACGCTGAGGGGAATTAAGAAGTGCTGGTTTTCCTAGCTGCTATAATTTGTGACGGATGGGGGGTGGGAAAGGGGGGAATTAATCTATTTCTTATGCTTATTCCAGCTGTGTTCAATTTGCCCTGCACTGTTTCTCCTCTCTGATCGTGGAATGCTGTATCCTTCCTTACATTCATGTTTCCCCTCAAAATCCCTGAGTCGAGCAAAGCTTTGCTTAATTGTTTTAATATGCTGCGTTCCGAGATGCGAGGAACTGATCCATAGTGACAGCTACGTTTGCTTCCCCCTTTTGCTGGTGGCTTGCGGGTCCAGCTGGCACCTGGTGTCAGCACTTCCCAAGTCATCCACAAAGAGTAGTAGCTTGTCACCCACCCAGCACTGCTCCCATCACTCTCACCCCACAAGGCTGAGGCAAGGGAGGAAGTAGGGGCACTAAGGCCAGAGGTTTAAGCAGGCTCTGGCTGAGGTCCATCCTGAGCCAGTCTGCAACATGTGAGCGAGAAGAGCTGCTAAGGGCCCAACACAGTTACCCAGAGCTCAGGTAATGGTGCCAAAATAGTCTTACCAGTCTGGCTTGTTTTTGCAAATGGCCTAAAAGGTGAGCTAGAGGCCTAAGACAGCCAGTTCCGGTCAGGTTCCTTAGCAGGCATGCACATCACCCATCTTATGGTGGTATCTATTAGTCCAAAGTGGGGTGCTGGAAAGAGGTGCAGAGAGTGAGGGGAGACAAGGAGTATTTTTAACTCTGTTTTGCCACGTACATTTTCTGGTTTTCTTTGGTTCACTGTGAGTAGGGCTGCAGCCTAAGGCCTGGGCTAAGACAAGCCCTACAAAAAGACCTCCAAGTCACCAGAAGTGTAGATCTCTTGGCAGAGGCTTGGGCTGCAGTCACTTGCGTTCTGGCCCTGCATGGAGGGAGGATGGGTGGGAGGGACTCAGCTCCACACACTGCCATTCCCTTCTCCCCATAGCTGGGCAGGAGCCGAAAAAGGCAGGGAAGCTCTGTCTGTGTGCTTTCCTTGCCTATAGGCTCTGCCCCAGCAGCTCCCATTGGCTGCTGCCGGGACGATGACTGATGACAAGCATGGAGCAGCACACAGAGCTCCCTGTGGTCCCCAGCTCTTCCCTGGGGCTTGAACCACCAATAGTAAGTGCCCCATACCTGTACTCCCTACAGATAATTTGCCCTCTTCTGCCAATTTCTACCCACCCTCTCTCTCACTCCAGACATCTGCAAAGCCTTGCCCTGATTTCCTTTCCTATCTGGCACTCTGTTGGAGAGGAATGGGTTAGAAGTTTCTAAGCCTTCTCTTTACCCTCTGGTGAAGGGTGAAACACAACAGCAATTCCCCCCCACTCCACCCACAAATACATATGACAGATGGCACAGCGGGTGCTTGGGGTTACTTGGCCTGTCAGGTTTCACCTTTTTAGGGGCTATGGGACAAAACTACTAAACTAGAAGGGAGACAAATAAGAGAACCACGGGCCTGTAGGGAAATGGGGCATTATACCCCACAACCAGGAATTTGGGACAGGTAAATTATGTTTGATGTTTATGACTAAGCTATTTTGCATAGCTGCTTGACTGCACTGTACATAGGGTCTTGTTCTCAGCACTGGTCTGACCAACAAGGAGGGCCTGTCTGATTTGTAATGAGCCAGAAGGATTCTTCTACATCCCAGGGCACACTGACACCACCGTGCCCATGGACAAGCCAACAAGGCTTCTCCATTAGCCAAATGTATGTTTTTTTTCAATGTCTGAGTGGCTGCTGCTATTAATTCCAAGAATTTCTTAAACGTTTGCTTAACCTACGAGACAAAATCATGGCCAGCATCATTTGCTATTAAAAGTAACAACAGAAAGGTATTGAAAATCATGAGTGTTTAGAAACATACTGAATCCTTTATGGGCGAAATAATCTAATAGACAAGCTGTTGTTAATTTACTGCCTTAATTTTCAGACACACTCCTTGAGTCAAAAGTACTTCCTGTTTTACAATCCTTACAGGGACACAGGTGGCCCAGATCGCAGTATACATCTACTGTACATTAAAATATATGTTGGATTGTGCCTAAACATTTCAGAAATCTCAAGTTTGTGTCTAGACTATTTTAATCAGCTAAATGTCATAATAAGCCATATGCTGGTCTTGATAGGTTACATACACCAGCCCTGCTCATAAAGTATCCAAAGGTGTTTTTAAAAAGGAGTCTGTGTTTGCTTTACCAGGGAAATGGTGCTTTTAGTCTGTCATATCAAACACACTGGCAAAGTAAAAGGGGCCTGACGTAACTAGTGGGAAAAAGACGGTTGGGAGGTCAGGAAACTGTTCATTCTGAGGCACTGTTAAATGTCAGGTGTACGTAGCAAGTAGCTGATTCTGGCCTGTGACTCCTGCTGTTGAATCTGTGGAGGTAGAGGCTTTCCTCATTGCAGAATCATTTGCAGAGGAGGTTGCCTGCACTCTGTTACTTATTTTTACTACTGCAGTCTGCTTGTCTTAAGCAGATGGTTCTTTCCCCCTGGAAGCCAGTGTATAAAGGCCAAGGGTCTAGTCTTAGGGAATAAGGCACAAGTGTCTTTGGATGCACAATACTTCTCAATTTTAAGGCTTCTTAAGTTACGGAGGGTTTGTCCACACAGTGACTTGGTGTGTGGCAAGGCAGGGTGCAAATCTGTAATGCACTAGTTTGCTGCACACAAACATACCATGTACAACACGTGAGAGCATAACAGAATCACAGCCAATAGTGCTGTATGTTCAGCAGCCACTCCGACCACTGGCAACACAGCTTGTTCCTTTACTATGCTGCCATTGTCTTCTCAACAACAGACTCGCATGTATATCTCCTTCAGGGGGGAGGTGGGTGCAGCATTGATGTCAACACTTGTGAGAACTTTGCCCAGGATCAGTGGAGAGCGGTAGTCCATGAGAGGTCCTGCCACAGTGAAGATGAGGCGAGGTAGAGAAGAAGAGAACCAAAAACTGCTCCGCACCCCTCCAATGGCTACCAACACCTGCCCTTTCGGTGATAAGGCCTGAGGGTCCAGAATCGGGCCTGAGGCTCCAGCCATCAGTGGATTCACAGGTAGGAGGGTGACATGGTGACGTCTTACTAGTCATCCAGCGACCACCAAGAAGAAGCTCTGATTGCAGTGATTGAATCTCAAGAGCCAAAATGTGCTCACAGGTACCTGGTACCGAGAGCAGCTTCAGTGGAGCTATTTTGGATTTCAAATCAGATGTCAGGAGCAAAGCGTGCCCCACATCTCTACTGATCTTGGCTCAAACTTATTAGTCTTTTTCCATGTGGCACCCATCCTTGTTCCTAACAGTCCTCCAGTCCTAACAGTCCTTGTTGAGCCCTCATTCTGCAGCGGATCTGCTAGAGCAGTGGTGTCCAAAAGAAATTTAATTGATCACCACAGGACCCCCTCCACCAACTCCCCCACTCCCGCCTCCCCCCACCACCATGAGATTACCCATTGGAGCCACGCAAGCTGAGCCACAGCTGGAGCCTCTGCTGCATGAGCCGGGGTGCACTAGCTGTTCAGTGGCTGAAGCCCACTAGGGCCAGGGGAGCTGCTCAGGGAAGGAGAGCAGTCAAGGGGAGCAGAGGGAAACCATCCCGTAGTTGGGACCCTCCTTCCAGAGGGTGATGTTGTATCCTCTCGTGCCGAGGATACTTCTCCGGGGGAGGGAGCGCCAGCTGTTAGGAAGAAGCAGGTTTTAGTAGTGGGGGATTCGATCATTAGAAATATAGATAGTTGGGTTTGTGATGACCGGGAGAACCGTATGGTGACTTGCCTGCCTGGTGCGAAGGTTGCGGATCTCTCGAGGCATCTAGACAGACTTATGGGCAGTGCTGGGGAGGAGCCGGTCGTCGTGGTACATGTTGGTACCAATGACATAGGGAAGGGTAGAAGAGATGTTCTGGAGGCCAAATTTAGGTTACTAGGAAAGAGACTGAAATCCAGAACATCTTTGGTGGCATTCTCTGAAATGCTTCCAGTTCCACGCGCAGGGCCAGATAGACAGGCAGAACTTCAGAGTCTCAATGCGTGGATGAGACGATGGTGTAGGGAAGAGGGGTTTAGATTTATTAGGAACTGGGGACACTTTTGGGGTAGGGGGAGCCTATACAGGAAGGATGGGCTCCACCTAAATCAAGGTGGATCCAGACTGCTGGCATTAAACATTAAAAAGGACATAGAGCAGTTTTTAAACTAAGAGGTGGGGGAAAGCCGATTGGTGCGGGGGAGCACCTGGATCGGACGGAGACTTCTCTTACACGAGGCTCCATAGACAGGGATTCCCTAGAAGTTAGTCAGATAGGGAACGTGGGAAATAATATATGGGCAAGATCAGATGTGAAACAATCGTGCATAAAAAAATCCACCACGTCTGTGAAAGGCGGACATATAAATAGTGGTAGTTTTCTAACATGCTTTTACACTAATGCTAGGAGTCTGTCTAATAAGATGGGTGAACTGGAGTACCTCATATCAAAGGAGGAAGTTGACATAATAGGCATCTCAGAAACATGGTGGAATGAGGACAATCAGTGGGACACTATCATACCGGGATATAAATTATATCGGAAAGACAGAACAGGTCGTGCGGGTGGCGGAGTGGTACTATATGTGAAGGATAATATAGAATCAAATGAAGTAAAAATCCTAAAGGAATCAAAATGTTCCATAGAATCATTATGGATAACAATTCATTCCTCTAATATGAATATGGCATTAGGAATATATTACCGACCACCTAACCAGGACAGTGATAGTGATGCTGAAATGTTAAGGGAGATTAGAGAGGCTATCAAAATAAAAAACACAGTAATAATAGGAGATTTCAATTATCCCCATATTGATTGGGTGCATGTCACCTCAGGACGGGATTCAGAGATTAAATTTCTTGATGCCTTAAATGACTGCTTCTTGGAGCAGCTAGTACAGGAACCCACAAGGGGAGAGTCGATTCTCGATCTAGTCTTGACTGGAACGCAGGATCTGGTCCAAGAGGTAACTGTTACTGGACTGCTTGGAAATAGTGACCACAATATAATAACTTTTAATATTCCTGTGTTGGGAAGAACACCGCAGCGGTCAAACACTCTGGCATTTAATTTCAAAAAGGGGAATTACACTAAAATGAGGAAGCTAGTTAAACAGAAACTAAAAGGTAGAGTAATTAAACTAAAATCCCTGGAAGCTGCATGGAAACTGTTTAAAGACACCATACTAGAGGCCCAACTTAAATGTATACCCCAAATAAAAAAACACAGTAAGAGACCTAACAAAGAACCACCATGGCTAAACAGCCATGTTAAAAAGGCAGTGAGAGAGAAAAGGGCAGCTTTTAAAAAGTGGAAGTCAAATCCTAGTGAGGAAAATAGAAAGGAACATAAACACTCCCAAATTAACTGTCATAATGTAGTAAGAAAAGCCAAAAAAGAGTTTGAGGAACAGCTAGCCAAAAATTCAAAAAACAATAGTAAAATGTTTTTTAAATACATTAGAAGCAGGAAGCCTGCTAAAAAAGCAGTGGGGCCCTTGGATGATAAAGATATAAAAGGAGCGATCAAGGAAGACAGTGCCATTGCGGAGCGATTAAATGATTTCTTTGCTTCAGTCTTCACGGCTGAAGATGTTACAGAGGTTCCTAAATCTGAGCCAGCCTTTTTAGGCGACAAATCTGAGGAACTCACTCAGATTGAAGTGACATTAGAGGAGGTTTTGGAATTAATTGATAAGCTGAATAGTAACAAGTCTCCAGGACCAGATGGCATTCACCCAAGGGTTCTGAAAGAACTCAAATGTGAAATTGCGGAGTTATTAACAGTGGTTTGTAACCTATCCTTTAAATCCACTTTGGTACCAAATGACTGGAAGACGGCCAATATAACACCAATATTTAAAAAAGGCTCTAGAGGAGATCCTGGCAATTATAGACCGATAAGTTTAACATCAGTACCAGGTAAATTAGTAGAAACACTAGTAAAGAGTAAAATTGCAAGGCACATAGAAGAGCACGAATTGTTGGGCAAAAGTCAGCATGGTTTCTGCAGAGGGAAGTCGTGTCTGTCTAATCTATTAGAATTCTTTGAAGGGGTTAATAAACTTGCGGACAAGGGGCACCCAGTGGACATAATATACCTAGATTTCCAGAAAGCCTTTGACACGGTCCCACACCAAAGGCTTTTATGTAAATTAGGTGGTCATGGGATAGGAGGAAAGGTCCTTTCATGGATCGGAAATTGGTTAAAAGACAGAAGACAAAGGGTTGGAATAAATGGTAAATTTTCACAATGGAGGGGGGTAACTAGTGGTGTTCCCCAGGGCTCAGTCCTGGGACCGATCCTGTTCAACTTGTTCATCAATGATCTAGAAAATGAGGTAAGCAGTGAGGTGGCAAAGTTTGCAGATGACACCAAGTTGTTCAGGACAGTCAAAAGCAAAAGGGATTGTGAAGAACTACAAAAAGATCTCAGCAAACTGAGTGATTGGGCAGCAAAATGGCAAATGAAATTTAATGTGGGTAAGTGTAAGGTAATGCATGTTGGAAAAAATAACCCAAATTACACGTACTACATGATGGGGTCAAATTTAGCTACGACAGATCAGGAAAGGGATCTTGGAGTTATAGTGGATAGTTCTCTGAAGACATCCACGCAGTGTGCAGCGGCAGTTAGTAAGGCAAATAGGATGTTAGGAATTATTAAAAAAGGGATCGATAATAAGACAAAAGATATCATACTTCCCCTATATAAAACTATGGTACGCCCACATCTCGAGTACTGCGTGCAGATGTGGTCTCCTCACCTCAAAAAAGATATATTGGCATTAGAAAAGGTTCAGAAAAGGGTGACTAAGATGATTAGGGGCTTGGAAAGGGTCCCATATGGGGAGAGGCTAGAGAGACTGGGACTTTTCAGTTTGGAAAAGAGGCGATTGAGGGGCGATATGATAGAGGTATATAAAATCATGAATGGTGTGGAGAAAGTGAATATAGAAAAATTATTTACCTTTTCCCATAATACAAGAACTAGGGGACACCAAATGAAATTGATGGGTAGTAGGTTCAAAACTAATAAAAGGAAATTTTTCTTCACACAGCGCACAGTCAACCTGTGGAACTCCTTGCCCGAGGAGGCTGTGAAGGCCAGGACTCTATTAGGGTTTAAAAAAGAGCTTGATAAATTTTTGCAGGTCAGGTCCATAAATGGCTATTAGCCAGGGATAAAGTATGGTGCCCTAGCCTTCATAACAAGGGCAGGAGATGGATGGCAGGAGATAAATCACTTGTCTTCTGTTCTCCTTCTCTGGGGCACCTGGCATTGGCCACCGTCGGCAGATGGGATGCTGGGCTTGATGGACCTTTGGTCTGACCCAGTATGGCCATTCTTATGTTCTTACCATGTGATGAGGCACGTGCGTGGAGTGGCCTGACGGGTGCTCTGTGTGTGGCTCTCCTGAGCTACATTTCACCACACTCCGCTTTCTCATTAGCCACATGTGGTGAACAGGGAGCACATTAGACACTGACATGCTAGAGTATACTGCAAAATGGCATACAGTGCCGAGGCAAAACCTACCTCTGACTTCAGGGAAGAAAACAGGTTTTTTTAATATATAATGTTGTCAGTGTCTTCCCCCCAGAGCACAAATCAGTGGTGATACTTGTGAAATCATTACCTGATCTCTTTCCAGGAGCCCCTCTTTGCCAACAGTAAATATTTGAAAGTCTGTTGCAGAGCAAGTACAGTAATTGTTAAGCCATGCAAACACCCAAAGCCGTCAGACCCTCCCTTCATCCCCCTTTAATATCACCCCCCCGAGCAGGGAGAGGAAGTAACAGTCACGACTCTCTTTGGATTCTCAGAATGAAACGCCAGATTCTAACCGTTTCCCTAGTTGTGCATAGTAATGTAATTGTGTCTGCATTCTGCTGAAGCCCTCCAGCTTAGCTGAACACAGCAATCTAGTTTGAAATGCCAGCTAGGTTTTTTCGGGGGGGGTTTTCCCCACTTTTTCCCCTGATTATCTCCACTTTAGAGAACAGTCATTTTCGATTATTGTGAGCCAGATACACAGCTGCTGTAAATCAATGTAGCTTCATCGAAGCTCCTGTGCTGATTTACACGAGCTGATGATATGACCGCTTGTATTTTCACCATGGCCCCACAATATAATTAACGATACTCATGCCCAACAGGGCCGACAGCCACCCTGGGCCCCAGGACAAGGTGGGTGTGTGGGGCCAGCTCTACACCCCCAGAAGGTGTGGGTCCTTGAGTGGGACGAGGGAGGCAGCCCTCAGCTCCACCCAGGGCAAGGCATGCTCTCCCCGCCAGCCCTCAGAACTGCATGGATTGCGAGACACAGCACTTTGGTATCAATTTAAAGGGCCCAGGGCAGCAGCCACTGCCTCTACCATGGCAGCAACGGTGATGGCTAGGAGTCCCAGGCCAATATGAATACCTGAACCCCAGGCCAAGAGCCCCCTTTCCTGTCTATCTGGTCAGCAAGCCTGCTCATGGCTCACACTTGTTTCCTAAATAACCACAAATGGTCACTTATCTGTTAAGAAATCTCTCACCTCCTCCACTTTCCTTTTCCTGCCCCCGGAGCACCAAATTCACAGACCAATAGTCCACACCACACTGCAGCATCAGGTTATCCAGAGTCTCCCGTTCGAGCTGTATTAAATGCTATGGCCACAACTCTCCTTGCTCCCAACCAACTCTTCTTGCCTCCACTTTGCTACTGAGAGAAAGCAGGAAGGAAGGACTGATCTAGTCAGCCACTGGGCAGTAGTATCAGCTGGAAATGGCTTGCTCTCACAGTGCTCCACAGCACAGCTGATTCCTACTGGGTGAGATCCAGACTGGACTAATGAGCGCAAAATCTTGGGGTCCAATTCATTGGAGAAGTGAGAGTAAAAGTGGCAAAAGGTTGTTCTTGCACCATGCAGTCAGAGCCAAAATTTTTAACTCTGTCACACCAATGCAAAAGTACCCTTATGCCACTGCAGTCAGCAGAATTGCTGGCAATTTATCCCAGAATGAGGCCAAAAACAATTTGATTCAGTAACTCCTGAGTTTTAAGCCCAGCTCTAACACTGTTGCCCCTTCTGGCCCTAGATCTCATCTTCCCTGTTGCAAAGTGGTCTCTGGCCTCAACAGCTATGAATACATTTGCTCTCTTCAGAAATAAGTTGCTAATTATCAGCAAAATCTGAGTTTAAGGGTTCATTATTCTGAGCCAAGTACTAGCAGAAATCTGACATAACACAGAGAGGAAGCTGATGCCCATTGGTCTGAGGCTGCTACAAGGAGCAAAGATTAATATATTGGTTAGAATCCTTGCAAGTGAACCCATACTATTTCCAGTTCCCAATATAGTATTGAGTTCAGTCAGGTATGTCTATACTTGCTGCATGTTTGGCACACTGCAATCCATCCTCTGGAGTTTGATTTGCCATGTCTGTGAAGCTCTGGACTCGCCTGTCAACCCTGGTACTCCACGCATAGAGTAAGGGATGTTGGTGTGAGACTGAAGAGCCCCAATCTACAGCAGGGAATGGCGTAGCTAGAATTGAGTATCTGGGATTGACTTTGTTCTGTGGTGTAGGCAAAGCTTTAGTACTGAAGAGTTACAAATGAAATGAGAAATGAGGAGGCCAACCCAGAAAGCAGCAGAGAAATCATTGTGGTATGTCTGAGGGCCATCAGCTTTTATCTAAATGGCCAGCACCACTAACGTCAGAAACATTTTATTAGGATCTGGCACATTTCCAAGTATCTAACAACCAGTGGCCCAGAACAGAAACAATGGAGGAATGCATGCCATACAGCCTCTACCTATACACCAGTTTAATAGAAATGTATCCACCTGGTCTTAGCTGGATCAGAAGACTCTGTTTATTCTAAGCTTCCTGAACCAACAACAAACATTAAAAATAACCAACAAATTTACAAAAATATTACTTACAAAATCTGAAGTCAAAGGTGGGAGCATATAGGGAGCATTTACAAACTGGGCCTGAGAGACAATCATTGGAGCTAGGCAAAGCTTTTGCACAGTTGATTCACCTCAAAATGCCATTTTGGCCAACTCAGAACTATTCACAAATCTGACAAATTTGCCAGATGGTTTTGTCCAAATGACGGCGGGTTCTTCCATAAGCTAGATGCCCTTCCCAACAGAGGAAAGGGATGCTGTTAATTTTCAAATGCAACAAGGATCTTTTAAAGTTTACAACACACAACATACAATGGGTGGTTACAGAACCATTGTCTTGCCTCATCTCTTTCCACAGTTTGAAACAGCAGCAGCAGCAGCAGCATTTAAAACACACAGCACGTCCTGACTGTTCTTACAGGTCGGATTGTGCTCATTGGCAGAGGAGTCAGATTTATCACTTTAGTCGATTACTAATGTATTTACTCAGAAGATGAGGTATCACATTCTATTGATCCTCTTTGAAAAATTGCCTGGATTGAGCAGAATGAACCTAAAGACATAATTCTGCATTCCTTGCACAGCCAGATTGCCCTTTGAACTCAGTGGGAGATGGCAGGTCAGGCCTTAAATCAGTCCACCATATTTATATACCTAACAAGGGGTGGAGGGTGTTTTAATTACTCATCTAGGCATTTGTTTATTTAGGTTTTATCAAACAGAGATGCACTGTGAACTCTTTGAGGCAGAGACTGGCTTTTACTCTACATTTGCACAGTGCCAAGCACGGCTGTTGGCCACTATCTGTTTGCAGTGATATAGTTAACACAACAACGCTAGCAAGTCAAGAGAAGAATGGATGATGGAAAGTGAGCTACCGCTACCTTATGGCTTTAAATGCAGATGCTTCTTGTCAGGACTCCTGGGTATTGCTGAGGCATGGGACGAGGTGCAGTATACAGGAAAGTTCCCGGTTCTGTATCTATCTGATAGCAGCTCAACAGTTTCAGCATCCAGTGGTGTAAGTCTGGTACTTTTCACTTTGCAGAACACATTTTAAGAGGAAAATAATGTTGGCACAAATCTTTAGTTATTTAGCAAAGTCCTGGCTGTCACTATGCTTCACAGTAAGGCCACACAGAACTTCAAGGAGACAATGGGAATAGAAATGAGGCCACGCTGCTCAAGAAGAGCACGTGCCCTCACCACTTGAATGAAAGGAGGTTCTCCGTTAGATTAGTTCTTAGTTAGCATGAGGACATAAAGAAGAGTAGCATGGATGCTCTCCATTAGAAGGCAGTAAGACATTCAGCCATTCATCAGACCACTGCAATATTTAAATCCTTCCACACTAAAGCCTGCAGTGTATGTCCAAAGCTCCATAAATCAAGGTTCAGTGCATTACCTTTAACTCAAGACGTGGTGTAGCTTTATTTCTACAATCTGATTAAGAAAGGACTGTCACACTTGTAATTTCCTGGTTTCAATTACTTTAAACCAGATTCATCATTCTTTAAATGTGCATTCTAAATTTAAATTAAAACCTTAGCTTAATACAGAGCAACTGCAAGTAACAGGTGCTGGAAGAGCTTCAATATTTTCACATAAAATGGTAAGTGCACTCAGATTAAAACCTTGGATATACTGACTGAACTCATTAAGGGCATTAGACATAAGTGTTTGCTAAATTTACGTCTATACATGGGTTTAAATTTAGCAGTCATGTAGCTCCTTTTTAATAATAAACTTGGGTAACTGCAGAACAAATCATGTAAGACTATACAGAAAGAGAATTTTCCCACTTTGGTTGGGAATCAGAATGTTTGGGACTGATTGCACCATTTAATACAGAAGTGTGAAACCTCTGGCTGGCAGGTTGCATGTGGTTGATCAGGATGAGCTGCAAGTGGGCCACTAGACAGTTTGTTTACCTTGAAGCTCCCGGTGACCATGATTTACCATTCCCAGCCAATAGGAGCTGTGGGAAGCATTGTGGGCCAGGCCATGCTCAGATCTGATAGTCCACCATCAACTATCCCAAACCATGCAGGGCCAACTCCTGGTTTAAAGGACTAATTGTGGCACATGGGTCGTCTAGCTGCTATAGCTGCAAAGCAATTTAGAGCAATAAGTAAGTAACAAATCATCTAGTTTATGTGAAATGGGTCACTGGGGTCACATCAGCACTCACTGAAGTCAACAGTAAGTTCTCCAATGATTTCAAAAGAACTAGACCACTAGGACTGATGTAGTTGATTTACAAAAACCACTAGCAGAATTTGGCACTGATTAGTAGCAGACACGGACTTAAGCTACAACATTTAGATCCTAACCCAAATTTCTCCAGAAGGTTTGAAGAGGTTTGGGTGGCTAGTCTACTTCAGTTCCTTCTAGTCAGCCATCTTAGCAAGGAGGCCAGGGGTGAAATGCTGCTCTTCCAAGCCCCTGATAGGCAAGTGTCCTGGCACTTTGGCCAGGTTGTCTGGGGAACCTTGACCTGACACTGATTCCATTTTGTGGGCAGAGAAAAGGTTCCACTCCCCAGTCCTGTCAATCCACTGCCTTTTGCAAGCACCAAACCATTCAGTCTGAGAGAAATGTCCATGTGTAATGCTGGGGATGCTGCAGAGAGATGCTGGAGCATTTCCAGTAGAATAGAATGTTGTTTAATTAGAGCTAGAAAACTGGAACCAGATACAAGCAGCTAATCTAGTAATAAAATAAAAGGTGAAAGGACCACATTATTTATATCTTCTAACACTAACACTGCCAAAAGAAAAAGCATTACAAAAACAGTTTCTCACATGGACAGTTATTTTTGAAGAAACATCTAATTCACTACAATTGTTTTAATATATTGCTATTCACTGCTGTAAATTATTAGCCATGCACATTTGGTTGACTGACATGGTTTATTTGTAAATCAGTCTCCTCTCTCAGTCTGTGATTAGGAAGGTAACAATGGTGCTTTTCATACAGGAAGAAGCCAGCAGAGCATCATCATTCAGATGGAGAAATTTGTAATGCAGGGGTTTTTAATACCCCTTCATTTCAAGAAAATCTATGCTCACTTTCCGGACACCAAACTGTTAGTGGGCTGCCTACTCCTCCTTATTTGAAGGTACCTTCCAGAAGTGTCAGACAAGTTTTCTCAGAGCCAAGAAATCAGCTAGTAATCATGGTAGGGTTATGGAGACACAGGTATATAAACTTGCTTCACATGGGACCTACAGTAGATCATATTGCATGGGGAAGAATGAAATAAAAAACCCAGCAGCTGAGTTTATTTGGAAATGCCCCAAACTGTCTCACTATACCAACCAAGCACATTGTATGTAAGAATATGGCTATTTCCTACTGCAGTATATGGGGTGTTTTATAGATGTCAGAAAATCAGAGCACTCTTAGTTTGACATTGTAAACACAATATATTGTAATATCATTGGAAGACTACTTGTTAACTTGCTTGTCCTGAAATTAAAGTGCAGAAATTGAAGTATACAGAACTGTCCACAGTTTCCCCTGAGCACAGACACTTCAAAAAATCTCACTTGCACACAGTTTACAAAGAAACAGAAAATGCTTCCGTAATGGCAGAAGCCAGATTTGGCTAATTCATTGGTACTACATACATCTTTCCAGGAACCTTTGTGCTGAAAAGAGACTATGGAAAAGTGGAACTTTCTGCAGATCTCTTCCTTGCATATATATCTAGAGAGGCCTCTGTCAACTTCAGAGATTAAAGACCATAAGCACTGCCATACCGGGTCAGATCAAAGGTCTGTCCAGCCCAGTATCATGTCATCTGACAGTGAACAAGGATAGGTGCCCCAGAGGGAATGAACAGAATAGGTAATCATCCAGTGGTCCATCTGTTGTCACCCATTCCTAGCCCTGACAAATAGAAGCTAGGAACACCACGTTAAATATGATTTTAACTGCAGTTTACTCTCCTTAGTTCTGCCAAACCAGAACAACTAATTATAAATTACCTGGGTACCAGATCATCTTGTACAGAACTGTTTACCAGCTGCCAATGAGTTCATAGAATCATACAATCCTATGGCTGGACGATACCTCAAGATGAGACCCCTGCCCAAAGCAGAACCAACCCCAACTAAAAATCATTGCAGCAAGGATTTTGTGAAGCCAGGACTTAAAAACCTCTCAGGTTGGAGAGTCCACCACATCTCTATAAACCTGTATAAACTCTTTGAGACTGATGAAGATGCACAAGGGGTGGGTATTTAGGATCAAACACAACCAGAAAATGTTTTAGAAGCTGTCAAGGCTAAAGGTGGATGTTGCCCTGTCTGTCCTATATGAATGGTATCTGTTCAGTTATGCTTGCCATTGAGATGATATCACATAGCACATCTTATTGCTCAGTGATCATTTCAGTCCCTGTGATAATGAAGGTCAATTATTAAAAGGTGTTGAAAACAAGTGAATGATATTTTACACAAATCACTACATTTCTTTTGCTCAGTTATCTTTACTCTGAAAGTCCATGGGTAACTATAGAGGAGGCTGGACCAATGCCAGATGAAGGAAAATGTTACTAAAACGTTCAATACAATTTACAATGCTTAAAAACGGGCACACAATAAAAGTGATGATGCGTCCCTTTAAACCCACAGCATTACTGTAATCTGAGAATCACAGCTACTGGGTTCAGAGTGCAGGAGGAATGTTATGGAGTGTCTCTTTAAGGGAGGGTTTCCTAAATATTCAGAGCTGAAAAATTAAGGCAGGATGGAGCAGTCAGAACAGGGAAAGACCGCACTAACTTTGTATACCTTATTGCCCGAAAAGGGGCATGCAGGTGGTAGAGCATCAAAGTACATTTTAGAGGACAGTTGTAATGAAGCACTGGCAAAACATGACCTTGGACAAGTTACGTCACCTCTTTGCCTCAGTTTTTCCATCTATAAAATGGAGATAACTCTGACCTCCTCCCAGAAATATTATGACACTGAATTGTTTGTGAAGCACTTTTTAGCTAATGTTCCACTCGCATCTCCTGAACATTGACTCTGTAGCTGATAGAAACAACCACTGACCATTGAATGGCTTCTCAGTGCACTGTAGACCCAGGGCACAGAGCTCACTTGCCTAAGTTAGCACCAGGTTTAGTGATCCCCACACATTCTGCTTTGGATCTCGGTCTTGTTATAAACTCCCCAACCTGGAAACATGGGCAGCATTTCTGAGATGCACAGATTTTAGAGCCAGAAGGGCCCTTTATGATCAACTAGTCTAACTCCTGCATAACACAGGTCATAAAACTTCACCAAAGATCTCGGCAAGAGCCCTTAATTTCTGTTCAAGCATTAGCATCTCTTTTAGAAGTGCATCCTGTCTTTCCTGAAAGGTTTCAAGACCCTCACTCAATTACCCTGATAGTTATTGATTAAAATTGACTAAGTCCCATTTTCAATAGTGTCTTAATGAGACTTGCTTCTAAGCATCAATGTTGTCACTATGGGCCCATGTCACCTCTGAAAATGGTGCTTAGGTATTCGTGAGAATTTTTCCCTGCTGTTTTTCCTTTCTGATTCATGTGGACACACTCTTAGCATGGAGCAAATAATAAACAGTCAGACCCAACTCTGACTGGTTCATATCATCCAGGTAGAGCAGCACTGTTCTGAACTTCTGAAACCTGCTGTTGCCAGTCTGGTCCTCACATGTGTCCCACACATACTGCAGCTGTACACTTCAAAGCTTGGGTGACTGCTGGATTGCAGACATGAGTAGTGGCAGGTAGCAGGTATGTTATGAAGGATCCCTCTCCCAAAGCTCACGTTGGTGTCTGTTTACCCATCTCCAGCATATACCACTTGTCAGCTGCAGTTTTACTTCAGATAAGTGACAAGTTGATACTGTAGGAGACATATTACCTAGCACAATTGTTATTATTTCCCTTAAATTCATCATTTTATTTTGGAAGGGTTTTTTTCTACTTCATATTGTGGTACAGGGGCATACTACTGATGAGAAAACTGGTGGCCTAAATCCAGCCTCTCGTTTCCCTAGATACCAGGTTAGCCACTTACTACTAGATATTTAGAGGCACTCATGAGTAGAATTATCTTTTATTTTTAATTCCAGCTTCCTGCTCTTCTGAAAGCAGGTGTTTTGCAAAATTCTCATGGTGCTCTAATGGGAGTCAGATTGCCGGCTTCAAAAATCAATTTCTGCAAGCACCATCTGCACCGCAGCCTACTTGTGAAGTGTTACTGAGCAGAGGTGGGGTAAATAGAGGTACATCAAATAGCAGTAAACTAGAGAAACTGACCACTTGGTCACAGCTGGAAGAGAAATGTGGTCTCACTTAATAAAAACACTGAAGAAAATATTTGTAGCTATGGAATAGTTTTTGCCTCAGGAATATGGATATGGTAGGTAGGATGATATCGTTTGTGTGATCAATAAGGGTTTCTGTGATAAAAGGAATAAATGTTGTGCTTAGTGTTTCATTTTCAAAAGGTCTGGCACACACAACTGTGCACTGTCTACAGATGTTGGCGATAAGCATTTTCATATGCAAAGCTGATCGTCTGTCCCCATCTGCAGGTGTAAATTCTATCATTTGCACATGTATGCGATGAAGTGATGAGATTCTCGCTCTCATGTGTAGGCAAAGAGACACAAACCAGACAGGGGTGAGGGCCTTGCTGAAAAACAATGCTATGCTGTCTTCTTTGAGGCCCTGGGTGTTCTCATAGGGATATGCAACATGTGTGCATGCCTATGGCTGTGTGTGGGCATGTGTATTGGAAATCCATGAGTATGAGCATCCCTACACTCTCCAGCGGTATTTATACAATATAAAATCATAAAATTACAGGACTGGAAAGGACCTCAAGAGGTCTTCTTGTCCAGTTCCCTGCACTCATGGCAAGACTAAGTATTATGTAGACTACCCTTAATGGCTGTTTGTCTAAGCTGCTCCTAAAAAAAAAAATCTCAATAATGCAGATTCCACAACCCATCTAGCCAATTTATTCCAGTGCTTAAACGCCCCAAGGAAATTTTTCGTAACGACCAACCTAAACTTCCCTTGCTCCAACTTCTGGTCCTATCCTCAGAGGTTCAGCCCAATAATTTTTCTACCTCTTCCTTATAATATTTTTAGGAATTTGAAAACTTACGTCTCTTCTCATTCTTCTCTTCTCCAGACTAAACAAACCCACTTTTAATCTTCCCTCATAGGTCATGTGTTCTAGACCTTATATATTTTTCACTGCTCTTCTCTGGACTTCCTCCAATTTGTCCACATTTTTCCTGAAGTGTGGAATCCAGAACTGGACACAAGACTTCAGTTGAGGCCTAATCTGTGCAGAACAGAGCAGAAGAAATACTTCTTATGTCTTATTTAGAATAGTCCTAATACATCTCAGAAAAATGATGGCTTTTTTGCAGTTTTGTTATGCTATTCACTCATATTTAGCTTCTGAGCCACTACAGCCCCCCAGCTCGCTTTCTCCAGCACTCCTTCCTTGGCAGGAGATGGACAACTTCCCATTTCCTATGACTGCAATGTCCTAAATGGAGTATCAAAACAAAAAGCAGTCAAGTAGCACTTTAAAGACTAGCAAAATAGTTTATTAGGTGAGCTTTCGTGGGACAGACCCACTTCTTCAGACCATAGCCAGACCAGAACAGACTCATGGTCTGAAGAAGTGGGTCAGTCCCACAAAAGCTCACCTAATAAACTATTTTGCTAGTCTTTAAAATGTTACTTGACTGCTTTTTGTTTTGATAGTGTATAGACTGGCACAGCCCCCCCTCTGTTACTAAATGGAGTACTTTGCATTTGTCCTTTTAGAATGTCATCCTTTTTCCTTCCAACTCTATAGCCAGTTTGTCCAGATCATTTTGAATTTTAATCTTATCCTCCGAAGTACTTGCAACACACCCTGTCACCACCATGGCACCAGTCAGAAACTTTATAAATATAGTAACAAATCACACATCTATGTATCCAATAATTACTAGTTTTATAGGGAAACAAAATAGATTGACCTATTTATTCCTCAGCTACATCCAACAATGCACACAATATAACTCAGTCAGGTGCCTAAAGTTCAGCATCTAAGTCAAAAGATTCTCCACTGCTTTCAAAGCAACCACCCATTAAGTTTACAGAAATAAAACTAGGTCTAATAAATAGACCAGCATCAAAACAAAAAAGCAGTAAAGTAGCACTTAAAGACTAACAAAATAATTTATTAAGTGAGCTTTCGTGGGACAGACCACCCTCTTCAGACCACAGACATACCAGAACAGACTCAATACTTAAGGCACAGAGAACCAAAAATAGTAATCAAGGTTGACAAATCAGAAAAAAAAATGATCAGGGTGAGCAAATCAGAAAGTAGAGGGGCAGGGTGCAGGGAAGTGAAGAATTAGATTAAGCCAAGTATGCAAAAGAGCCCCTATAATGTCCCAGAAAATTTGCATCCCGGTTCAAATGATGTGTTAATGTGTCCAAATTGAACATAAGAGAGAGTTCAGCAGCCTCTCTTTCCAAAGTAGTGTGAACATTCCTCTTCAGTAAGACACAAACTCTTAAGACGTTAGCAGAATGGCCCACTCCATTAAAATGCAGGCTGACTGTTTTGTGGATCAGGAGTGTTTTTATATCTGTTTTGTGCCCATTAACTCTTTGTCTAAGGCATTTTGAAGTCTGTCCGATATACAAAGCATCTGGGCATTGTTGGCACATGATGGCATATAGGATGTCAGCTGAGGAACATGAGAACATGCCCGTGATTCTGTGACTAACCTGGTTAGGTCCAGTGATGGTACCTCCAGAATAGATATGAGGACAAAGCTGGCAGCGGGCTTTGTTGCAAGGAAAAGTTCCAGGACTGGTGTTCCTGTGGTATAGACTGTGGCTGTTGGTGAGAATCCTCATAAGGTTGGAAGGTTGTCTGTAGGAGAGTTTGAGTTTACATTTGTGCAGGCCCCTTCTCCTTCCCCCACAGGTGGGGTCTTTCCCACACCCAACCACATCACCAATCCAAATATGCCTGCTCCCAACCCAAATGTGCCTGCCATTCAGTGCTGACCATGCTGCCAGAAAGCACTATGTCTTGGCTTGCACATGGTGAGGGCTCCAAGGGCAGGAAAGATTTGTGGGGGCTTGCAGCTGCCTGGGGGAAGTCTTCCCAAGCCGCTAAGACTTGCTGAGCCCGGCTGCCACCAAAGGGAAGTCTCCCCTGGTGGCTACGAATTGCAGGGCCTGGCTGCCACCTGGGGAGAACAGTTCAAGTGGCTCTTGAGCCACAGACCCCACAGCCCAAAAAGATTTTTGGGGCCATGGCAACTGGCCATTCAACCTTCCAAATATCAAATCCCCCCACAATGGCAATGAACTTTGGTGAGCCCCAGCCCCTCTGTTGGCCATGTCTGTGTAGCGAAGAGAGAAGCCAAAATTTTTTTTTTTCCTCAGCCTTGTCTATCATCTTTCTTCTAACTTTGGACCCCTTCATGCAGGGAATCGTGGATGGAGAGCCAGTTGAGAAGACAGATTGCTGGGAGATCCCAGGACACAGAAGCTGTATAATGAACTGGGAAACCTAAAACCCTCCCTCACCAAATCTTTTTTTCAAAACCTTTATTTTAACAAATTCAAATTTATCTCATAGCATAGGCATAGCTTCAGTCTCTATTTCAGATGCAATGTATGCCTCATGTTAGTTGCCTGGGGGTATGTCTATACTTCTGGGAAGATTGACCTGCTCTGGTACAGATGCACAAAATTGACCTCTCTGTGGTTGGCAGTTGACCCCTGTACTTCATGCTATCTCAGGAGGTTGACAGGACAGTATACAGCCTAGGCCTATATTAGGGAAATAAGTCAATTCTCATACATCAATTCTAGCTATACAAATGCTGTAGCTAGAATTGCGTATCTGAAATAGACTTATTCCCATAGAATAAACCTAGGGTACTGAGTGCCCTCAACTCCTATTAATTGGAACCAGTAGTAGAGAAACTCCGCCATGAAGTCTGTATGAGCTCCATGCCAGTCCCAAGCCTGGATGAAGGAGGAGGATTAGTCAGATGTGTGTCAATGCGCTGACCGTCAAACAAGAATGTGAATGAAATCTGATGCCAGTATAACTAAATGATAAAAGATGCCGGCTCAGACATCACCCGGATAAACAAGGTCTGCGATACCCATCGAGCAATTGGGGTTGGGTTGGTAAGTTGGCTACTGAAAGAAAATTACAACTAACACATGCTATCCATTGGAACATGGAACTTCCAAACACTGTGGGCAACTGGAAAATTAGAGCTACTTCGGAAGGAGAGAGAGAGAAACCAATGTGATATACTTGGACTGGCAGCGATGCATTGGATGAGATCAGAAGAGATATACAGTCGCGATATCATTTGGTCAGGAAGCGAAACGAAGCATGAAGCAGGAGTTGGATTCCTTCTTAGCAAAACAGCTAGAACAGCATTATTAGGATACAAACTGGTGAGTGCAAGAATGATGGTAGCGAGATTTGAAGCAAAACCGTTCCACATCTCAGTCATTCAGGTGTATGCATGCATGTCGGACAGTACGGAGGAAGAGATTGGGCTATTTTATAAGGACTTGACAAAGACAGTGGAGGAGATACTGAAGAAAGATGTGTTGATCGGAGGAGATTGGAATGCAAAGGTTGGAACAGATAATGAAGGTTAGGAGAGAGTCATGGGAAGGTTTGGATATGGAGAAAGAAACGAACGAGGTGAGAAACTGTTAGAGTTTGCTACAGAGCATGAGATAGTGATCTGCAACACGAGATTCCAACAAAAGGACTGTAGGAGGTGGACATGGTGATCGAATGACGGGAAGTCCAATAACATGATAGATATGATTTTGATAAGAAGATGGATAACATCAGTACAGCAGTGCCGAACTTTTCATGGAGAGGATATAGATTCAGACCACACTCTAATGATCGCAAACATCAAGATAAACTCAAAAGAAAATGTAAGACACAGTTTAGGAAGAGATGAGATCTTGGTGAGGCTATTTGAGGAAGAAACAGGGAATGCATAGAGAGCAGCGCTCGAAGATTAAGAACATCGCCACAGAGGAAGACCTAGGTAAGAGTGTCACAGGGATAGCCATCGCTATACAAGAGGCAATTTAGCAGACTGTTCCAGAAGAAGAGAAGACCAATAAGAAGTGGATTACCCAGGAGACACTGAAGTTGGTTCAAGAGAAGAGAACATTAAAAATGAGAAGAGATGTCTCTGAGATGGCAGAACAGCAATATAGGGTGAAATGCAATGAGGTAAGGAAAGCAGCCAGAAAGGATAAGGAGAAATGGTTAGAGAAGAAATGTGAAGATATAGAGAGGTATTATGGCAAATGTAAGATCAGGGAGGTGTATAAGAAAATTAGGAATATTAATAGGAAATGGCAACCAAAACAGATGGCAATCAAAGATGAGAACGAAGAAGTACTCATGAACAGGGAGGAGAATGTGCAGCGATGGATGAGACATTGCACTGACTTATACAGAGCACAGCTGGACCCGAGTGTCTCAGAGAGACTGACTAAAGAACTGAAAGAGATCTCTCCACCGAGCATCAAGATCGAGACCGATATTTCAAAGGAGGAAGTAGAAACAGCAGTGAAATGACTAAACAACAACAAGAGACCTGGAAATGGTAAGATCGCGGGAGAGATGATCAAATACGGCAGAGAAAGTATGAATCAGGCAATACATCGACTATGTAATATAGCATGGAAAGAAGGGAAGGCGCCCAAGGAATGGACAAGATCTGTGCTAGTGACAGTACCCAAAAAGGAAGTACATTGGAGTGCAAGAACTACAGAACGATTGCCCTAACGAGTCATCTAGGTAAGGTGCTGATGATGATACTGACTGAGAGACTAAGATTGCAGATAGAAGAACACATAGCAGATGAGCAAGCGGGGTTCAGAAAAGACAGAAGTACCATACAGCAGATATTGGCACTAAGATTGACAGCGGAAAAAGCTCGACGAAAGAACAAGAACGTATACACTTGCTTCGTCGATTTTCAAAAGGCATTTGACAGTATAGATCAGAAAGTGACTTGGGCAGTGTTGGAGTCATATGGCATGGTTAGCAGACTGATATGGTTGTTCAAGGATATCCGTGACAATGCAGAGGAAGCAGGGAGAACACGTGGGGAGGTGGGAAGTTGGTTTAAAACCAGTAAAGGCACGAGACAAGGAGATCCAATATAGCCAAGTATCTTCATCGCACATCTGGAGAGAGCGATGGACAAGATCAAGGAAGAGGTAGAAGGGGTATCTGTGCATGGGAAAAGAATTAACAACTGGAGGTTCGCGGATGATATAGTTATCATTGAGGAAGATGAGGAGCAGCTAGCAAAAATGGTGCAGGTGTTAAATGAAGAAGGGAAGCGGTACGGACTGATTATGAGCATCGATTAAACAAAAACAATGGGATTTGGAGATAAGAAAATAGGAAGGGAGGTCAGTGTTGATGGTATTGAGCTAGAAAATGTAGAGGAGTTCACATATCTGTGGAGCAACATAACATATGATCTAGACTGTAAGAAGGAAATAACGACGAGAATAGCGAAAGCAAGAGCAAGTTTGAAGGCGATGGATAAGACCTGGAAAAGCAAAGCAATTAGCTTAAGAAAGAAGCTGAGTGTCTTGAAAACATGTATATTCAGCAGCATGTTGTATGGATGTGAGACATGGGTGATAACAAAAGATTCGAAAAGAAGAATATTGGTGTTTGAAAGGAGTTGTTATAGAAAGATTCTGAAAATAGGATGGATGCAGAAGGTCACCAATGAGGATTTATATAGAAAGATACAACTGAAAGAGAACCTGCTGCAGAAGGTTATAAAATGGAAGCTGCAACTATTTGGGCATATTTGCAGAATGAACAATGAATGAAAAATCAAGACCCTGGTATTCAGCATAATGGACTGTTCGAATAGAAGAGGCAGACCCCACAGATGATGGGTAGATGATATAGTAGATTGGTGCAGAGCTAGTCTACAGAAACTAATCCGCTCCGCACTGGACAGGGAAAGAGGGAAGGAAATAGTGAGAGAAGCATCAGACACCAACGGGTGCTGAGCCCACGGTTACTGATGATGAGAGAGCTCAGCTCCTTACTGGCTCATTTTAATACATAAAACAAGATGATAAGGGAGGTTATTGTGTGTAAATGATATGGGAACAAGTTAAAGATCCCCTGGATAAGTGATTTTTTCTCTCTCAGTTCTTAGCTGCAATAGTGTGAATCCAAGAATTGCTGTGGTCTCATTAGGTGCCCTCTCTGAATGAAGTACCATCGGTTTAGTTCTTAACAGCAATTTGTACACATTAGCTCAATTACATATTAAAATTCAATCACACAGGCTAGCAGAAGAGGAGTGTGAATTTCAAATATTTCTGCTTTTCTGGTATAGTGTTCATTTGCACTGAGACCTACATGGTGGCTGGAAAACTGTCCTCAACCAAAGAAGGTCTGTTTAAAGGAAATGCAAAGGGATAGCAAACCATCATCTCATTCAAGACGCAGCAAAGGGGCTTTTAGTCTTTGTCAACAGTCTGACCAGCCAGGGCCTTCTGAAATCTCTACTTGAGTTATCAGGCAGGGGGGAATGTGGCTGATAGTTAATGAAGCTGCTTTAACCCTGGATCATCTTGTATTCCTTCAACTTTGTGTTCTCAAAATCCTGCTCCTTCTCTGCACTCTGGTTCCATGCCACCTCTTTCTGACCCCCACCACATCTCCCTCAATATTACCCAGCTACATCATCAAACCATTCAATGGCTTCCAATCCACTGATGTCCATGATATTCCTGCCCACTTGTAACTCATTCCCTGCTGCTGTCTCCTCTGCTGAGTGATGTGTCTCAAGCACTGTTCCAACTCCTACTTCTCCAGGCTTTTACACTCAGCAATGAAATGCTAACTACTTCTGGATTTTCCAAAGTGACAGCTAATTGCACCAACGAAAGGGGTGACCTGGCAGCAGTTTCAAGCATTTGTAATGGGAAATAAGAATGCAGCCGGTGAGGCCAAAAGATCTTCCTGCAATGACCATGAAAATTCACTGCTGACCTGACCCTAATTATTTTCATAACCTTGTGCGCAGCTTGTGGAGCTCAGATAGGGAAAAGCAAGAGCAGTTATTTTAGGAACACGTGTAAGAGACATTTATTATTTGGGACCCTGCAAAATTCTTTCAGAGGGACAAATACGGCCATGAATTATCATATCATAGCAGCCAAAGGACCATTACACCTGAAAAAAGCAACTATGTTTTTAATGAGGTTGTAACCCTAGATTTATTGTCTCATCACCACACAGGACTTTAGGTGTGCAGCTCTCATTAGCACTAATAGGATGTGCATGATTAAAGTCCCACATACTGAGATGAAAATACTGTCATTAGAACCAGTGACAGGCAAGCTTCAAAAAGGTTCAGATGTTCAGCTCAGAATCCCAAACCAGGGATGCTGATTTGAAGCTCAGATGAACCTACTCTCCTTCTGCAGCTTCATCTTCTTTCCTTTCACCAACCTGCTAGTGAATTTTCAAAGGCGGGCATGTGTTTGGGCCTCACAGCTAGTCTCTTTTCAGATCAGATTCCGCACCTCCCTTCCTCCTGGGACGCCAGGCAACACTTCCTCTATTTTTGTCATCCATGTGTAGAATAAATGTTATGTTCTCCAAAACATGCAGATGTGCATCACCAAGAGAAATGCATGCTCCTGGCTGTGGGCTCTAGGTAATCAGCTGGGCAGCATTTGACTGTCTCCTGGGTGGCTGCCCAAGCACCCAGCTTACAGGTGCCAGGTTTGTTCTTCAGCAGGTCAGCACATCTTTAAAGCTTGATTCAGGAAAACACCCTTCATTTGACCCTCTGCTTTAGAACATAATAGCAGTCAGACTTCTCCATACCTTGCTTCCTGTGATCCCAGAGTGCACTGCTAAGTGCAGTGGGGCTGGCAGCCACCGGGGGCCCAGGGAAGCCCGGCTTCCTACCCCCAGAAGAAGCCTGGCCAATATCAGAAGGGACAGGGCTGAGAAGAATTGGCCCTGCTCCCCCGCCCTCACCACTCCCTTCAGAGTAGCAGGTGAAACAATACAGCCGCGCTGCTGGGACCTTTCAAAGGGACCCAGAGCTCTGATCACCACTGCTGCTACTTGGTGGCCTGAGATCTGGGCTCCTTTGAAATGCTGGGTCTTGGGGCAACTGCTCCTTTTGCTCCACCCCCACCCGCATCAGAGGTCCTGGCCAGATGCAATAATGTCACACTGTTTCTTCTGGCATGTTGTAGAGGATAGAAATCATATACTTCTGCTTTCAAGTACTTAAATGGATGTCCATAGACAGACCTAGTTACTCTAGAACATGGTTTCCCAAACTGGGGGGTGTGCCCCCTGGCGGGGCCTGAAGAAATTCCATGGGGGGCAAGAGGTAACCCAGCCTCTGCCCCCCTGCCATTCCCCACACCCAAAGAAAAAGCCAGCCCTTGCTTTCAGCTCTCAGCCCCTGCCATTTCACATGGGTGACCTGGCGCAGTCACTATAAAAAGCAGGCAGCCAGCAAAGGCCTGCGTGGAGCTAGCTGCCTTCTGCAAAGGTGAATGAGTGTGGGGTGTGGGGGGAGGAGGAGGAGGATGGAGTTAGATGAGGGGCTGGTGGTGCCTGGCTTTGTGGGAGGGGAGGGGCTGAGACCGGTAGCCCACAGGCTGCTGGGGGTGGCCAGTCTGCGGTAAAAAAAGAGGTGGGGGGGTGAAGGTTTCTCAAAAAACAAAAGGTCAGTGTGACGTCAAAAAGTTTGGGAACCACTGTTCTAGAATGACACACCTACGATCATGTAATTTGACACTGTTTCTCTTATCACTGGTAAAACTCCATAGAGTTGATGAAAAGGTAAAACGGCACTGAGTTACTCTTGGATTGATGAGGGGATAAAGGGTGGCCTGATGCATGCAAAAAGCAGAACAAGACACCTCACTATTTGAACCGGGAATATGTCCATGGCAGAGAAAAGCACAGCACACGGGACGAGTAAATGGTACACTGGATGCTTCTTCTTTAGACCCTATTCAAATAGCAGCATCCAGATTATCATCCGTTTAAGGGGCAGCGGTTTGTATGATGTACGCCTGGTTTTTGGCAAACAGCTGCAAATCAGTAGTTTTTAAAGAGCTTTTCTGCCAGACAATGACAGCGGCTGCTTGGGCCTCAATAATGCAACACAAATGTATGGGGCAAAGAAATAAATTGCAAAGTTTGCACGTGGGGGCACAATGATGAAACATTAAATGTTAATGTAACTTAATATCTAATGGTGTCCCAAGAATTATGATTTTTCAGATATATGCACCACTCAGAAAAATTAAATTGAGCACTCCATCAGACAAAACTTCTTCCCCAGGTATTAGAAACATAATTCTTGTGGAACAGAAAGCCAAGGGGAGTTGTGTATTCTTAATATATTTAAAGTTTTAAAAAAGTTATCATGAGACTAACTGGTACCAACAAATGTGTGGAGATTTGGAGTTGAGATTAACACTCCAGCCTTCAGAATGATCATTTTGCTCAGAACTTCAGCAGCGCGGCAATCATGATAACTTAGATCATGTGGATTTCAGCTGTGCAAAGTCCAATAAAGTACGTACGAAATCATGTTCAAGTCAGTAGGAGTTCTACCTATGACTTCAGTGGCAGCAGATTTAAGTCCTAGAACCTGAATTTTCAGAAAAAGAATAGAATATCTTCTGGGAAGGCTAATAAATTTAATCCAACCTGTGCCAGCAAAGAAATATTGTCTACAAGATCAAAGTTATTAGAGGCAGCACAGGTAACCCTACCTAGTTCTGTGATTGTCCAGTGCAAAATTCTTACAACTGCTTGTAATTTCACCAATCTCTAACAAATCGTTGAAAATTTCCCTTGCCAGGTGTTCACCTAAGGCTGATATTTTATTTATTTCTCAGAAGTTTCAGCTTGTATGAGTCAGCCATTGCCAAGCGTGAGATTAAACATAAATATGTTGTTTTACCTATGATAAAAATTCTTTCAGCAGTTTCACTTGGAAGCTTTAGCATTTCCATCTTTTGGAGAAAACACTTGACATTTGGCAGGGAGTGCACCCAGGTATCAGAGATGTCCCTGCCGCTGTCCCCGCATCTGACCACTTTATGAGCCTCTGAATAACCTCTGTTTGCATATGTCTGCAGATGATTATTATAGTTTGGCAGCTAAATTCTCAGAAGAGTCTGGATGTGCTGAGCACGCTCAGGAGTGCGCAGGCACTGTCCCAAGGCACAGCAAGACCTTTCGGCTGCGGCCACACTAGAGTGGCATTGAAATGGCTTATCCCTATTCGTTATTTCAAAATAAGTGGCATGGAGGCGACTATACATGAAATGCGGATTGATCGCAACATCAAAAAGATTCCCAGTCATTTCGAAATGGAGCATCTACACTGCCACAGCTTCACTTCGAAATAATAGGGCAGGAAGTGGCGAGGGCAGGGTCAAATGGCTGACAAGCCCTTCCTGGAGCACGGGCGAGACAACCCCTTAAAGGGCTCCTCCCCCCAAACACATTCCCCATGCACATGCTGAGGGCCCTAGCTGCTTGCAGTATGCAACCTCCAGCAAAGTGCTCGGCAGAGCCTTGGTTAGCCACCACACCACTGCCTGCCATGGACCCACAGCACTTCACCAACATGGACACCTTGGGCATCATGGCCAGCCTGATGGCCATCCTGACAGCATGCCATATGAGGTTACATGCTGCCCGACACGTGGCCAACCTCCTGCAGGCTCCCCGCACACTGCATCCGGAGCACCCCCTGTTCCAGCCTCGCCAACGCCTCTGGAGGTACCCCACCAGTGGGGAATGGTAGGACGACATCGTCCTCAGGGAGTGGGACGACGACCAGTGGGTCCACAACTGCCGGATGACTCGGGCCACCTTCATGGAGCTGTGCCATTGGCTGGCACCAGCACTTTGCCACCAGGACACCCGCATGCAGCCCACACGCCCCTTGGAGAAATGAGTGGCCACCACTCTGTGGAAGCTGGCGACCCCAGACAGCAACCACTCTTTTGGCCACCAATTCGGGGTGGGGAAGACCACCGTCGGGGTCATCTTCCTTGAGGTAAGGCACCCAGGGCCAAGGACCCACAGTGCAGTCCTGGGGAGGGGGGGTCCCAACGTGTGGGGCCGCAGGGAGGGGGCCCTCCATATGCTACCACACACTCACGGGCGCCTGTGCCCTCAACCCTACAGGTTGTTGCCACCATCAACAAGATCCTCCTGTGCCGCCTGATTCGCCTTGGAGACATGGACGCTGCCATGGCTGGCTTCCAACAGCTGGGATTCTCCAACTGCATGAGTGCATTGGACAGCACCCACATCACCATCCGGGCCCCATCACACAGCTGGGGACAGTACATCAACCGAAAGGGCTACCACTCCGTCGTTCTCCAGGCCCTCGTGGATGCCCGAGGATGTTTCATGGACATCTGTGTGGGCTGGCCAGGAAGGCCCCATGATGCCCACATCCTGCAGAACTTGTGGGTTGGCCACAGGATGGCAGAGAGCACCTACATCACCGCATGGGAGCTGCCAGTGGCTTCATGCCCCCGTGCATCATTGCTGATGCTGCCTACCCACTCCAGGCCTGGCTAATGCGCCCCTACATTGGACACACCAATGACAGCCAGGACCTCTTCAATGCCCGCCTCATCCAGGCCAGGAACACCGTGGAGTGGGCATTCG
The DNA here is from genome assembly GCF_033958435.1 of Carettochelys insculpta. Taxonomy (NCBI): domain Eukaryota; kingdom Metazoa; phylum Chordata; order Testudines; family Carettochelyidae; genus Carettochelys; species Carettochelys insculpta. Next base: position 30,657,115 of record NC_134138.1, on the reverse strand, counting down.
GCCATCTGAAGGCAAGTTTCAGGTGCCTCCTGATGCGCCTGGGGGTAGGCCTGCCCAGAGTGCCTGTGGTTGTGGGCGCCTGCTTGTAGCCAGACATGAACCCCCCATTTGGCCTTTTCTTCTTCTCCCCCCTCACTGGGAGAGACAGAGAGAGAGAGGGAGAGAGGGAGACAGGCAGCCTTTGATGCCTGGGAACGCAGGTGTGCTGTCTCACCCAGACTCTCTACCATACATAGAAACCAGACAGTGAATGGGTTAACTAATGGCCACCCTTCTGGCTGATATCGGTAATTGGCACGCCTGATCACTGCCCCAGGAAGAATGGGGAACCCCCGCCCATCACCTCCAAGGGTGCCCAATTGTCCACAATTCACAGGTGAGAATTGAGCCTTGCACCTTCCCAGGGAAACCTGGGGTTCAAACACATTCCTCCCCAATTGGCCACTTGAGACCAGGAAGAAGCCTACGTGACCAAAGGGGTATAAAGAGGGGTTTGGCAGCCCACCCCCTTTGAGCTCCAATCACCTACACCTGCTGGCCAGGTCCAGTATTGACTCCCGAGACTGGGGACACCTGGTTCGTATCTACTTCTTCCCGAGGGATTGAGAAAAAGATTCTGGGTCACACCGGATCTATGAGGCAGGGGTAAGAATTACACCTGTATTACACTTCTTTCCTATAGGAATTGAGGGAAAGACACTGCTTCCACCAGGTCTAAGAGGCAGGGGTGAAAATCACACCTGCAACGTGCCTTTCTTATGTACACATTACTTATATTAGTTTAAGCTAGCTAGTTTGTCTAAAACTTTTCTTAAGTTATATTGTTTCTATCTTTGTGTAAATAAAAGGTAATTGTTAAAGCCTCTAATAAGTGTAATTTTCCTCTTGCTGCTGTACCTGAACTAAACGCAAACCAAAGAACCCAGCCTGCCCTGGCTGCTTAGCATAGCTGCTGGTGCGGCATCACCCCCTTTGCCCCACCGGACCTTTAGCTGGCACCTGGGCATCGGCTCACACTGCTGTGAACTGCACAACCCTGTGGAGAGCAAGCAGGAGCTCTTTGTGGCACACTGGGCAGCCAAGGCCGTGCCGCACTATGAGCAGCCAGGTGTGGTCCCGTGTCGCCAGGTGCACCGGGATGGGGCTCGCGTGAAGGAGACCCTCCAGGAGACCTTTGCCTCGGGGCCCCCATGACCTGGCCCAGCTCACTCCATGCAACCCACCCACCCCCGTTCTCACCCCTGTCCCACCACCACACCCCTTGCCATCCCCACCCAAGGCAGGACCCATAGCACTGTTAAATAAATTCAACTGCTATGTTTGGAACATAAAGAATGTGTAACTATTACAGGGAGAGGGTGGGGGTGAACTATTTACATGGGGAGGTGGGGGGCCTCAATCCTCCTTCGGAGTGGCTGGTCGGGAGCCACGACGGCCCCTGGAGTCACGACTGCCCTGGGTCCAGGGACCACGGCGGGGCCAAGATGGGGCAGGTGAAACAGGGAGGTAGGGCTGGACTGGGGTATCTAGGGGCTCAGACTCGTCGGGAGGAGGGGTGAAGCCATGGACAGGCAGGGTTCGCCTGGCCACAGCCAGCGCGCCAGCTCCTGCCACTCAGCCAGGGTCAAGTCAGCTGGGAGCAGAGCTGCGAGGGCTGGGGGGGCGGAAGGGATGCAGGGAAGGCTAGGGAACAGGGAGGAACTGAGGAAGAGGGGGGTGGTGGGGAAGAGGGGGAGGCTGGGGCAGAAGGAGGTGGTGGGGAGGAGGAGGGTACTGGGGACGAAGGGGGGCTGGGGCAGAGGAGGGTGCTGTGGGAAAGGCCATCCATGGGGCGGGTGGCTGGGCCAGGTGGTTGGCGATGGCGTGGGTCAGGGTGTCGAGATACCCAGCCACCCGGTCCCAGGCCACCTGCTCCATGGAGAGCCATTCCCGCAGCAAGTGGTTCTGCTCCCACCATGCAGCCATGGGGCTGCTGCCAGATCATCTGCCCAGCTGTGGAGACTCCTCCCACCATGGTGCCTGGTTTGGAGAGGCATCACTCCCTTGCCCTCCTCTGCTGCTGTGGGGCTACCAGGCACATCCAGGGGGCTGGGGTGGCTGGCAGATGCCGAGGCTGTGAAGACATAAGGTGAGAGGGTGGTGCCCCGTCAGTAATAGGCCAGCGGCCTTGTTGCCACCGCCATCCCACCCTGCTTGTGGTGAGGGGCTCTGAGGGCAGCCCGTCTTCTCTGGGGTCCATCAACGCAGGGCTGTTAGAGTGGCTGCCCCAGCCCTCCTGGGCTTCTGACCCTCATGGCAGCCCATGGCCCCATGCATCCCCCACCCCCAGCAACGATGATGGCTATCCCCAGGTCCCTGGCCTGTGGCCATGTGCCCAGGCCTATACCGGCTGCATCGGGGACCGCCCTCTCCCCCACATGACCAAGGCACCCCACACCTGGTCCTACCTCAGGTTCCTTGGGTGGTTCAGGGGAGGCCTGGGTGGAGGTAGCCTGGCTAGGGACCTTGGAGGGCTTGGCCATGCACAGCAGACCTTCGCTTCTGCTGTCACTGTCCCTGGTGCCAGCAGATATTTCGGGGACTGCTGTAGGGGGGCCATCAAGGGTCCTGGCTGGGGCTCCTCGCCCTGCCCCTCTGGTTCCGCCATGTCCAGGGTCTCCTTGAGTGGTGCAGCCTTGCTGGGTCCCAGCAGCTGGTGGAGCTCCCTGAAGTGGGGCAGGTGGCCGGTGCTGCCCAACTGCCTGCCTGAGTCCTTTGCTCGGGCATAGCCCTGCTGCAGCTCCTTGACTTTGGAGTGGACCTGGTCGGGGGTCCAGAGGGGTGCCCCCTTGCGGCGAGGATGCTGGCGAGGTGGGCAAAGGCATCCCCATTTCTCTTCCACCCCTCCATCTTGAGCAGGGTGTCCTCCGCCCGCCAGACAGCCAGCAGGTCCCAGACTTGAGCTTCCAGCCAGAGGGCCCCCCCTCCTCTTTGGGGGCTGCCCGGAGCCCTGAGAGCCCTGTCACCAGGGATCCTGGAGGTCTTGGCTGCTGTCATTGGTCTGGCCCTGGTGGGGTGTCGCTTTCTGGGGGAGCTAGGGAATGTCGTCTGGCCACCTCATGCTCCTACTTCTGCCAGCACACTCTCAGCTTCCCGCACGGGATTTCTGTGCCTCTGCAGCTTTAAGGCACCCACAGCTGACAGCCATAGAGCTCTGGCTGCTGGTGGGAGGGGCCAGCTCTGTGAAGGACTTTTCATTTCCAATCACAGCCAGGGAGCGGCTACACCCATTTAATTTCGAAATTAACATCGAAAGGAGGTGTTATTCCCAACACGGGAGTGGAATAACTATTTCTAAATGAACACCTTTAATTTCTACATTAATTTCGAAATGAGCAGTTGCTGTGTAGTCGCTCTCCTGCTCATTTCGAAAATGCCCCTTACTTTGAAATAATTTTCAAAATGAGCTGCTAGTGTGGCCACAGCCTTCCAGTAATTGTATCTCTGCACTTTTGGGAGCCAGTGTAATACAAGACTCTAGGTAGTAAAGCAAGGAGACTATCTGTGTTCTCAGTGCCCAGGCAGCATGGAGACTGAAGAAGGCTGAGGAATTGTGTGTGGGTGGATGAGCACAGGGTGTGATACTGAGAGAAAGTCAACTGTGACCAACGAGAATTGCAGTCAGATGCTACAATAACTTGCTTTCAATTGTCTTAATATATGTAGATATGCAAAGTTCTGTGATGTGAATCTTAAGTCTTTCCAAAAGCCCTGAAAGTACTAACTCAATTTATAGCTTGCCTGAAATGAAATTCTCTCCATCACTTTTATGGAAATACTGAAGATGAAATCACTCCCACAGAATGTTGAAAGCAGTGTGCACTCTGGTGTAACACTAAATCACATTGTTCAAACACAGAAGAAATATTCACTCCAAGGTCTAATGTGTCATACCATATTTAAGAGCTACCACCATAGAGGAGATTGGGTTGGATTAGTAAATTGAAGAACTTGATGCAAGGGACATAATTTAAAATAGAGTGAAGATTCTTATTAAATTCTTTTCAGGTTAAGAATTATGGGCTTTTGTATTTTTCATCTGTATTTTTGTGGGATAGATACAATTCAAACGTTAGCATTTCTGTTACTGATACCCTGCTGCTATTTAGTATGACTGTAAAAATTATGATCATTTTTCCAGGTTTAAATATCTCCTTTAATAGCCTTTACTAGAAAGAAAGCAATAATTTTTTCTATCACTAATTACCCCCTTGCCAAATCTGTGTTTTTAGAAGATGTCATTTCAAGCTTTTCAGAAATTGCCACTGCTTAGTATCTGATGAGCTGTGTCAACTGCAACCTGTGCAGTCAATTAAGAGACCAAAAAAATAAAACAGACCCAACTTTGTATGAACCTCCTTCTAATCACAGAGTTGGCATGAAATGCTACTGAATCACATACTTTGGACTAGTGCCAACTCTGACAACACTCAGGCTACTTCTCCACATGCTCCACCCTTTCGGAAGGGGCATGTAAGCCGAGGTCAAAAATGCTAATGAGGCACTGATGTGAATATTCAGTGCCTCATTTGCATAATGACAGCCATGTGCCATGTCAAAAGTGCTGCTTTTGAATTGCAAACTAGCCATGTAGATGGGGCTACTTCAAAAGGAAACCCATCTACACAGCTAGTTTACAATTCAAAAGCAGCGCTTTTGAGGCTCTCGGGGCCATCATGCAAACGAAGCACTCTAAATATTCATATCAGTGCCTCATTTACATTTTTGACCCGCTTCATTTACATGCCCCTTCTGAAAGGGAAGGTCAGGTGTAGACATAGCCTCAGTCTCCCAACAAGGGAGGATTGGAAATGCGAATGAGTCTACCATGGTAGCATATTTAACTCTTGAATTACGGAGGCTTCCATCACATTAAAAGCTCTGTTCACAAAATGTAAGCCCGCTGTTCAGATACAGAGTTGGGTATGTCTTCACATGGAGCTGGAAGTGTAATTTCCAGTTTGAAGAGACAGACACATTAGCTCTGATCAAGCCAGCATGCTAAATATGAGTAGTTTTATCCACCTAAGCAGGAGGAGGAGCTTACCACCCTGAGTATGTAGTTATGCTCTCAGACAGGATCATATTCGGAGCAGCTAGTGTCTCATGCCCCCATGATTATACATCTATTTTTAGCATGTTAGCTTGGATACATATCTTCAAGCCAGGAAGGACCCCTCCAATCACAGTGAACACAGACTGTCCAAAAGAATTCAGGGCAAAGTAAAACACCCAGATGTCACAGCATACAATCTTTAAGAGAAAAAATATTGGTTTTTAGTAAAAGGAACTAAAAGACAAAGGCAAAATATGAAAGCAAATTAAGTGACCATGAAAGTTTGTGAAAAAAGATGCACAAGGCATGAGGCAACCATGAAACACTGTATATATCCCCCTCCATGCCTCCCATCACAGCACACCTGGAAAGAGATACAGCTATATAGACTACGTCAATTTCTCTGACAGCATACCTGCCGACTGGATATGATTCACATCACCAACTTCTAATGACTTTTCAGCAAAGTCTTAAGAATTCAGTAGCAAATCATAGCTACTAGAGAGAGAGATCTGTGATTTGTCACATTGGGAGTTCATCAAAATGAAAAATCAATAGACAATAGGTAGTAAGAAGATGAGTGAATTTCTGTGCACTCAAACTCAAAACGCGCAAATGCAAATGAGCAGATTCCGCATCCACAAGGGACCACTGTAGTCATCTAATTTGACCTTCTGTACAACTGAGGCCATAGACGTTCCTCCCAAAATAACACCTAGAGCCTATCTTTTAGAAGAATCCAGTGTAAGGTGGTTTCATTGCCTCTGCCTGCATCATCTGATGAACTAGATTTCAAAATCCGAGCAGGACCATCTATAACGGGGCGGGCAAAATCCTGCCCATGAGCCCAACCTGGCCCATGGCCAGAAGGTGCCTTGGCAGGCTCCCTGCCTCCCCGCCCTTGAACACTACTCAAAGTAGCCAGTTGCAGGGGTCATGTGCTCTTTGCGTACCATGCACCGTGGGGTTGGGGAGGGCCTCGCATATTGCCTGCACCAGCCTATGGAAGCTGCCTGGGCTGTGCTTGTGGTGCAGACAACATGTGGAGGGCCCTCCTCACCCCCCAAAAGGCAACCGGTTCATAAAGAGCAAAGGGCACATGATTCCCCCACAGTGCTCTGCTTTGAGCTGCGTGCTGGGGGCGTGGCAGGCAGGGACTCTATCTGTGGGGCCTGCTGGCCCCTCCCAGCCTCAGCCTGCATCAAGCATTAGTTTATATCTTGCATAAGACATGGGCATGTCAAATGAGAGCTTATCTGAGTGTTGAAAAAAGTCTTTCCTATTTGGCCTGGCTTCTTTTAAACGTTTATTTTAATTACAGACTGATGACAACCAAGAAAAGTTCAGCCAGGATTGGCAGTCACAAAGCCAGTCTATTGCTTAGCTCATGCCATTAGAAGACCCAAAGCAAAGTAAAAGGCCTTCCACAATTTCTTGTTTCAAGCTTTGCTGTGTCAACCCCAAGCTAAAAAAAAGGAAATTCCATACCAAGGACATGGGTGAGGGGAACAGGTGAACAAAGGTGGTGTGGTTATGTGCCTACGGAGCTGGCGGATGATGGCGGTTTCCTCTTAAACAAAAGGCCACTGATGATGTGAGCAAGCCAAGACTGCAATTATGGGGAGGGAAGACACTCCGATTCCTGAGAGGGATCAAATTAATGAGCACACAGATGTTTTTATAGCACACGCTCTAACTTTGAACATAAGTAGCGAATATCACTCTAGAAGTCAAGCTTCCCATTGTGAGGTGAGGCACTTCAGCCAAGATACCTGCAGCTCTGGCTATACTGTCTGAACAAATTCAGCAGAAATTTAATTTGTGGTCCAACTGAACCTATTTACAACAGTTTTTTCCCCAGCAACAGATCACACTTTAATCCTTTGTCCACATCCCCCAAACTCAGACCTCACCATGGCAGACCTTGCAAGCTCTGCTCTGAATGACTTCACAACAGGAGTTGAGTGCACGACACAGGTCTGGGTTCCAAAGAAGCATTTTCTTTGCAGTGCTTGAATGTAGAGATGTCTTCTGTGGTGAACCTGCACACTAGTACCATTTGTTTTTAAATACACACAACAGGAAGGTGCAGAACATGCTGGGTCTGAACATTTATTTATGATCGCTTCTACTGAAGTAGTTTTCAGTTTTGTGGAATGCATGGCAAAATTCTCTCAGCCTTTCCCTGGCCCACTGTAGACTTACAAACATTTCATATATACTCCAGTTTACAGTATGGAATTTGTTCTTGCGATGCACACACACAGAAATCAGTAAAACTGATAGGAGCTGCACAGTTCAGTGGACAAGAGGGGCACGAACCCAAATCTGAGTGCATCTAAAGCTTACTAATGATGCTAGTAAGATATGTCATCTTCACAGTGTCAGACAGAAGAATTATGGAACACTGAGAAGCATGATTAGTTACATCAGTGACTCAATGTAACCTTCACATTCTTAGTCTAATCTTGTCCCTGTTCACACGAGTCACAAGCCAATCAAAACACATTCTTGCTTCTTTCCAGGTAGAATTTAAGGACTCGGGTAATGTTCCAAGCATGCTGGAAGGGCATTGTCGTTTGAGAAATGACAAAAAATATGTAAATATTAACCTTTTGATTAAAGAGCAACTGAGATCATCTCGCAGAGCACAAACTGCCACCTCACTGACCTTACTAGCCTGACTTGTGGCAGGCAACAAAAAACAGAACACTAACCAAAGGGAAAACAGAGCACAAGCAGAGGCTGGCTGCAAGTTTTAAATGGCTATGCTGTGGGGACACTGCCCCGTTTTGCTCAGTGTGTATTTTTTTAAGATACTATATGTATGCTGCTACTCATTTGGGATGAACAGACCTAGTGACTCCTCTCTGACAATTCACTCACTTGTGCTTTAGTAATCTTCCTGTTTCAGGACACCATAGTGCTTCAGTCAGAAGGAAAGCAGAAACCCCCCTTCCCCCCCCCCACCCCGAGGCTGGAAGAGACCCCAGGAAGTCACCACATCCAGCCACCTGCCCTAGCAGGACCAGCCCTATCTAAATCATCCCAGCTAGGATCTTGTCAAGCCACGACTTAAAACCTACAGGGATGAGATTCTACCACCTCCCTAGGTAATCCATTCTAGTGCTTCACCACCCTCCTAGTGAAGTAGTTTTTCCTAATATCCAACTGAGACCTTCCCCACTGCAACTTGAGATCATTGGTCCTCATTCTGCCATCTATCACTACTGAGAACAGTTACTATCCATCCTTTTTGGAATCTCCTCCCTTCAGCTAGTTGAAGGCTGCTATCAAATCTCCATTCACTCTTCTCTTCTGCAGTCAAATCCTTCAGCCTCTCCTTATAGGTCACATGTTCCAGCCTGATCATTTTCATTGCCCTCCACTGGACCCTCTCTAATGCATCCACATCCTTTCAGTAGTGGAAGCCCAAGAATTAGACCCAATACTGTAGATGTGGCCTCAATGGTGCCAAATAAAGGAGAATAATCACTTCTCTAGATTTGCTGGAAATCCTAATGCACCCTAATAAGCCATTAGCCTTATTGGCTACAAGTCCACGCTGTTGACTCATATCCAGCTTCTCATCCACTGTAATGCCCAAGTCCTTTTCTGCCAAATTGCTGCTTAGCCCAGTCAGTCTCCAGCCTGTAACAATGCCTGGGATTCTTCCATCCCAAGTGCAGGACTCCGCACTTGCCCCTGTTGGGCAGAAAGAAATCTAATGAGGTTCAATCTTCCAGTTTGCTTAAGTCACTCTGCACCCTATCCCCCTACCTCCAACATTTCTACCTTTACTCCTAGCTCAGTGTCAAACTTGCTGCAGGTGCATTCCAGCCCCCTCATCCAGGTCATTAATAAAGATGTGGAACAAAACCAGCCCTAGAACCGATACCTGGGGCATTCTGCTTGAAACTGAACACCAACTAGACATCAAGCCTTGATCACTACCCACTGTGTCTGACAATCTAGCCAGCTTTTCTATCGACCTTACAGTCCATTTACCCAATCCATACTTCCTTAACTTGCTGGCAAGCATGTGGGAGACTGTATCAAAAGCTTTGCTTAAGTCAAAGCGTAACACATCTGCTGACTTCCCATGTTCACAGATCCTGTTACCTCATCATAGAAGACAATTAGGTTGGCCAGGCTCCTGGTGAATGCATGTTGACTATTCCTGATCGCTTTCCTCTCTTCCAAGTGCTTCAAAATGGATTCCTTGATGATCCTTTTCTTGATTTTTTCCAGGGAGCTGGGTGAGGCTCACCAGTCTGTAGAGTTCCTTGGATTATCCTTCATTTTTAAAGTTTGGCACTACAGTTTCCTTTTCCCAATTGTCCAGGACCCTCCCTCAACTTCCATGAGTTTTCAAAAATAACGGCCAAAGGCTCCGCAGTGATATCTGCCAACTCCCTCAGCACCTTTGGATGCATTAAATTCAGGCCCATGGATTTGCACATATCCAGCTTTTCCTAAATAGTTCTTAATCTTTTCTTTCTCCATTGACAGCTGCCCTCCTCCTCCTATTCTGTGTTGCCTAGTGCAGCACTCTGGGAGCTGATCTTTTCTGTGAAGATAGAGGCAAACAAGGCATTACCTCAGCTTTTCCCACATCAGCTGTCACTAGGTTACCTCCCTCATCCAGCAAGAGTCTCACACCCTCCCCAATCTTTCTTGTTATTTTTCTCATCCTTTGCTAGCTGCAATTCCAATTGCACTTTGGCCTTCCTGATTACACCCTTGAATTTTTGAGCAATATATTTATACTCCTCCTAATTATCTGTTCAAGTTTTCACTTCTTGTAAGATTCCTTTCTGTGTTTAAGCTCACCAAGGATTTCACTGCTGAGCCAAGCTGGTTACCTACCATATTTGCTTTTCTTACTGAGCATCAGGATGGATCATTCCTGTGCCTTCAATTAGGCTTCTTAAGCTTTCTTGTTCTTCATGTTAGCATCCCAGGGGATCCTGCCCATCAGCTCTCTGAGGGAGTCAGTCTGTTTTTCTGAAGTCCAGGGGTATATTTTGCTGCTTTCTTTCTTTCATCAGGATCCTGAAATCGGCCATTTCATGACGACTGCTTCCTAGGCTGCCCCCCTACATCTAATTCCTCCCTTATTGTGAGCAGCAGGCCAAGATGTGCATGACCCTTCGTGGGTTCCCTCAGCACTTGCACCAGGAAGTTATCTCCCAACGCTCTTCAAAAACTTCCTGGATTGACTGGGTACTGCTATATTCACCTCCCAACAGATGTTAGGGTGATTAAAGTCCCCATTGCAATGAGGGCCTGTGCTCTGGAAGCTTCTCTTATTTGTCGGAAGAAAGATTTGTGTACCTCATCTACCTGACCTGGTGGCTTATAGCAGACACCAACCACAATATCAGCTCTGTTGCTCCTGCCTCTAAGTTTAACCCAAAGACTCTCAACAGGCTTTTCTCCCTCTATATACTATAGCTCTAAGCAATCATACTGGTGTGTTACATATAGTACTCCCTCATGACTTATTTATCTCTATTGTCTAACCTTGGCCCTCAACTGTCTTTTCTTCTGACACTTCCCATGCATGCTGTTCTCACTGCTGGTATTATGCCAGCTCTATTGAAATCTTTCGTCTGTCCTCATATAATCACCTTGTCACAAATCACTTTTATCCACATAAAATCTACTCATCAACACAGGAGAATGTTACTGCCCTTTTACAACCCACCCCCTTATCCACAAAGAATTCAGCTGGATCATCATTAATTTTAGATTCACATTCAAAATTGCCAACTTGTTTTTTAAAACCCTCCACTGTATCTTTTGCTAAGACGTACCTTGTAGGCTTTCTTTATTCGTTCCCTTCCATGCTACAGCTGTTTGCTCAGCATCAGCACAATAGTCACACAGTTGAGTCAGTATAGGTAGAAGACAAGCTCTGTTTCCAGGCATCTAGAAGATAATACTTTCCACCTCAAGTCTCCATCTTATTCCAGTTCTTTATTGTCTTCACACTTGTGCTCCACGGTCTTTTTTTTCCCCCTCCCATGCTGCTTTTGGTCTTTTAAAAAAAATGTGTAACTATTTAACTCAAGGTTTTTGTATAGGAAATGGTATTCAGAATAATGTGGTACCATAACACGATACTTCATCAGATCTTTGATTTTAGATTACTTTACACAATAATTAATGCAAAGGTGCCCACGCTTTGCAACAAGAAAGACTGTACTAGCAGTTTGCCAGTTGCCTGACAACCGTACATAATTTGAATATCAATTTATATATAACACATACTATAGTTAAAACTAAAAAAAATGTTTTCCATTCCAACACTGAATTTTCACATGCTCTAACTTTCCCAATCTTTCTCCTTTTTGGATGAAAATTTCCACATTTGATCTCTATCTGAAGGCCAATTGTTCTGAAACGTTTCAGCTAAATCTGCTCAGCCCTTTAGGTTTTCTGAGCATAAGACCCACCTACTATATCCTGCCCCCACAAAAAAAAAGGCCCAACAAACATTGTGTTCCCATAAGGATAACATCAGATGAATTCAAACTCCCGACTTGCTTGTTAAAGCATGCTGACAACCCAAACAGAGGCTTAGCTAAATTTGCTGACACCCCAAACGAAGGCTTAGCTAAATTTGGTAAAAAAAATTATGGTTTAAGAGTAACCAGACTTGAAAGTATAGGACTGATTAAATAGAAGCTTCTACTAAGCTGTTGGCTGTCCACACTCATGCGCACAAACAGCTATTTGGTTACAGGATTTTGAAAGACCAGATGGAGAAGTAGGATAATGTCAGCCTCACTAATTGAAGGATGGAGGCACTTTTAAGGGCACCCAATTTGCTTAGGTCTGGAGTAAGGTGCCTACTTACAGCACCACTGTAGCTCCAAAAGCACACTAACTGCACTAGCATTGACAAAGAGCCATTATAACTTACCTGAACAACCTAGAAAGTTCAATGGTGAAGTGTTCAATGCATAGTGAGTGAGTCAGTATAGGGTGTAAAATGTGCCAGATGATTAGCTCTGCTCTGAAGTTGTAGGTATGTTCAATTTTTACACAACCAGAATCTTCCCCATGACATGTCAAGGTTACAGGACAAGCTGGATCTGTCCTGTTAGTGGTCCTTTTTGAGTGTACCCCCGCTCGTGCTTTTATCTGTCCTGAGGTTGAATTCTTCAGTTCTCCCACTAGTAAACCAAGTTCTGAGCAACAGCACCATGTAAGCTCTCTTACAAACAGCACCGAATGAATTCTGGCACCTGTGGTTTTTCCTTTCTGGGGCCTAGTATTCTACAATGACAAGAGCCCTCTCTAAACCAAAGTACTGGTTGTTTTACAATAGGAACAAAGTCATTTTGAGAAGACAAATTACAAACCAGTCTGTATACATCTTTCTTAACCAAAGACTGATGGCAAACTAGGCAGGTCTAACTTCTTCAGACATCCTCAGGAGTGTTTTATATTTCAGCCTGTTTCAACCAAACACCTGCACTTGTTGAGAGCACATATCTTTTTTCAACTCCCACTTGGGCCATCCTAGATTAAATTAGTTTTGCAGTTTGCCGGGAGAAGGTAAAAATCTTCAAATGTAACAGTTTGGGCACTGTCCCTTAACAAGTCTGAAGGGTTTGATATGGGGTGGTTTATTTTGAGCCATTCTTCCTTTCATGCTTTTTTTTCTAGATAGCCCTATATTAACCTAAACCAGTAAACATCCCAGGTCAATATGCAGAATTCATGAATTATCATCATACAGCTCCAAATTTATCACGTGTGACAAACTCCACAGAACTGAAATCCTCTACGGCTCCTTTTCTTCACAGATTAAATTCAGATAAACTGCAGGGAACACATCACAACTCTGTGTAACAATTTGAATTAATCAGGGTTCAGATAATTGAGGTTTCACTATGATGAATAAAAAAATGTATATATTCTGCCTGTGGAGCCTATGATGATTTTGTCCTGTGGAATCTGAATACCTGTGGTATTAGAAAGTCCAAAGAAGTTAAATGTAAAACAAACAAAAACACACCCCTATAACTAATGCAACATTATGATTGTAAAGTCAAGCTCTCAAGTCAGAAAATTCCAAAAGCTAAGATTTCCCCTGCAAAACGAAGCCATGCTACACAGAAAAACTACTTTTTTATTTCTAGTTTGCAGGTTAAAAACAAGTGTTATTCTTTTGTACAAATGAATGTAGTAGGACATGCAAAATGAATTACTTAATATTGAGTGTTTAGAAAATCTTGGTGGGAAAACCATGGAAAATGCCAGTCAAAATCTGGCCAACAAATAAGGAAATGCCAACCTAGAGAGTTAAAATTTGCTTTTATTTTTCTTTAGAAGAGAATTCTATGCAAAGTTGTATGCCTTGATTTCATAAGATATTTTTCCAATACGCAAGGTTTTCAAAAGTTTGTCAGAGCACAAACAGAGTCAGGGCATCTGCTATTGTGGGAGATCATATGAAATATCAGATTTTTTTCTTTAATTATTGTACTCTTGAAGAGCCTGTGCCATGAAGAGTTTGCCCAGGTTCTGTGCAGTAAACTCCTTGATATTCTGGCTATACGTATTAATCTGACCTGTCAACAGGAAAAAAAATCTGATCATAATTTGAAAAAAATAAAGAGCATTTATTATTACAATATACTACTTATTTCAGGTAGGTTAGCATCCTGTATGATTTAACTGTGTGTAGGCTTAGGGCTTTGAAAGAATCTTGAAATACACAAATAGAGTCAGGAAGAACACTAAATCAAGTAAGCAGAATGGATAAGTTACTATGCATTGCAATGAATTACTCTTGCAAGACAAATCCAATTTTAATTCCAATAAAGTACTATGAGACGAAACTTCTGAAAAAATAGCTGAAGAACAGAATGGAAACCATTCATGGTGCTGTGCTGGATGCTTACCCACATCAATTGACAATTTGAATTCAGAAGCGCTAAAATCAAGGTTAGGCTAAATTTCAGTTTCACTCTTTTGCATCTGCTATCCCAGTTAGTTTTTAAAAAAGTTCCACTATTAGATAAAAGATGCCCTCATCTGACATTTCGTTGGCCACTTATTTATTTCACTTTATTAGCAAGTACAGAAATCCACAGGCCATGAAGAATTGTCAGTGCTGTATACCTCAAACAACTCCATGAAACTATTTTCATACAAGTGCCGCTACAAGTTAGTTAGGAACAGCAAAACATGAAGCGGGTTTTATCAAAATTAAACTGTTTAGCAGACTGGTACACTTTCAGTGTAATGCTCTATTTAAAAAGTTTTTAAATACCCCAGAAACAAAACAGTTAAAGAGATAAAGAAAAAATATTAACTCCATATGAATTAAGAAAGTGGGTGCTTTTAATTCTTCATCAACTATGCTAAAGAGAACAAAATGGAGGACGTGTTTTGGCTGAAGGCTGTTTTTGTTTTGGAGTATGATCGTTTTCACTTTCCCCTCTTGCTGAAGATTGAGCCATAACCCACACATCATAAAAGCATGCATACGTACTTTCTTGATTACATTTCATAAAACTATGTTCGTATGTATTTTTGGTAGTATTGTGCTACTTTGAAAAATGATTATCCAAGGGAAAGTGTACCAAGACAACCCTCAGAATTCAGAAAGACGTCAGAAGGATTAATAAACCAGGACACTCATTGTTTTAAAACTATGCTATAAAAGTGATTCATGAAAGTTTGTTATTTCCCTCATTTGAATTGTCTCAAACAAGGCAAAGAGCCAATTCTTTTAATTTTGTTTTTGTGTGATCAGTTACTAGCTCATTCCTTCCACTGCACCAGACAACACAGGGCTTTATTTTAATTCTCTTTCTCTCTGTATACGGTGCGTGTTAAAATCTTCCAAATGACATGAGAATTCAAATGATCAGGGAGTTAATATATTGGAGTGCTTTTCAATCAGATGTCATCCAGCTAGTAGTCATAGTAAATTGGCTTAAGAAGCAGAAGAAACTGAAATACAATCTTCATCTTAAAGGTAAGTAATTCACTTTCCCATCATGTCTTTCATCTCCGGATTCTTTGGGGCTGAGGTGGGGGAGGATTTGGGTTCTGTGTTTCTGCTCCTGTACTGCATCTCTGGTGTGTACCGTGCATGACATACCAAGGCTAGGAAATAGGAGACGACCTGGCACCAGTGTGGAAATCAGCAGCTGCACAAGAGGAAAGGCTGCACATATAGGGAAAACCTATGCTGTTTCTACAAACTTCTTCAGTAACCTTGGGACTGGGAGAGAAAATGAAACAGTTCTTCACCTAGAGCTCCACCTGGACAGAGATAAAAGCCCATGATCCCCATCATCCACATGAATTTAAAGCTCAATTCTACAAGCTGGCTTTATGTCCCTATTTCAATTTAGTACAGTAACTACCTTCAAAAACTTAAGCAACAATTTTTCATCAGTATTTGTTATATTTCTTAGGTATCTCCCTAGAGAGACTAAGCAAAGGGAAAGTGAAAACACAGATATCATATGACATCATATGCACAGTGAAAGCAGGATATTAAAGATAACTATATTTTTTCCTGTGGCTATGACAGATCTGAGAATATGGGCTACCAAACGAGAAAGATCTCTGGAACCATTACCTGCAATAAGCAGTGAATCCATTCTGGCAGGGGGCTGTGGTGGTTTGAAAAGTTTACTCATATCTTCTTCAGGAAGGGGAGGCTCTCCTCGACTCTGTCGTTGTAAGTTTTCTTGCTGACGTCTCTGCTGGTACTGGAAACAAAGACAGATTTTGGTAGTACTCTTAACACAAGCACAGCTCACTAAAAAGAAGCTTGTCAGGCACAGCCAGCAAGGAAATTAAAGGAGTAAGTTCACCCATATGTGATTTTTATTTAACAAAACCTGTCCAAACCCCCAAAAGTACATAACAAAATTAACAACACTTAACACATCTATACAAACACACAGCCTGTGTCTACACTTACCCCCACTTTCAAAAGGGGGATGCTAATGAGACACTTTGGGATACGCTAATGAGGTGTTACAATGAATATGCAGCATCTCATTAGCATAACGGCAGTCGCAGCACTTCATATTTGGCTATAGGAATAATGGGATTTTGAAATGTGCAGGGTCAAGGAGCTCATGTAGACGAGCCGCACATGATCGAAAGAGGCACTTTCGAAGTGCTGTGGCTGCTGTTATGATAATGAGGCGCTGCATATTCATTGCAGTGTCTCATTAACATATCCAAAGTGTCTCATTAGCATTCTCCTTTCGAAAGGGGAGAAGGTTAGCATAGACATAGCCACAATGTTTTAAAGATAGAAAAAAATTTAAGAGTTCAAATTTTTGTATGCAGAAAGATGTACTGTAACTTTCTGGATTGGAAGGGGGTTAATAACCATTTTTAGTGAAGCTAAGTCAGAGTATATCTGATAGAAAGTATGGAACAGAAGACTCAATTTTCCCAATCAAATGAGAGGCTAGAACTTAAGAGTACACAGGAAGACAACTGCCATAAGTAATTTTATATAGCAGACAAAAATAAATACAAATTTAGAAATTCCCATGTCCTACGTCAACCAATGTTTTTTCGGAAGGGGAAAACATCTCCTTAATAATGTTCTCTTCAGTGAAGAGTGAGAACCATGAATTAATGATGAAGAGTTAGTTAGAACAAGTTATTGTCCATTAGTATATCTCAAGCTTTATTAGTTCTTTTATCCATTATGAGTGCTTGGGTATGTTGTCACTTAAAAGTCATTATTATATGGGCCCTTAAAAGGAAGAATTAAAGTAATTTGACTAATGTTATTAAAGAAGGTGTTTACAGCTTGCTCTTATAGATTTGCCTTTTTCAATTCTATTTTTACAGTGTTTTTAAATACAGTGAAGCAAGACCACTTTTTCAGGCCTTACTTTATATTTATGTTTTTACAAAAATGGAGCTTAAATTAAACCATAAAGAAATGATACACTGACATTTAAATATAAATGCATAGTTTAGAAACAATTTAATGTATTTTGCATGACACTATACACATAACAACAAATGCTGGGATTAGCTAGATATATGTAGATAGTAAAGGCATAAGTTTTAGTTTGTATCTTGATCACTTAAACTCATAGGAAATATCTTTAAATTTGAAGGCCAAAACTCACATATGGTATCTTTATCTAATACATCAGCACAGGAATACCTGAATGAATTTCAGTACACCATCAGGTACAAAACATTCTCAATCAACAATATTTCAGCAGCAATGACAAATGTGGCCATTGTCTTCTTTAATGTTACTTACTCATATTTCTGTGCATGACAGGGTTATATTACATTATACCATCCACTTCTTATCAGCTTGTTTCTTACCAATATTGCTTCCTTTTAATCACAACTGCTCCATTTTTCAAGGAAGTACAGATTGCTAACTACACTGCAATGATCCACTCATAAAGGAATTAAAGTTAGTAAAGAAATGAGGTGCAATATCTTGGGACCTATTTCATTTGGCTTTTCCAAGTAAATTCATCTTTGCTTTATTCAAATAACCTTGGCAATACAAAGGAAATACAGTTTGTCATTTGATATTACCATCTCTGTTCTAAATTGGCAGAGGTTTGTGCCAGGAATTTCAAATAATACATAGAAAGCTTGCTTTCTAAACAAAACTTTCTATCAGCGGTTCTCAAACTTTTGAGTTAGTGACCCCTTTCACACAACAAGCCTTTGAGTGTGACCTTCCTTATATTAAAACACTTTAAAAATATACTTGATATCATTATACATGCTGGAGGCTGACAGCTCATGGCCCCTTGAAGGGTTTGACCGCCAGTTTAGAGAATCTGGGCACTCTATGCAGCAGGTGATATGCAGGGAGCTTCTAAAGGTTAGTTTGGTATTAAACATTGCATTACATGATGCTTCATCCTCATTCTGTGTGGAAGAGTGGTGGAGAAGAAAGGAGGAAGGGCTTTAATTCAGCTTCTCTCAGTTACCAACCTGGTGTTTCTGCTGCTGCTGCTTGCTTACGTTTCTCAGGTAAGTGTTGTATTTAACTATATCCTGGCTCATTTCATCCACTCTGTCCATCAGCAATTGCAGACTCTTCCCCAGGTGATTACTGAAATACAAGAATAATTTGTTATTCCTAAAGTTCACAAGAAAAATATTGTAAAACTCAAATGCATTAGAAGTCACTTGACCGCTGTTCATTTATTGTTTAAAGACTTGTCCACTAGAAAGTCTGCTACTTACCACCCTGTCTGTTTTACCCTTTTTCTTTAAAATAAGCAAATTGGAGAGGGGAAGTTACTGCTAGTTAAAGTCCAGTCCTGGTATAGCCACATATTGAGCTAGTAGTTATTTGGCTTCCATCACCATAATATCCAAGCATCTAATGATCCAAGCTTTCTGGACATCCATACTTAGTAGTTAAGAGGGAGCTTCAGCTGGAGTTGTGGGACGGCTCCCTCACATAGCTCCGTAAAGAGAAGTTACTCACTTGTAGTAACTATGATCCTTCGAGATGTGTCCCCGTGGGTGCTCCACAGTAGGTGTCGGGCTCGCCCCGGCGCCACAGATCGGAATTCTTCAAGCAGTTTCCTCTGGATCGCGCATGCGCTGATGCGCAGCGCTCCCTCGCGCGCCCTCAGTCATGTGCGCGATCCGGTCCCCGCCAGTTCCTTGACCAACCGCCCCGGATGCTCCTGAAAAACACCGGACAGAGATCCGAAGTGGGGAGGACAGGCGGATAGAGGAGAACCCACAGGGACACATCTCGAAGAACCATCGTTACTACAAGTGAGTAAGTTCTCTTTCTTCTTCGAGTGGTCCCCGTGGGTGCTCGACAGTAGGTGACTACCCAGCAGTAACCCCAAGTAAGGAGATGGGCACTCGATTCATGTGCAGCTTGCCCGTGAGAGGATTGCTGTCGACAGACGGGTATCCTCATCGAACACCCGATGCAGGGCATAATGCTTGGCGAAGGTGTCGTAAGATGACCAAGTCGCCGCTCTGCAAATGTCTTTCAACGCGATTCCCTTGAAGAAGGCCGTTGATGCTGCCACCGCTCTGGTGGAGTAAGCCCTGGGTGGAGCTAGCAAAGGGGTCTTTCGGCGCTTGTAGCACAGTTTTATGCAGGGGAAAATGTGATTTGAAATTCTCTGGGAAAAGACGCCTTCCCCTTTCGACCTGGGAGCGAGAGACACCAGAAGCCTGTCCGTTTTCCGGAAGGGCTTAGTTCTGTCTATGTAAAAGGCCAACGCCCTCCTCACATCTAGGAGATGCAGGCGTGCCTCCTTGCTGGAGCTGTGAGGCTTCGGGTAAAACGAGGGTAATACTATTGGTTCATTAATGTGAAACTCCGAGGAAACTTTCAGAACGAAGGCTGGGTGTAACCGTAAGATCACCGCTTCCTTCGAGAATACTGTGCAGGGCGGCGTTGCCATCACTGCTGCGAGCTTGCTCACCCTGCGGGCTGGCATAATCGCAAGAAGGAAGGTCGCTTTCATGGTAAGTAGTCAGAGGAGTACCATGGCTAATGGTTCAAAAGGTGGTCCTGATAGCGTGTGGAGTACCAAGTCCAACTCCATGACGGCGGTAGCAGTTTTCGAGGGGGGTACAGGTTTACCAGCCCCTTCAGGAACCTTGTGACGATAGGATGGGCGAATACGGTGGGCCCTTCCTCTTTGTGCCGAAAAGCTGACATAGCTGCGAGGTGGACCTTTAGTGAGGATAGAGAGAGCCTGTCTTGTTTGAGGTCCAGCAGGTATTCCAGAATTACAGTTATAGGGACGTCAAGAGGAGCTAACTGCTTGGAAGAGCACCAGGCGGTAACTCGTGTCCATTTCTGTTCATAAGTCCTCCTGGTGGAGGTCCTTCGGCTACACTCTAAGACTTGCCTTACTCCCTCCGTACACATGCTCTCTAAGGCGCTGAGCCATGGATTAACCAGGCTTGTAGGCAGAGTCCCTGAGGGTGCGGGTGCACTACGGACCCCTAACCCTGCGTGAGTAAGTTTGGCGCTACCGGTAGGGGAAGTGGTGGATGATCTGACATGCGCAGAAGCAGGGGAAACCATTGTTGTCGGTCCCAAGTTGGAACTATGAGTATCATGCGAGCTCTCTCCCTTCTGGCTTTCTGCAGAACCTTGTGGATAAGTGTTGTGGGGGGAAATGCGTAGAGCAGAGGGCCCTTCCATGAGATCATGAAGGCGTCCCCCAGGGACCCCCGCCCTATTCCTGCTCTGGAGCAGTACTGAGGGCATTTCTTGTTGCGTTGGGTGGCAAAAAAATTGACTTCGGGAAACCCCCAGGTGCGAAATATGCATCGGAGCAGGTCGGAGTGGATCTGCCACTCGTGCATGAGTGCAAAGCACCTGCTCAGGTGATCTGCCTTCACGTTGTGGACGCCGGGCAAGTATGAGGCTTTCAATGTTATGTTGTTGGCAATGCACCAGTTCCACAATCGAACTGCTTCTGCGCATAGCGCACGGGACTGTGCCCCCGCTTGTCGGTTGATGTAAAACATGGTGGAGATATTGTTGGTATTGATCCCGACTACTTTGCCGTGCAGGTATTTCCGAAAATGTCTGCACGCATTGAACACTGCTCTGAGCTCCAGTATGTTTATGTGCAGTGTCTGTTCCGCGGGGGACTATCGCCCTTGCGTCACCTTGCTGCCAATGTGCGCTCCCCATCCTATGTGGGAGGCATCAGTTGTAAGAAAAATAGAAATTTGTGGTTGGTGGAAGGGCACTCCCACTAGCAGGTTCTTGGGATCTGCCCATGATGCTAATGACTTCCGTACCTCCGTCGTGGGCGATACTACCCTGTGGATGGTATGGGATGCTGGTCTGTAAACGCTCGCCAGCCAATGCTGCAGGCTTTGCATGTGTACCCTGGCACTCTGTACCACAAACGTGGCGGCTGCCATGTGCCCCAACAGTTGCAGACATGTTAGGATTGGCACCGCGGGGCTGTACATCATGACTTGTACCAAAGATATGATGGGGCGGAAGTGGGCGTCGGACAGGTATACTCTTGATACAATAGAGCTTATGCGTGCCCCTATGAATTCTATATCTTGCGTGGGTTCGGTCTTTGACTTTGCGAGGTTGATAACTAGGCCCAGCGAAGTAAACGTGTTCGCGGTGACGTGTATCATGCGTAGGACCTCTGCCTTTGAGGCCCCTTTCAGTAGGCAGTCATCCAGATATGGGAAAATAAACACACCCTGCCTGTGCAGGTAAGCTGATACCACTGCCAGGGTTTTGGTAAAGACTCTGGGTGCCGAGGATAGGCCGAATGGAAGAACCCTGTATTAGAAATGCTCCCCGCCGACCGTGAAGCGGAGGAAGCGTCTGTGTGCCAGGTGGATTGTTATATGAAAGTAAGCGTCTTGTAAGTCGAAGGCTGCAAACCAGTCTCCATCGTCCAGTGCTGTAAGTATGGAGGCAACTGTAATCATTCAGAAGCGCTGCTTGCGCAAGTATCGGTTGAGGCCCTGTAGGTCCAAAATCGACCTCCAGCCTCCTGTTTTCTTCTCTGTTAGGAAGCATTGTGAGTAAAAACCTTTTCCTTGGAATTGTTCCAGTACTCTTTCCACCACCCCTATGAACATAAGGTGATCTACCTCCTGCTTCAGCCTCGCCTCGTGAGAAGGGTCCCTGAGAAGAGGCCGGGTGGGAGGTTTTGGCGGTGGTAGTGACTGGAAGGGGATCGTGTAACCTGTGGCTATAATTTCCAGCACCCATTTGTCTGTTGTGATGTTCTGCCATTGGGAGTAGAACGGTTTGAGGCGATGATGGAACATGGGGTGAGAGTAGCACTGAGAGATGGTGTTGATAGTGTAGTCCTTGACATACCCATCAAACTTGCTGCCTCTGGGCTTGCCCCAAGGTTGTGCGAATTTGTTGAGAGCGTCGCCTGGGGGCCCTGTACTGTTGCTGCTGTTGATGGCGCCCTTGGTCATAGCCTCGCTGACATTGTGCGTGTTGTGGTTGGTAAGCGTAGCGTCTTTGCTGGGGATAGAATTTCTTTTTCTTATATGGAGGAGTGTAGATACCCAAGGTCTTAAGTGTGGCCCTCGAATCTTTGCTAGAGTGGAGGGCCGAGTCGGTTGATTCCGCAAACAGCTTTTGCGTGTCGAAGGGAAGATCTACGATCTTCACCTGTAGATCTCTGGGGATACCAGACGTCTGGAGCCAGGATTCCCTACGCATTACCACTGGTGCGGCTGTTGAGCGTGCCGCTGTGTCCGCCACGTCCAGGGCAACCTGAACTCCCGTTCGCGAGGCTGTGTAGCCCTCCTGGACGATTGCCTTTAACACTGGCTTCTTGTCCTCTGGGAGGAAATCCATGAGAGAGGTAAGTCTGGAGTAACTGTCAAAGTAATGGTTTGATAAATGTGCCGCGTAGTTTGCCACTCTCAGTAATAAGGTAGAGGAGGAGTAGACCTTTCTGCCGAACAGTTTCAACTTCTTAGCATCTTTATCTGACCCCCCTGATTTATAGTGAGGCGTCTTTGACCTCTGTTGGGACGATTTGACCACCAAAGAATTGGGCTGTGGGTGGCTAAACAGGAATTCCATGCCCTTGGCTGGGACGAAGTATTTCTTATCCGCCTTTTTATTCGTAGGCGGGATAGAGGCCAGAGTCTGCCATATGTTAGTGGCTGATTCCATAATGGCTTCGTCCAGTGGGATAGCGATTTTAGATGAAGCCGGAGGTCTCAAATTTTTCAGGAGTTTATGATGCTTCTCCTGCACCTCTGCTATTTGAATGTCCTGCGTGTATGTACTCTTTTGAACAGCTCTTGGAATTGCCTAAGGTCATCCGGAGGGGAGATGTCCCCGGGGACAACTGCCTCATCTGGGGAGGATGAGGAGGTGCCGCTTGGATAAGCCTCCTCCAACTCCTCTGGTTCCTGAGTTCGCTGGTATATTTGCTCCTTCGTGGCCTGTGAAGGAAAGTCTCAGGACTCTGGACCTATTTCCCCTTGGGACAACTGCGTTCATCTCCCAGAGCGAGAGTGTATACAGGGGTCCTGGCGAGGAGGTGGAGATCTGCCCCTGGATCTAGACCTCCGATGTTGGTGTTCAGTATGATGAGGACGGCCATAACAACACGGGCAAGGGCCCGGTGATGGAGACCTGGACCACGATCGGAGTGTGGACCTATGACGTCTGGGAGAGCGGGATCTCCGTGAGGACATTGATAATGGTGAAGCTGGTTTGTGATAGTACTCGTAGGGATCCATGCCTGAAAAGGGTGAAGGTGGCCTGAGCCAAGGTGAAGGTGGTTGGAGGAACAGGGAGGGGGGTCTGAAACAGGCCGGTGGAGTTGCCACCCGGCGACGCGGCGTGTATCTCGGGGGGGGGGGGGGGGGGGGGGGCTGGGTGATAATGGCATCGCAGCAATGTCTGGAGATGGACTGAGGTGCCGGGTTTTAGCCCCAGCCTTCCCCCGCCCCTGCAGGGTGGGTGCCGCCCCCTTCCGCTCTGGGGATCTCGGCCCCGCTGTCAGTGCCGCGCTCGGTGCCGTCATATGCGGTGCTGAGCGGGTAGCTTCCTCCGGCGCTGTTTGGCCCCTTGCTGGGTGCCCTTGCGCCGTCGGCGCTGTGAAAGCTGGTGCCACATGAGGCGGTGCCGCCAATTCCGGCACTTGCCGCATTGGCGCCTGCAGCGCCCTCGGTGCCTACTGTTGAATAGTTGGAGGCCCGGCCCCGGCCACGTGCGCGACCGCGCTGCCACTTTCAGTGGCCCGCGGTTCAGGGCTCTGCGTTCTGCTTGTCCTGCTCGCTGAAACCGCCGGCAAGGATCAAGCCAGGGAGAGTTTCTTCTTCTTTTGCACAGAGGGGGTCAAAGAAGCCGCCTTCCTTTTGTGCGACCCAGAGGGCCCTTCTGTGTGAGGCTTCTCCAGGGGCTCGGGCTGAAGGGCCTTATCAAACAAGATCATTTTGAGCCTCATCTCCCTGTCCTTCCTGGCCCTGGCTGTAAGCTTAGCGCAGTGCGAACACTTCTGGGTAACATGGGACTCCCCCAGGCAACAAATGCACTTACTATGCCCATCAGAGGCCAGCACAGCCTCACGGCATGACTCACACTTCTTAAACCTCGAGGAAGACATCCCGGTGAGTCTTTAACTGTTAATAGGGTACTTAGCCGCTAATCACTGCGTTCTTCAAACAAATAACATTTACAGCCTTTAGGGTAGCGGACGGCTTAACCAGCCTTCTTTGTCTGCTCCTCTCCCCTCCATTCCTCTTCTCTCTTGCTTAGTTACTATTTTATTTTTTTATTTTTTTTCACTCTTTTTTTGCTTTTTTTTTTTTGTATAATAGTAAAAACAAGCTAACAAGTAGAATTAACTGTCTTATCTGTCTCAGGCGTTAGAGCCGGAGCGGATTCCGTCTGCAGCCGTTGGCGGTTGAGAAGGAACTGGCACGGACCGGATCGCGCACATAACCGAGGGCGCGCGAGGGAGCGGCGCACATTGGCACGTGTGCGATCCAGAGGAAACTGCTAGAAGAATTCCGATCTGCGGCGCCAGGGTGTGCCCAACACCTACTGTGGAGCACCCACAGGGACCACTTGAAGAAGAAAGCCACTTCCCACCTTCGATCACCTGCAGTATTCCAGACCCAGGCCAAATGTACCCAAACAACAGCGTGACATATTTGTGATAACAGCTTCAACACAATAGCTGTGTTCTAAATGCTTGGACAGAAAGTCACTGTTAGCCCTATGCAATCTTCCTGGGTCTCTGGATGGCTCAGTTAAATGTTCAGGGCTTCATAAAAGTAATTAGGCTACGAAGCTGTACTTGGTAGTTTTGGAGACTTCATTTGCCCTTTAGTCATTAACAGACAGAACTGCTTCCAATCAGCCAAATTCAACATTCCAAACTGCAGACCATATGGAAGCAGCAAGCATAGGTAGGTCCAATTTAGCTTCTGTGACCCACAAGCTTATCCAGACAAATGAAGTCTAACACTTATTACCTTCCCTTCCACTCCCCATCACCCCATTTATGAAGCTGAATTTTCAAGCTATCATAGCAGGACACGATAGGTTTCACCCAACAGTTCTGTGAAGGAACTAGAACATGACATTGCTGAATTACTAACTATGATCTGACAACAACTGAGCAACAAAGCGACAGAAGAAATTCAAGTCTGACAGGTCAAAGTAACGCATATTGGAAAAAATAAGCCAAACTGAACATATATTATGTTAGTTCTCACCTAGTTGTCAGGACTCAAGAAAGACTGGACAGTCATAGACAGTTCTGAGAATTTCTGTTCAGTGCATAGCATAGGTCCACAAGACTAAGTGTTAGAAACTATTAGGAAAGGAATAAAAATATGGCAGAAAACACAATACCACTATATAAATACAGGGTGTACCTAGACTTCTAATATAATGGCCAGCTCTGGTAACCCCACCTCAAAAGGTGGAACTGAAAGATGTTTAGAGAAGGGCAATGAAAGTGATCAAAGGTATGAAATAGCTTCTGTATGAGGGAACACTAAAAATATTAGGGCTGCTCAGCAGAGAAGAGAGATGATTAACAGAGGAATACGACAGAGCATGCATGTTGTGGAAAAAATGAATAGTGAGTACGGAAATCTTCTTTACCTTCTCCCACAATACAAAAAACAGGTCACCAGATTAACAATTATTATTATTAAAATTAACAAGCAGCAAATTTAATACCAACAAAAGGAACCACTTTTTACACAGCATGCAATTAATGTGTGGAAATCATTCTCATGGGATATTGTGACAGCCAAAAGTATAACTGGATTTGAAGCTAAACTAGACAAGTTTGCAGAGGACTGATCCATCAGTGGCTATCAGCTAAGATGGTTAGGGATGCAACCCCATGTTCTTGGTGTTCCTGCACCTGTGACTGTCAGAAGCCATGAGGGGGAAGACTAAGATAGTTCTCCTTAAAACTGTTTTGTACACTCCCCCAGAAGGTCTGGTACTGGCCACTGCTGGAGAAAAGATATCGGGCTAGGCAGACCATTGGTCTGAACCAGGATGGCCATTCTTATGTTTTTAACTTCTCCCCTCCCCCTGCAAATTACCTTTTACTATTGTGCCTATTGTGACAGCTTTCATACACAATAGGAGCATGGAAAAATGGATACCATTGGTCTGCATTTTATGTCTTTACTTAACTGGAGATGGATGCTGTGGAGATTGATTTTCTGGGGGTCAATTTAGTAGGTCTAGTAGGGATGAACTAAGTCAACTGCTCATCACTTTCCCATCAACCCTGGGACTCCATGGGATCATGAGGACTAAGTGAAGTTGGCGGGTGCATTTTTCCCATTGACCTCCATCTGTGGCTGGAGTTGTGTATCTTATGTTGATTTTCTCCTAGTGTAGACCTATCCCCATTGGAAGAAGGCTTGCTAGCTTTGGAATGAACAATGCTCAGCTGTACTTGGCTCCATGCTACTCAGTCACACAGACTCCATTTTCTTCCCTCTACTGAAATACATTATTACTAGTTTTTAGTTAAGTGTTTCTATGTCAGAACCACAGAGCCACCATTCGTCTATTCTGCCTATATGACTATGATACATTTTCTCTACAGGCTTCACCTCTCCAAAAGGTTCCTTATGTGTTGTGTATTCCAACTGAAAACAATCAGCAGATATGCTAGTGGCATAAATTTAAGGGAACCCCACCCCTTGTTCACCCCTGCCCCATCCCCCACCCACAACATAGCCCTTTTAAGGCATAAATTGTTCCTACAACAGCCAGGAAACACAGTTACATCTTAAAGCAACTTGTGTACCAAGCACAACATAGTCTATGCTGTGAGGTCATCATTGTCTCAAAGTATCATGCACGCTACTGGACAATTCACTCTAAGTGGTCTCCTGGTCACCCAGCGGAGGACCTTGTAATTAGTTTCATCCCACTGTGTATTTTCTATTCAAGTTTTCAAATCTCTTTGGGGGTGAAGGGAAGAGGGGGTAAAAGTTTCAACTACACAGCAGCAGCAAAGGTGTCCCTACACTGAAATTATTTTTGCCTTTGCCGATTTGTTGCTTTTGGGCATAGGAAACAGGGAGGCGGGGGGCCTAGCACATTTTAACAGTATGATATTATAACTGCCATGACCAACGAGTGTTTGTATTTTCAGCTTTTTATAGAGTTTATATTACCCAAAGTATTCTAACTGGCTACTATCAGAAGCAAGTGCCTATGGGGGCATGCACACTAATGGTCTCGAGAGGCATGTGGGTATCACAAATAAGTAATTATTTTGCAGATAGTGTCCACATGAAATATGACTAGTTACAGATAATGATTTTATGGGATCTCTCTGGGGCCAGTTAAAATTTAGCAGGATGTTGAAACAGGGAGTTACTGTTAGAAGTTGTAGTAATACAGTGTTTGCTCACATTGCCAGGGAAACAAAATGCTGAAAACAGATAACTTAAACAGATGTGAACTGAGACATGAAGTGGTAAGTATGTTCCAACTACAGGACCAATCTTTCCACAGTTATCTCACACATCTTATGCCAGTTGTTATTCTTACATCCTTTATAAAAATGGACCAATAGAAACTGATTTTCGAGTGTGTAAACTTCACTCTGTCCTGAGATGGAGTGAAAAGGAGGAGACTTGTAGATGACTATATTCCACCTGGAGTACAAGGGTTTAAAGTAAATGTGTGTACACGCTCCCCTCCCCCCCATTAAGCATGCCTATGAAACAAATTAAATAAAATCTTATTGTACAATGCACCACAGAAATCCATACTTAGTCAAACACAAACATAAAACTTAGTGAAAGAAACTTAGTGAAATTGTTTTAGTGACCCTGTACAGCAGAATATATGGCCCCCACCATGTCACTCACTCAGCTGATATGAGGCAGTAAATCCATACAGGTAACTGTCAATAAAGGCGAGTTTGTTAAACACCTAAATTTTGTCAGGTTCAAACGCCAGACATTGGAGACATATCATCTAAGGAAAGACATCTGTGGAAGAGCCTCACCTTTGCACAGAAATCTAGAATTCTATACAGTCTCTAAAAGAGAAAATTATTAATAAAGACCCTTACTATTTAGAAGGTGCTATTCTCAACCATAGGACAAAAACATAAAAACATTGCATTCAGCTCTACTTAAAAGACATCATTGCAATGAATGGAATGCGCAATTGATTTTTTTACTTCAAAGATTCATCAGGGAATGCGGGGAAAGTGTGTATAAGAAATATTATGTGGCATTTGCACTATTTGGGAAGGGCCAACCCATGCCTCATCAGCCACTATTCCTCCTTTCCCCACTATGGAACTGTCTCTCCTTCTGCAATGATGTTTCCCTCTTCCTGCGTATACCTCTGTGTGACCAAGATTGTGATGGAGACCCCTGTTACTTTGATTTGATTTGGGGTTGGAGGTGCTGAAAAAGCACTTTCACAGACTCATGTGGGAAGAATCTTTAGAAAGGGCATAGGACTAGGAGGAGTCAGGAGACTTGAGTTCTATACTCTCTATTGTATGCCTTTGGACAACATGCTTCTGCACTCTCTACCTCAGTTTCTCCATCTGTAAAATGGGGATTATCAATTACTTTAATCTAGACAGGAAACAAATTCTTATGAAAAGCTTACAGGTGAAGGCTAACATTGCTTTTTGGGAACCAAGTAATCCTCTTTATGTAATTTATGCAAAAATATTAAGGTAGATACTTGAAAACTATGTCTGCCAAGTAGATGTTACTGCAGTAAGTATTCAGCTCATATGAGGTTTTACTATTGTTCATTATTAAAAAAGTAGTTTAACACAAACTGAAATATACACGGCTTTCTGAATTTACACTTGATCATCAAGAGAATGGACAAGAGATGGGTAGGAAGAAAGGGAAAGCTGCCTGTAATTATTTGTCTCCAGATGTGAAATGCCATCTGCCAGGATTATAGTCCCAAATCTCAGACCCTTATCACAAGCCTGAAAGTGTTCCCCAAGCTCGTGTCTCTCACCAACAGAAACTGGTCCAGTAAAAGATGTTATGTCACCACCTTTTCTCGCCACACTCTTTCAGGCTTTTTGGCTCTTAGGGTATCAGGAGACAGGGGCGGTTTCTACACAGGCCACTTCCTTCGGGAAGAAGGGGCCTCCAGAAGAAGGACTTCCTTCTGGAAGCCCCCCTGGTGGCCGCACCTCTACACGGTGTTTTGGAGTCTGGAAGAACGGTCTTCTGGACTCCAAATCACGTGAAGTTATGCTAATGAGGCACAGGGAATTTGCATCCGTGCCTCATTAGCATCTCTCTCTCCCTGTATTAGCATGGCACTTCTGAAGGAAGTGGCCTGTGTAGAAACGGCCTGACAGAGTATGAGCCAAAGTGAGGGCGACCATACTTCCCTGTGATGAATATTTGACACATGGTAAAATTGGCACTGAACTTGCTCAAATGCAAGCAATCAGGAGCATGAAATACAAATATTCCAACTAAGATTAAGTAGATTGAACCCCTATTAAAATATTCTGAGTAGCTGAAGTCTTTTATTTACTTTCTTAACTTTAAAGTTTTCACAGGGAGAGATGACACACATTCCTGTATACCTCTTACATGGGGATGCGGGGTGACTGAGCAACCTGACCAAGACATCCAACCCAGTGCTCATCACCCCCATGCCTGACTGGGTCCCTGGGATGGACTCACCTCTCCTGGTACCACATCTTCTCAAGGCATTAGCCAAGGGGCATACAGGGTCATAGACTCCCTCCCCAGACTTATGTCAGGGTTCAAACTAAAATGTATAAAGCAGCAGCCTTTCAGCACTCTGCAGGAGGGAAGGGATAAGAGTGGCTGCTAGCTGAAGGGGAGTGGGAACAGGGGTAGGAATGACCCAGACCATGTTTTTCCAGAAGTCACCTTTTCCTTCACCCCTTGCCATTCCCCCACAGCTAAAAGCAGCTTATCCCTTTCTTCCCACACAGCGTAGAAAGGTAGTGAACATCTCCACGCTGATGCTGGATACTGCCCCCATTCCCATTCCCCAAAGCATGGGCAGGGGATGCCTAGGGATGCACTGAGACCCATGGTCCAGGGAACTTGGCTGCAGTGGGGTTCAGGGAACCAAGGCAGAGAGGTAGCACAGCAGAGAAGGGTGCCTAGGGGACAGAGTAGCCCCACTGTCCCTGGGAGCATTACCTAGGGCAAGTAGAACGTGTGGTGCTGAACACCCCTCATGGGGCTTACAGGTTCAAGGCACAAATAGTTAAGGTAAGCTCTGAGGGAAGAAAGCTGAGGGACAGAGAAGCTCCCCATGCTAACACTGTGTGGGGCTTTGGCACACGTAAGGCTCCTCCTGACCAGCAGCATGGTCCAGAGGAGTCCTGAGCTTTTCCTGAGTGCCGACCTAGCCAGAGGTAGTGGGGGAAGAAAGTCACCTGCTAGTCAGACTGTTTGGTGAGCTGAATAATCCAGCCAGCGGTTAGCTCTCTGCATAGCACCAGGAGTGGGACATACCCCAGTGGGGGAGGGAGGGAAGATATGGAGCAATATCAGGGCTGAGAGGGTAAAGAGGCATACCAAAGAGAGGGTAATGAGAGGTCAAGCATATAATGGGTTGAAGGTTGAGCAGCAGAGGTCACATGTAACCAGCCACTGCGTGCCCGCCCACACCAGCCAGTGGAACAAGCAGCCAGAGCTGTCTGGAAACAGCAAGTGGGGTTGGGGAAAAGCTTGCTGGCCGAGAGCTTGCATGCAGCAGAGACTGCACTAATGAACAAGGCAGGGGAGTGGCTGGCTCTTGTGCTTGACCACCAGTCTTCAACGCTCAACTCCCATCATCAGCCACTGAACCCTCCTCTCGCCCCCGATCACTGGTGGGCGGGCAGCTGCAGACAAGGATCCGGCCTGCAGTAGGACCCACCAGCAACCTTTCTTCTAATCTTTCCCATACGTGTGCATAATAGGTTTTCTTACATGCACTGAGAAATATGAGAATGTGCACCACCAGTAAAAACAAAACCTAGCTGTGGGCACTCCAATAACCAGCTGAGGGGCATCTGAATCTCCCCTGAGTAGCCACACAAGCACACAGCTTATAGGGAACACTTTCTACTAGTACTGACAGGAAGGACAAGACTGAAAATTCAGGCCAATTTATCCATTTTTAAAGGCGCAGGGACACTTGCAGGAGGGCTTAAATACAGGAATGTCCCTTTAAAAACAGGGTATGTGGTCACCTCAGCCAAAAGTCCCTTGCTTATTGTTGTGTGCCATCCAGAGCTTAACTGATGCGCCTATAACATTCCAGCCAGTTCAGCTCCCATGCCAGGCAAAACTTTCAAGAAATAAGCCAATCAAATTAAGTATGGGTGAAAAATATAATAATCTTGCAAAAAACAGAAGATATCATTCTGGGATGTATTAGCAGGAGTGCTATAAGCCAGATGCAAGAAGTAATTCTTTCATTTTCCTCAGCACTGAAATCCTTGACTGCAACATTGTGTCCGCTTCTGGAAAGGTGGGGACAAACTGGAGTAATTTCAGAGAAGAGAAGCAAAAACAACAAAGAGTTTAGCAAATGACTTACAAGGAAAGATTTAAAAAATCTTACAAGGAAAGATTTAAAAAAGACTGGAGTTGTTCTAGAGAAAAGATGATTGAGGGGAGCACAATAAGTCTTCAAGTATGTAAAAGTTGGTTATGAAGAGGACAGTTGTTTTTCTGAAGCACTGAGGACAGAACAAGTAGTAATGTGAAGTAATTGGAGCATGAGATATTTAGGCTAGACATTAAGAAAAGCTTCCTAAATGTCAGGGTAGTTATGTACTGGAATAAATCACCTTGCAAAGTTGCAAACTCTCCATTCTGGGAGTTTTTCAGAACAGATTAGACAACCACACCTTCCAGAAACAGGCTAGGTAATCTTTAGTTCTAACTCAGATCAGAGGACTAGACTAGATGACCTACTGAGGTCCCTTGAAGCCCTACATTTGTAGAAGGAAGATCTGATCCATCACTTACCAAACAGAGAGTCACAAACAACAAGCAGTCCTGTAGCACCTTAAAGGCTAATAAATTTATAATGTCATGAGCTTTTGTGGGTAAACCCCACTTCTTCAGATGATTAGAGCAGGCAATTGGAATCCAGGATTTATATAGCAGGGGTAGGAGGGAAAGAAACTCTGCCATGAAGCCTCTGGAGGTTCCATGCCAGTCCCAAGTCTGGATAAAGGAGGAGGGTGATGATGGGCTGACCGTGAAACAATACAAATGCAATTTGATGCCAGTATGGCTAAATGATAAAAGATGCTGGCTTGGATGTCGCCTAGGTAAATGAGGTCCCTGGCACCAATTGAGCGATCGGGGCTGGGTTGATAGGGTAGCTACTGAAAGAAAATTACAACTAGCACATATACTATCAATTGGAACATGGAATGTCTGAACACTGTGGGCCACTGGAAAATCAGAGCTGCTTCGGCGGGAGATGGAGACTTACCAATGCGATATACTTGGACTGGCGGAGATGCATTGGACAGCATTGGGAGAGATGCATGGTTATGAAGACATTTGGTCATGGAACAAAAAGGAAGCATGAGACAGTAGTCATATTCCTTCTTTGCAAAAGAGCTAGAGCAGCATTGGAAGGATGCAAACCAGGGAGTGCAAGAATGATGTGAAGTCCAAGAACATGATAGATATGATTTTGATAAGAAGTTGGGCAACATCAGTGCTGAACTTTCTAAGGACTGAATACAGACTCAGACCACAATCTAGTGATTGCAAACATCAAGATGAAACTCAAGAGAAAGTATAAGACACAGTTTAAGGAAAAAAAGACATAGTGAAGCTAGGTGAGGAAGAAATAGGGAATGCATACAGAGCAGCGCTTGAAGAGAAGATTAGGAATGAGGCCACACTGAAAGACCTAGTTAAGAGTTGAAGGGATAGCCGTGGTGGTAGAAGATGCAACTGAGCAGACTGTTCCAGAAGAAGAGAAGATCAACAAGAAATGGATTACGTAGGAGACACTGAAGTTGATACAAGAGAAGAGAGTGTTGAAGATCAGAAGGGATGTTTCTGAGAGGGTGGAATAGCAATATAGGGTGAAACACAATGAGATAAGGAAAGTGGCCAGAAAGGATAAAGTGAAATGGTTACAGGAACAGTATGACAACGCAAAGAGGTACTACAGCAAATGTCAGACCAGGGAGGTGTATAAGATGATTAGGAACATTAATATGAAGTGGCAGCCAAAGCAGATGGCGATCAAAGACAAGAACAAAGAGGAGCTCATGAACAAGGAGAAGATTGGTTCAATATGTCATCCATTGCTGCACAACCTATACAAAGCGCAATTGGACTAGAGTGTCAGAGAGACTTATCAAAGAACTGATATCTCCACTGAGCATCGAGAGCAAGACTGATATTTCGAAGGAAGAAGCAGAAAATGCACTGAAACAACAACAAGAGCCCTGGAAATAATATCATCACAGGAGAGATGATATAATTATGACAGAGAAAGCAGAATTCAGGAAATACACTGATGATATAATACAGTGAAGAAAGAAGGGAAGGCACCTAAGGAATAGACAATATATGTGCTAGTGATAATACACAAGAAAGCAAGTGCATTGGAGTGCAAGAACTACAGAACAATTGCCGTAACAAGTCATCTAGACAAGGTGCTGATGATGATACTGAGGGAGAGACTAAGACTGAAGATAGAAAAAGAAAGGTTACTCACCGTAGTAACGGTGGTTCTTCGAGATGTGTCCCCGTGGGTGCTCCACATTAGGTGTCGGGCTTGCCCGGCGCCGCAGATCGGATCTTCCAAGCAGTTTCTGCCGGACCACGCATGCGCCGGTGCGCGCCGCTCCCTTGCGCGCTCCTGGCCACGTGCGCGATCCGGTCCCCGCCAGTTCCTTGACCAACCGCCTCGGATGCTCCTGAGAAACACTAAACAGAGATCCGGAGCGGGGAGGATGGGCGGGTAGTGGAGCACCCACGGGGACACATCTCGAAGAACCACCGTTACTACGGTGAGTAACCTTTCTTTCTTCTTCGAGTGTCCCCGTGGGTGCTCCACATTAGGTGACTACCCAGCAGTAACCCAAGATAGGAGGTGGGTAATCGGATTATGTGCAGCTTGTCCCCGAGAGGACCGCTGCCGAGAGACGGGTATCCTCTGGGAATACCCTGTGAAGGGCGTAATGTTTGGCGAAGGTGTCACAGGATGACCAGGTTGCCACTCTGCAAATGTCTTTTAGCGCAACGCCCTTGAAAAAAGGCTGTTGATGCTGCCACCGCCCTAGTGGAATGAGCCCTGGGCATGGCCAGTAAAGGAGTCTTTTTGAGTTTGTAGCACATTTTTATGCAAGATACGATGTGCTTCGAGATTCTCTGCGAAGAGAGACATTCTCCTTTTGATTTGGGAGCGATAGAGACTAGGAGTCTATCCATTCTCCGGAAGGACTTGGTCCTGTCTATATAGAAAGCTAGCGCCTCCTCACGTCCAGGAGGTGTAGGCACGCCTCTTTGTTAGAGTTATGAGGCTTTGGATAAAACGAGGGTAAACGATGGGTTCGTTAGTATGAAACTCAGAAGAAACTTTAGGAACAAAGGCTGGATGCAGCCGTATGGTTACCGCCTCCTTGGAAAAAACAGCGCAGGGTGGCGTTGCCATAAATGCCGCAAGCTCGCTCACCCTGCGAGCTGACGTGATTGCGAGAAGGAAGGTCGTCTTTATCATAAGGAGGTGGAGGGAAACCGTGGCCAAAGGCTCGAACGGTGGTCCCGTTTTCGCATTAAGCACCAGGTCCAAGTTCCAGGAAGGTGGAAGCGGTTTCCGAGGGGGGTATAGGTTTACCAGCCCTTTGAGGAACCTGGTAACCATGGGATGGGCGAACACCGTGTGCCCTTCCTCTTCGTCTCTGAACGCCAAAATGGCGGCAAGGTGGACCTTAAACGAGGATAGTGAGAGTCCTCCTCTCTTGAGGTCCAGTAAATACTCTAAGATCATAGCCATAGGCACCAAAAGGGGGGCTAGCTGTTTGGTAGAACACCATGCC
The DNA here is from genome assembly GCF_033958435.1 of Carettochelys insculpta. Lineage (NCBI taxonomy): Eukaryota > Metazoa > Chordata > Testudines > Carettochelyidae > Carettochelys > Carettochelys insculpta. The sequence continues at coordinate 30,621,973 of NC_134138.1, read as the reverse complement.
GTAAAGCGAGTCCATTTCTGCTTGTAGGTCTTCCTGGTGGAAGTCCTCCTGCTACTTTCTAGGACTTGCTGCACTTCGTCCGTACATGTGCTCTCTAGGGAGCTGAGCCATGGATTAACCACGTTTGTAGTCACAGGCCTTGGGGGTGCGGATACACTATGGACCCCTGGGCTTGCATGAGCAGATCCAGCGCCACTGGAAGGGGCATCGGTGGCCGGTCCGACATGCGCAGGAGTAGGGGGAACCATTGCTGTCGATCCCACGTTGGGACTATGGGGATCATTCAGGCTCCTTCCCTCCTGGCTTTCTGCAACACTTTGTGGATGAGCACTGTGGGAGGGAAAGCGTAAAGCAGGGGGCCCCTCCATGAGATCGCGAAGGCGTCCCTCAGGGACCCCCATCCCAGTCCTGCCCTGGAGAAGAATCGTGGGCACTTCTTGTTGTGCTGAGTAGCAAACAGGTCTATCTGGGGAAAAACCCCATGCGTGAAAAATCGGTCGCAGCAGATCGGGACGGATCTGCCACTCGTGCGTGACTGCGAAACGCCTGCTCAGCTGGTCTGCCTTCACATTGTGAGCGCCTGGTAAGTACGAGGCTTTCAAGGTTATATTGTTGGCGATGCAGCAGTTCCACAACCGGACTGCTTCTGCACATAAGGCACGGGACCGAGCTCCTCCTTGCCGGTTTATATAAAACATGGTGGAGGTATTGTCTGTACTGATCCCGACTACTTTGCCTCGTATATGGTCTCGAAAGTGTCTGCAGGCGTTGAACACTGCTCTGAGCTCCAGTATATTTGTGTGCAATGACTGCTCCGTGGAGGACCACAGCCCTTGCGTCACCTCTTCGCCCATGTGTGCTCCCCACCCTATGAGGGAGACATCTGTAGTAAGAAAAACCAATGTGTGTGGTTGGTGGAAGGGTACCCCTGTTAGCAGGTTCTCGGGGTTTACCCACCATTGCAGGGATTTGCGCACCTCTGTTGTGGGCGACACCACCCTGTGAACAGTGTGTGCTGCCGGTTTGTATACGCTCGCCAGCCAGTGCTGCATGCTGCGCATGTGTAACCTGGAGTTCTGTTCTACGAACGTCGCTGCTGCCATGTGGCCCGGCAGCTGTAAGCACGTCAGAACCGGCCGATGGCCCAAAAGCAAGTCTCTGGTAGATACACCCTCGCTGTAATAGAATTTATGCGTGCCCCTACGAACTCTATGTCCTGTGTGGGGTCTATCTTTGAGTTTGTCAGATTGATAACCAGGCCGAGCGAAGAGAACGTGCCTGCTGTGACGCATATCATGCGTAGTACCTCCTCCTTCGAGGCCCCTTTGAGTAGGCAGTCATCCAGATACTGGAATATAAATACCCCTGTCTATGCAGGTAGGCTGACACCACTGCCAAGGTCTTGGTGAAGACTCTGGGGGCCGAGGAGAGGCCAAACGGTAGGACCTTGTATTGAAAATGTTCTTTGCCTACCGTGAAAACCAGAGGAATCGTAGGTGAGCCGGATGAATAGTTATGTGAAAATACGTGTCTTGTAAGTCGAGGGCTGCGAACCAATCTCCATCGTCTAGTGCCGTAAGGATGGAGGCGATTGTGATCATCCGAAAGCATTGCTTGTGCAGGTAAGAACATAAGAATGGCCATACTGGGTCAGACCAAAGGTCCATCAAGCCCAGCATCCCATCTGCCGACGGTGGCCAACGCCAGGTGCCCCAGAGAAGGAGAACAGAAGACAATGATCAAGTGATTTATCTCCTGCCATCCATCTCCTGCCCTTGTTATGAAGGCTAGGGCACCATACTTTATCCCTGGCTAATAGCCATTTATGGACCTAACCTGCAAAAATTTATCAAGCTCTTTTTTAAACCCTAATAGAGTCCTGGCCTTCACAGACTCCTCGGGGAAGGAGTTCCACAGGTTGATTGTGCGCCGTGTGAAGAAAAATTTCCTTTTATTAGTTTTGAACCTACTACCCATCAATTTCATTTGGTGTCCCCTAGTTCTTGTATTATGGGAAAAGGTAAATAATTTTTCTATATTCACTTTCTCCACACCATTCATGATTTTACATACCTCTATCATATCGCCCCTCAATCGCCTTTTTTCCAAACTGAAGAGTCCCAGTCTCTCTAGCCTCTCCCCATATGGGACCCTTTCCAAGCCCCTAATCATCTTAGTCGCCCTTTTCTGAACCTTTTCTAATGCCAATATATCTTTTTTGAGGTGAGGAGACCACATCTGCACGCAGTACTCGAGATGTGGGCGTACCATAGTTTTATATAGGGGAAGTATGATATCTTTTGTCTTATTATCGATCCCTTTTTTAATAATTCCTAACATCCTATTTGCCTTACTAACTGCCGCTGCACACTGCGTGGATGTCTTCAGAGAACTATCCACTATAACTCCAAGATCCCTTTCCTGATCTGTCGTAGCTAAATTTGACCCCATCATGTAGTACGTGTAATTTGGGTTATTTTTTCCAACATGCATTACCTTACACTTACCCACATTAAATTTCATTTGCCATTTTGCTGCCCAATCACTCAGTTTGCTGAGATCTTTTTGTAGTTCTTCACAATCCCTTTTGCTTTTGACTGTCCTGAACAACTTGGTGTCATCTGCAAACTTTGCCACCTCACTGCTTACCTCATTTTCTCGATCATTGATGAACAAGTTGAACAGGATCGGTCCCAGGACTGAGCCCTGGGGAACACCACTAGTTACCCCCCTCCATTGTGAAAATTTACCATTTATTCCAACCCTTTGTTTTCTGTCTTTTAACCAATTCCCGATCCATGAAAGGACCTTTCCTCCTATCCCATGACCACCTAATTTACATAAAAGCCTTTGGTGTGGGACCGTGTCAAAGGCTTTCTGGAAATCTAGGTATATTATGTCCACTGGGTGCCCCTTGTCCGCATGTTTATTAACCCCTTCAAAGAATTCTAATAGATTAGACAGACACGACTTCCCTCTGCAGAAACCATGCTGACTTTTGCCCAACAATTCGTGCTCTTCTATGTGCCTTGCAATTTTACTCTTTACTAGTGTTTCTACTAATTTGCCTGGTACTGATGTTAAACTTATCGGTCTATAATTGCCAGGATCTCCTCTAGAGCCTTTTTTAAATATTGGTGTTATATTGGCCGTCTTCCAGTCATTTGGTACCAAAGTGGATTTAAAGGATAGGTTACAAACCACTGTTAATAACTCCGCAATTTCACATTTGAGTTCTTTCAGAACCCTTGGGTGAATGCCGTCTCGTCCTGGAGACTTGTTACTATTCAGCTTATCAATTAATTCCAAAACCTCCTCTAATGTCACTTCAATCTGAGTGAGTTCCTCAGATTTGTTGCCTAAAAAGGCTGGCTCAGATTTAGGAACCTCTGTAACATCTTCAGCCGTGAAGACTGAAGCAAAGAAATCATTTAATCGCTCCGCAATGGCACTGTCTTCCTTGATCGCTCCTTTTATATCTTTATCATCCAAGGGCCCCACTGCTTTTTTAGCAGGCTTCCTGCTTCTAATGTATTTAAAAAACATTTTACTATTGTTTTTTGAATTTTTGGCTAGCTGTTCCTCAAACTCTTTTTTGGCTTTTCTTACTACATTATGACAGTTAATTTGGGAGTGTTTATGTTCCTTTCTATTTTCCTCACTAGGATTTGACTTCCACTTTTTAAAAGCTGCCCTTTTCTCTCTCACTGCCTTTTTAACATGGCTGTTTAGCCATGGTGGTTCTTTGTTAGGTCTCTTACTGTGTTTTTTTATTTGGGGTATACATTTAAGTTGGGCCTCTAGTATGGTGTCTTTAAACAGTTTCCATGCAGCTTCCAGGGATTTTAGTTTGATTACTCTACCTTTTAGTTTCTGTTTAACTAGCTTCCTCATTTTAGTGTAATTCCCCTTTTTGAAATTAAATGCCAGAGTGTTTGACCGCTGCGGTGTTCTTCCCAACACAGGAATATTAAAAGTTATTATATTGTGGTCACTATTTCCAAGCGGTCCAGTAACAGTTACCTCTTGGACCAGATCCTGCGTTCCAGTCAAGACTAGATCGAGAATCGACTCTCCCCTTGTGGGTTCCTGTACTAGCTGCTCCAAGAAGCAGTCATTTAAGGCATCAAGAAATTTAATCTCTGAATCCCGTCCTGAGGTGACATGCACCCAATCAATATGGGGATAATTGAAATCTCCTATTATTACTGTGTTTTTTATTTTGATAGCCTCTCTAATCTCCCTCATCATTTCAGCATCACTATCACTGTCCTGGTTAGGTGGTCGGTAATATATTCCTAATGCCATATTCATATTAGAGGAATGAATTGTTATCCATAATGATTCTATGGAACATTTTGATTCCTTTAGGATTTTTACTTCATTTGATTCTATATTATCCTTCACATATAGTACCACTCCGCCACCCGCACGACCTGTTCTGTCTTTCCGATATAATTTATATCCCGGTATGATAGTGTCCCACTGATTGTCCTCATTCCACCATGTTTCTGAGATGCCTATTATGTCAACTTCCTCCTTTGATATGAGGTACTCCAGTTCACCCATCTTATTAGACAGACTCCTAGCATTAGTGTAAAAGCATGTTAGAAAACTACCACTATTTATATGTCCGCCTTTCACAGACGCGTTGGATTTTTTTATGCACGATTGTTTCACATCTGATCTTGCCCATATATTATTTCCCACGTTCCCTATCTGACTAACTTCTAGGGAATCCCTGTCTATGGAGCCTCGTGTAAGAGAAGTCTCCGTCCGATCCAGGTGCTCCCCCGCACCAATCGGCTTTCCCCCACCTCTTAGTTTAAAAACTGCTGTATGACCTTTTTCATGTTTAATGCCAGCAGTCTGGATCCACCTTGATTTAGGTGGAGCCCATCATTCCTGTATAGGCTCCCCCTACCCCAAAAGTGTCCCCAGTTCCTAATAAATCTAAACCCCTCTTCCCTACACCATCGTCTCATCCACGCATTGAGACTCTGAAGTTCTGCCTGTCTATCTGGCCCTGCGCGTGGAACTGGAAGCATTTCAGAGAATGCCACCATAGATGTTCTGGATTTCAGTCTCTTTCCTAGTAACCTAAATTTGGCCTCCAGAACATCTCTTCTACCCTTCCCTATGTCATTGGTACCAACATGTACCACGATGACCGGCTCCTCCCCAGCACTGCCCATAAGTCTGTCTAGATGCCTCGAGAGATCCGCAACCTTCGCACCAGGCAGGCAAGTCACCATACGGTTCTCCCGGTCATCACAAACCCAACTATCTATATTTCTAATGATCGAATCCCCCACTACTAAAACCTGCTTCTTCCTAACAGCTGGCGCTCACTCCCCCGGAGAAGTATCCTCGGCACGAGAGGATACAACATCACCCTCTGGAAGGAGGGTCCCAACTATGGGATGGTTTCCCTCTGCTCCCCTTGACTGCTCTCCTTCCCTGAGCCTTTCATCCTCCGTAACAGCCTCAGGACTGTCAGATTGGAGGTGGGACAGCCCTACTATGTCCCAGAAAGTCTCATCCACAAACACCTCTGCCTTCCTTAGCTCCTCCAGTTCAGCCACCCTGGCCTCCAAAGCATGCACTCGGTCTCTGAGGGCCAGGAGCTCCTTGCATCGAGCGCACACATACGCCACCCGCCCACAGAGTAGGTAGTCATACATACTGCACTCGACACAATAAACAGGATAGCCCCCACTCTGCTGCTGGGCTTCTGCCTCCATTTCCTACTCTAGTTATATATGAGGGTTAATTAAATGTTTCAGATAGAGTTTGTTATAAAGGATTTAATTTAAGGGCTACAGAAGTCACTGGCTCCCTCCAAGCTCCCCCTCTAACTCCCCTCTCCAAACTCCCTCCTGTTAGCACGCACCCTGTTCGCGAGCACCCGGTCGCAAAGCTCCCTGGTCGCTTACTAGCAGGGTTTAAGTGCTCAGCCTCCCTGATAGCTCCTCCCTCTGCCTACAGCTCAGCCAATCAGCACACGGTGTTTCAATTCAAACCTAATCAGCTTCCAACTGCCTGCCTGCCTGCGCACACGGCCTTTCAAACAAACAAACACTCAGCTCAGCACTCCAAACAAACAAAACAAACAGGTACCGGTTGAGGCCTCGAAAATCTAAGACGGACCTCCAGCCTCCTGTCTTTTTCCCCGTGAGGAAGTACCTCGAATAGAACCCTCTCCCTTGCAGTTGCTCCGGCACTCTTTCCATTGCCCCTATGAGCATGAGATGGTCTACCTCCTGCTTGAGCCTCGCTACGTGGGAGGCCTCCTGGAGGTGGAGCCTGGGTGGAGGTCATGGTGGTGGGAGCGACTGGAAGGGGATGGCGTACCCCGTGGCTATGATCTCCAGCACCCATTTGTCTGTGGTGATCCTTTGCCACTGGTTATAGAATGGTCGGAGGCGATGGTGGAATAACCGCTTCGGATGACCTTGTGCGATGGTAGTGATGGCGCAGCCCTGGATCTGTGTGTCAAACTTGTGGCCTTTGGCCCTGCCCCGAGGACGCACGGCTCTGTTGGGAACGTCGCCTGGGAGTTCTGTACTGCTGGTGCTGTTGATGTCGCCCTTGCTCGTAACCCCTGTGGTACTGGGGATGCTGTTGCTGGTACTGGTACCGTCTTTGTTGAGGGTAGTACTTTTTCCTTCTGTATGGAGGGGTGTAAATCCCCAGGGTCCTAAGTGTGGCTCTTAAATCTTTACTGGAATGAAGGACCGAGTCAGTTAATTCAGCAAACAGCTTCTGCGAGTCGAAGGGAAGATCGACTATCTTTGTCTGCAGGCCCTCGGTATACCCGGAGTCTGGAGCCAGGACTCCCTTCGCATCACCACTGCCGTAGCTGTGGAGCGTGCTGCTGTGTCCGCAACATCCAGGTCGATCTGAACTCCCGTCCTCGAGGCCGCGTAGCCTTCTTGCATGATGGCCTTGAGCACTGGTTTCTTGCCCTCTGGAAGTGAGTCCATGAGGGAGGTTAACCTAGTGTGGTTGTCGAAATTATGGTTCGCTAGATGCGCTGTGTAATTTGCCATTTGCAACAGTAGAGTGGAGGAGGAGTAGACCTTTCTGCCGAACAGCTCTAGCTTCTTGGCATGTTTGTCTGTTCCCCCGTGTTGCGAAGACTCCACCACCAAGGAATTTGGTTGTGGGTGGCTGAACAGGAACTCCATGTTCTTTGTCGGCACGAAGTATTTTTTTTTTTTTTCCGCTCCCTTGTGGACAGGCGGAATAGTCGCAGAAGTCTGCCATATCATAGTGGCAGACTCCAAGATTGCGTCATCAAGCGGTATTGCTATTTTGGAGGAGGCCGGAGGTCTCAGATTTTTGAGGAGCTTATGGTGTTTCTCTTGCACCTTTGCTGTCTGGATGCCTTGCGTGAAGGCCACCCTCGTAAAACAGCTCTTAGAACCGTTTGAGATCGTCCGGAGGATGGACATCTCCCGGGGCCGTAGCCTCGTCCAGGGAGGAGAGCGAGGAACCACTAGGGTACACCTCTCTGGACCCTTCCGGTTCCTGTTGGTGATGGTGCATCCGCTCGCTGGAAGCTTGCAAGGGGAAAATCTCGGGGTTCCATAACCAGTTCCCCCTGAGATACTTGAGTCTCTGTCCCCGTTCGCGATTGCCCTCGGGGATACGGGACCGTCTGTGGGGATCTTTCCCTGGTAGACTGCCAGTGGTGTCTATGCCCCGCATGATAGGGGCGACCGTGGCAGCATGGGCACTGCTCTTGGGAAGGTGACCTAGACCACTCCCTTGATGCATACCCTCTGCGTCTGGGGGAGCGAGGTCGTCGAGAGACCTGGGACACTGGAGAGAGCGATTTGTGATAGTACTCCAGCGGCTAAAACCCCAGGAAGGGTGAAGGTGGTCCCAGCCAGGGCGAGGCTGGTTGTAAAAATGGAAACGGGGGCTCCAGGTAGGCTAGGGGGGACCCCTGCCTCCTAGTCTGAGTCTGCAGCTTGAGCGGAGGGCTGAGAGAAAGCAACTCTGCAGCCCTGTCAGAAGAGGGGCTGCGGTGCCTTGTTTTGTGTGTAGCCTTCCCCCTCCCTTGAGGGAGCAGCTCCGCCCCCTGACGTGTAGGGGATCTCGGCCCCGTCCACACCGTGCTCGGCACGCTTATGGGCGGTGCCGCATGGGCGGTGTCCACCGGTGCCTGCAGGCTGCATGCCTGCACGCTCTGCACCGCTGGTTCCCCGGGGTCGGTGTCGCTGCTTGCGGTGCCGCCGGTACCGGCGCTTGTTTAGCCGCTGCCCTGCCTGCGGTGCGGGGCAGCTGTTTGATTATCGGAGGCTGAGCCGCCTCCACGTGCCTCTCCGTGCCGCCGCCGATCAGCTGTTGCTGCGGCTGGGGCTGTGTGCTCCTCCCGTCCCGCTCGGTGTTGCTGCCGGCAGGGATCGGGTTGGGGAGATTTTCCTCCGTTTTTGCACTGAGGGGGTGAGGGAGGCGGCTTTCCCTTTTATGGGCCCCAGAGGGTCCCTCCTGCTGCGGCCGCTCCGGCACGTCTGGCTGGAGGGCCTTGTCAAAGAGCAGCATTTCAAGCCACATCTCCCTTTCCTTCCTTGCTCTGGCTGTTAATTTTGCACAGAAGGAGCATTTCTGCGTGACATGGGACTGCCCCAGGCACCTTATGCAGTGACTGTGCCCATCAGACACTGGCATTGTCTCTCGGCAAGACTCACACTTCTTGAATCCTGAATAGGACATTGTTGGTGAGTCTGTCAGTTGTTAATGGGGTACTTAGCACGTTCTCTGTGCTGTTTTCCCCCTCTCCAATAGCCTGCCGCAGCAGGAGGGCTAATGGCCCTAGGCTCCTGGCCTCCGGTGCTCCGCTTGTTACTAGGACTGGACTGAATGCCGTCCCGCTTGTTGTTTCTTTTTTTTTTTGAAAATAAAAACTGGCTAACTTAACAGTAGCCTAAGAACTTGAAAACTTTAAAGAAAAACAGTTAAAACTATTGAATACGCTAACTTGGCCGTAGCCTAGTCGGATTCCATCTGCAGCCGACGGCGGTTAAGAGGAACTGGTGGGGACCGGATCACGCATGTGGCCAGGAGCGCGCAAGGGAGCGGCGCGCACCGGCGCATGCGCGGTCCGGCAGAAACTGCTTGGAAGATCCGATCTGCGGCGCCGGGCGAGCCCGACACCTAATGTGGAGCACCCACGGGGACACTCGAAGAAGAAACATCTAGCGGACGAGCAAGCAAGGTTCAGGAAAGATAGACGTACCATACAGCAAATATTGGCACTAAGATTGATAGTTGAGAAAGCCTGATGAAACAACAAGAATATCTACATTTGCTTCACCAATTTTCAGAAGGCATTTGGCAGCATAAATCTGAAAGTGATTTGGGTGATGTTGGAGTCATACAGAGTGCATAGCAGACTGGTACAGTTGTTGAAGGATATCAATGACAATGTAGAGGCAGCGGTGAGAATGTGCAGAGTGTTGGCAGGTTGGTTTAGAACAAGTAGAGATACGAGACAAGGAAATCAGGTATCGCCAAGTATCTTCATCATTCACCTAGAGAAAGAGATGGACAAGATCAAGGAAGAGGTAGAAGGGATATCTGTGTGCAGGACAAAAATTAACCACTTGAGGTTCACAGATGATATAGTTATCAATGAAGATGAGAAGATGTGAGAGAGAATGGTTCAGGTGCAAAACGAGGAAGGGAAATGGTATGGACTTATGAACATAGATAAAACAAAAACAATGTTTGGAGATAAGAAAATAGGAAGGAAGATCACTGTAAATGGGATTGTACTACAGAATGTAGAAAAGTTCATGTATCTGGGAAGCAACAATGTATAATCTGTAAGAAGGAAACAGTGACTAGAACAGTGAAAGCAAGAGCGAGTTTGAAGGCAATGGTAAGATCTGGAGAAGCAAAGTGATTAGTTTAGGAATGAAGCTGAGTGTCTTGAAAACCCGTGTATTCAGCAGCATGTTGTATGGATGTGAGAGAAGGGTGATAACAAAAGAGTAGAAGAGAAGAATGTTGGCGTTTGAGAGGAGTTCCTCTAGAAAGATCCTGAGAATAGGATGGATGCAGAAGGTCACCAATGAGGAATTTTACAGGAAGATACAGCTGAAAAGAGAACCTACTGCAGAAAGTTATATAACACAAGTTACAGCTATTCAGGCATACTTGCAGAATGAACGATGAAAGAAAAACCAGACCCTGGTGTTCGGCATAATGGGCTGTTTGAATAGGAGAGGCAGACCCCACAGAGAATGGGTAGATGATAAAGCAGATTGGTGCGGAACTAGTCTACAGAAACTAAGCTGCTCCACACTGGACGGGGAAAGATGGAAGGAAATAGTGAGAGAGGCATCACATATCAATGACCACTGAGCCCATGACTGTTGAGGAGGAGGAGGAGGAGGAGGAGGAAGAGAATGGAGGCGAAAAAGTGTGCTTGTTTGTCAGTAGTAGGACCAGCAGAAGGAGCCAATTAAAGTAGGATGTGTCCCATTTCTGAGAATATCAAAAGGTGGGGAAATTGCCCTTGTAATGCGTAAGATAGTTGAGATCTCTGTTAAGGCCTAATTTAAAGGTGTCAAATTTGCCAACGAATTCCAATTCAGATGTCTCTTATGGTAAAATTGCTGCAGGCATGTAGGTTAAGAATAGCGGTCAGTGGGTTTTTAGTATAGAGTGGTGTCAATGTGACCTTCATTGATTTGTACTGGAGTGTCCAGGAAATGGATCTCTTGTGTGGAATGGTCCAAGATGAGATAGATGGTGGGGTGGAAGTTGCTGAAACCCCTGTGGAATAATTCAAACATCTCCTTACCATGGGTCCATATAATGAAGACTGATGTAGCTTAAGTAGAGGAGGAGTGCTAGGTGTCTGTGGGGATTTGGTCCTGAGCTGAAGGAGGGAGCTTCTTGAACAGATGGTGTAGTTTCTTTTGGTATTCCTCAGTGGGATTATAGGAAAGAGGCCTGTAGAAGGTGGTATTGGTGAGTTGCCTGGCAGCCTCCTGTTCATATTCTGTCTTCTTCATGATGACTACAGCACCCCCTTTGTCAGCCTCTTGAATTATAATGCCTGATGTGCTTTTGAGGCTGTGGATAGCATTGCATTTTGCACAGCTGAGGTTGTGTGTCATATGGTGATGTTTGTTCAAAACATCAGCTTGTGCGTGTTTGTGGAAGCATTCAAAGTAGAAGCCCAGACTGTCATTACAGTCAACAGAAGCAATCTACGTAGAATAATTCTCCTTGTGGTGTTGGTAAGAGGGATCTAGTGGGTACTTGTGATATCAATCACACACTGATTACATGTCCAACTGGGCACTTGCTCTGCTACATACATTACAACAACAAGTATTCTTGGGACAGACCCCACTGGTACAGCTGGAAGGCATCCTGACACTGGAGATAATGACTAACACATCCCTGTGTGTTTATAAAAATACGGTGGCCTTATTATTGGTTATAATTTGGGGTGCCTTTGGGCATAATATCTGTTAACAGCCTTAACCGTTCCAGAACCACACTCCTCCAGAACTTGAATATGTGAGGAAAGGCCAAGTTACAGGTACTGGAAATATCCCTTTATGCAGGTTAACATTCAAAAGGACCAGAGCACAGTTGCCTTCCTCTAGAAACATATCCCCAATGTAACTCTCTCTGCGGAACATAGTAGGGGTTATATAAGAATATGGCAAAGAAGATGGTCTAAAGTGGAATGTACTCAAGACAGTAACTGTTGTTATTCACAGATCACAGCAAAACTGGCAAGACTTTCATGAATGATACAGCCATATAGCAAGTGAGAAATTATTGCTCAGGAAGCATCATTACAGAAAACAGAAGATTGGACACTTAAGTCTGAATCTGAAAAGAGTACCCTGTAAGCTGTGTACTTGTGTGGCTGCTCAGAAAAGATTCTAATGCCACCAGCATATTTGTAGAGTGCCCACAACTAAGTGTTTTGTTTCTACTGGTAGTGCACATTTGCACATGCCTTATTCTCCACATGGATGGAAAAAGCCCACACAATAATGGAAAAGAGTAGAGGGAACATTGCACCTGAAGAGCAAAAATAAATGATATTCTTGAAGATTACACATGTGATGAGAAAGAAAATACATCTGAACACTGAATTCCAATTCTAAAAAAACCTACTTACTATGAACATTCAAACAAATTGATACTAAAGGAACTGAAAAATATAATGAATAGACAACGTAACAAAAATGTTGGTGATTATTGGAACTAGTAAACATTAGAATCTTCTGAAAGAAAGGATTCAATTTGCAGAGCACATTAGAGATTCAATAAGTGTACAGGTACTGGAATGGAATATTGATGGCAGAACATGATGTCAAAAACATCTTGAATGGACAATGTGGTAAACTGAGTAGATTAAAAGGAGAATTCATTCACAGAGAGATTAGCAGAGGACCACGTGGAATGGGATAATTTGGATGCAAACCTTCAGTACAGGTTGAACCTCTCGAATCCGGAACTCTCTTGTCAAGCAACATCTGTAATCTGGCAGGATTCTACTCAGGCAACCGCTTATCCTGGGTGTGGCTAAGTTTCCAGTGGTCCCAGAAAGTTTGTCTACAGACACCAGTTCTGGCTCTCAGTGTTCTGTGCTGTTATTTATCTGTAATTTACCCCTAAACGTCTTGTAAGAGCCCACTAAGCAGTGAAAGTGTTGGTAATATGCTAGAAAATGTTGACCTCTCCTCATCCAGCAATCCTCTTGTGGGGCACTGGTCAGGTTCCTGAGAGTGCTGGGCAAGAGAGGTTCAACCTGTATAAGAGGAGTCAATGTGACTCCAAGCTCTCAAACTCAGCAAACCTAATATTACATTTTTGCAAAATAAATGCCCTCAGAACCAGACTTAGTAAAGTCAGTTGTAATTAAAGACTCTTTTCAGGGACTCTACTTTTACTAAGGAGTGTTAATCGTTTTTATATTTCATATTACTGGCTCAGAAGAGATATGCTTTACTATTTAATAAAATAATTCACATATCATATTTGACAAAAAAAAAAGACAAAGATATAGTTCTATTTTGATTTCTCTTTAGCCTGTTTTGTAGAAGCAGATCATTAACTGGATTTACACATTTATTTTCTTTAAAATGAAGAAACACACACTACCTACAAAGTTTACTGGGTACAAATGAAACATGTAAATTATTTATTCATTTAATTCAAATATGTTTTTTCTATTTTGTTTTTGCTTCACCCAAAGGGGGACAGGAAGGGTCAAATCTTGGCTCCATTCAAGTCAACTGGCAAACTCCCATTGATTCAAACAAGGCTGGGATTTCATTATGCTGTGAAAGTGTGCTTTGAAAACATAAATAAAGATACCTCCTTTGTTTTAACAAGTACATACCTGCTAGCCAGACTGAGCAATTCATGTTTATCTGCTACTTCTGATTTCTTTTCCAGCTCCCAAAGCATAACATTGATCAGGTACGAATTCTTAATTATAATGGGCACTTCTTCAAACATGTGCTCAAATGTAATATTTGCTTTTTTCAATCTGAAAATCAAATTTGAAAAATTTGTACACAACTGGTACCTTTCATACAACTGATACTTCTAATTCTCAGGATCTTGATTCTTGTTAACAGTCAGTTAGTGATTCTGTAGAGCCCTAGGTTTCCAGAGCTACACTATCAAACAACACTCAAACTTCTTTGATAAGAGAAGCATTTGCATAGAAAAGCTTTACATTTATAAGCCTTGTAAAAACTAAGTAAAAAAGGCATCAAAGGTAAAGTAAAAGCTTTGTTCTATAATATGTTATTTATAAGAACAAACCCCCCACCAAAAGACTACAATGGCAAGGTTAATTCTGTCTACCAGAATATTTTACTGTTTTTCTTGCCACCAGTTTTTCTTAAATACAATTGACTGCACTACTCTGGAAAAAGTTTTAAGTTCACAAGCACTGTGTTACATGAAACATACAAACATTTCTGTGGAAAGCTGCATTCTCCAGTAACTAAACATAAAATGTAAAATGATTTACATAATTAAAAATAGGATGATCAAATATTTCAATTATAGTCTACTATTGATATTATTGACCATTTTATTCACAATCAGAATAGAATTTTCTTATTTTTTGTCAAAATAATTTTACCATACATTTATCGCCCTTTACTTTTAAATTTTAAAACAGACAAAATAGGTACTGATGCCTTTCATCAGACCAGCAAACAAAGGTACAAGTTTGGTGACACAGATATGTTTACTGAAGCTGGAAACTGAAACATTAACTTCAATTTTTTAAGACTGAGAAGGTAACTAGTGGAAATGCTACCTTTAGGCACTGAGCAGTGAAATTGTTCAGTTTTTCTGAGTAACAGCTTTGCACGTGTTTGTTTTATGATGCTGAATACAGACCATTGGGGGAAAGATGTCGTACTAGCAGCTACTCCTATACTTAATAGCTACTAAATGGCAATGTCACTCAAACAACACAATTCACAAAACATTTTCTCTCCACAAAAACAGTAAGTTATTTGATTAGCCAGTCTCAAGAACAGCTGTATTTTTAGGGTCTTTTAATTTTTGGCTATGATTTTTTTCTTATTATTATTGATAATGTGCTAATAGGCCACACTGTGCTACTGCACAGACAAACCTGCCTTGGAAGCACAGTAAATATTCTAAAATAAAATTACTGTTACTCCAGAAGAATGCCCACGGAATAGCTACAGCAGAATATTTATTCCTGAACATTTACTAGTCAGTTGTTCCCATGAAGACAAGCCCTTAAGAGATTGATCTGTTCCCTTTCTCTACCTCTTGAAGATTTTCTGCCCTTCTGCGATCACGTCAATGTATTTCTGCCTTTTTTCACAGTTTCATCAGTCTTTACTACACTCACCCCATGGCTGGAACGACAGAATGCAGTACCTCCTTTCAAAACAGATGCTAATGTTGCTCCCCTAAGTTATAAATCGGAGTGCTTGAAGCAATATTTTCATAATTTCTTAGGAACTGCATTTGAGTACACATGCATCATTGGAATTACACATCTGATTTCCACAGAACTTGACATCACACCAACTTTTTTTTTGGTTAAAAAAAATCTCCTTTTTCCCTACTCTTACCTCCACCTCTAATGCAACCCCAAAAAGAATAATCAGTGCAAAGAGACATTCTTATAAAATACTTACGCTTCTGGAGAGAAATCTTTCTCTTTGCAAACTTCCATCAGTTTGGGTGTCAGTCTGTAAGCCTTTAGTGACAGAGACCCTTGGGCAGTCTTAATGGGATCTAAGACAAGGTATGAAGAAAGGACACAATTACAAAGATAATTTAAAATATTCTTCCTCTACTTGACTATTTCTTCAGATGGTTTATGTTTTAGAAAGCATATTTATATTTAAAAACATAAAAATATCAGCTTAGCAGGGTCTGTGGTCCTGACTCATTAGTATTGTAATGATATAAAGTAAACATGAACTACATTCACTCATCTACTGCAAATTATGACTTCAAGATATCTGCACTTAAGAAAAGTGAAAATACCAATGCCTGATTTCTTTTTCTTAGTACAACCTACCCAAACAATTTATATATGATGGCTGCCTCTCTAAAACAAAGGTTTTCCCTTCATAAAAAGGCCATTCTACTTATTGTGCAGTAAAATAAGAGAATTTATAAACTCTAATTACTTAATAACAAAATGAGATTTAGGATTAGTGATAGACTAGCTCACATTAGACAAACTGTATAATTGCTTGGGACAATAATATAGTTGATGTTAAACATATTAGCTTCATCTTAACATACTGTCTTGAATTTAGTGGAATGTCTTCTAAACAAATTGTTACATTCCTGTGACAGGGAAGCTTAACACTTAACATGACAGTGGCTAAGTTATGCCAATATTAGAATAAAAACTGTTAAACATTCATGATGTCTGAAATTTAACACAGTCAAACTTTTAGCAATCGGTGATAAAATGAAAACCAAAATAGACTTCAACAAGTGGAAAATTCATCAAGGTCTGATGATGCAATGTTTCCAGCCAATATAAGTATATTTTAACAACTTGTTCTTTACTGTAATCCAATTGTTAACATACTGAAACAATTTTGGGGCAGCTCATAAGATTGATCGTATTCATTAGTATTTTTTCTGACAGATACTCAGGACGTTACATTTACTTCTCAGCTGGAAACTATATGCAAGTCTGCCAGATATGGCAAACTGTGAGTGTTCGGGGAGGGGGAGGCTATAAAGCTGTTAAATTGCCTACGGTTCTGATACAGCACAGAACATCTGGTCTGGAGAGCTTGAGGAAACACCATTAAATAGGCAGAAAATAAAAAAATCTTTGTGCTAAGAAACAGTCCAGGTTTTGTATGCTTCTGTCGGAGGCATAAAAAAATTTGGCAATTTGTGTTATGATTGGTCAGTCACGTACAGAGCCAGACACTCTAGTAATCGGGGTTTTTTAGACATCTGGTCTAGTTCCACAAGCCCCTTCAACGAGGGAGGGGAGATGGAGGAATAAAAATGAAGCAGCTACTCCAGCATTCCAAAACGTACACATCAGGGCTCTGATAGCAAGAAAAATAAACAGAAAGAAGGAAACCCTGTCTAGACTTAGCTGCTGCTGAGGCTGCTGTAGACACAGGGTTGGTATTTACTTGAAAAGGCCTGCCAGGCTACTCTTACAGGCAAAAGACAGAATACAAAAATAGTAGTAATAATATTAAGAGGGGGACAAGAATAATAAAGGAAACCTCATACTAACCGTAAATGAGAACTACAGACTCCTCGATTGCATGTTGGTAACTGAACTGGGAATCCAAGAGGGCACGAGTGACAAAAGAGCCATAGTAAGTAGATTGGTACCAGCCAACATGCAGATGATCAATGTTTACGTGGCGAAGGCTTCGCATCATTTCCATCTGGTACTGAACTAGATGAAATAAAGAGAATGCTAAAGTATAAGCTTTTAAAACCCGTTTCTTGACAACACCTTCAGTTAAAAGTGAACAAGTTACATTTTTCACAACTATAAAAGCAAGATTGGTTTATTTCAATTACATCTCAGCACAGACAATATTAAAATTTGGAACTTGGCCATATAAAGTCAGAATACGAGTATTTTGGTTAAACAAAATAGTTTTCTCATTTGGTGTTCACTGTTAAGCTTATCAACGAACTGTTTTTACAGTTTATTGCATTAACTATCTTGCTCATTTACGTAATGAAATTATGGCATTTTGTGTTTCACAGCAAAAAAAAAAAAGGATTTCTGTTCAACAGGAACATTCTGTGCCAGAGTAACATTAGCGTGACTGAGTACTTTAATACCACTGAACACTAGAAGACTTTTAAAAGTATGATGTGAGAAAGCAGATTTATGGGAACTAAAAGAAAAATCTGTTCATTTTGAATGTAAATATGAGATAATATTGACAAACAGCTGTAGGTTTGTAGGAATACACACAGTGCAGGTTGAACCTCTGAAATTCTGGACTCTGTCCAGACCAGAGCACCCTGGCGGCTGAGAGCAAGGACCAAGTAGGAGTCCTGTACAGGAGCCCCAGTGGGAGCTTGGCAGGCAGCATGCAGGCCAGCTGGGCAGTAGCCCAGGCTGGTGGCCAGGAGCAGACTGACGGCTGGGAGAGGAGCCTGAGAATAGGGCCCAGAGCCCAGCAGGAAGCACTGACCTCCCCCATCCAGCAAAATCCCTACTTCAAAATGCTCAGGTCCTAAGGGTGCTAGACTGGGGAAGTCTAACCTGTAATTCTATTGCCCCATTTGGAGCCATCTGTCGCAACAGTCAGGATGCTATTTGCCTTAATCTTTACACTTTTTTAACGTGCTACATTACATTAGAAAGTAGAGGATTATTATATTAAGATCTGTGTTGTATTGTAGCCAATGAGTGAATTGTTTCCACTGCGTCTCATTTAAGCATGCTACCTTTATGTAACACGATCATATTAAGCAGTGTTTAATAGGATGAAATTTAGTTAATTTATATATATATATAATAAAATGGGTTATCATTTCATCATAGTTCAGGCATTTTTAACAGATAACTGAGGGTTTGTCTACATTTAAACTGCTACAGCTACATGACTATAGTCCTTCTGTGTAGACTCTACCTACACTGCCAGAAGGGATTCTACTGTCAGTACAGATAATCCACCTTGCTAAAAGACAGATGCTAGTTCAACAGAAGACTTTCTTCTATCAACCCCCCATTGTCTACACAGGGAGCTGGGCCAGCATACATCTCTTAGGGGGAATGGATTTTTCACACCCGAGGGGCATAGCTATGTCAACGTACACGCCCAGTACTGATCAGTCCCGATGCACAGTAGCAATATATTATCAAGTTTTAGATAATCAAATGCACCAAACACCAGTCAATAACTAGGCGAATTCTTTAAAATTATGTTTGTGGGGCTGTAGAATTCACCAAGTTCAGTTTATTTCACTTCTATTTTTTTAAACAATCTCTCACTCATACAACAATAGAACAGCCATAACATCAGGCAGCTATATAATTAGTCAGAGCAGAGGAGAACTTTCAAACTGTACAACTGACTCTTCAGAAACACATTTTCCTTCTTTACAGGATGGAAATAAACCAACCCATACTCCCTAAAGATATAAGCAGACATTTCTCTGGAGCGAAAAAATATTCTTCCAACCTGTCATGCAGCAAAAGAAAATTCTAAAATTTGTTATTAGTTGTCTTGCGGCCAAAAGCTCATCTGCCACAATTTACCACTCTGTGTATTTATTTAAAATGTATGTTAATACCTCAGTATTCTCTTGGTTGAAAAAAGATACAAGTGTTTATCTATGATTATTTGGGAATCTTGCTACTACAGCATCAAGTGCACGTGTGGCACTTTGTCTTCTACTTCGTAATGTCTATGCTCCAAACAGCTTACAATTTAAGGGTATATCTATATATTGCAGACCCACCACACGGTGGCACCGAGTCTCAGAACTTGGATCAACTTACTCAGACTCACAGGACTAAAAATAGAATTATAAATGCTGAGGCTCTGAAACCTGACATTGGCAGAGGTGTGTGCATGTGTAAGTTTCAGACCCAGGCCTCAATATGAAATGAACATCTACACTTTTATTTTTAATCCTACAGAGTGAGACCAAGTCAGCTGACCCAGGCTCAGACTCGCTGCTTCAGGTTTGCACTACACTACACTACAGGTGTCACCTGTACGCTCATCCATAGGACATCCAGGTTCAGCAATTTCTGTCATCTGTGAATCCCAGAGACAGGCTGAAGATTGCATTTAAAGGTTTATATCAATGCAAATCAGAGTCTAGATGCCACCATACATGACATGATGGTGACAACTGAGCAGCATATACACATTCACCAAAAGACAGAATAAAAAAAGAGTAACTGCTCAAAAATATAGGCACAGACTGAGCAAGAGTTGATTCCTTTTTAAAAGGAATACCGAAAATGCACCTCTTTCCAGATCATTGTACGCAACACAATTTTGTCCTCTCTGTTTGAAGACAAACTAGTTATGTTTTTAATCTGTAAACCTAAAGGCATGAGCTAATCAGATAAGTAGTTTTAAAGTACGACACATGAGCAAAGACATTCAAAAAAACCAATTCATAAAAGTTGCTGCAGCTGTTGTTTGTCAGCTAGCCATTTAACAGGTATTCTGCATCAGAAGTACTCCATATGTTAGGAAAAGAAGATGCAAGCAAACATCTATCCACCGCTTGATTCAGGCATGTCAGAGAAGTTTTTCATCCTTAATATCTCAAACACAAAATAAAGAGCTTGTTCATGAGTCTAAATTCTATTGGTAGACAGGTATAAAGCTGAAAAGACTATTCTGTCATAAAAACAAAGTATTTGTTTAAAGCAAGACTTAGATGAAAACACAAAATGTATTCACATGTAAACAAAAGTTAGTTTTTGTTATCAGATCTGAACGGCAATTGAGCAAGATTTGAATGAAAGAATTGTTGGTTCCCCTACTTTCTGGGCAAATGAAATGGACATGAGAAAAAAATGACTTACAGACTTGAAGGGAAAAGGAACAATTTCTTTTGTAGAAAGAGGTCACATATGTGACCATAAAATGCAGGCCTTTTTGAAGAGCTGTGTAACTATTGGACAACCATGAGTACCCCTGAAAGAGAGACATAAAATGATGTTGCAAGTCTGGATTAGTGTCAAATGAGTGCTGGATTCATCAATAATGTCAAAGACAGAAGAGAATTGGAAAATATTCCTGGTCCTTCACAAGCCTGTGTCAAGATGTCTCATGTGCTTTTGTGTAAACATGTGAGGTAACTCCTGATTCTATGGAGAGGACAATGTTTACAAGAATGGCTTTCAGGCTCTGTCTTTACAGAAACTGAGTCAAAAATTAATGTTCCCGCTAATTTTTTTTCTATCCGTATGCTGAATAAATTTTGTTATATGCTCTGAGGCATATGCAAATTTACATCACCAGTGGAAAAACACGCTGCTGGCTGTGGGCAATCTACTGAATCTCTGCTGGGTGGCTGCCCAAGCATTCATCTTACACGGAACATTGTCAGTAATGTGTGCTTTGAAACGAGGATTGTAAATGCCTTCAAGCAGAAAGTAGCTGTGACAAATACGGCAATTTTCTGCAATATCCTTGGGAGACTTTATTGAATTAATTTTAGATATCATTCAGGTCCACTGTATTGAATATAAAGTATATGAATTACTGTGGGCCAGGATTGTGTGTAACTTCCATAGGCGAGAGACGTGACTAAGGAGAGGAAGTTCAAAGGATGATAATGAAAATGTGACATAAGAATGGACTTTTAGGACAATTAAATGTAAAATGGATTTCCTTGGGAATAACTAGGAAGAGATAAATGCAAATTTCTTATCTCCAGTTATGCAAAAATCCAATCCTTTGAAGCTATGACCTGAGGTATATGTGACTGCTGATTACCTGGTCCCAAAAGACTGAAGATCAAAGGCCTGAACTATATAAAAGAACAGATGAACTGCCCAAACAGAATTCTGGTTCTGAGATTGTTATGAATCTGTAAATGCATGGAAAACCCACATCTGGGGTTTGAAAGATTCACACAGGACCCATACAGGAGCTGGGAGTGATTTCTGATAGGCTTTTTAGCATGCCTATAACTTCCTTCATTGTGTCAATATGGTCTCTGAAATGTGTTCATGATAAGAACAGAAAGAGCTGTGTGGTAATTTATAACTGTAGGTAACAGATTGGTCATAGCCCCTGGTGAGAAAGCAAAGAGCTAGTGCTGACTTTTTAGTCTCTCACAGTGCAGCATGGAAAAGGCATAGCTTTAGAGAATCACCAGTCAGAAGGGAATGAGATACAGGTATTCACCCCAAACTGGTGACAGCTAGGAGCTGGGAGCCTGAAGAGTACTGGAGTACGGTGTCAAGTTCTGGGCCCCCAATTATAGAAAGGATGTGGATACACTGGAGAGGGTCCAGCGGAGGGCGACCAAAATAATTAGGGGGCTGGAGCATACGACTTACAAAGAAAGGTTGAGGGAATTAGGACTGTTTAGTCTGCAGAAGAGAAGACTGAGCGGGGACTTGATAACAGCCTTCAACTTGCTGAACGGAGGCTGCAAAGAGACTGGAGAGAGGCTGTTCACAGTGGTCACGGATGGCAGAACATGGAACAATGGTCTCAAGTTGCGGCTGGAAAGGTCCAGGTTGAACATTAGGAAAAACTTTGTCACTAGGAGGATGGTGAAGCATTGGAATGGTCTACCCAGGGAAGTAGTGGAGTCTCCATCCCTGGAGGTGTTTAAGTCTCGCCTCGACAAAGCCCTGGCGGGGCTGATCTGATGGGTTTGGTCCTGCTTAGAGCAAGGGGCTGGACCTGATGGCTTTTTTAGGTCTCTTCCAGCTCTATTGTTCTATGATTCTATAAAGGGAAAGAAATACAGGTATTTACCCCAAACTAGTGACAGTTAGGAGCTGGGAGCCTGAAGAGGGTGTGCTTGGTGGATCACAGACAGGGAGAATACGGATGCACTTACACAAACTGCGACAGTAGGATAAGTAAAAGCATCCACTGACAGTTGTCCACATCTGCAAATCACCATTTCCTAATTTCAACTATTTTTAGCAGACAAATAATAATGGAGGAAACACGTATGCTTGCAGAAGAGTCTCAAAGGATCAATAAAGTATGCACAGCCAACAACTCTGTCTCTGAAAATTGACTACAGAAGTTAAAAAAAAAAAAAAAAATCAATTATGAGGAGAGGTCCGTATCAGAAAGAGAAAATAACTTTTTATGAAGCACAGACAAAAGCATGGTGGAAGGAGCAGCTAGCGTTCCAACAAAATTATCAGGTTACACAATTACATAATAAATAACCCACAAACTGCTTGTACTAATAGAATCACCACTATTTCTTCATATTGTTTCCATCATTCTTGACCTTTGCTTCCTTAACTGAGTTAACCGTGGGCAGGCTAGCCCTCTGATCTGTTAAGTTACACTTCTGCTCTGGTCAAGTGTTCATACTTTAGAATAGCAGTGTACAACTGAAATTTACCCAATCACCACAGTCCCTCTCCTTGCCCCACTCCACTACCAGAGCTCCCCCACAGCCCAGATTACTCGCATGGTGCAAGCCCCACCGGGGCTGGGGCTGCCACTGCCACGCAAGCAGCTCAGAGGTGGAGCTGCGCCTCAGCTGAAGCCCCTCAGGCCCTAGGAGCCAGCTCTGCCGCCATACACTTGTGCCACCATGTGGTGGGGTGTGCACATGGAACAGCCGAAGAGGCACCCCACATGGGGTGAGCGCAGAGCTTATTGGACACCGTGACTTTAGAACAAGATTATTTGGGAGTCAGGAGAGGGAGAAAGATTTCCCGTTTCCCAAACCAGACTGCAAATATCCCCTTTTCCTCTCTAAAACTAATCATGTGGTCAGAAGTAGAGTTAACTACTGAATTATGACTTTCTGAGGTACGGACACAGACAACTGGATTAAGTTACCTATTTTACTGAAACCTAACATCCATACTGTTAAAAAAGCAAACCAGTTAAGAAGCTTTGTCAGTATGAAGTAACCAGCAACTGGGACTATTTTGCATTATTCTGTAAGTGCTGAATCAAGAGACTTTGACCACTGTCTCCTGGGTCCCTCATGAAAACAAGACGTGTATCTCATGAGGCACACTCAGCGAACAAAATTTCAAACAAGAGAAAGCTTGCTCTTGCTGAGTGAGCAGGAACTAAAGACATTATTTATCTTCTCCATCTTTTCACACACCCACCTTCTTCTAAAGCCCATAAAAAGACATTTCTGTAAGGGAGCAAGAAAAAATCCTTACTTGCTACTTCTTAACTGGGGCACAGCAAAGAATGAAGAACACTTATTAAAACATAAAGGCTGTGTCTATGCAACAAACTTACTTCGAAGTCACCTTTGAAGAAAGCTGCTACTTCCAAGTAGCTTGCAGAGCCATCTACACATACTGTCCCTTACACACACTGTCCCTTACTTCAAAGTTAACTTCCAAGTAAGGGAGGGTAACTTCAAAGTCACTACTCCATTCCCTGGAATGGAGCAGTGGCTTACTTCAAAGTTAAGTGTGTGTAGACGCTCTGCACTCCTTACTTCGAAGTAAGGAGTCTGGCAAGGAGGCACCCCCTCAACCCCCCACGGGAGGATGGAGACACTCTGGCCAGCCCAGCCAAGCCAGGGCTCTATGGTCCCTACCAGCCACCTTAAAGGAAACAGCTCCCTGGCAACCTCAAGCAGGCAAGCTGAGACCATGCCAGGCGGGGGCCATGCCAGGCGGGGACCCTCCTGGACTGAGGATGAGCGGAAGGACCTCCTCACTTTGTTGGGGGAGGAGGAGGTCCTTCGGCAAACTTGCACCCAGCAGAGGAAACGCACAGGACTTTCACTGACTGGCGGGTGGACTCATTGTCTGAGGCCGCCCTGACCACACTGGCAGCTGCATACAGATAAAAATAAAAACTCCACCAGACCTGCATCAAGGCCCGCGATGCTGCCAGCCATTCAGTCAAGGGCACATGGTAGACGCTGCCACCTTCCCTGCTGTGGACAGCGAGGACTAGGTGGGCCCTTCTGGCACCAAGCACCTGCGTTACCAGGGCCTGGAGTACCACTGAGTGATACCCATTCCTGTTAATGTAGGGGCCCTTGCTGTGGTCTGGAGCCCAGACTGCTAAGAGTCCCATCCAGAGCTCCGAAACACCTGGGGAAGCCCAGGTCCACGAACCCAGTGACGGGGGTGGCCAGGTCCTGCAGGGTCACGACTCGTGGAAAGAGCACCCTGTTGATGGCCCACACAAACTGAGGGGGAGGGGGAAGGGGAGGGAGAGACATGTTCATGAATGGCAGACTGTGAGGCCCCCCTTGCCCCCCACCACCCCTTGCCCTGTACGTCAGGGACTCCTGTCCCCTGCCCGGTAGCCCTCTCCCCAGAGTGGGTCCGTGGTGGAGCCAGACTTACCTCCAGCATCAACGCTCTGATGGTGGCCTTGCTAATGCCAAATTGGTGTCTGAAAAACTGGAAGCTGCTGGGGTTGGCCAGCCTCCACAGAGCAATAGCCACCCTCTTCTGCACCAGGAATGCTGGCCGAATCCATGTCTCTCGGTGCTGGAGGACTGGGGTGAGCCAGTGGCAAAGGTTGCCAAATGTCTGGCACATGATTCTGAAGCTCCTCAGCCACTGCTCATTGTCCCAGTCCTCCAGCACTGGCCAGTCCCACCACTCGCTGGTGATGGTGAAGGTCCACCAGTGCCCGGTCGGGGGGGCATGAGAGAGGGGCAGCAGTGCTGTGGCCAGGGCCTGAAGGCTGGATCCCAGTCAGGCGACCTGACTGAGACACTGGAAGACGAGGGTGACCAGCATAGCCAGCAGGCTGGCCAAAGTGGAAAGGACCTCGTCCTCAGGGAGGCTGGGAGTGCGCATATTGCTCGGCTCTTCTCCCCAGCACATGTTCTGTTGCTCTCCTCAGCCTGGCAGCCTTGAGCACGTGCAGGGTGGAGGTGTTGGGAGGGGTCCTTCAAGGTGTCGGCTGGCTGCAAGCCCAGAAGGGCTTCTCAGCCATGCAACCCCATGCCTGTTTCATTTCCTGGCCCCTTACTTCGAAGTAGGGCTAACTGTGTGTAGATGCTTAACTTCAAAGCAGGGGGAAGCCTACTTCAAAGTAAGGGAGGGTGCATTTTGTGTACAGATGCTTTACTTTGAAGTTGCAACTTTGAAGTTATTTTGTAGTGTAGACACAGCCAAAGAGAAAGTGAAAGACCAAGCTGCAGGGATGTCCTTGAAACTGACTGGTGGTTCTGAATGATAGTTTGGAATCAAACAATTGGTTAAAACAGGTCTAACTTCTAGAGTATGTATCGTAAACTAACGGAACATTAGGAGTCATTTAGGACAGGGCTATATAAAACAAATATCACAATGTCACTATTTAAATACATGGTACACCTCACCCTTTGAAAACTGTGTGAAGCTCTGGTTGCCTCATCTCAAAACATCTATGTTAGAAATGGAAAAGATACAGAGAAGGGCAAAAAAATATGATGGTATAGAAGAGCTTCCTTCTGAAAACAGATGAAAGACTGGAACTGTTCAGCTTGGAAAAGGGATGATTAAGGGAGTTATAACAGAGGTCAATAAAGACACGAATGGTGTGGAGAAAGTGATGTTTTTAGAGAACTACCCATGATTCCAAATCCCCCTGGCTAACAGCTAATTTATATGTCATTGTGGGATTATTGTGAGATTATGTTCTCCAAAGTGCATTACTTTGCATTTATGAACAATTGGTTTCATCTGCCAGTTTGTTGTTCAAATACCAAATTTTGTGAGTTCCCTTTTCAATTCTTTGCAGTCTGCTTTGGATATAACTACTGAATAATTGTGAACCATCTGTAAATTTTGCCATCTCACTCTTTACTCCTTTTTCCAGATCATTTATCAATATATTGAGTAGCACAGGTACAGTACAGCTCACTGGGGGTACCACTATTTACCTCCCTTCCATTTTGAAAACTGACCCTTTATCTCTGTTTCCCTCTTTTTTAACCATTTACCATTCCTTCTTACTGCATGACTGTTTACTTTGCTTAAGAGACTCTGGTAAGGGACCCTGTCAAAGCATTTCTGAATGTATAAGTACACTGTTTCCTCTGGATCCTTTAGTCCACATTTGCTGACTCCCTCAAATAATTCTAATAGATCAGGGAGGCATGATTTCCCTTAACAAAGCTATGTTGACTCTCCCCACCAAATCAAGGGGGTCTTACCCACAAAAGCTCATTACCTAATACAGTTGCTAATCTTTAAGGTCCCACAGGACGGCTTGTTAATTGCCCAACAAATGAAGTTCATCTGTTAGTGTTCTACTTCTGCTCTTTACTATAGTTTCAACCAGTTTATCTGGTACTGAAGTCTTACTAGCTTGTAATTGCCAGGGTCACCTTTGTAGGCTTTTATAAACATTGGTGTCATTAGTTATCCTCATGTCATCTGGTTAAGAAGCTGATTTACATGACAGCTTACATACATGAGCAAAAGTGATAGTCTGGCTTCTCTATCCTTACACATTGAAGGTTTAAAGTCTTTGCAGATTTGTCAGTAATCTTGCATGTGAGCTTCCCTGAACAGTTTAAGGAGACTGAGCAAAGGTTGCTCATGGGGACTGGCCTAATGCAAGAATTGCAAATCCTGAATCCGTGTGACCAAAGTACCTTTGTACTGAGTAATGAAAATCCCCAAACTGGAGATGAAAAAAGAAAACATATACTATTACTAAAACAGTAATATTATAAACCTAAAAAACTACCTTCAGCCAATTAATTTACAAAGAACACACAGAGAGTCAATTCCAATTATAATCACGTGTGGTAGGAGGAAACTGAGGGGATAATGACTGGCTGAGCACTTTTCATTGGCATACAGTGGCAAGTAGCAGCAGATGATATTCAACCAGCCCTGATGGGTATCAAATGAAGAAAAGCACTGTGACAACTGTGTGCAGCACACACACAAACCAAGAGTGGAACATATAAGTGCAATCACTCAAAGAAGAATGAATTCTAAGAGATTATCTATTTCAATGTCTAAGGTTGCTTCTACACTCGCCCCCTGCCATCAGAGGTGGCATGGTAATGAGGCAATCTGAAGCAGGCCAATGTGCATATTCAGCACCTCATTAGCATAATGGCAGCTGCACAAATTTCAAAGTTCAGACTTCAATTGCAGATTGATAGCGTAGATGGGGGCAGTTTCAAAATAAGCACCCCACTTCAACACTCCCTTACTCCAATCTAGTTCTCAAAGAGGAAGCCGTGCTATTCAACATGCAAGGCACTACAATCTAGTCCTGTGGGAGTGAGGGAATGTCGAAGTGGGGAACTTATTTCGAAGCTGTCCACATCTACACTGTCAATCTGTAATTTGAAGTCTGAACTTTGAAATCTGTGCAGCTGCCATTATGCTAATGAGGTGCTGAATATGCATGTTAGCGCCTCATTAGCCTGCTTCGAATTGCCTCATTACCATGCCACCTTCCACAGGAAGAGGAGAGTGTAGAAGCAGGCTAAATGACATGCAGTACAGAAAGTAAACTTTGTCCAGTTTGCATTTTCATTGGAGAGCACACACAGGTGGCTGGAAGGAGGGGGCATTCTGAACCTTAAAGAATAAAAGTGCAAAGAGATAGCCTTTGGTACAGATACTACTTTATGATACCATCAATACTGCTCTTCTGGGAACAGATGTTATTGCCTTCTGAGAACAGACTTTGAATTCCTTGAAGAGTATAAAAGCTAAGTATGTATTTAGGTTACTGAGCTTTGCTAAAGCAAAATGCTAGACACAATGTAAACACAGCTTCAATGTCACAGACTCACTTAAAATCCTGAAAGGGAAAATCCCAAAGAAGATATTAATTTCAAATTCCCAGTACAGTGCTTTCATTTTTTACAGTCCCAGAGGGGTAGCCATATTAGTCTGTAGATAACAAGCAGTCCTGTAGCACCTTAAAGACAAATTTATTAGGTAATCACCTTCCTGGGTAAGACTCACTTCTTCAGATTAATCTCATTACCTAATAAATAACCTCCTTCAGATTAAGCTCATTACCTAATCAATTTGTTAGCCTTTAAGGTGCTACAGCACTGCTTGGTATTCATTTTTAATGCTGATTACAATTCAGCATTAATTTTACTGCAGCATTCAGCAATTCTAAATGAGGTTTTACACAGAGAAAATAGTTCCCCTTATTAGCTAAGCTATCTCAATCACTGGATCAATGCTGAATACAGCAATAAAAATGAGAAACTTGTTTTGAGATATAACAGTGAATCAAAGGGACTAAAACACATCAATTGTCATATCAGTTGTTCACTGCAAAAGTTAAAGTTTAAACAACTCAGAATAAAGCTAAAACACCACCAACTCCTCCTCACCAAGCAGGTCATTCTCCTTCACTGCAGCCAGAGAAAGCTTTGCCACTGACTTAAAATGGGAACAAGGTCAGGTCCTTAAATGACCTCAAAGTAGTGCTCACACAGGTACCTTACCAACATCAATTTTCCAAGTTAATGTTGTACAAATTGTTGATAGAAAGGCATCTAAGCTATAAAGACCATCTATTTTGAAATTCCCCTTAAAAGTTTGCTATGGTATTTTACAAAAGATTGTCCAGAGTGGTATGTGGCTCACCTGTAACTGCTAATCGCAAATATCCCCAATAAAGGAAGTGTAACACTTGATGGGGAAGGCAATGAGTTATAACAATGAATTGTTTCCCACGTCTGGCTGTTTGGTTTTGCCCACACGGTCCAGCACTAAATCAGCACCATATCTGGGATGGGAAGTAATATTTCCCCATGTCATGGAGGTTTAGGGTGAGGCAGAGGAGGGGGTCACTCTTCTATGCAGGATAAGACACTAGACACTTGCTGGTTCAAAACAGCAGATCCTCTGTAACTTGAAGTCTTTAAATCATGATTTGAAGACTTCACTAACTGAGACAGAGGTTATGGGTTTATGACAGGTATGGATCGGTGAGGTTCTGCTTTTTGCAATAACATAGGTACTGCTGCTTGGGGAAGTCGTTTTATAATACCTGTCAGCATATAGCATCTTCACCAGATGCACTGTATGCGCTGTGTATGTATTCATGCCCTTAAATAAATTGCACTGCTTTATATATAGACAACGTCTTAGTGTGTTTACAGACTGTGGTAATAGGACAAAAATCGGTATCTCCATAGCACCCGTGATCTTTGTGTATCTAGCAAAGTTATAAATTTAAGCTCCCAGGCTCATCTTTTGAAGATATTGTTCAGATTTCCTTTGATGACAAGGACTGAGAGGTTAGATATGGAGTGATCAGTTTGTGAAAAAGTGGTTCTCTCATAGGTGATCCAGTGTTTATGTTATTTTTCTGAGAGTTCATTCAAGCATGAACTAACTGTCTAATTTCACCCTTACAGGAGCTGTTGGAGCAGCTAATGTACTGGATAAGGTAACTGCATGTTGTGATAGATAAATATGGGACATGTTCCCCCCTTTTAAAAACGTGTGATCACTGTAGCAGGTGACATAAGGCTGCAGGCTTTGCACCTGTTACAGCAGTCTGATAGTGGTTTAACATTTTCAGATTCTTATTAACTGTATATTTTAATATGTTAGAAAATGGCAAATATGTCACTTTCTGTTCATGATTTGTGTAAGTTGCTGCATTAGGATGGTAACTAGAATTAAATAGATCAACATATAAAACTTTCTTTAATAAAAATGAATGTTAAGTGTTCTGGACACAAATTTCTCATATCAAAAACTATTTCATGTTTACAACTAAATAATTTATTGAAACAGAGGGACTAACTGTAGTCAGGAATGAGAGGGGTAGCAGTGTTAGTCTGGATCTGCAAAAGCAACGAGGGGTCCTGGGACACCTTACAGACTAACAGAAATGTATGAGCATAAGTTTTTGTGGGCAAAGACCCACTTCGTCACCTGCATCTGACGAAGGTGCCACAGGACCCCTCATTGCTTTTGTAGTCAGGAAATTCAACTTCCAGGTGAGCCCGGAAAATGTTCAAACATGCCTAAGACTGTGTCCACCCTACAGCTTATGTTCGAAAACACGTATGTTGCTCAGACATATGACTATTGCACCTCCCTGTCCCACCCAATCCCACCCCCCAAAAAAAACCCAACAATATAAGGTACACTGACAGAGGCACTTATGTGCATGGTTATGTGTTGGAAGAGAAAGTTACTCCACTTGTGTGGTAATGATAGTTCTTCAAGATGTGTCCCCCTGTGGGTACTCCACGCTGGGTGTGGGTGCATCCTCGTGCTGGAGCTCAGAAATTCTTCTATAATTGTGGTTTCCCAAGCCAAGCATGAGCAGCAGTGCCTCCTTGTGGTATCTGGAGCATGCACAGCACAGGCCCCTCTGTTCCTTCTCTACCCAAGCAAATAGAGCAGGACACTCCAAAAGAGGGGAAGCGGGGAGGGAAGTGGAGCACCTACAGGGGGACACATCTCGAAGGGCCACTGTTACTGCACAAGATGAGTCACTTCTTCTTCAAGCAGCGCCCCCATGGTGCTCCACACTGGGTTACTATAAAACAGTCACACTTTGAAGGTGGGTTTGGAGACCAGTAACGATTACAGTTGATAGAACTGCTTGACCCACTTGAGTGGAGCAAACAAATCAAAGACAAAAGCACATACTGCTGTGCAAACTTGTTGCTGGAAGACCATGTCGCCGTCCTGCATATATCTGTAAGGGGTATGTACTTAAGAAAGGCAGTAGTGGAGGACACAGCCTGGTTAGAATGGGCAGTGACAGCATCCAGAAGCTCCCTTCACTGAAGTGCATAATAAGTATGCATACAGATGGAGATCCACTTGGACAGCCATTGACACAAAATGGGTAGCCCCCAGGACCACTCCACAAAGGACAGGAAGAGCCTAGGAGACTTTCACCAAGGCCCCATGCGATCAGCGTAAAAGGCCAGTGCCCAACAGAAGTCCAAAGTGTGCCACAACACATGCACAGGCTTGGAGTGCAGCTTCAGGAAGAACAAAGTGGATAGGTCATTGAAGTGAAATGGAGAGGGAACCTTAGGAAGAAACTTAGGATGAGGGCGAAGAGTGACTCTACCCTTGTTAAACACAGTATAAGAAGGTTCGGCTGTAAGAACAGCAAGCCAACCCTCCTGGCCGACATGATGGAAACTAAAAGCAAGATCTTCATTGACAGATGGAGCGAGAAACATGTTGCCAGGGGCTCAAAGGGTGGTTTCATGAGACAGCCGACTACAGGGTTAAGGTCCCAAACAGGGACCACAGGACGTACTGACAGAAAGGTGTTTTGCAGACCCATCAAAAATGTTTTGCGAGGGGATGAACGAGGAAGGAAATCCCATCCTCCGCTTGGTAGAAAGTCACCAAAGCCACGGCACGCACCAGGACAGTACTAAGGGCGAGGCCTGACTTGGGCAGGTGAAGCAGGTTGTCAAGGAGGACAGGAAGGGATGTGGTGTGAGGAGACATGGAGTGATTAATACCCAACCACTGAGAGAACCACATCCACTTGTAGAGAGAGGGTGGACTCCCATCTGCTGTTAGTGAGAACACTCTTTAATCCCTTTAGAGCATGCAATTTTGACATTCTGGAACCATGAAGAAGCCACGCATGAAGGCACAGCCAGAACAGATCGTGGTGAAGGATGTGGCCAAAGTTCTGAGACAGAAGATTGCAGCAAAGAAGGAAGTGATACAGAGTAGCCACTGACAGCCAGTACAGGTAAGATATCAGACTTGTCTCAGCCAAGCCAGGGCTAGCAGGATGAGGTGAGCCCAATCCAGTCTGACCTTGCCCAGAAGCTTTTGAACCAAGGGGAGGAAATGCATAGAGAAGAAGGCATGGCATGTCCCACTTGATGGAGAAAATGTCCCCAAGGGAGCGTATCCCCAGAGAGGCTCTGAAGCAATACTGGTGACACTTTCTGTTGACTCGGGTCACAAACACATCTATGCACAGCTAGCCCCAGAGCTTGAACAAATGATTGAGGGCCACTGTGTCGATTCCCCACTCATGGTGATGACTGAAGGAGTGGCTGAGGGAGTCTGTAGTCACATTCAATACCTCTGGGAGATATGGCTACCAGACTGTGGTACTGAAGGCACCAAGTCCACAGTTTTATGGACTCTGTGCATACAGACGGGGACCAAACACTGCTGCATCATCATGGCATCCCATCCAAAATTATTAAACTGATTCATTAAATGTATGAACCCTCAACATGCCAAGTTGCTCACAATGGTGTCTTGACAGAATCCTTCAGCATACTGTCAGGAGTGCAACAACAGTGCCCACTGTCACCTTTCCTGTTCTTGATCACAACGGACTGGAGTATGAACAGGACAACAGATGGCCATCAATGAGGTATTCAGTGGACACTTTTCAAACAGCTAGAGGACATCAGTTTTGCTGATGTCGCCCTTGTTTCACACCAACATGAAAGCACGAAAGAAAAGATCACAACATTAGACAAAACTGCCTCAATGGCTGGACTGAGCATTAACAAGGGAAAAACCAAGAGACCAAGAGGATCATCCAGTCCAACACCACCACCACCACCACACGGGGAGGGGATGATATGGAAGATGTAGAGCAGTTTACCTACTTGGGGAGAATTAAGGGCACAGATGGAGGAATAGATAAGGTTATCAATGCCAAGATAGGGAAAGCAACAGCTGCATTCAAGACTCTCTGTTCCACATGGAGTTCACAAACAGTATCTGCAAAGACATAACTGTGGATCTTCAACACAAATGCGAAGAGTGTGCTCTTGTACGAATGTGAGACCTGGCATACTAAAACATCTTCAAATCACAAGCTACTGACATTTATAAACAGATGTCTGAGGTACATTCTTCACATCAAATGGCAAGATTTCATCACAAATGACGAGCTTTGGAACAGAGCAGGATAAGAACCAACTGACAATGAAATCAAGAGAGGAAAGTGGGGATGACTAGGCCACACTGTCAGAAAACTATCATCCACATAGTCCATCAAGCTCTTACGTGGAACCTTTAAGGAAAACACAAAAGAGGAAGACCTCGGACAATGTGGAGAAGGTCTACTGAGATTGAAGGACAACTGGGGCACTCCTGGAGCCAACTAGAAGTTGTGTCCCAAGGCAGAATGAAGTGGAGGAGACTTGTCGATGACCTATGCTCCACAAAGAGTACAAGGGTTAAGTAGTAGTAGCAGTAAGATCATGATAGTGGTATCTTTTTCCCTGCCACTGCAGGCAAAGTTGCGTCACAGATATTTGCAACTTGCCTTCTGCCCTTGCCAGATGAAATTTTAGCAGAGCCAAAGAGTGGTTTCTAACCATGACACAGACCTACGAATATGATTTTCACAGCACAGCAGTTGCAAGAAAAGCGTTGGAAGTAAAACTGACTACTATATATGGCTTTCATTGGTCTAACTAAAGCCTTTGATTTAGTGCATCACAGTGCCCCGGGATTGTTCTTTCGGACAATGGATGTCCTGACAATATATCAATGCCCTAAAGTTTCTCCAAGACCATATGAAAGTGACTGTTCTGAGGAGTATTGGCTCCCAGAGTGAATCTTTCAAACTACAAGCAGGAGTCAAACAGGGCTACACCATTACCCCAAACATGTTTGTAAATTTATATTGTTGTCATTCTTTACCTACTTGCTGGGATTGTCCCACCTGGACCTGAAATAATTTACAGAATGGATGGAAAACTGTTCAGGCTTTGCAGGCAGAAAGCTAACAGTCAGATTTCCACCACATTTATAAAGAAACTTCAACATTATTGTATAGGTCGGAAACCTGGACAACCTACAGACATCACCAATTCTACCTCCACAGGATCTTGAAGATCAAATGGAAAGACAGATGCACCAACATTAGTGTTCTGGAAGAGGCAGAGACCACCAGTATCTACGCAATCATCATCTGTCAGCAACTCTGCTAGGTCCTGTTCTCTCAGCTGAATGAAGGTAACCTACATGGACAATGGAAGCGTTATAAGGGCTTGCTGAAGGATAACTTGAGGTGCAATATTGACACTGACACTTTGGAGATACTTGTCCAGAGTCACTCAAAATGGAGAGAAGTAATATGCGATGGCCCCCTACATTTTGAACTTGCCTGATGACAAGCTGAGGAGGATAAGCAGCAGCACAGGAGGAAGAAAAGATTGGCTTTCAGTAATAATCAACAGTTTCTTGTTATACCTGAAAACATCTGTCCTAGCTATAAGAAAACTTGTGGTTCAAGGACAGGCCTTATCAGCCACCTGAGGACCCACAACTCCCATGGAAAATGATCATACTGGGCAACGATCGATCACCATCTACCTTCTGCCTCTCATAGAGGTTGCAGGAGAGCTCTCCCTTGATGGCATACAGCATTTTTACCAGAGGCACCAAATGGGATGTACCTGGAATGGGATTGCTTCTCATAAAGCCACACAGAAAAGATGCAATCACCAGCCAGGTGAAAGGGACTGGCTGGGAGTGTGACCCCTTATTGGTCTGGGACTGCCCCACCCCAAGCCTCACACTCCTGAAGCACCCTTTAGAGAGGGCAGCAAGAGGAGATAAGATATACCTTCCTGGCCCTCTCTCCTGCTTCATATGGAGATGTTGTTGGATGTTCCCCTTAGTCAGGGAGTCAGGGTGAAATTACACAGTTTGCTACATTGCTCATACTGGCTGGGGAGAGCACAGGGCAGATGAACTTGGACCTGCCCTAGACGAGAGAGACTAACCCTCCACCTGCTGTGCCCCACTGGAGCTGCAGGAGTTGTGGAGAGATTTTCACCTGGTCCTTAGATGCTGCAGCGAGAAAGGGCTGGAGCAGTCCTCTCATCCTGGGGCAACCTACATAATGAATCCTTCATTGGCCCCAGTTCCCCCATCCCAGAACAACAATTTAATTGAGGCATGTACATTTTCATTTCATTTTCCAAAAACAATAATTAATCAAGTTAGGGACCTGAGCAACACCATGTAAATCTTCCAGCATTTTTATAAAAACAGGATGCTAAATGTGTTACTTAAATTCCATGCTACTAGAGCCAGTCATCTAGTCTCCATACAACTAGTCTTCCTATATAGTGTGTAAACTACAAAACATTTCAATTACATGTACAATAAAACAAGAATGTGTGGTTGAAGCCTTAATTCCTTTCCAACATGAATACCAATCAGTATAGGAATGTATGTAATTAAATTTATTTTATACAGATTTATAATATACAAATGTGCAATATGCTTATTAAACAATCTCAAAAATATTTTGCTGTGAATACTTAAAAACATTCATGTATTAGGCTGTCACTTCCCCATGGCTGAAGGTTTAAAATTTAATATGGATTTTCAAATTTTTACAGTCTGAAAGCACAACCCAGAAACTGAAATGGAAAAGATTTAGTAATCTGCATATTAAAAGCCCTGTGCCACACACTCAATACTACAAGCAAATTGGTCCGATTATTAATACTTCTGCAGATGGTAGAGAAAACTAAGAATTCTTACAACTGACAGATTACATTGTGCAGAAGATGTCACATTTTGATTTTCAATAAAGCCACTAAGTGCAGAGTTCTTTTTCTTAAAAGGAAAAATCTTGTGTCATTCTCTAAGTTTTGTACTATGATGATATTTATTTAAGGTATTTTAATGGATTTTTAAGAAGCAGCGAACACACACATCTTATATTACCATATCTGTTTTTCTAATGGTCAGATATATTATGTCCATACATATGGCTGTTCTGAAGACTCTCATGTTGGCCTTATGTTTCAAACTCACAAATGTGGATCCAAAAGCACTGAAATACAAAGACAATAGTGTACACAGTGGGGTTAATGGCAGACTTCTCAGGATTTTTCTTTATTATAAATGAATATACTTTAAACAACGTTCACCAGAACAGATTCTTTCTGGGGCTAAAATCAGTAGGACAGCCTATTCTCCGCTTTTGGCACAACATGAATGTGGTGGCACACATTTACCCCATGTGTACCTTTGCACTAAAATTGCTCCAGCATCTTACTCGTAAGTGTGATAATTGCACTTAGAGCAGAGGTGCACCCACAGCCTTATACCTAGTACTACTTTTCATCATAGTAGGAGGCACTATTCCCACCCAGTAAGATACAAATACCTTCCTATTAATTACCAAGGTAAACAAGACCATTGGTGTGCAAGGCTAGCTGTCCTTTGGTTTCTGTTTTTGTTTTTAAGGAATTCATTAAGCCTACAAAATCTACCAGTATTGTCCTATACAAGTGCTGTTATACACCAATGAAACAATTCTAAGGTTACACCACACTTTTTCCCCCAAACCCAGAGCAATGCGTAACAAAAGCAATAATTGAGAGAATTATAAAACACCTAGATTAACACATTATCACAAGTACAAACTGACTTGTATAAAACAGACCTGCTCAATGTCACTCATTTTGCAAGTCTGTCATATGCTCCTGCACAGATGGTGAAAAGCTATGCATTGTGGGGAACAAAGACAGAAAGACCAACCATATCAATGTACAGCTGGAGGAGACTTCCAGAGGTCAACAAATCCAGCCACCTGGCGGCAGGACCAACTAAACCTAGAATATCAGTTGTTTGCAGAACATATTCAGAGGTGAAACTGGATGTGGTGTTAGTATTTTTGCCATTTGTATTTTGGCAACTGGGAGCTGTTCTTTATTGGTGGAGCACATAAAAAGATTTGACAGGCTATGTCTACGCTAGCCGAAAACTTTGAAATGGCCATGCAAATGGCCATTTCAAGGTTAACTAATGAAGTGCTGAAATACATATTCAGCGCTTCATTAGCATACAGGCAGCTGCGGCGCTTCGAAACTGACGTGGCTTGCTGCCGCACGGCTCATCCAGACGGGGCTCCTTTTCGAAAGGACCCTGGTTAGTTCGAAGTCCCCTTACTCTCATCTGCATCAATTTTGAAGCGCTGCGGCTGCCCGCATGCTAATGAGGCGCTGAATATGTATTTCAGCGCTTCATTAGTAAACTTCAAAATGGCCATTTGTATGGCCATTTCAAAGTTTTCGGCTAGTGTAGACATGGCCACAGAATGGTACATGGGATATGACGGCTGGGGATGAAAGGATTTGAAGAACTGATTGGCAAGATCCAATGAGAGGAAAATATAATCCATTATATATTTTAGAGTGCGTCTGTCTGTTGGTGTTATATTTGTTCTAGAACTTCTCTTTAAGCACAAGAGCTATGATCTTGAATTTTGGTATACAGCTTCTTCTCACCCTAACTTAAACCAAAAACAGGATTTGGTTGTGCCTGGAAAGTGTGAAATGCCTGAAATCCCAGGATTTGCCAGAGTGTGGAAAGGGAGAGGTACTGATAGGATAGATGACATACTTCGGACTCACCATTGGGAAGCAGCAAGCACAGGGAACTGTGATACTGCAGAGTGAGCAGTGGGGGCTCTCCACCCTGCTGAGAAACATATGTGACCCTCTACCCCAACCACCCTCCCTGCCAGCACTTGGCTTCAGTGCCATGCAGGGGGAAGACTCCCTGACACAATAAGCACCCCCACGATGCTGCAGCCATGTATCCCCCCTCCCCCCAGCTCATACTCATACCGGTGCCAGGAAAATCACCACAGCCAAAGGTCAGCTCCCCTGGCCACTCTCCCTGGGTCCCCCTCTTACCACCACCATCACCATCATTTTGGATCTGCACAAAAGAGTTATGGCACCATCTCTGGTCACAGCCCTCCTTCTGCTGCTGCGCTGGGGCTGAGAGAAAAAGTTGTGGCTCTGGCTCCCCACTGCTGCTGTGCTGGGGCTGGGGAAAAAGTCAGAGAGCACTAAACGTAAGTTGCACTATATAGTGCCTCATGACTGAAAGTACCCAGCACTATATAGTGCAGCTTACCTGTATGCAAATCACTATACAGCCAGCCGTGCCTGTATAGCTTTCACTATATAGTTCATGATGCCTGTTCAGTAAGAATCACTGAAATTAGGCAACTGGGACTAAAGCTGTAAAATACAGGCAAAAGAAAAACCATGAAGAAAAATATGAAACACAAAGAAATGACTGTTCACACTCTTCATCATTTTCATTTATTTCACAGGAAAATTCAGGGAAAAAAAAGAGAATTTAATACTGGTAACAAGATGCACTATATAGTGCCTCATGACTGAAGATACCCAGAACCTTATAGTGCAGCTTACCTTGGTGCAAATCACCAGGTAGCCAGCTCTACATGGGTGGCTCTCACTGTATAGCTCAACATGCCCGTTTGGTGAGAATCACTAAAGTTACCAAGAAATACAGAACAACAAAGAAATGACTGTTCAGACTCCATGATTTTCATGTATTTCAAGGAAAATGCAGAAAAAAAGAGAGGAAATTAAATACTAGTATAACACCCAGCACCTGGTCAAAATGAGTCCCAGAACTGGACAAATAAATGCAAGGCTCCTTTTCCGTATGTGCAATTGTCTCAACTCCACCAATGTTCTCCTTCGCTGGTCTTTAAAAATACCAGTTCTTCTTCAAGACTCCTGATGACTGGTAATGGACAGCTACGGAAGTTTGAACAACTGTAGCAAGAGCAAAGAGCTCAACATCTGTACCCCAGACTTTGTCTTGCTTCATCTGGCTTTGGAACAAGTACTTCTTCACAGGAAGACTGACCATGGCTTCAAAAGCTTCTTGATATTCACAAGATTTCATCATATTCACAGCAGCAGCCCCACTACAGCATAGTAGTCTTCAGACAATGCAATCTCTTTGTTGATAGCCCTGAAGAGGCAATTGCTATCACCAATAATCTTGTCTAGATTATATGGTGGACTCAGTTTTGCTGATTTCTTCCCTAGCTCTTTGTTTGCTCATGGAATTGGAATCTGAAGCTTTTTACAGGCTACTCTTCGCCAAGTGGCTGAGATCAGAATGAAGGGCTTGTCTGCATGACTGTCGCCCATAATTCTGATGTCAGTGTCTGTAGGATGAGATTTTTTTTCACAAGTAGTAACAGGCATGGGAACGACGGACATGTCATCATAGCTCTCACTGTACAATATGTCAATTTTTGCAGAGTCTGATGGTGGTGGTGAGTTTGGAGGCTCTTTCGTCTTGGGAAGGCGTTTGCGCTCATTAAAGGCTTTTAAGATTCAAGCCATGCCGTTTCTTCTGCAGTGTACTCCATTTTTCATCTGCTAAGTTACACAGGCCCTTTGAGGTGTTTTCCATGACTGTGTAAGGGCCCGGGTACGGTAGCTGACCTTCATCCCCATTGCTCTTTGCCCTTCGTACATTGTAGAGGAGCACTTTTTGATCAATATTAAGGGTTTCTTGCTGCTTATGGTGTTCTTCATAATCTGTTTTTTGTCTTGCTCGTGCCTTAATAATGTCCTTTGCAGCCTCTTCCTCTACAATTTTTATAACTGCTTGATGCAGGCCAAGTAATCTTGGACATCACTAGTATCTAAAGTACACTCCACTACACCAAGATCAACAGGAATCTCATAATTTAAATCTCCCCTGTCATCATTGTTTAGGCATTATATGGGCAGCACAGGCTTCCTGGCATACATAAGTTCACAAGGTGAAACAGGACTCCCTGTAGCACCTTTGGCCATTCCTCTTCTTCACCTTGAAATGCTGTTAAGCATGGCACCCTAAATTGTACAATTTACATGCTCTATGCAGCCATTTGCATGTGGCTGGCAAGCACTGGTGACCTTCTCTTTTGTTTCTGATAAAAGATACACATTTTTCAAAACTTTGTGAAGGAACTCACGCCCCTAGTCATTAATTTGTATGTTGGTACAAACAAATTTGCAAATCAGCTCATAAAAGAAAAGGTGCCACCTCTTCGGCACTCTTATTTTGCTTCACCTCTAGCCACTTAGAGAAATAATCTGCTACAAAACAAATACACATATAGCCCTCTGGATTTTTGTGCAAGACACACAAATTTACTTCTACTTGGTGCCATACTTAGTGAAGTTCTGGAGCTGACTTACACATTTTTGTGGCTGATTTTTGGCAGTGGTCGCAGATGGCAACATATTCTCTTACATCCTTGTTCATATTTTGCCACCAGAATACAGAATTTAATAATTTCCTAAGTGTCTTATTGTGATGAATGTGCCCTCGCCTGTTTTCCTGCTCCTAATGCTTCATGAGCACATTTCGGTAGTTCATATATTTTTCTCTGTACTTAATAGCCTTTTAAGTATCATGTGCCAAATGTATCTTCAGTTTCATAACATCATTGTACCAGTAATGGAGCTCTCCATTCCTTATTGTGAAATGCCCAGCTGGTTGAATAAAATTATTCTTCATCCCAATATTCTCGACTCCTTTGATTCACTTCAGGGAACTCACCGCTCAACATCTTTTGATTTCTTCATAGTTGGGTTCACCACCAACCTTCCCTGCATTTTTGATCCCATCATCTCGGATTGTCTCACCATTTTGGAAAGATCTCACTATTTTGGAAGGGGTGGGCCCTGATTAAGAAATTGAAGTAATGGATAACAGAGAGTAACAGTGAAAATTTCAAATAAATTTGAAAACTGAATTTATTTAAGTGGTTAACTGTTCAGAAATGCCTGCTACTCTACCATTCATGGTGGAATGCAAATGTCATACCTCCAATGGTTTATACTACGAATCTATGGAATGCTCTGTCCTTGACTTCATTCTTCAGGCAGTGCACGCTATATAGTGAAAGTTGCCTAACTTCAGTCACTCTCACCCAGGCAAAATGTAGTGAATGTTGCCTGGGAGAGGAGCACTATATAGTGCTTGCTACCAGTTTAGCATCTCCTGCCTCCTACACCTGGGCTCCAGCCCCATTTCACCCTCCCCTGCTGTCACTGTCCCTCAGCAAGGAAAAAAAAAATCATCCCTTTGCTGT
The DNA here is from genome assembly GCF_033958435.1 of Carettochelys insculpta. Taxonomy (NCBI): domain Eukaryota; kingdom Metazoa; phylum Chordata; order Testudines; family Carettochelyidae; genus Carettochelys; species Carettochelys insculpta. Next base: position 30,580,943 of record NC_134138.1, on the reverse strand, counting down.
GTCAGGACTAGGAGAAAGAGCCACAGGTGCAGTGCTCCTCCTTCAGTTTACACTGGGGTGGGAATAGGGCACCCTAGCAAGAAGCCCAGCCCCAGCCTCCCTGGAGTGTGGGAAGGCACCTCTCTTCCGCTCCCCAAGCAGCTGGGGCTGTAGAAGCCAGCCAGGCCCAGCCCTCCCATCAAGAGGCGCTGGGACCAGGAACTGCAACCCAGTGTACCACAAGGAGATGACGGGCCCTACCCCCACAACCCCAGTAAACCCCTAAGACCTCCCAAGCCTCCGCTGTAAGCTCCCTACTCTGCAACTGCCTACCCTCTGCCCTAACCCTCTCCACAAACAAACTCTTTGCCCTCAGCCCATCTGCTGCCCTCACTCCACAAACTTCTACTCACTGCCCTGAACCCCTGCCCCAACAAAACCGTACTGTGATGTCTGTACTCCCAACCTTCTGCCTGACCCTCCCAGACACACTGAACACTCTGCCACCAACCCTCATCACACTAACCCCACCCTTCCAGCCCCTACACTCCTCTACCTGACCCACTGGACACACACTACCCTCAAACCCAATACTGCTTCTAAGCTCTCACCAAATCCTCAGGCCACCAGGCTCTGCTCTCACTCTACCACACTCCACCCCAGACGTAAGCTGTGACCCCACAAAACTCCTGTTGTGGTATCTATACCACTATCCCCTACTCAGACCCCCATCACTCACACCAAATGCTGTATTCTGAGTCCCCACCACCCTGTCCTCCCTTCAGCACCCACACTCCCTGTCCTGAGCTCCCTGTGCCAACCCCTGCCCACACTTTTCCACTCTCAGGCCTACCACACATCCTCTACCCTTATCCCCCATCCCATGTCCTCACTGCTGCACCCTCCATCCCTGCTCTGACCCCCAACTTTTCTACCCCTTGCTCTCAGTCCTACACCACCCATCCCCTATGATCAGCCCTCCCACACCCAATCACCTATTCCCTCTATTCTGGCAAAAGACAGAAAAACTTCAAAATGTTGTCTACCAACTAGTTCTACATAATCTTTGAATCACTCAGACATGTATTAATACAAACTTATTTTTCCTTCATTTTCCAAAAATAAAATTAGTTGCATAAGCCATTTACATTTTCCTTTTATTTTCCAGGGGACGGACACTTACTTCACTGAAACACTTGAGCAACACTGGGTCTCTTTGCTAGTTTATTTCTTAAACATATCTTTCTCAAATGCAGGTGTCACTCTTGAAGGTGTAACTTAATCACTTACAAAGAGTCTGAATGCCTCAAGCCTTTGCTATTGAGTTTTTGCTTATAGGTCACCAGTATGAATTCAGTCTAATTCATCAGGAAGCAAAAGATGTTACCACCTAATTAATATTTGCCAGGTGTCAACTCCATCTCCCCATATCATCAACTCACAACCATGATTTGTAGAATCAACAGAAGTGCCAAGAACTTGATGGGCAGCAGACTGAACTGCTAAGTGCCCTTAGACCATGTACTCTTTCCCCTACCTCCCCATCAGATAGGGTTGAAGCAATCTTTATTTGACAACATTTGAGGAAAATTAGTCCTGATGATGCTCTGCAAATAAATATAGGGTTTCATTTAACAGGGCTGCACCAGCACTAAAACTACACAATTTTTTAAAGCTCAAGTTTAGTTTCTGGTTACAGGCAAATTAATTGCAAATATTGCTGCTAAACAACCTGCATAAGATAGTACACGTAGCTGCACAAACCTGGAGGAAAGTGCCTACCTGAATTCCTCAGCCTTCAAATATGCCAGTGTAACAACAGACAGAAGAGAAAGAGTTGACCATTTGAGCATGCAAAGTCTTTAACAAACATCTGAACAAGAGTCTATTATGGAAACTAAGTAGTCGTGAACTGACAAGTAATATATCCTCAGATTAAAATGCAGTGGGCACAAGTGGTCAAATATCAGAATTGCTAAAGGTTACTAACTAGGTGCCCCGAGGTTCTGTAACAGAACAGGGTCCAATAAATTTATATCACTGTAACTACAACATACTAGATCAGGGTTGGCAACCCCCAGGCATGGATGCCAAGAATGGCATGCAAGAGGATTTTCACTGGCATGTGAGGTGGGGAGCTCACCCCTACATGCAGCTGGGATCTTGCTCAAAGCTATACTGCCTGTGGGTTAACAAAAAAACAGTTAATGGTACCAATGACCACCTAAACGGTAAAGCTCTGCATCCCAATTTATTTATTAATGAAGCTGTTAGTAGAACTATTAGTGACTTTAAAAAGCATCATCGGCACTACCACTGTACACAGAGGTCAAAAGGTCAAATTTTGACACTGTGTCAGAAAGGATGTTGACCCCTGTATTAGGTACCTTCCAAACATAGGAAGAAAATCCTTAATCAAAAAAGTTTTTTTTTGTTGTTTGTTTTGTAAAGCACTGAGACCTACAGATAAAAAGCGTTATGAGAGCTAAATATATAAAGGAGATAGAAAAAAGGAGGTAAACACATAGGTCTGGAACTAGGGATACTAGCAGTGCTACTGCACCCCCAGCATAAAGTAATTTCCATCATATACAGGATCTACAGTTTGATTCAGTGGTTCTCAGCATCTTTACCATACAAACTGTTCAGAACGCATGGGAGAAAAGTGGAGTAGCAAAATTTGCAGACAACACAAAATATAAGAACTTAAAATGACTAATGAAATTCAGATGGACATAAAACAAGGTGAGTGGAACTCACACTAGATTAACTGTTGACAAATTTACGGTTTACAAAGAGTAATTTGGATAACTTTCACACATTACTAAGGTCTAAATTGATTGTAACCACTCAGGAGGTTGATATGGCCATCATTGTGGAAGTCGGCGGAAACATCTGCTCAATCTGCAGTGACAATCATAAAAAGCAAACTTGTTAGGAAGTATTAAAAAGTGATTTAATAAACAGATTATTATGCCTAGATGGAGGGGTCTATGTGTGTGAGAGAGAGAGAATGAAAACATCACTGGAACTTTCTCAGACTTCAGTACTGCTATCTGTGAAGATATGGTTAAGAAGCAGTCCAAAACTCAAAGACAGACACATGAAAAAAACTTGCATTTGAAAAATTCAGTTTAAAGGATTGAATTTAGTTTAGAATAAAAACAAATCAGAAGTGGAACAACAAACTTCAGCAAACGTGTGTAAGAGAGAGATAAATCAGACTTTTATATTTATCCTCTCTCAATACCAGAACAAAATTAAACAACAAACGACAAAAAGGTTTTTCAAAATATAGTTAATCTGTGGAATTCATAGCAGAAGAGTATTGAAACCAGGTAAACTAACAGGAACCACAATCCATTCATGCGGATAAAGAAAATATTGGCTGTTGGAATACACAAGACTAAAAAAACATGTAATATATTCCTGAGGCTAAGCGAGACTGGGGGGTGGGGGTGGGCGACAGAATCAAACAACTAATGAGTTAGGAAGAAACTTTACATAAAAGCAGTTTATTGGTTAATTGTCTGCTTCTTGTCTCTTCCTCTGAAACATGTAGCACTGGCCATTGTCAGAGAATAAAGGTCCTTGGACTAAGTGCCTATTCACCTGTAAGGCAATTATGAATCTGTGTCTTCATCTGTATTGTTGATTCATGGAGGCAGGGAACCCTTCTCCCACCATGTTTTGTACATCAGCAATCACATTATCCGTGCTCAATGGCAAAAGGCATTTTTCTGTGCTGATTATGGCTGCTTTCTTAACTGGTCTGTTTAGCAATACTCCTGAACAGACACACCTCAAAAAAATGATCAGAGACAGAAACAAGGAGTACTGAGAAAACCAGGAGCTACCACCAAAGTTTCCTGTGCTCTCTTCTTCCTCATTTGGGAATAAATGCTCCAGGCTTCTTCCCTTCAAAAGCAAATATATAATTAACTGCACTTAAAATCATTAATTGCTATTTAAATTGTTATAGCTTCATTCACATGAACTGACCTGAGTCAATCAAGACTTAACATGATGTAAGTGCACCTACATTTGGAATCTGCATGAGTTTAAATAAGACGAGCTGACAATTTTAAACCACTACAGCTTGTTTAACATGGGTAAATCCCTAATCTTTAGAGGTTCCCTTAATGTAGGATTTCTATCTCCAATTAGGAGGTAAATAGGCTCACAATTCTTCCTAAGGTGCATCAAACCATGAAGCAAAAAGAGAAGTTACTCACCGTAGTAATGGTGGTTCTTCGAGATGTGTCCCCGTGGGTGCTCCACAATAGGTGACGGGCTTGCCCGGCGCCGCAGATCGGATCTTCCAAGCAGTTTCTGCCGGACCACGCATGCGCCGGCGCGCGCCGCTCCCTTGCGCGCTCCTGGCCATGTGTGCGATCCGGTCCCCGCCAGTTCCTCGACCAACCGCCTCGGGTGCCCCTGCAAAACACTAACAGAGATCCGAAGCGGGGAGGATGGGCGGGTAGTGGAGCACCCACGGGGACACATCTCGAAGAACCACCGTTACTACGGTGAGTAACTTCTCTTTCTTCTTCGAGTGTCCCCGTGGGTGCTCCACAATAGGTGACTACCCAGCAGTAACCCAAGATAGGAGGTGGGTAATTGTATTATGTGCAGCTTGTCCCCGAGAGGACCGCTGCAGAGAGACGGGTATCCTCTTGGAATACCCTGTGAAGGGCGTAATGTTTGGCGAAGGTGTCGTAGGATGACCAGGTCGCCGCTCTGCAAATGTCTTTTAATGCAACGCCATTGAAAAAGGCTGTTGATGCCGCCACCGCCCTGGTGGAATGAGCCCTGGGAGTGGCCGATAAAGGAGTCTTTTTGAGCTCGTAGCACATTTTTATGCAGGATACAATGTGCTTCAAGATTCTCTGTGAGGAGAGACCCTCTCCTTTCGATTTGGGAGCGAGGGAGACTAGGAGTCTATCCGTTTTCCGGAAGGACTTGGTCCTGTCTACGTAGAAGGCTAGCGCCCTCCTCACGTCCAGGAGGTGTAGGCGCGCCTCTTCGTTGGAGTTATGAGGCTTTGGATAAAACGAGGGTAGAACAATAGGTTCGTTGATGTGAAACTCGGAAGAAACTTTGGGAACAAAGGCTGGATGCAGCCGTATGGTTACCGCCTCCTTGGAAAAAACAGTGCAGGGTGGCGTTGCCATGACTGCCGCGAGCTCGCTCACCCTACGAGCTGACGTAATTGCAAGAAGAAAGGTCGTCTTTATTGTAAGGAGGCGGAGGGGAACCGTGGCCAAGGGCTCGAACAGTGGTCCCATCAGCGTGGTAAGCACCAGGTCCAAGTTCCACGAAGGTGGAATCAGTTTCCGAGGGGGGTAGAGGTTTACCAACCCTTTGAGGAACCTGGTAACCATAGGGTGGGCGAACACCGTGTGCCCTTCCTCCTCATATCTAAACGCCGAGATGGCGGCAAGGTGGACCTTTAACGAGGATAGCGAGAGTCCTCCTCTCTTGAGGTCCAGTAAGTACTCTACAATTGTAGGTATAGGCACCGAAAGGGGGGCCAGCTGTTTGGTAGAACACCAAGCCGTGAAGCGAGTCCATTTTTGTTTGTAGGTCTTCCTAGTGGAAGTCCTCCTGCTACTTTCTAGGACTTGCTGTACTCCCACTGTGCATGTGCTCTCTAGGGAGCTGAGCCATGGATTAACCACGCTTGCAGTTGCAGGCTTTGGGGGTGCGGATGCACTATGGACCCCTGGGCTTGCATGAGCAGATCCGGCGCCACCGGAAGAGGCATCGGTGGACGGTCCGACATGCGCAGGAGTAGGGGGAACCATTGTTGGTGATCCCACGTTGGGACTATCAGGATCAGCCGGGCCCTTTCCCTCCTGGCTTTTTGCAAAACTTTGTGGATCAGCACTGTGGGAGGAAACGCATAAAGCAGGGGGCCCCCCCACGGGATCGCGAATGCGTCCCCCAGGGACCCCCATCCCAGTCCTGCCCTGGAGCAGAATCGTGGGCACTGCTTGTTGTGCTGAGTGGCAAACAGATCTATTTGGGGAAAACCCCATGCGTGGAAAATCGGCCGTAGCAGATCGGGACGGATCTGCCACTCGTGTGTGAGCGCAAAACGTCTGCTCAGCTGGTCTGCCTTCACGTTGTGTGCACCCAGCAAGTATGAGGCTTTCAAGATTATATCGTGGGCGATGCACCAGTCCCATAAGCGGATTGCTTCCGCGCATAAGGCACGGGATCGAGCTCCTCCTTGCCTGTTTATATAAAACATGGTGGAGGTATTGTCTGTACTGATCCCGACGACTTTGCCTTGTATGTGGTCTCGAAAGTGTTTGCAGGCGTTGAACACTGCTCTGAGCTCCAGTACATTGATGTGTAGTGACTGTTCCGTGGGTGACCACAGTCCTTGAGTCACCTCTTCGCCCATGTGCGCTCCCCACCCTATGAGGGAGGCATCTGTAGTGAGAAAAACCGATATTTGCGGCTGGTGGAAGGGTACCCCTGTTAGCAAGTTCCTGGGGTTTACCCACCATTGCAGGGATTTGCGCACCCCGGCTGTGGGCGACACCACCCTGTGAATGGTGTGTACTGCCGGTTTGTATACCCTCGCCAGCCAGTGCTGCATGCTGCGCATGTGTAACCTGGCGTTCTGCACTACAAACGTCGCCGCTGCCATGTGGCCCAGCAGCTGCAAGCACGTCAAGACCGGCACCGTAGGGCTGAAGGTGATGACTTGCACGAGGGAACCGATGGCTCGAAAGCGAGCTTCTGGTAGGTATACTCTCACTGTAACCGAGTTTATGCGAGCCCCTATGAACTCTATGTCCTGTGTGGGGTCTATTTGTGATTTTGCCAGATTGATAACCAGGCCAAGTGAGGAGAACGTGTTTGCTGTGACGCGTATCATGCGCAGAACCTCCCCTTTCGAGGCCCCTTTGAGCAGGCAGTTGTCCAGATACGGGAAAATAAATACCCCCTGTCTGTGCAGGTAGGCTGACACCACTGCCAAGGTCTTGGTGAAAACTCTGGGGGCCGAGGAGAGGCCAAACGGTAGGACCTTGTATTGGAAGTGTTCGTTGCCTACCATGAACCGGAGGAATCGCCGGTGAGCCGGATGGATGGTTATGTGGAAGTACGCGTCTTGTAAATCGAAGGCTGCGAACCAGTCTCCATCGTCCAGTGCTGTAAGGATGGAGGCGATCGTGGTCATCCGAAAACGTTGCTTGCGCAGGTACCTGTTGAGGCCGCGAAGGTCTAAGATGGGCCTCCAGCCTCCTGTCTTTTTCTCCGTGAGGAAATACCTGGAGTAGAACCCTTTCCCGTGCAGTTGCTCTGGCACTCTTTCCACCGCCCCTATGAGCATGAGATGGTCCACCTCCTGCCTGAGCCTCACTACCTGGGAGGCCTCCTGGAGGTGGGTCTTGGGTGGAGGTCGTGACGGTGGGAGCGACTGGAAGGGGATGGCGTACCCCGTGGCTATGATCTCCAGCACCCATTTGTCTGTGGTGATTCTGTGCCACTGGTCGTAGAATGGTCGGAGGCGATGGTGGAATAGCCGCTTCAGATGACCGTGTGTGATGGTAGTGATGGCGCAGCCCTGGATCTGTATGTCAAACTTGTGGCCTTTGGCCCCGCCCCGAGGACGCACGGCTCTGTTGTGAGCGTCGCCTGGGAGTTCTGTACTGCTGGTGCTGTTGATGTTGCCCTTGCTCGTAACCCCTGTGATACTGGGGGCGCTGTTGCTGGTACTGGTACCGCCTTTGCTGAGGGTAGTACCTTTTCTTTGCGTATGGAGGGGTGTAAATCCCCAGGGTCCTGAGTGTGGCTCTTGAATCTTTACTGGAATGAAGGACCGAGTCAGTTGATTCAGCAAACAGCTTCTGCGAGTCGAAGGGAAGGTCAACTATCTTCGCCTGCAGATCTCTCGGTATACCCGAGGTCTGGAGCCAGGACTCCAGTCGCATCACCACTGCAGTTGCTGTGGAACGTGCTGCTGTGTCCGCAACGTCCAAAGCAATCTGAACTCCCATCCTCGCAGCCGCGTAGCCTTCTTGCACTATGGCCTTGAGGACCGGCTTTTTGTCCTCTGGAAGCGAGTCCATGAGGGAGGTTAACCTGGAATAGTTGTCAAAATTATGGTTTGCCAAGTGCACTGCGTAATTTGCCATTCGCAACGTTAAAGTGGAGGAGGAGTAGACCTTTCTGCCGAACAGCTCTAGCTTCTTGGCATCTTTGTCCGTTCCCCCTGTTTTAAATTGAGATGTTTTTGATCTTTGTTGCGAGGACTCCACCACCAAGGAGTTTGGCTGTGGGTGGCTAAACAGGAACTCCATGCCCTTCGCCGGCACGAAGTATTTCTTATCCGCTCTCTTTTGGACAGGCGGAATAGTTGCAGGGGTCTGCCATATCGTAGTGGCGGACTCTAAGATCGCTTCATCAAGCGGTATTGCTACTCTGGAGGAGGCCGGAGGTCTCAAATTTTTGAAGAGCTTATGGTGTTTCTCTTGCACCTCTGCTGTCTGGATGCCTTACGTGAAGGCCACCCTCTTAAACAGCTCCTGAAACTGTTTGAGATCATCCGTAGGATGGACGTCCCCCAGGGCCGTGGCCTCGTCCGGGGAGGAGAGCGAGGAACCGCTGGGGTACGTCTCTCTGGACCCTTCCGGTTCCTGCTGGTGATGGTACACCCTCTCGCTGGAGGTTTGCGAGGGAAAATCTCGGGGTTCCATGACCAGTCCCCCCTGAGATGCTTGAGTCTCTGTCCCCGATCGCAATTGCCCTCGGGGGTACGAGGTAGTGTGTGTGGATCTTTCCCTAGTAGATTGCCGATGGTGTCCATGCCCCGCGTGGTAGGGGCGACCATGGCAGTAGAGGCACTGTTCCTGGGAAGGTGACCTTGACCATTCCCTTGGTGCGTACCCTCTGCGTCTGGGGGAGGGAGATCGTCGAGACACTGGAGAGAGCGATTTCGCATAATAGTCCAGCGGTTCAAATCCCAGGAAGGGTGAAGGTGGTGCCAGCCATGGTGAGGCTGGTTGTAAAAATGGAGAAGGGGGCTCCGGGTAGGCTAGGGGGGACCCCTGCCTTCTGGTTGGAGTCTGCAACATGAGCGGAGGGCTGTGAGAAAGCAGCTCCACAGCCCTGTCCGGAGAGGGGCTGCAATGCCTCCTCTTGTGTGCAGCCTTCCCCCTCCCTGGAGGAGGTAACTCCGCCCCCTGACGCGCGGGGGATCCCGGCCCCGTCGGCACCGTGCTAGGCACGCTTGAAGGCGGTGCCGCACGTACGGTGTCCTTCTGCGCCTGCAGGCTACGTGCCTGCGCGCTCTGCACCGCCGGTTCCCTGGGGGTCGGTGCCGCTGTCTGCGGTGCCGCCGGTACCGGCGCTTGCTTAGCCGCCGCCCTGCCTGCGGTGCGGGGCGGCTGGCTGATTGTCGGAGGCTGAGCCGCTTCCACGTGGCTCTCCGTGCCGCCGCCGATCAGCTGTTGCTGCGGCTGGGGGCTGCTTGCTCCTCCCGTCCCGCTCACTGTTGCTGCCGGCAGGAATCGGGCTGGAGAAACTTTCCTCCGTTTTTGCGCTGATGGAGTGAGGGAGGCAGCTTTCCTTTTAAGGGCCCTGGAGGGTCCCTCCTGCTGCGGCCGCTCCGGCACGTCTGGCTGGAGAGCCTTATCAAGAAGCAGCATTTTAATCCGCATCTCCCTGTCTCTCCGTGCTCTGGTCGTTAATTTAGCACAGAAGGCTCATTTCTGTGCCACATGGGACTCCCCCAGGCACCTTATGCATAGACTGTGCCCATCGGACACTGGCATCGCCTCTCGGCAGGACTCACATGTTTTAAAGCCTGAAGAGGACATTGTTGGTGAGTCTTTGAGTTTTTAAGTGGGTACTTAGCACCTTTTTTGTGCCGTTTTCCCCGTCCGATGGCCTGCCTCAGCAGGAGGGCTGATGGCCCTAGCTCCTGGCCTCCGGCGCTTGTTACTGGGACTGGACTGAGCTGTCCCTCTCGTTGCTTGTTTGTTGTTGTTTTGGTTTTTTTTTTTTTTACAAAATAACAACCGGCTAACTTGTAGTAGCCTAAGTACCTGAAAAAACTTTAAAGAAAAACAGATAAAGTCGTTGAATACGCTATTTGGCCTTAGCCTAGTCGGATTCCGTCTGCAGCCGACGGCGGTTAAGAGGAACTGGCGGGGACCGGATCGCGCACATGGCCAGGAGCGCGCAAGGGAGCGGCGCGCGCCGGCGCATGCACGGTCCGGCAGAAACTGCTTGGAAGATCCGATCTGCGGCGCCGGGCAAGCCCGTCACCTATTGTGGAGCACCCACGGGGACACTCGAAGAAGAACTGTGCTTGATGACCTCTTGAGGTCCCTTCCAGTTCTAGTATTCTATGATTCTATGCCACAGAGACTGACTGGGTAAGAACTAACAGAGATGTTATTGCCAATACAAGGACTACAATGATTGTGGTTCCGATCTGGCATGCAAACACTTCTCCACCATTATGGATTTTTTTTCTCAGTATGCTCTGTAGCACTTCATGAACCCTTCATAGTCACAGTTTGGAAAACACTGGTCTAATACAAACCATCCTATAATCCACAGTGGGTCCGAGTTTGACTATGCATATTAAAATTAGTCAAATGAAGGCACTTATTTCTTCACTATCTTTCTGGCTTGCTCCTCTGTAGTGTCTTATATTGTTTCCAATAGACTGGCTATAACAACACCCACTGGCAAGCACAGCATCAGTACTGATAGTGGCTTCCTTGCGCTCCAGCATTGCCAAGTAACACATGTGCTGAGAGTGACTAACAGAATAAGGGTGAAGGTTGCCCGGCACCATCATGACCTGACCGGTTCTGGAGAAGTGAATTTGCCGGACCAGTTGAGGTCAATACTGTCTAGCACATTACCAATGCTTTCACTTCTTATTGGGCTCTTAGAAGACACTTAGCAGCACAGAACTCCTTCTGACATTTTTTTCAAAAGTAAAATATACAATACATGCATAAAATAAATGTTAAAGCAAAAGTGACTAAGAAGGTTAAAAATTTCTCTGTCGGTTATTCAGCTGAAGTTCAACATCAATTAATGAAAGGGCTTTGTGCCTGTAACCGATAAGAAACATCTGAAATACTGGTACTACATATTCTACTGGCTATATACCAGAAGATATCATGGTTCCTCTCCAGCAAAAATGACCTTATAAATTGTCCACAAAGTAACTTATAATCTGTCTGTCTTTGTCTAATTTCCAAACTATTTAGTGTCTATTTCATGGCATCCTATTTTACCTCAGAGCTGTACAACACACCTACTGATGTCTACTCTTATCAATATAAACCTATATAGAGAGTGTCTCTAGTCAAGGCTAACATCTTACTGTTCTTGTTAACTTTTCAATAGCTCCTGAAAGATACAGAAGACTAGATCAAGAACTGAAAGATTATGTGGACAGGGTTCTTGTCCACGGTATTGTAACATGAACGAAAACTGGATTGGCCAACACATGGTATTTGGGATGAAAGTGAAGCAGTGTCCTCTCACAGGCAATATTATGGAATGAGCAGAATGTGATATGAGCAAAAGTATTTCAATGTACAAAAATGCCAAATCAGTAGCAGGAAAAAAACTTCAGCCATTTAAAAAAATGATACACAGAAAAAAAGCCAAGTCTGGAAGGGTTAGCCATTTGAGAAATCAAGTAACGTGGGATACAATCGGTAAATTTCTCAATCTTCTAGAGATTGTAAACACTCACACAAGAGCTCTCAGAAAACCAAGGCTAATAATTTAGAAACATAACGGCTCCCACTAGTATAGCTTGGTATCCCTCTGCCTTTTAAAAGTACTCAAGAATTAAATTCACACCTTGTTTAGAGATAGGCAGAAGTGCCCTGTGCCATGGAAGAGGACGTATCTTTGATTAGGTTCAGTACCTGGGATTCTAAAAGCTGCTCAACAACAGGCAGACAAGTTACAGCATACTGAAGCAAAGATCTCTATGACCCAACTCTCTCAACACAGAGAAGCAGCATGGTTTAATGAAGAGGACACTAGACTATGAGTCAGGATACCTGAGTTCTACTTCCAGTTCAAATAACGACCTGCTGTGTAACCCTGGACTAGTTATTTCCCCTTGTTATCTGTTTTTTTTTGTCTCTATCTTCTCTTTTAAAATTGTAAGCTCTATGGGAGAGAGTATCTTAGTACCATTTGTACTGCACATAAGAAGGCCCTTGATCTTGGCGGAGACCTCTACTCATGCAGTTGCTACTGCAATAAAGATATTGAATAAGTCAACCTCTCTTTGGGTATTTCCAGATAAGCCTTCCCCCTGAACTTTCTCCATGTTGCAATGAACTGACTTTCTACTGATACCAGAGTGCTAAAACCAGAAAACATGTTTAAGAAGGTTGTGTGTGTAATTTGAACTTTTCAACAGCAACTATATATGGAGGATGGATAGTTTTGCAGAGGTGTGTCTGAAATAAGTCTGTATATTTAATTTTTCCTCTAGAAAAAGCAGTAAAAATCAAGATATAAACAGTAAAAAGTTAGTAGGACTGTAACAAGAATTATGGGAAACTGGGGGAACATCGCAAACTGGAGGGTTAACATCAGTTATTAGAAAATGTCCATTCACCTTCGTGGCAGCAATACATACAACCTTGCTTTTTCTAAAAAGCCTCTGGGGGACAACTGGAATTTTTGGATAATTGAGGGTGGGGTGGATTGATTTTTTATTTATTTATTTGAGAAGGGAGGAAGAAAGGCAAGGAAGAGGAAGAAAACAGGCTCAGCAAACCAAGTCTGCACTCAAAGGCAGCTTCTCCATTTACAAAGATCTGGCCACACTCTAGACACAAAACTATATTATCTAATGAGAAGATTTCAGCCAAAAAAGATGTAACGCCCTAAAGTCCAATGGGCAGGCATGGTTGCAGAAGATGGCTAAGCCATGGGAAAATTACCTGATCTGAAATTCCCAGAGGCTGGAACTTGAGTGTGTTCAATGAGGTTCTACTGTATTCTGACAAAAATTAAAATTGCCTGTCATTCAAGTTAGGTTATACATAGATGAGCAAAACCTAAACTTTCAGAAACAAAACCAGTCTTTCAAGAAATTTTATTTAAATAGACACTGTTATGCCTCAAAGCAGCAGTTCCTCATTCTGCCTTTAAATATTTTTGTTAAAGTATTACAAGCCTGGTGAGAGATTTCACAGTTAGAACATTACATAATCCCAAAGAGATATAACCTCAATACCTTTTGAAATGTAACAAACACTCACTTTATTAGGTTATAAAATCTTTGGTTAATGCATGTGGGTTAAAATTATTTTGGTCACTGAGTAGGGACCATTTCAACATGCAATAAAAATGGTTTCACAAACTGTAATATAAGGGTTAGCAATTTCAAAGCACATTTGGTTACCCAAACTGTACCAAAATCAGCCAGAGTACACAAACATGGTTGGCAAGCTTAGGTAAAACATCAAGAACAGAAATGAAAGGACTGAAGGTAAAAAACTCAACTACACCAGACCCTCAACGTCATACGGTCTTACAACAAAGCTGGTATATAAAAATGTTGTTCAGCAGACAAGCAAAGCAGGACAGAAACATGATCTCACAGCTATGAAAGTAGATGAGTAAAATGACATGATGTACTGTGCTAGAGACTGTACTTAGATTGAGAAGAATGATGAAGAAAGTTTCAGCCATCAGTAGTGAAGACAATAAATACACACTCTAGATCAGAAGGGAAGCCCAGATGGAAATAGGTCAAGGCTACTGCTGTATATGTTAGAGAGCTACTTTCTCATGTAAATTAGCTGGAAAAGGAAAATAGAGGGTAAATACATGCACACAAAGACTATGAAAATCAAAAGGTGTTTTAAGGAGTGAACGCTGAAAAATTTGAGGAAGCTAGACAGTATAGCCAGTCATTTTTTTGTTACGGTCTGATTTCATGGTCAAAATATAATCCAGGTCTGAACTCCCACGTGAGGGGCTCTAGCCTGCTGGGGCTGTATTTAAAGAAGGCAGAGATGGTGAGTGGAACTGCCCCCCTTCAGGTTATGTGACAATTCTGGACAGCTGGGGCTCTCGTTTGCAACCCATGGGGCTGGTGCAGCTTCATTTAGTGAAGTGGGGGAAAGATACTCCCACTGTCAGAACCCACTCCTCGACGTCCCTAAATGGCACCTTTGCTATGACCCAAAGCACGATTGACACAATTGGGCTAAACCACAGGTGGGACTGAGCTATAGTGTCTCCTAGTCACTTGAGTGCACTGTGGCTGTGTATGGTAGCAATCTGACACCTTTGCCCCGCAGTCGCAAGCCAGTGGAGGCGGCAGCAGCAGCATGAGTGTTGGTGATAATCTCCCCTCACCTTATTCTGCAACTTCAGCTGCCCTAAACCCAAGCACACAGCCAGTCACCGCTCTAACCACACTAGCTACCCTCCTCCACCAACTGCTGATGGGAAGACGACAGTAATAATGATTTTTTTTTTTTAAAACTTAACTTGAGTCGTGACTATAAGAGAAAGCTCCTAACTGAAGGTGAAGAAACTATGAGTATGGATTATGGTAATAGAAACAAATCACTAACAGAAAATCCTGCCAATTTTAAAAATGTTTTTCCTACCTCACAGATAGATGTTTATATGGCTCTCAAACATCACATCAATCATCTACTTAAAAACTGCATTTTGTTTTTAACATTTCCCCTATATTTTAGTTAGCATAGGAATAAGTTCTGAGAGGTGAGAAGAAAAAAGGAAATTAAACCACGGCTCTTATTTAAGGGCAGAAATACATGTGAGCAAGTACCAAAACAAGTTCTATACCACAGGTCACTGATTATGCTGCAGCATTCAGTATGAAAATTAATGAACATAGAACTTACAGGTTTTTCCTTTCACATAGCAAATCACCGTAGTTACAATTGGTAAAGGCACCTCAAAGTCCCATATCCTACAGGAAAGTTTCACACACTTTCAATACACAGGTCAAAAAAATTAGAAGTGCCTTAAAGACTACATGTTCAAGATACAAAGAGACACAACAAAAGACTCTATAAGAGAATACTAAGCTGCATGATAGGAAATTGAAAAAAACATGCAAATATAGCATGTAGGTACACCAGCCTTCCTACAGCTCCATGTCTGACCTGCAGAGTAAAGAAAGGAGACATAGAAAGAATAAGAGAAATGCATGGTTATAATCCATCTCTTCCTTACTCTCAAACTGAACTTTAATTTTAGCTACAGCTGTTCAGTTCTGCATAGGACAAGCAAAACCATTAAAACTTAACTTTTTTGCATTCTCACTTAGTGATCCTACCTGACATCTTCTTAAAGCTGTTTAACTACAACTGACTGGTACTGGGGAGGAGAAAGGGAACCAAAATCAGGATTATATAACATCCTTTCCTGAAGCTCAGAACCACAGCAACTGCTAAAAATGCAAAATCTGATGCAAACCAATAAAAAAAAACAACTAACTGTAACCTAAGTATTAAAACACAATACAGGGTTTTACTACTTACTTATAATCCAATCCTGTACTTTTTATAAATATCAACATTTTGTTTTATTTCAAAGCTTTTATAATAGTCACAATACTACAAATGCAAAATAGTAACAGAGAATCTGTTCAGTTTCTTAAATATCTGATTGTTTTATTTCTTAAAATAATTTTCCTTTATAAGTAATTCAATTCCAGTATGCAACAGATATTGCTAGAATACAACAGGAATACCTTACACAGCTCTACAAAGTCATCAGTGAAATTTAAATTATAAAATATGTAATATATATAATACAGATAATATAAAATACATAATCAGTTACAAAATAGAATTAAAATGTGACACGCTTCAAAACAAAAAATATTAGACACACAAAGTGGGTGAAATAGTATCGTATATTGGACCTACTTCTAGTGGCAAAATTTGGATCCAATAAAAGATATTACTTCACCCACCGTTTGCCTCTAATATCCTGGAGTCAACATGGATACAATAAATAAATACATACGAGAGACCACAAAACTCATTCAAGTTACGAAAGGGTTTGTTTTTAACTTTAAATGTAAGCATTCATAACATGTTTAAAATATAGTCTGAATTCTGATTTCTCAGCGTTTGATATAACCAAACCACAAGGTTGCCCTAATGATAAATGAAACATCTGGCAAAACATGTAATAAGCTTCAGGCTCACATCTGCTACTGAAGTTAGTATCCGTGAATCACAGCTGAAAGCTTGCAATGCTCTAGAAGGATAACCGAGAACAAGGATAATTTTAAGGAACATTTCCATAAGCTAAACTGACATTTCCTTTTCTATCAGAATTGACATTGTGCCTTCACACAAAATGTAAATTTACTTATGCCCACTACTAATATAATTTTATATTTAGACCTTGCCATAATCTGACAGGAATTTAGTTAAGAACTAATGTACTAGTTATCTAGCTACTTAAATGGTAATCATTACAGTATAAGCTTTTTAGACACTATAGATTTTGAGCATTAGGTTAATCCATGCAATTTCAAATGTAACAGATAAAACAAAATTGTAAAAAACTTTAGACCGAATGCTGGAAACTAATACAGTAAAAAAATATAGCAGTGGTGGGCAACCTGCAGCTCATGGGCCATATATGGCCCATTGGCATTTTATGTGTGGCCCGTGAGACATTTTGTTTACCATTGCCCAGGCACAGGAGTTGCCAGACTCTGATAAGTATCAGCGAGGTAGGCGTGTTAGTCTGTATCTTGGAGAACAAGAAGTACGGTCACAACAAGAAGTCCTGTGGCACCCTATAGACTAACAGATATTTTGGAGCATAAGCTTTTGTGGGCAAAGACCCACTTCATCAGCTGCATCTGATAAAGTGGGTCTTTGCCCACGAAAGCTTATGCTCCAAAATATCTGTTAGTCTGTAAGGTGCCACAGGACTTCTTGTTCTGCCAGATTCTGATGGTTTTTGTCTGCACAGGGTTTTTTCCCTACCGATATTATAAAAGTGACACACACTTTAAGCAAGCGCACATGAACTGATTGCATACAGCATTTTAAGAATCATGTGCTCCCTCTAAATCCAAACAAAGTACTGCTATGGTTCAATTAGCACACTCCTCAAATTCTAGGTATGTAAGCACTGTCAGCAAAACTACCATATCCCGGAAGACCATCTTGGTTACGACAATCTTTTGGCCCATGAGATGGAGCGACAGTCATGTGGCCCACTCCCTAGCCTAGGTTGCCCTCACTGAGTTATAGACTGAAAAAAGTGCAAACTTGAGGTTGCTTTTATAAAAAAAAAGGGTGTTCAGTCGTCTCTCACCATTCATGTCTGAACTTTTAATTTTCTGTCATAAGGTACCTAACATTGCTTATGCTTAATATCCACACAAATCACTTCGCATGTGACTTTTTCAAAGGCCATACTGTGTCATCAAGAGTTTAGAAACAGGCAGATATCTGCATAGCGGGGGGCGGGCGGGCGGGCCGTAGAACAGTTGCATTTGGAACAGCTGTGAAAGATCAGTGTCCTCTCGAGTAACTGAAATCAAGGGCAAACAAAAGTGTTTAGGAAATAAAATGTTTCCATCACCTCATACTCTCATCCACTTCCATTAGCACTGATGAAAGAGATACTGGGTTTTATGCAGTGTTACAAATGGTAGGAACATTACTGACAGCAGAAACAGAGCACAGTCATTAAACAACTGTAACATCAAACTAAAGACAAAATCAAAAGTAAGGAATAACTAATCTCCTGGGTAACTGGTGAGTTAAATTTAACATTGAGACATTGTGTTTAGACACAAATCTGTTATTCAAGATACAAGTTGTTTAGTACAATTGGAAGCAATTAAAATGTTAAACATTTAATACAGGAATTCTTGATGTGTTTCAGTGTGGAACACATCTTTAAAGAGAATGCGTCATGGATCACCACCACTCTAAAAACTGTGCACCACCTCTTCTGAACAGAAAATGATTTTACCTATATTTAATAATAGCTGAACACAAGGAAAAAGAGCTGCCATGTGACTAGACATGACAAACCAGTTTGGGATTCTATGAGTAAATAAGGGTTTAATCATCTCCAGTAGAAGATAAAATTCTGATTTAAAAAAAAAATCAAAACCCCTGGATTTTTTAAAATTTTAAATCAGATTTTATTATTTAAATTACGTTTCTTTTTTGAAATAAAACTGTTTAAACTGAAATCTGAATTTAGCACAAAATATGTTAAGTCCTCTACTATTTTTGTGTCTTAAAAATGTAAATAAAAAATAAATGTGCTGAATCAACCATGGTGCCTCTGTCAAAACCTTTGAATTCAAGTATGCTATTATATACAAAGATAAAAATCTTGAAAAAAAAATCTAACTTTTTGGTAAAGCTTTATAAATATGGCACAAAAAGGTCATGTACTATATACTAGGGGGTTGTTCCTGTGATGGACCCAGTCGGAGTGCTAGTGGGTGTAAGAGACTAGTAAAGTCATTAGAAGCGTTAGCACTCTAACTCCAGGAGATATCAAGTATCTCTCACCAACATCATGCACTAAGCATATCTCGGTGGCCTCAATCTCATTTTCTAGAATCTCTCTAGCTGAGCTCTGATTAGCTCAATTCCAGGATGGGTTTTAAAAAAAAAAAAATCAACGATTTACTTTTAAAAATTTCATTTTTATTTAAATCAGATTTTTTTTAAAATAAATAAATAAATTCTCATTAAAAAAACAGATACAATTACATTGGGGGAAAGGATAGCTCAGTGGTTAGAGCACTGGCCTTGCATACCCATGATTGTGTCAAAGGGACTCTTTCAAGGTTCAGGGACAAGTTATCAAAACAAAAAAACCAGTCATCTAACACTTTGAAAACTAACAAAATGATTTATTAGGTGAAGATCTTTCATCGGACAGACACACTTCTTCAATTCACAGCCTTCCCAGAATAGGCTCACTATATAAAGCACAGAGATCCAAAAATTGTTATCAAGGTTTACAAATTAGAAAAACTGTTATCAAGGTTGGCAAATGAGAAAAGCAGAGGGACAGCGGGTGGGAGGGGGTTGTGGGGTGGGGAAGTTAGTAGTAGGCATCCTTCGATCCCAAGGGATCATGGGTTTGCGCCCCAGTTGGACTGATTCGAGCGGCGTCTTCTGTAGCTGTGCAATCCAATCCAGGAGTGGTAGTCCCTTCTGCACTGTGAGCAGCAGTAGGCAGATGTTGCTCTGGTGTCACAGGCATGGATCTCCCTGAGGGCTCTCCTGTCTTCCGCTTCCTTCACCAAGGTAGTTTCATACATAACAAGAGCTTCCTTCACTCCGTTTCCAGGCATGCCTGTCTGAGGCGAGCGAATGCCAGGTGTTCACACCGACAGAGAGAGCGCTGAGGTCACGCTTGCACGTGTCCTTGTAGCGCAATTTAGGTCACCCTTTTGGCCTCTTTCCAGACACCAGTTCGCCAAAGAGGAGGTCCTTCGGTATTCGGCCATCCGTCATGCGTGAGACATGGCCCAGACAGCGCATACGCCTCTGTCTGAGAAGGGTGAACATGGAGGCGGTGCCTGCCCTCTCAAGCACTGCGCTATTGGGGACCTTGTCCTGCCACGAGATACCAAGTATGCGCCTAAGGCAGCGCATGTGGAATGTGTTGAGCTGCTGCTCTTGTTTTGAGCGAAAAGTCCATGTTTCACTGGTGTACAGCAGTGTGCTCAAAACACAGGCTGTGTAGACCTGCACCTTGGTGTGTACAGTGAGCTTATTGTTAGCCCATACTCTCTTCGTCAGCCTGGAGAACGTTGTGGCGGCTTTTCCAATGCGCTTGTTGATCTCGCTATCAAGTGACAAGTTGTCCGAGATCATTGAGCCTAGGTACACGAACTCATGGACGACTTCCAGTTCATAGTCTTCTTTAAGCTGATTGTGAGGCCAAATTCCATACATGCATCCGCAAAGTGAGTTATGAGTGACTGCAGTTCCTGCTGAGCGTGAGCAGCAATAGCTGCATCCTCAACAAAAAGTAACTCCCTCAGACGCTTCGTAAGCACCCTGGTCTTCGCTCTAAGCTTCGACAGTTTGAAGAGGTTGCCGTCCGTTCCCGTGCGGAGAGAGATGCCCTCTGTAGCAGTTCCAAAGGCATATTTGAGCAAAACTGCAAAGAAGATGTCAAACAGTGCTGGAGCCAGCACACACCCCTGCTTCACTCCGCTGAGAATCTCAAAGGGTTCGGATGTGGATCCGTCGTATACGATGGTCCCCTTCATGCCTTCATGGAAGGCCCTAATAATGTGGAGCAGAGTAGGGGGACAGTCAATCTTAGCCAGAATCGCGAACAGACCTTTTCTGCTGATGAGGTCAAATGCCTTGGTCAGGTCGACGAAGGCAATACACAGAGGTTTGTTCTGCTCCCTGCACTTTTCTTGTAGTTGCCTAACAGAGGGAAGTTAAGAGTTAGATAAAACATTAAAGTATGTAAAAGAGTCCTTATAATGGGTCAGCTAAATGCTGTCCCTGTTCAAACCGCGTGTTAATGTGTCAAAATTGAATGACAAAGCAGATCTTTGTTTGCAAAAGCTTATGCTCCAAAATAGCTGTTAATCTACAAGGTGCCACAGGACTACTACTTGTTTTTGAATATGAATGTTAGTTCTAAGCATTCCCTCTGTCCATGGTTGCTAAAGTCCATTTTCAGTAGAACACAAACTTTCAGGTCTTTAACAGAATGGTCCACTCCATTAAAGGGCTGGCTGACAGGTTTGTGTATTTGGAATTTTTTGCTGTCTGTTCTATGTCCATTCATTCTTTGTCGAAGTGTGTTTGCAGCTTGTCCTATATATATGGTGTGTGGGCATTGTTGGCACACGATGGCATTTATGATGTTAGCTGAGGAACAGAAGAATATGTCCATGATTCTGTCATTAACATGGTTAGGTCTAGTGATGGTATCTCCAGAACAGACATGTGGAAAAAGTTGGCAATGGGGCTTGTTGCAAGGAAAGGTTCCAGGATTAGCATTTGTGGTATAGCCTACGGTTGCTAGTGAGAATCCTCATGAGGTTGGGAGGTGGTCTATAGGAAAGAACAGGCCTGTCACCTAGGGCCTTCTGGAGTGTGGCATCATGATTTAGGATAGGTTGTAGATCTTTAACAATGCAACGCAGTGGTTTGAATTGGGGGCTGTAGGTAATGATGTGGTGGTCTGTTATTGGCTTTTTTGGGCCTATCTTGAAGTAGTTGGGTTTCTGTGTATTCATCTGGCCCTGTCAATTTGTTTTACTTCTCTCAGTGAGCACCAAACATTCATAAACCTGAATTAGAGATCCTGTAGAACATTCATATTCAAATTTGACATATTAACATGTGGTTTGAACAGGGACAGCAATTTCCAGACCAATTATAAGGACACTTTTACATACTTTGATGTTTTATCTAACTAAACTTCCCCACTCCACCACCCCAACTCTGCCTCCACCGTCCCTCTGCTCTTCTGATTTGCCAACCTTGATAAGAATTTTTGGACCTCTATGCTATATAAATTGAGTCTGTTATGGTAAGGCTACGATCTGAAGAAGTGGGTCTGTCCCACAAAAGCTCATCACTTAATAAATTATTTTATTAGTCTTCAAAGTGCTACATGACTTCTTTTTTGTTTTGACAGAATAGAGACTAACACAGCTATCCCTCTGTCACCATTCAAGGGACAGGTTAGATTTAGAGGAAAAACAATCTGTCAGGGATGGTGACAGGTCTTGCTGCAAGTGCAGGGGACTGGACTTGATGACTTCTCAAGGTCCCTTCCAGCTCTATGAGATATGTATAGCTCCATGTTTCAATCTCATCACAAACAGGTTATATATATGCTAACAGTCTCCTAAAAATGAATTAATGGCTCTAGTCTGTCCAGCCTAAGTATTAGCTCTTGCTTCTTAAAATTTCTGCACTTTCAATGTCTGTGTTTCAGCAGATGAAAAAGTAACATCTGCAAAGAAAGACTCAAGCGGGATAGAATTGTTTTTGTTCTGGTCTTACACAGTGATGGAACTTGGTCAAGCATGGCAGAGGTCTATATAGTTAAGACAGTGTCTTAAAGACAGAGAGACAATATATCAAAAAGGAATGGAGCAGCATAGAAAGGCACACCAGACTGGAAAGAATAAAGGGAAGACACTACTGAGCACACACAGAACTTCTTATAGTCCCACACACTTTTGCTACAGAAAAACCATTATTCTACACGTGAGTGAAATTCTAACTGGGAACATATTGAAGTAATTCGTTCCCCAGATAAAAAAGGAATATGTGTCAAGCAGTGCAAGATGATGATATGAAGCCTAACTGCAAGGATGAAACTTCATAAGGAAAACTGCTTATTGGGAGAAAGTGATGTGGCTAAAGATAAGGATATGGCTGAGTGCATCAACTCACAAGTAACTCAGTTCACTCTGTAATGCATCAGTCTTCAAGAATCTCTCTACGCTGTTTAGTTTAAGTATGATTTCACAAGTAAACCCCAAGATGTTAGTCATGTTGGATGTTGCTAGGAAAAAAAAAAGTTCATCTTACCATAGAATCACAGAATACTAGGACTGGAAGAGACCACGAGAGGACATCGAGTCCTGCCCCAATGGCAGGACCAAGCACTGTCTCAACCACCCCTGACAGACATTGATCTAACCTGTTCTTAAATATCTCCAGTGATGGAGATTCCACAACCTCCCTTGGCAACTTATTCCACTGTTTGACAACCCTGACAGCTAGGAACATTTTCCTAATGTCCAACCTAAACCTCCCTTGCTGCAGTTTAAGTCCATTGCCTCTTGTTCTATCCTCAGAGGCCAAAAAGAACAAGTTTTCTCCCTCCTCCTTATGACACCCTTTTAGATACCTGAAAACCGCTATCATGTCGCCCCTCAGTCTTCTCTTTTCCAAAGTAAACAAGCCCAATTCTTTCAGCCTTTCTTCATGGGTCACATTCTCTAGACCTTTAATCATTCTTGTCGCTCTTTTCTGGACCCTCTCTAATTTCTCCACATCTTACTTGAACTGTGGTGCCCAGAACTGGACACAATACTGCAGCTGAGGACTAACCAGTGCAGAGTAGAGCAGAAGAATGACTTCTCGTGTCTTGTTCACAACACACCTGTTAATGCATCTCAGAATCATGTTTGCTTTTTTTGCAACAGCATCACACTGTTGTCTCATATTTAGCTTGTTGTCCACTATAACCCCTAGATCCTTTTCTGCTGTAGTCATTCCTAGACAGTATCTCCCCATTCTATATGTGTGAAACTGATTGTTCCTTCCCAAGTGGAGCACTTTGCATTTGTCCTTATTAAACTTCATCCTGTTTACCTCAGACCATTTCTCCAATTTATCCAGATTATTTTGAATTATGACCCTATCCTCCAAAGCAGTTGCAATCCCTCCCAGCTTGGTATCATCTGCAAACTTAATAAGCGTACTTTCAATGCCAATATCTAAATCGTTGATGAAGACATTGAACAGAACCGGTTCTAACACAGACCCGTGAGGAACCCCACTTGTTATACTTTTACAGCAGAATTGAGAACCATTAAGAACTACTCTCTGAGTACGGTTATCCAGACAGTTATGCACCCACCTTATAGTAGCCTCATCTAAATTATATTTGCCTACTTTGTTTTATAAGAATGTCACGTGAGACCGTATCAAATGCTTTACTAAAAAGTCTAGGTATACCACATCTACCGCTTCTTCCCTATCCACAAGGCTCGTTATCCTATCAAAGAAAGTTATCAGATTGGTTTGACATGATTTGTTCTTTACAAATCCATGCTGGCTGTTCCCTAGCACCTTACCACCTTCCAAGTGCTTGCAGATGATTCCTTTAATTACCTGCTCCATTATCTTTCCTGGCACAGAAGTTAAGATGACTGGCATGTAGTTTCCTGGGTTATTCCTATTCCCCTTTTTATAGATGGGCACTATATCTGCCCTTTTCCAGTCTTCTGGAATCTCTCCTGTCTCCCATGATTTTCCAAAGATGATAGATAAAGGCTCAGGTATCTCTAATTCTTACGGCTTATTTAATTAGTTAACTAGGTCTGGAATCTATCATTCAAGCACATAATAAACAGAAAACTTCAGTTAAAGAAATTTTGAGCTGCCAGTTGCCACTGAGTATCATTTACTTATCCTATATTATATAATACATGCTGCTTATTTTGGAACATCATGGCCACTTATCATAATGGTGATGCCATAAGTCTATTCCCTATTTTACATCAGCATAACTGAGTTTCTCCAAGGGAACCACATTCTATACTTGCTTTCTCACAAACAGAAGACAGTGAAGTGAGTTCACTTGGGCTTAGTCCAAAATTAAGTGCAGACTAAATGCAATTAGTCTTAGCTTCATTAGGTAACTTGGTTTAAATCAATGATAAGTTTGGTGATTTAAATCATCTTGATTTAAAATCAATCCAGCCTATTCAGTTCCCAAATTTATGACTCCAAACTCCATGAAAACTGAACTCTCCAGCTTATGGAGAGAACACTGTCTGCTCAGTAAACATCAACTCTCATTTCTGGATGATTCTGAGCACTTCAGGAAAATAGCTTGTGTTTCCTTGAATGTGTACACAGTCAGAATACAAACAGACAGAAACCTTTTCAATAACGCCCCCCCTCTCGTTCATTATACTGTCAGAATACTGCAGTGCTAAAGGCATGTGCATTACAGGAGCAGAAGTCTTGGAATGTTTTCAGTTCTATTATTTTACTGGTGGAGTGAGTGGAGTGGGACAGCTATATAACAAGGGAGAAGGAGCAGAGTGTGTATGAAGAAAGCAACAACAGGACACTGTAGAAAGAAGGGACAACATTCTCTAGAGTATAGCCTCTACTGTTTTCAATACCTGGAAAGTGGAGGAAAAAATTACCTAGAGACCCCATTTGGGAAGTATTTTAAGAAATTCCTGTAACACTGGGTAAAAAAGGACCAAAATGTAAAAAGTGGAACAAGGATGCAAACCCTGGTTGTCAGTGTGAAACATGATGAAAATTGTTCCTCAAAAGGTAGTAACTGAAGATGATGATGTAGATATGCCTGAACGATCTGAATCAACTGGTTAGTAAACTTACTTTTGCTCTGTATTTATGAACTGAGTATCATGTCTTTCTATTTTAATAAATGATAACACATATTAGTACCATCAATTTGCGTGTTGGGTAGATGAACTCATTAATTTCAAACTGTGCATGTTCAAATATATAATTGATATATTTGTTTTATTGTCTGTATCAACTATATTTTAAATATTACTGCTGGACTCCTCACACTTTTTATTACGTAGCATAATCAAATATTCTAAGTGAACATTTCTTGTTTAAAAGTAAAGTTTCGTTGCCCATTTATGAATTTTAACATTTACAAAAATTTCAGGAAATCTGGTACATTGTTAGAGATAAAGGTATTAAGCACCCTTCTACATCGTTCCATTGTTTGAGAACAAATAACCCTTCTCAATTAACTTTGGGGTGCTGCGTTCAAATATTATATCCATTTTTGCCCAT
Organism: Carettochelys insculpta; assembly: GCF_033958435.1. NCBI lineage: Eukaryota > Metazoa > Chordata > Testudines > Carettochelyidae > Carettochelys > Carettochelys insculpta. The sequence continues at coordinate 30,555,387 of NC_134138.1, read as the reverse complement.
GATGTACAGATTTTCTGAAAACTGGAGTCTACTTTTTCAAAAAAATGCTATTTATAATGTGTTATACATTATATGCTGTGACTTATTTACAAGAACTTGCATGCAAAAATACCTCGAATTGGCTGAATTTGTCACAATGAATGCCATCTAGCTTAATTTTGTTGATGAGGATTGCCAAATTATTACATTATAGGAATAACAAAACAGAATGGTTTCATTGTTTCATGTTTTGAATGATATTTATGACTATAATTTCTGCATATTTCCAGTAATCCCCTAATATGGCATCTCGAGGTTGCCTGAATGATCCAGGCATATTTTGTTACATTTCTGGCAGTTCTGTTCCAAAGAAGCAAAGACAGAACACACAACAGATTTTCATTAGAACCAAATATAACACCTACTTGGGTATAAAATTTGGGGATCAAGGCAAGTCTTGGGCCCCTCATAAAGTGTGTCGATCATGCATGGAGTCTTTGAGACAATGGAGTAAAGGGAAAAAAGTCTATGGCATTTGGAATCCCCATGGTTTGACGCGAGCCTAGGAATGACGGGGGAGGACTGTTATTTCTGTTTATGCAGTGTAGAAGGATATAAACATTCGAAACAAGCATGGTATTTCTTACCCAGACCTTCCTTCTGCAACACGGCCAATGCCATAAGGACCTGATGAGCCTATCCCTAACGCACCAAATTGTCTTGAAAATTTCATGTCATCTTCCAACATCAATGCTGATAATGTTGGAGGCAATACTAAGCATGGACCAGAACATGCCAGGAATGAGCCAAAGTGAACTGAATGACTTGGTGACAGACCTGGATCTGCCGAAAGATTCTGCCAAGGTTTTGGGATCCAGACTTCAAGCGAAGAATTTGCTTCCCCCTGGGACAAGTTTTGCTTGGTACAGGAACCGCAAGAAAGAGTTTGTTCCATATCTTTCTATGGATAGTCTGTTGGTATACTGCAATAACATTGCCGGATTAATAGAAAGCTTGGGGACAGCTTACCAACCAAGTGACTGGAGACTGTCTATTGACCCTTCAGAGACACACCTAAAAGGTGTTCTACTTCATAATGGCAATCAATACGCCTCTCTGCCTATTGCCCATTCTGTTCTCTTAAGAGAAACCTCTGAAAATCTTGAGCTGCTCCTTGAAAAGGTGCATTATCCAGAGCATGAATGGATTGTATGTAGAGATCTGAAGGTGCTGTGTATGCTGCTCGGCCAGCAGGCTAGTTACACAAAAGCACCATGGGTTTTATGGAAATAACATAGCAGAGCAAGAGAGCTGCATTGGGTAAGGAAACAGTGGCCACCAAGGGAGAGTTTGACTCCTGGCTCCAACAATATAACTCATGAAAAACTGATTGAGACCAACAAGGTACTGCTACCTCCACATCACACCAGGCTAGGTTTGATGAAAACTTGTGAAAACATTAAACAAAAACAGTGTTTGTTTCAAGTACATTTGCAACAAGTTCCCAGCTTTGAGTTACCAAAAAGTTAAGGTGGGTGTCTTTGTGGGTCCTAGATCAGGAAACTGATTCCTGACATTAACTTTGAAGAAACCATGAACGACACACAGAAAGACACTTGGGTGGCCTTCAGAAATGACATACAAAACTTCTTCGGGAATAACAAAGATCCTGGTAATAAAAACATTGTTGGCAACATGCTAAACAAGTATGAAAGACTTGGATGCTACATGCGCTTGAACGTTTGTTTTTTGCACTCTCATTTGGATTATTTTCCTGAAAATCTTGGAAGCGTCAGAGAAGAGCAAGGGGATAGATTTCATCAAGATATCAAGGCAATGGAAGAGAGATATCAAGGATGCTGGGATGTCAACATAATGGCTGATTACTGCTGGTCCCTGAAAAGACCAGCTGAAAAGAGAAAGTGGTGTTGAAATGCATAAGGAGTTGTCGAAAAGTGTCAATTCACTTGAATCTAATCATTTAAAATAACTCACTTGTTAAATTTCACACTTTGGTCCTTTGTTCTTTAAACAAGGACTTACAACAGATCTTCTAAAAGAACTGTAACTTACTATTTACCAAATTTTTAACGCATAAGGTGTAATAAAAAGCATGAAAAATGTCCATTTTCTTCTTTGATTTCTGAAAAATCCTTATGTGATAGAGCAAAATGGATGCCATTTTTGAAATCAGCATAGTAAAATTATGTAAAGTCACCAATTTTTAATCAAAATAACTGAAACTTTGTTTGAATTTGAAGGCCAGTGTTATCGTTAGATAATTCCTAAGGTGTATTGTTTTCACTATAAAGCTGTTTTTGTTTTAATTATATAAATTATATAATTTATATATAAATTAATCTGTGGTACAACCAATCACATTAAGAGATACCATATTAACAATCTTTTTTGTTGAAAGGAAAGTGCTCAGTGAGAAGCTTTTTTTTTTTTTTTTTTTTTATGTTTTATTTCAGGGTACCCCTTAGACATAAGACTTTATGGAAGTCCATCATATGAAATGTCTACAATGTCAGTCATTTGCTGGTATCAAAGCAGTGCTACAAGTAAACATGTCAGACAGTAAATTACCTGAACAATAAACAACAACAAAAAGTCATCATCCAGAGTGGACGAGCTCAAAATCAGGACAACCAAATTCTCATTTATACAATAAATTCTCCCTTTTTGTCTTGATCAAAACAAACATTTCACTGGCATGTTTCAATCATTACTACCTGGCTATACAAAGCAGAGTAGACATTGCTGCAAGGCTGGTGAAAACAATCTATGACATTGAACAGTGGACAATAAATATTTCTTAGAAATTTGTTACGGAGAAGCTTGATGGGTGGAGCAATGTACACAATAATCACTAATATGTGGTGGCTTAACAACAGATGATGGGTTATTTATCTTACAGAAACAAATGCCCATACAGAAGGGCCATTTCTACACGGGCCACTTCCTTCGGAAGTGGCATGTTAATATATGGAGCAAAAGATGCTAATGAGGCATGGATGCAAATTCCCCGTGCCTCATTAGCATAACGTCAGGTGATTTGGAGTCCAGAAGACTGTTCTTCTGGACTCCAAAACGGCATGTAGAAGCACAGTCCCAGGGGGGGCTTCCGGAAGGACATGCTTCTTCTGGAGGCCTCTTCCTCCCAAAAATTTTTGGGAGGAAGGGGCCTCCAGAAGAAGGACTTCCTTCCATAAGCACCCCCCAGGGACACACTTCTACATGGCATTTTGGAGTCTGGAAGAATGGTCTTCTGGACTCCAAATCACGTGACGTTATGCTAATGAGGCGCAGAGAGTTTGCATCTGCTCCTCATTAGCATCTTTTGCTTCATGTATTTGGAAGTGGCCTGTGTAGAAACAGCCAAGAAGTCTTAAAAGAAGCAGCAGTAAAAGCTGTAAATAACTGTGGACAAAAATTTAGGTGTGCACCTTTGCCAAGGATAATGCTCAAAATGTAGCAAAAATTAGACGAAAACCAGAAAGAGAGAACCTGAAACTAACAAGTGAGTTGAGAAACTTATAAAAAACCTCCAGGAATAAAACAAAAATGTTATTGTAATTGCAAAATAATTCTGTAAAAAATGATTTATTCCGATTCACTGAAGAGAGCACAGGGATCTAAACTAATTCTATCCCAAGACATAGGATGGAATTCAATGGTTCACTGTTTTCAGCTATTTATTAAGAATTGGCCTCTTTTGAAAACCATTTGTGAAGAAATTCATGACAAAACAGATGGAACTACCACAGCTGAAATAGTCAACGCTAGACTAAAAAGAAATGTAGAAGACAAGTTTCTACATATACAGCATATTTCCACAGCCTTGAACAAACTGCAGAAAGATCACTGCTTTACTGCCAAAGCTGGTAAAATTTGGAAAGAACTTAAAATACAATAGCTGCATCTATACTAGGCCATTTCTTCGAAAAAGCAGGCCCTTTTTTGAAGGAGAGTGGCGAATCTACACACGCTGCATGTTCGTTAGAAAATGAAATCAACAGTAGGTACCATAGGAATTGAAATCACTCTTCCACACAGGAAACAGGAAGAGGCTCCCCTTTCGACGTCCTTTTTCGAAAAAAGGATGTGTGTAGATGCTCCGTGTTCCGCTCTTTCAAAAGAGCAGGGTCTGCTATGGTGGCTATCAGCTGTTAGGCAGAGACCTGCTGCCCAGCGCCTGTGGGGCTCTATGGCCCATGCGTGCAGCAGCTCTTAAAATTGCACAGACCTGGAAACCCCACTGCAGGAAGCTGACAGCGGGCAGGCAGCAGCCCTCAAACGTGCTGCTCCTGCACATCACAGTGACACCCCAAGCACCTGCCAGTCAGCGATGCGAGCCCCCAGGCAGGTCAGGAGCCCCAAGTTTCCCCCTCTGAGCACATCCAGGGCTCACAGGGGTCCAGCCAGTGAGGGACAATGCGTGACCCCTCCTGGACAGAGCACGAGCTCCAGGACTTGCTGGGGCCGTGGCAGGAGAAGGAGGTGCTCTGGGTCATGCGCACAAAGCAGCAGAATGCAGTCGCTTTCACCCGGCTGGCCAAGGACCTGAGTACCCAGGGTCACCCTGCCTGCACTTCTGACTAAGTAAGGTCAAGTAGCTGTGGCAGGGTTACGCCCAGGCTCGGGACTCAGCCAGCTGGTCGGAGACCACCCCCGTTTCGTGCCCCTTGTACCGGGAGTTCTGGACCATCTTGGGCCCCCAGGACACCTGCTCCCTGCCTGCCATCCTGCACAACTATGTCGAGGAGCCCTAACCCGGAGCTCTGCAGGAGCCAGGACCATCAGCCATTCCTGCACCACCTGGGCCAGAACCGGACCCAGCTTCAGCCGGGGACTGATCAAGCGAAGAGGGAGACCTCATCATCAACCTCCCCTCCCACACCTCCAGCTGGGCATCCCCCAACCTCAGTGGTGGGCCCTCAGGTATGTACCCGACAGGGCACACACCCTGGATCACAGGGCGGGGGCACCATACACAACTGCTCCCCTCCCCCCAACAGCCCCAGCAGACCCAAGCTCACCAGGGCCCAGCCAGACCACAACTCTCGGCATAGCAACATAACCACCAGTGCCCATCAGCACTCACTACCATGGACGCCACCATGCCCTGCCCCCATGGGGAGGGGTGGTGGGGCTGAACCACACAAAGGGGCTACCCACAGCACCACCGTGCCCATGGACAGGGGAGGGAGACCCACCGCCCACAGAGGTACCGGGGCGGGGGGTGAGCCACAGGGCAGGGGGTGGTATTCATAGTGTGTTCCTTTCTTCCTTCCTGTTTCCACAGCTGCATCATCCAAGGGCCAGGAGAGGCTCGCCCCATTGGTGGAGGCCAGACAGCCTCCCCAGAGATGAGGTATAGCGACCAGCCAGAGCCACCCCCCAGCCCCAGGGCATCCTTGGTCATGGAGGGGCCAACGGCGACCGGCAAAGGACCCCCACCTCACCCTCTCCATCCAGCAGCAAGTGAAACTGGCCAAACAGCACCTCCATTTTGAGGAACGGGAGGCCGCCTGGCACTGGTTGGCATGGGGAGAGTTTATGGGCACCTTCGACGACATGGCAGCCACCTACTGGGAGCTGCTGGCCTGGCTGCCACCTCACGCAGCCATCCCCGCTGCCCCTCCACCTGCCTGCCCCGGGAGAGGACCTTGCCGGCCCAGACTGCTGGGCCAAGGCCAATCTCTGGCCCTACTTCCCTGTCCTCCCCACCCTAACACAGCCCCGGCAGGGATCCCGGACAAGGGGTGGGGCCTCAGGTCCCAGGGCCAGTGCTGGTCATGTCCCTCCACCCCTGCCCCAGAGTGATGGCCCACAAGGCTGGCAACTTATGTCCCCCTCCTCCTGTAAATAATTAGCCCTGCCTGTAAATAGTTTGTGGTTCTGTTACTCATAGCAGGCACTATGCACGTTTAGGTAGCAGAGAACATAAAGAGAAGATACTCACCGTAGTAACGGTGGTTCTTCGAGATGTGTCCCCGTGGGTGCTCCACGTTAGGTGTCAGGCTCGCCCCGGCGCCACAGGTCAGATCTTCCAAGCAGTTTCTGCCGGACCGCGCATGCGCCGGTGCGCGCCGCTCCCTTGCGCGCTCCCGGCCACGTGCGCGATCCGGTCCCCGCCAGTTCCTTGACCAACCACATCGGATGCTCCTGCAAAACACTAAACAGGGATCCGAAGCGGGGAGGATGGGCGGGTAGTGGAGCACCCACGGGGACACATCTCGAAGAACCACCGTTACTACGGTGAGTAACCTTTCTTTCTTCTTCGAGTGTCCCCGTGGGTGCTCCACATTAGGTGACTACCCAGCAGTAACCCAAAATAGGAGGTGGGTAATCAGATCATGTGCAGCTTGTCCCCAAGAGGACTGCTGTCGAGAGCTGGGTATCCTCTTGGAATACCCTGTGAAGGGCGTAGTGCTTGGCGAAGGTGTCATAGGATGACCAGGTCGCCGCTCTGCAAATGTCTTTTAGGGCAACGCCCTTGAAAAAGGCTGTTGATGCCGCCACCGCCCTAGTGGAGTGAGCCCTGGGCGTGGCCAGTAAAGGAGTCTTTTTGAGTTCGTAGCACATTTTTATGCAGGATACGATGTGCTTCGAGATTCTCTGTGAAGAGAGACCTCCTCCTTTTGATTTGGGAGTAAGAGAGACTAGGAGTCTATCCATCTTCCAGAAGGACTTAGTCCTGTCTATATAGAAAGCCAGCACCCTCCTCACGTCCAGGAGGTGTAGGCGTGCCTCTTCATTGGAGTTATGAGGCTTTGGATAACGAGGGTAAAACTATAGGTTCGTTAATATGAAACTGTGAAGAAACTTTGGGAACAAAAGCTGGATGCAGCCGTAAGGTTACCGCCTCCTTGGAAATTACTGTGCAGGGTGGCGTTGCCATGACTGCCGCAAGCTCGCTCACCCTGTGAGCTGACGTGATTGCAAGAAGGAAGGTCGTCTTTATCGTAAGGAGACGGAGGGAAACCGTGGCTAAGGGTTCAAACGGTGGTCCCGTTAGCGCATTAAGCACCAGGTCCAAGCTCCACGAAGGTGGAAGCGGTTTCCGAGTGGGGTATAGGTTTACCAGCCCTTTGAGGAACCTGGTAACCATGGGATGGGCAAACACCGTGCTGTACTGTTGGTGCTGTTGATGTCGCCCTTGCTTGTAGCCCCTGTGGTACTGGGGACGCTGTGGTTGATACTGCAAACAGCTTCTGAGTGTCAAAGGGGAGATCAACGATCTTCGCCTGCAGATCCCTCGGGATACCCAATGTCTGGAGCCAGGACTCCCTGCTCATGACCACTGCTGTAGCTGTTGAGTGTGCTGCCGTATCCGCTACGACCAGGGCGATCTGAACTCCCGTCCTCGAGGCCGCGTAGCCTTCTTGCATGATAGCCTTGAGCACCGGCTTCTTGTCCTCTGGAAGTGAGTCCATGAGGGAGGTTAACCTAGAGTAGTCGTCGAAATTGTGGTTCGCTAGATGTGCTGTGTAATTCGCCATTCTCAACAGTAGGGTGGAGGAGGAGTAGACCTTTCTGCCGAACAGCTCTAGTTTCTTGGCATCTTTGTCCGTTCCCCCTGTTTTGAACTGAGACGTTTTTGATCTCTGTTGAGACGATTCTACCACCAGAGAATTTGGTTGCGGGTGGCTGAATAGGAACTCCATGCCCTTCACCAGCACGCAGTATTTCTTGTCCACTCTCTTGTGGACAGGCGGAATAGTCGCAGGGGTCTGCCATATCGTGGTGGCGGACTCCAAGATTGCTTCGTCAAGCGGTATGGCTATTTTAGAGGAGGCCGGAGGTCTCAGATTTTTAAGGAGCTTATGGTGCTTCTCTTGCACCTTTGCTGTCTGGATGCCTTGCATGAAGGCCACCCTTTTAAACAGCTCTTGGAACTGTTTGAGATCGTCCAGAGGATGGACGTCCCTCGGGGCCATAGCCTCATCCGGGGAGGACAACGAGGAACCGCTAGGGCACGCCTCTCTGGACCCCTCCGGGTCCTGTTGACGGTGGTACATCCGCTCGCTAGAAGCTTGCGAGGGAAAATCCCGGGGTTCCAGAACCAACTGCCCCTGAGATATCTGAGTCTCTGTCCCCGTTCGCGATTGCCCTCGGGGATACGGAACCGTCTGTGGGGATGTGTCCCTGGTAGTATGCCTATGGTGTCTATGCCCCGCATGATAGGGGCGACCACGGCAACACGGGCACTGCTCCGGGGATGGTGACCTGGACCACTCCCTTGGTGCATACCCCCTACGTCCGGGGGAGCGAGATCTTCTGGAGACCTGGGACGCTGGAGAGACCGATTTGTGATAGTACTCAAGTGGCTCGAAGCCCAAGAAGGGCGAAGGTGGTCCAAGCCATGGGGAGGCTGGCTGTAGAAATGGAGATGGGGGCTCCGGATAGGCTAGGGGTGACCCCTGCCTTCTCATTGGAGTCTGCAGCACGAGCGGAGGGCTCAGAGAAAGCAGCTCTGCAGCCCTGTATGGAGAGGGACTGCGGTTCCGTGTTTTCTGTGCTGCCTTTCCCCTCCCCTGTGGGGGTGGCTCCGCCCCCTGACGCGTCAGGGACCTTGGCCACGTAGTCTGCACTGCGCTCAGCACGCTCCTCAGCAGTGCCACGCGGGCGGTCTCCCCCGGTGCCTGCAGGCCACGTGCCCGTGCGCTCTGCGTCGCCGGTTCCCCGGGGGTCGGTGCCGCTGTTTGCGGTGCCGTCGGTTCCGGCGCTTGCTTGGCTGCCGCCCTGCCCACGGTGCGGGGCGGCTGTTTGATCATCGGCAGCTGAACCTCCGCCATGTGCGTCTCCGCGCCGCCGCCGATCAGCTGTAGCTGCGGCTGGGGGCTGTGCGCTCCACCCATCCCGCTTGCTGTTGCTGCCGGCAGGGATCGGGTTGGGGAGATTTTCCTCCGTTTTTGCGCTGATGGGGTTAGGGACGCGGCTTTCATTTTATGGGCCCCGGAGGGTCCCTCCTGCTGCGGCCGCTCCGGCACGTCTGGCTGGAGGGCCTTGTCGAACAGCAGCATTTTCAGCCGCATTTCCCTGTCCTTCCTTGCTCTGGCTGTTCTTGGCGCAGAAGGAACATTTCTGAGTGACATGGGATTCCCCCAAGCACCTTATGCACTGACTGTGCCCATCAGACGCTGGCATCGCCTCGCGGCACGACTCACACTTCTTGAATCCTGAAGAGGACATTGCAGTGAGTCTTTGAGTTAATAGGGTACTTAGCACCTTCTCTGTGCTTGTTCCCCTCTCAGATAAAGCCTGCAGCGGCAGGAGGTCTAATGGCCCTAAGCTCCTGGCCTCCGGTGCTCTGCTTGTTACTAGGATTGGAAGCTTTGAATTCCTTTCCTTTGGTTTTGTTTTTTTTTTTTTTGAAAACAGCCGACTAACAATCTAAGACTGAAGAAACTTTAAAACAATTAAAAATGTTAAATATGCTAACTCTCACCGTAGCCTGAGCGGATTCCGTCTGCAGCCGATGGCGGTTAAAGAGGAACTGGCGGGGACCGGATTGCGCACGTGGCCGGGAGCGCGCAAGGGAGCGGCGCGCACCAGCGCTTGCGCAGTCCGGCAGAAACTGCTTGGAAGATCCGACCTGCGGCGCCAGGGCGAGCCCGACACCTAACGTGGAGCACCCAAGGGGACACTCGAAGAAGAACTGTTTATTTTTCCCAACAGCCCTGAGTGCTGTGTGCTCAGTGGAGGGGGTGGGGCAGCGTGGAGGGGGTGACAACATGGGGTGTGCAGAGTGGAGGGCAATGTACGGTAGGCCTGCTGAGGGTGGCTGTGGCGGTGCTCACTGGGGCCCCTGTGCAAAGTACACGCACAGGGCCTCCCGGACATGGATTCCCTCATGGTAGGCCTGGCAGCTAGGGGAAGCAGACGGCCGGGGGTAGCCCATGCTGGACCCTGCTGTCTACCCCTGCACAAAGGCATCCCCCTTGCTCTCTACAATATTATGCAGAGTGCTGCAGGCATCCATCACCTGGGGGACCACTGAGGACACCCACCTCCGCGCAGGCCAGGAGGCAGTGCCACCACCCCTTCAAGCAGCCAAAGGTTTGCCCAACCCTGTTGCGGACATGGTTGAGCTGGATGTTAAACCACTCCTGGCTGGGGGTGGGGTGGCCCATACAAGGCCGCATGAGCCAAGACTGGAGAGGATATGCGGTGTCAGACACCAGGCAGAGAGGCACAGTGGCATCCCCCAGTGGGAGCTCCCTTTGGTGGCCATAGGTCCCCGCTTCCAGCCAGCAGCACAGGCCTGAGTTCTAGAACACCTACGTGTCACAGGTGCAGCTGGGCCAGCCCACACACGTCTTGGAACTGGCCCTGGCTGTCCACCATAGACTGCAGGATGACACAGTGGTACCCTTTCTGGTTTATATATTGTCTTCCACTGTGCTCCAGCGTGTGGATAGGTGTACGGATTCCCATAGAGGGCCCTGAAGCAATTTGGGAACCCAAGTGCAGTGAAGCCAGTGATGGCTGTGTCCAGGTCCCCAGTGCAGACAACCCTCTGGAGGAGCATGGTGTTGAGGGCACGCACCACCTGCAGGTGGAAGATTATGCACCCATGAGGGTATGTGGGGTGTGCCAGGCCCCACCCCAGCCCAGACTCCATCCCCCCATTGGGGCATGCTTGGGCCTCCTTAACTCCATCACGACAGCCCCAACTGTGGTTGTGCTCATTTCAGAGAGCTACCGCTCTGTGGCCAGCTTCCAGATGGCTATCATGACCCTCTTCTCCACGGTGAGCTACCCCACCAGCTCAGAGTAGTAGGAGAGCAACTGGTCATAGGGGAGTGGTATGACAACCCGTGGAGGTAAGGAGGCCTGAGCACGCCCCCACGGGTGTGGGGAGGGGGAGAGCACAGGCTGGGATGGGGCCTGGCACTCCCTGCAGGCACTGTGTCTGTGGCACTTTTGGCAGCTCCACAGGCCTCATGCTGTGGAGGCCGAGCGTGTTGGGGATGGGCCCTGTAAAGGAGAGGCTTGCTGCAGCTCCAGAAGGGCTTCGCCGCCGTGTGACCCCATCCATGGCATTTCCTGGCTTTTTCTTTCGAAAGAGGGTATTGGTGAGTGTAGACACTCTTCTGATGGCCTGGACGGCCCCTTTCGACGTGGATGTGACCCTAGTGACAGCGCTCGTCGACAGTGCCAGCCCCTGCCTGTGCGTAGATGCTCCCCTTTGAAAGGGCATCTTTCAATTACTCTCTTTCGAAAGGCGCCCGTTTGAAAGAGTGTTCTAGTGTAGACATAGCTAATGAGGGAAGAAAGCCTATGTTAAATTTCACACAGTGAAAAACTGAATGGCTCAAGCACTTACCAAACCTCATTTTCTGACCAATAATATCAACCCAAAGTATAAGGGTAGATGCCTAACTGCTGAAGATGTTGCTGTTATGACATGAGTATAACAAGCCTAAGGTGTTACAGACATAGCATCATATCTTTTTTGGCCATCTCAGCAGTGCCAATGACTACATGAACCAGGTAACTCAACTATTTTTCAAAAAACATCTGATTCTTCTAGGTGAGAGTGGAGGCAATTTAATGTGGAAATGTTGGGTAATTTGTTCTGCTTCTCCTTGAGTTTTATCTTTTTTGTGGATAAATAAAGAATTAATACTGGAAGTTAAATCTGCCCTGTTAATCACTGGCCAGCCAGCACAAAGTAAACTGAAAAAATACAAATTAAAACAAATTACCTGAACACTAGCAAACTCCGCTACAGTTCTGTGACATACCAGGATCAGGTTTCAGAGAAAATCTGGTGGAAAGCTTTCATAGTTTACCCTATTTACACGGCTAATAAAAATGGACCAAACTCATTAGCAGGACTCCATTGTTTAGAATGTTTCTGTGATTTGAGCGTACATTGCATTTACAATCATTGCACTATCCATGAACACTAGACTAAATGAATATTGGATAAGCTTACAGTATGTAAACTTTATTAACACTTCTGATGGGGATTCAAATCACTCAGCTTTAGTTATAAATGTAAATGTAGCATTAGTTTCTAAAGAAGTACTGCACCACTAACTTATATTGTCACTTTTTACTTCCAAATTATTTCAGTTTACACGGTCATTTGGCATTTAACTCAGAAAGGCAAATAATTTCAAGAATGGTTGCAACTGAGGTTCTTGACCAGATTCTGATAAAAATAAGCTCTCAAAGTATTAACAGACCACAGGAAAAGAAACCATCTGTGTGTAGTCAATATTATTTATTTGAGGATAAGCTGCAACATTGATTCAAGTCATTTTGTGTGTGTATCTGAAGATTACTCTGTTTTGGTATAAATCTGCTTTCTAAACTTTGCCCTAATAAACATTAAGGAGAGGACAGCATCCACATTATGTTTAATTTCATAAACTACAATTTATTCTTGTTGAAAATACCAAGCAATCAACACACAATTCTCTCCAAGCCACGATATTAACCCTTCCATTACCTGCTTAGTATTTGCCTTAATACTCACTTTGCTTAATTTGTGCTGGAGCAAGTTGTGAATGAGAGACACTTGACAACATTTTACATCACACAAGAGGCTGTTGCATGTGGGTATTAAAATAAACACTATATACCACAAGATGTCCGCATAGCAACCGTCAGTTGCTTCAGAAACTGCTGTGGTATGAAGTCTAAATGGAAGATAGTCTGTTTGATCTTCTAACACTCTGCACTCGTATAAGAGTTGTAATTCACTCTTTAGAAGGATCCTCCAGACCACCAGGACTTTTATCAGTGAAAACGCCTTCCCAAGAAACTGACTTAAACCTGAAAAATCTTTTTCAACTACTCCATCATTAACAAACATTTCACTTATCAAATGTAACTGTACACACAAAAATTGCATCTATGAGAAAGTGAACCATTTGGTAATGAACTCACACAATTAACTAGAAATTATATTCACAAAAGCTTATAACATAGAAAGGAAAACTGGAAAAAAAACTGTAGTGCTACAGGATTTATTTAACAAACTACTGAAAAGAAGCCTCAGATTCCAAACAGTGGAAGCTTTTATAACATCGATGCCTTTAGATGTTTAAAAAATAGCATTAGTTACCATTTATCAACTAAAACACCTGGTTACATGAAAAAGTATAGATGAACAGCGCACTCCAACACAGAATGAGTTTCCACACCAGAATTTGAGAATTGCTAGATTAGGGTATACTTAGAATCAAACTGCCCTTTTCATACCACCTATTAATATCACATACTGTAGCTGATCTTATTTTCTCTCTTCCATACTCCCTCAATTAGGCCACAAATATTTTCACTCCCTTCCTAACTTTTTCTCTGTTGGACGAAATGATTGCATATTCAGCATATGTACTATCCAGTTCAATAACTTTATTATGTATCTATAATAGTTTTTATCCTATAAAGTATAACATTCTATTCACATTTTTAACCTGCTATAATATGTTGAGCAGCTGTCTTTAATCTCCTCCCACCCACTTTCATAGGTTACAACTAATTCAGAACCCAATACGGAGAAGCAGTTTGTATTATTACTTCCTTTGGGAATAAACCTTAAAATGAAATTTTGTCTGCCATATGTTGGCCATTTTCCTCATTTTGTGAGGTCCCTGAGGATTTCCTTGAAATCTGACCTACTCTTGAAGTATTTATATCAATAAGATTACAGGAGTTGCTTTTAGCTCATTTTTCTAAGCACTCAGGGCCAGATTTCCAAAGGTATTTAGGCACCGAAAGCATCTAGTAGTATTTTCAAAAGCTCCAGGGCACCTAACTGATTTATTTGTTTTTAATCAATCAAGGTATAATGATTTAAATTAAGGAAATTAAAATCAACCATTTGATTTGTCATATGAATCAACAAATGGAAAGTCTTGCGTTAAATGATCCATTTAAATTAACTTTTTCATTTGTAACTTGTTATTTTATAAAGAAAGGTGCATTCTGAAGCATTAAAGCATGCTCATTTACAATGAAACGGAGCCTTTGCACTAGATTTGGTACATCTTTTACTACATAGGATAGTATACTAGAATTACATACATTTAAGTAAATAGGGAGTTTAGTATATTCAGATTCTTATTAAGTGTGAATTTTAGTATATTAGAAAATAGTAACAGATTAATATTGACTAGATAAATTGAAAATGGTAAAAGATTCATACTAACTAGCTAAATTTACATTTTGCCTATGACTCCTGCAAGCTGTTGTATTAGGACAGTAACTGGAATTTAATTAAACACACAAAACAGCTTATAAGCATTTTTATTAAACAAAGCAAGTTTTTAACATAGTACAACCTATTCTGCCATATTTATGAACATTAATCTAAAATGTATGGTTTTTTCCCAATTCATTCTTTTATATAAAGTCTTTGACTCAACATTTTATATAGCATATTCATTTTTATGTAAACGTTTTAAGAGAAAATGAGTTTACACCTTTACATATTTTGCATTATTTTCACTTTTCATTTAAATATATTTAAAAAGAAAAACTTCTTACAATTTTAATAAAATAAGAACAACCCATTTTTTTTAATCACTTAGATTTATACACTTTTATGTCCGCCTGTTTTTAAAACTCCTGAAAGTGTGTTACAGGGAACAAGAAGATACCAATTTTTATACATAGCCTTTTGTGAAGGACTTTTGATAGTCTTTGATAAACTGAAATTATACATACATTAAGGCACCCTTTTTGTAATTTTTTCCCCAAAGGCTTTAATAGGTTGGAGGCAGGGCCTTTCCTCGAAAGTGAGGTTACACTGTATCACCATTCATTTTCTGAGGCTATGTCTACACTACAAGATAAATTTGAATATTAACATCAATTTTATGCCTTTTTTTAATTGGATTTTGAGTATCCTCACTTCCCACAGGCTCCCAACAGATTCAACACATTGCTTCCACACTGAAATCCCCAAACATCGACAGTTGCAGCAGTGCATTGTGGCAATTATCCCACAGTTCCCTCAGCCCCACATTCTGCGCTTGGAGCCAGGTGCAGCAGCACTGTCAGTTTCCTGGTTAGGGGACCCAGGAAACTGACAGCACAGCACCCTAGTCAGTTTCCAAACTCCCACTAATAGCGAGGAGCTGGGAGCCAGGTGCAGCAGCGCTGTCAGTTTCCCAGCTTCAACAAAGCTGCGGGACCCAGGAAACTGACAGCACAGCAGCCCTGGTCAGTTTCCCAGTTCCCACTAGCAGCAGGTAGCTAGGAGCCAGGTGCAGTGCGTAGCTTTGTGGGATACATACAGGACATTTGCAGAGGCTAATAAATTCGAGCAAAAGACATGGTGCTTCCACACTAGCCTTTATTCTACATTTTAAACTTGAGACTGATGCAATACCTGTCCGTTAATATTGACATTTTGTTATCGATATTAGGGCACACTAAATCAAGCCAATGACATTTACACTGAAGACAGTGATGTTTTAATGTTGAGCTAACTCCTTTAAATTCGATTTTATCTTGTAGTGTAGACGTGGCCTGATTGATGTGTTATCACATTCTCTTCAATTATTTTCTCTGTTCTTTCCTTGTACTGAAGGACCATTGGTTTATTTTTCCTGGAATCACCTGTAATACATTTTCTCAAAACTGTTGCAATACTGGCAACCCTCTTCTAGTAGCTGTTTTCAGTAATAAATACAAACCTTGTTAGCAACTTAGCTACTTTTTCTTGTATTCCTGTTTTAACTTGATGAATGCCATCTGGTTCTAGTATTGCAATTTAATTAGTCTTCACCTATAAACTATTTTCTCTTACTGTATCAAACAATCTGGACAGCTGGGTTTTTGCTTACATTCTTATCAAATCAACAGACAGACCAGTCAAGAGTCAGATTAGATGCTTCTATGGACTCAGCTGCTCAAGCCTCATTCCCAATTGTTTTTGCTTCTCAAGACAATAACATCACAAGAATATGAAATATCCCCAACAAAACCTAAAAGGATTGCGTACGTATTAATTATTCAGAGACAAGGTCTAAAGTATCTGTCTAAGTCCAGATTTCATCAAACATGATAAAACTTTAGAACAGTACTTAGCATTTTACACTGTAAAGCTACGTGAATCAACACTCCATGCCACCTCAGACACACTCATCTATCATTAAAGCAGTGTCTGTTGAAGAGGGACAGTATTTTATAGAAGTACTTGCTTTTTACATGAGATACTATACTCTTCTTTAGCAGAAATAAAAATGTCATCCACTGCATAGAACAACAGTGTCCCTTTGGAATTCAAAGATAGCCACACTTGTGGCTGTCATCTTTCCATATTCGCCACATACAAAACTTTATACAGCCAGGCACTCCCAATCCTCTCCATTTCTAAATAAATGCCCTCCTGCTCTTCCAGAGCCAGACAGCCTCAGCCTCCCCACACCCACTCCCCAGTTTCAACTGAATGCCCTCCCACAAAGCCAGGCACCTCCAGCCACCCCATTCTAATTCAATGCCAGCAACTCACCTAGGCCACTGCTGGGGCCGCTGCTGGAGCTGCCCCCAGGCCACCACTGCTGCCATTAGCTTTTCCCACTAATCAGTGTGGCATGTGAGCAGAGCACGTGGGCAGCACTCCTCGCATGTGGCTGTCAGTAGGAGCCGCATATAAAAGCTCCAAGAGCCACATGCAGCTCGAGAGCTGTGGGTTGGCCAACCCCTGCATTCACCACCACCGAGCGTCCAATTCAACACATGTACTGAGTGGCAAACATATTGGACGCTCCGGCACATAATATGTCAGAGGTGATCCATTTGGTGTAAACTGGATACCTTCAATAACGCATGTTAATAACTACTTAGTTAATGATGCAAGTTAAGAAAAAAAATCTTTCATGGCAATAATTTCCTGTTATCTTTCTCAAAGTGTTAGATTAATGGGAAGCATAGCCTATGGGTAAAGGTGTGGGGGGAAGAACTGGAATGGATAAATAGAGGATCTGAAAATCATAGAAAACCTTTTACATGAAAGACTAATCTTGAAAGTCTAAATAAGAAGCATACTTGTACCTCTAAGACGTTCCAGAGCGGACATCTGAATTCCGAGGTTGTTTTAAATGAATGAAAAATTGCGAGCTATGTTGAACATGACAGGACAATACAATATGCCCATTTCCAATCATTTACAACAAATGTCCAACTTAAGGTAAATTAATTTATTTTTGTGACACGATCTGCTACTACACTGTCGTAGAAAAGCCTACATAAAAATGCATCACATGCAGTTTTGAATTTGTTTATACAAAAGTCTTATCACAACACCCCACTGAAACACACTGGCTTGTTGAGCAAGTTGCTAATTAAAGCCTTTTATTCTAAAGAATCGCACTTGTTTCACATGCCAACACTTTGCAAGTGTACTGTGCCTAAATCAGAGTTGAAATAGTTACTTAATTAGTGGCATATCCGTTCACTCTAAATACGATTATTTTTGTTAAACTGGTCAGATGTTTCCATTTGCAAGAGTTACAAAGGTTCACCTCTTTTGAATACTGCAAAATATGTAGTGGAAGAAAAATGGGGAAGAGTTATGAAGTTAGAAAGGACCCTCCAGCAGCAAGAAACTAGCAATTTGCTTTTCCCATCTCTGTTTCCATCATTAGTTCCCTTTGAATGATCCCAGTTAAGACTCTCGTCCAAGTAAATGCATTCTCAGCACTCACCCAAGAAAATGCATTCTCTCAGTACACAAGTGTGGTACTGAGGCTCTTCTTTCCACTTGCGGTTCTTCTGACCTCTCAAACTGGGCTGAATCACTTGTCTAGCTGCCCGGTATTCTCTGCAGTTCAAACTCTGCCTCTTCACCCTCTAGGAACATCATTATGTAACTCCCTCGGATCTTATATATGCCATCCCTCCGCTTGCTTTTTAAAGCTCTGCTCTCCAGTCTTTGTCTACTAACGTAATGTTATAAATATATGGAATACGTTCCATACTAATACTTCACTTAAAAACAAACTTCTTCTAGGATACAGTTCAGATAAACAAAAAACACTGCCCATTTTCATATTTAAATTCTATCCTATAAGTTTGCTCTACAGCATAAGCCCACTTTGGCAAAATTCAACCACACATCAAGCTGGTATATTTGTGCTCTGTGGTCAAGTAACTGCTTAACATCGCTATTTGCTTTAAGTCCTCCCTTTGCTACAAACCCTGCATTTTTATATTCCAGCATAAAAATTGGTTCTATTAGTAAAATTATGAACAACAGATCAAAGTTTGCCTCTGTGTGTGTGTATGTGAGTGTGTGTGAGTGTGAGTGTGTGTGTGTGAGAGAGAGAGCATTGTCTTACTCTTCTTAGGAATAAAATATAATTAATTAGCATCAAAACTAGCTAATTTGATAAAGAAAATTCCTCAGGGGCTAAAACATTTAAATACTCAAAGTTCATTTCCAGCCTAATGTTAAGTGAAACAACAAAAATATCTTTCACATTCAGTCAATTGGCTATTAAAGTTTTCTGTGAGGACAGTGTAACTATGTACTTGGGATTCGTCTTTTCTGAGCTTAGTCATGCTGTACATCTTCTGAAAACTGGAGCAGAGCAAATATATTTCACCTTCGCATAATCCCATAAAACACTAACACTATTGTGAAGTGTTATTGTTAATCAGTCTTTACCTTTTATACACTTATTTTAAAATGTGCAGAAAGGCACTTGGGAGCTATAAATCTATCTATCTAGCCATGATATTGTGGCTAGTCATGATCCTAATATAAAAAAACCCAAACATCAGAATGCTGTGTATATTTGCCAGTTTTCTAAAAACACTAGCCAGGGACCTAACAACAAAAACAAGTTAAAAAAAGAAACCCACCCTGCTTTCAGATAACTGTTTAATAACGATATAGTATCCAAAGAAGCGACATAGCATTCACACACATCAAATTTAATAAAATGACCCCAAAAAAAGTTAATCAGAAGTGTCTGAATGTACTGGCAGTAATGCATATTTTATAGCCAATAAAGTCACTCATCTTCTATATATGTGAAAAATTAACTGAACAGTGAAAATTGGAGGTACATCAGTATCACTTCCTCAATAAAAAATGAACAAGTTAATCACCAGAGAGAACCCAAGTGTTATTTCCCAAGTAAGTAAAGCTTATAAACCAGTGGTGTCCAACATTAATTGAAAGATTGACACACTTGTGGATCTCATCCTTCTGTATTCACCACAGCCCTCCCCGTCTCCATTCTAAATAAATGCCCTGACTCAGGAGCCATGCCGGGGCCCATGCGAGCCACATCAGCAGGAGCCATGCTGGCAGGGGCCCAAGTCAGGGCCCGAGCCATGATGGAGCTCGAGGAGCCATCACTGCCACCGCAAGCTTGTCCCATTCAAGAGGTGAGGCACGTGTGCAGAGTGAATGGAGGGCACTCCATTTCACCACACCATGGTGTCCCATTCACTACCTGTGGCAAATGGGAGGCATTTTGGACACTGTGGTTATAAATGTAAACAAAAACCCCCTAGAACTCTTTTGCACTAATTCAGGATACAAATGTTTAATACATTTTTTTCTTGCAACAGTGATGCTACTATGCCAGGACCTAGAAATGAAACAGCATTACATCACTTGAATGTAAGCAATATACACTCCAACACTTTGAAACCCTATTATCTGTACCTGGAATAACACTGCAGAGTACGTCCTGGTAAGCATTGAGCAAAACTAAAAAACAACGTTAACAGGTTGTGAGAAAGAAAAGGAGATACTGGACAAAAGTCTCCAGTTACACTGATATAGGTTGGGAATCTCACCAGCAGAACAAACTGTGCTACTCTAGCATAACTGTGAAGAATGTGGGCCAATTGTAATTCAGAAGTTTAGTCAGTCAACTAAAATAATGTCTTGCTACATACAACTGTAGGCGTGTGAGAGGGAGGTCAGGCAAGTCAGGGGTTAAACAAGGCCTGTCGGCCCAATCAGCCCCACCCCGGTTCACCTGCAGCCAGTGTCAGGCCTGGAGAGGTATAAAGGGAGGGAAGCCAGCTCAGTTTGGGGCTGACCAGAGAAGAGGCAAGAGCTGGCTCTGAGGCAGGAGGCCCCAGCCCAGAGCTGCCACAGCCCAGGACCCACCCACCCAGGTACAGAGGGGAGCGGGGAGCTCCTCCCAGGAGAACCCCTCTTCCACCAAAAGTGGGAACTGGATTCTTGGGGCCACGCCCTAAACTCAACCCATAAACACTTGGGTGGGGGCTGCGGACCCACCCAACAGGCCCTGGCCGGGGGCCTAGCCACTAGGCCACCCAGCCCCAGGTGCAAACAGATCACAATAACACTTCTCACATTTTGGCTCCATTAACAATGCTAAGCTTTATATGTCTTTCAAAAGCTTTCCCTTTAAGATACAGTTGGGCTAGACTATTTACATCGAGTAAGTCTAGCTACTATTGAACTAAATAATGGCTTGCGGAATGAGATTCAGAATAGAAAAGAAGAAAAATTATACAACAGGTCTGGGCTCAAAGTATGTGTAAATTACAACTTTCTCTATCTTGAATACATGAGTTCATGATTTTGCTTTAGAGCATGATCTACATTACTGCTTATTAACAAGCACAAGAAAACTCTCTCCTCCAAGACAGTGGCCGCTAAAATGAGTGATTAAAACCACGTATCGGTCTTGTCAAGTGTGCAGGATCTTTAGGGAAGAGCTATTTACCTTTTTCTTTTGCTTAAAAGATGCCAAATGTCAAAGAAAGTTTCACTTATTGTATGGGTGTGCGGCTATTACCAACTTTCTTTAGCAACCTCTCTCTGTTAAAAATAGAAGAAAGCCACTACTGACAAGGGCTGGCATATATAATAAAGAAACCACATTCAGAGAGTTTGGGGGTTCACAGAGTTCATTTATATTCAGATTACATACTTCAAACTAAATATAAACTGGGTATTTTCAAACAACTTTTTGGAGACACTTCTATCTTATGAATGGCTATGCTCAAATAGCCACCTTTCTAAAAGCAGATAGCACCTTCTATATACTTTAAATGGTATAGTATGTAGCAAAGAGTACTCTTCCTGAAAGACAAGTTTAATTTTCATATTGTAGAATATATTTAGTATGAATACCTAGTTCTGTAACTTTTTGAAAGTATTAAATTCTGCTAACACAAAGCACTCAGTAGGATTTATACTCAGTACGTATGTGGCAGACTTTAGATAAAGATAGTGAATATAATGAACAGTATAATTCTCCTGATCAATTTACTATTACAGCCTTTCTTAACTGAATTTTTTGTTCAGTGAACAAAAATTACAGCTGAGAAGTATGAATGGAAGAGAAGCCCATCTACTTTCAAAGATTTTACTAAAAGAGAAGAGAGTGTTGAAGATCAGAAGAGATGTTTCTGAGATGGGAGAACAGCAATATAGGAAAAAATGCAATGAGGTAAGGAAAGCAGCCAGAAAGGACAAGGAGAAACGGTTAGAGGAGCAATGTGAAGATATAGAGAGGTATTACGGCAAATGTAAGACCAGGGAGGTGTATAAAAGACATGGAGGTGGATAAAAGACAATTAGGAATATTAATAGGAAATGGCAGCCAAAGCAGATGGCGATCAAAGATGAGAACGAAGAAGTGCTCATGAACAGGCAGAAGATTGTGCAGCGATGGATGAGATATTGCGCCAATCTGTATAAAGCACAGTTGGACCCGAGTGTCTCAGAGACTGACTGAAGACCTGAAAGAGATCTCTCCACCGAGCATCGAAATGGATATTTCGAAGGAGGAAGTAGAAAAAGCAGTGAAACGACTAAAGAAAAAAGAGAGACCTAGAAATGATAAGATCATGGGAGAGATGATCAAATACGGCTGAGAAAGCATGATTCAGGAAATACACCAACTATGTAATACAGCATGGAAAGAAGGGAAGGCGCCTAACTTGAGGTTCACGGATGATATAGTTATCATTGAGGAAGATGAGGAGAAGCTAGTGAAAACGGTGCAGGTGTTAAATGAAGAAGGGAGGCAGTATGGACTGATTGTGAACATTGATAAAACAAAAAATGGTATTTGGAGATAAGAAAATAGGAAGGAAGATCAGTGTTGATGGTATTAAACTAGAAAATGTAGAGAAGTTCACATATCTGGGGAGCAACATAACGTACAATCTAGACTGTAAGGAGGAAACAGCGACTAGAATAGCGAAAGCAAGAGCAAGTTTGAAGGCGATGGATAAGATCTGGAAAAGCAAAGCAATTAGCTTAAGAACGAAGCTGAGCGTATTGAAAACGTGCGTATCCAGCACCATGTTGTACGGATGTGAGACATGGGTGATAATGAAAGATTCGAAAAGAAGAATATTGGCGTTCAAAAGGAGTTGTTATAGAAAGATTCTGAGAAGAGGATGGATGCAGAAGGTCACCAATGAGGGATTACATAGGAAGATAGAGCCGAAAGAGAACCTGCTTCAGAAGGTTATAAAACCGAAGCTACAACTATTTGGACGTATTTGCAGAATCAATGATGAATGAAAAATCAAGACCCTAGTATTCAGCAAAATGGACCATTTGAATAGGAGAGGCACACCCCACAGAAAATGGACAGATGATGTAGTAGATTGGCGTGAAGCTAGTCTACAGAAACTAAGCCAGTCTGCACTGGACAGGGAAAGATGGAAGCAAATAGTGAGAGAGGAATCAGACACCAACGGGCGCTGAGCTCATGGTTATTGATGATGATGATGAATGTCTTGACTGCTGTTCCCTGTAAGCTGTATCCTTCCGCAGCCGCTCCAGAGAGATTCAAATACCACCCATCTGGTTAGCAACATGACCCCAGTTGGGGGTTTTTTTTTCTACTGGTGAGGTACATTCTCACATGCCTCAGTGCACACAAAAATGTAATCTGAACATGGATAGAAGAATCCCCATACTGATGGAAAAGATTAGAGGGAACACTGGTCTTTATTGCTTACAAGTATGTACAGGCTGAACCTCTCTAATTCGAAATGCTTGTCTGTCAAACTCTGTAACCCAGCATGATTTTAGTTAGCCGGATGAATGCTTATTGTGGGCATGGCCAAGTTTCCCTTGGGACCATAAAGTTTGTTCACAGTCACTAGTTCTGGTTCCCAGTGCTCTGTGCTGTTAGTCAGCTGTAATTTACCTTAACTGTCTTCTAAGATCCCAGAAAGCAGTGGAAGTGTTGGTAATGCTCTAGAAAATACTGACCTCCCGTCGTCCAGCATCATTCAGCTCCCAAGGGTGCCAGCAAGAGAGGTGCAACTTGTATTTACAATGAGACAATAACTGTGTAGAATCCTAACAGAGACAAGGCAGAGGTGTTTTTACCTCAATGCAGCTAATAGTATCTCACAGATCTAGTTGTCCAGTTTGATACGCTCAGCATATCAAAGCAAGTTTCCGAAATATGTTGCTTGTGTCCATTCCACATTAGGTGTGTGTGCTGACCACAAGGACTGGTGCCAGAAGCTTTTCTTTCAGCAGTATCCACAGGGGACCAACTCCAGTGACCTCTGGAGGGGTGCCCACATGGTACAGTACCAGGTGTGACGCTGGCTCCCGCCACCTGGAAACTCCAACAGTGAGGAGTGAAGGTGATGGAACAGACATGAGCAACATATTTCAAAGAACATAAGTTACACAAACAGGTGACTGTCTTTTCTTCAAGTGCTTGCTCATGCCCATTCCACAGTAGGTGATTTCAAGCAATACCAACAGAGCAGGTAGGAGTTCCCAGAGCGTAGCTTATGACACACCTCCACCAAATCCAGCATCATCTCTGGCCTGTTGAGTGATGGCATAATGTGCCGTGAATGTGTGAACACAGGACCATGTCAGGTGTCTTGGATACGGATTTGCACCAGGAAGACCATAGAAGATTCCTGCCCTCTAGCTGATTGGGCTCTAATGACAGGTGTCAGGGAGGACCTCCACCATCTTACAACAGGTCTTTATGCACGAGGTAAGACGATTGGTAATTCTCTATGAAGAAACCTGAAGGCCCTTCATTATACCTGCAGTAGCTATGAACAGCTGGGTTAGTCTAGGGAAAGGCTTGGTATAGTCTAAGTAAAAGACCCAGGCTCTTGACACAGCCAGCACATGAAGCTGTTTCTCCTCACTAGCATTGTCTGGCTTAGGATAAAACATTGGGTAGAATGTGTCTTGGTTCTTATGGAAGGCAGATACCACCTTCAGCAGGAAGGCCGGGTGGGGTCATAGATAGACCTTACTCTCACAGACGGACATGTAAAGTGGATCTGAGGTCGAGGTTTTAATCTTTAAGACTTGTCTCATCGAGGACATTATCACCAACAAGAAAATCACCTTCTGTGAAAAGTGGGAAAACAAGCCGGGGCCTGGCAGCTCAAAACCTGAGCTGGTGAACGTAGAGAGGACCAAATTTAGATCCCAAGGCAGATGAGGAGGGGTCTACCACCTGCAGGAGCAGTCTCTCATGGCGTCTCAAGAATCTGCTCATTATATCATCAGAACACACCGTCTGTCCCTGCATCACAATACAAGTGTGCGCCGGGCCCTCATTCCTGAGATGCAGTAGGTAATCTAAGACGAACTGCACCAAAGAATGCAAAGAAGATAGGCCATACAAGACGTCCAGCAGGAAAACCTCATCCACTTGGCCACATAATTCAGTCTGAATGATGGCTTCCTATTTCTCAGGAGAACATGCTGGACACTGTCTGAACAAGTATGCTCTTCTGGGATCAGCATAGTGGAGACTGGGGTGCAGGAGCCAACTGTTATCTTGCAACACCAGGTCCAGTCAGGTGGGATGAGGCAACGGAGGGGCTGCCAACATGTGCATGAGCGTGCCAAACCAGTGCTGGCAAGCCTAATGTGGAGCAAACATGAAAACCTGTCTTCCCCTCTTGATGTTTAATAGGACATTGCTGATGAGAAGACATAAAAAGAAATGCACATATCACTCTCCCTAAATGCAACAGGAGAAATGCATCAAAGTGTGTCTTTGTCCCAGACCTTGCCAGGAGCAAAAGTGATAGCACTTTGATTATCTAGCCACTGTGAAGAGTATGGCAAAACTGTCTAGTGTATAACAAGGCTATGCCAAAACAATTTTCCTGAAGGCAAAAGAAACTGTATTCAGAAGTAATCACAAACTTCATTGATCTGCTAGCAGGCACAGGTTCTCATCCACAAAAAGATCCAAGTTTTCTGAGTTTTGTCCTAGTGCTCTCTAAATGCTTGACTAGAAACCATGTAAGAGACAAAAGGCTGAAAAGAAAAACACCAAATCAGTTGAATTTAATCATTAACTGCTGTAGTCACAAGCTAAAAGCTTGTGTTTAACAGGTTTTCTTACTTCCAGGTTAACCTAGCTGTTGAACTTGAACCT
Organism: Carettochelys insculpta; assembly: GCF_033958435.1. Lineage (NCBI taxonomy): Eukaryota > Metazoa > Chordata > Testudines > Carettochelyidae > Carettochelys > Carettochelys insculpta. The sequence continues at coordinate 30,530,035 of NC_134138.1, read as the reverse complement.
CTTCAGAATTTACTTTTGGCAAGAGCAGGGTCCTCCTTTTTGTAAGCCCCCCTTGAATTACATTGAATTAAAACCTAAATCACAGAGATGACAAGGAACCTTAGCAATTTAAACAGACATGTCTTGAAATAATATTGTGATCAAAGTATCAAGCAACCTAATAAAACCCAGGTGGCTCTGGCTTATCATATATGGTACTCATTACTTCAACTACTCCATTTAATAGATTTCCTGGTGTCAACAAAAGAAGGTTTTGTTATTAAATCCTCCATTATGGCTCTATTTATGTTTCTGGAGCTTTCCAGTAAGACAACTTTGGCCAAAGAAAGTTTGAAGGAAAAGAAATATTTTAGAAAGTCAAGCCTTTTGCCATTGTTGGCAAAACCATAAAAACCATTGTGGCTTTTTAATCATTTATTATTTACGTAAGGCTGAACTAATGACTAGGGAGATACCAGATGAATCATGAGCCAAAGTTTTGCATGGACTAACATGTTTGTCTCAACATGCTACATAGGTTTAAAAAGGAAATAAACCCCACAAAAACCTGGAATGGCAACTTTGTTAGGGGACCTAAGTCTGCAAATTTTAGAAATTTTAAGTAAAAAGGTACCTTTGTCAATATTTTCCACCACTTTCTATATTTCTAGGGTTTTTCATAAAGTACACTGACAGACACGCAAACCAAGCATGACAACTTAAGTTGGCATTTGTGACAACTGTTTTTGTTTTATACAGAACACATCTATTTCAACTCCACTTAACATTTTCCTCATAAGATCATGAAGACGAAAGTGGTTGGAGGCTTCAGTTAGATATGCACTATGTGAAACATTCCGGATAAGTGACCTACTCTCAAAAATATAATTTTAAGAGTAAAAGTAAATATTAGGATTGGTATATTTTCTTACCTCTCTCTTTATACCAAAGTAGTCTTTAGTCAGACATTCTGCCTTCACATTACCCATTTTAACCTGCAGTTGGACTCCCGCCCCCTTCAATTAGCATCTGGTGTTTTCCCCATCAAAACATCCTGACCCTCAACGTCAAGGCTCTGCCAGGTAGAGATTGTGGGTCTAGTTTTCAAAAGGGATTAATTAAGTTTAGATTTAAGAGCCTAAGTCCCACATTAAGAAACTAAGGCACGTACACTCAATACACACTAGCTACATCTACACAAGAGGTTTCTTCCAGCAAAACTGGGCTTTTGGCAGGAAAAACCAGGGAGCATCTACACCCAAAATGCACTTTGTTGACAGTTCGTCGACAAAACCCAGAACATCCACCAGCAGTGTTATACCTCTCCCCATTCAGGTATAATGCCTCTCTGAACAGTATTCTGTCAACAAAACAGCCACGTAGATGCTCCAGGGCCCTTTTGTTGACAGTCAGGACTTGTGGTTCACCAGGCAGCCCTGTTTGCAGAGATTACGGTCAGCCATTCTGTCAAGAGAGGGCCAGGCAGTCTGGCTGCTCTCTGTCAACAGAGCGGATTGCTCTTTTGATCTGTTTTTCCGCGTAGACACAATCTGTTGACAGAAGTTTTTCAGGGAAATCCCTTCTGACAGTCACTTCTGTTAACAGAGACTTTTCATGTAGACATAGCCACTGAGTTTCAATGAGACAAAGGCCATATTGCAAGGGTCCTGCATCCTATTTTCAAAATCACTTCAGAACGTGACCCAAAGTCATTTTGGAAATGGGATGTAAGACATTTGAAATTTTGTCTAAGTTTCACTGAAAATCAATGGGATTTAGGTTCTTAACCTAAATCACCTAAAAATTTTACCCTATGTCTATATATGTGTTAGTGTTGTGCCTGCCTCAGTGGGGCCACGACTGGTGTCCGTAGGCACTACCATAGTAATATATATTGGCCTCTGCCTCTGTTTGAAAACTACGTAACTTTTAGAATAAACCGCCTACAGAAGACACTTTTTCCTACATCTCAGCTCATTCCTCCCGTTTCCCATTTTTATTAGCTACCTCCTCCTCCAATCTTTTTCCCTGGTGTTCCTTTTGTCTTCTCATAGACAGAACTGGGTGCCTTTTTCATCATATCACCCTTCCATCTGGAGCTACTTAATCCTGTGAATTAAGTGATCAGACCATTCAATTCTAACTTACTACTTTCAACTAGGTTTCCATCAATGCTTTCTACATCAGTCCTGGCACCCAGTTATGGACTAGCACATTTCCGTGGCACTGCTTAGGTCCTTAACTCAATTAAAGGTTGTTTTTTTAAAGAAAAGGAAAATGCACTTGCTCTATTCAAATTACTATTTTTCGCCAAAAATACAGTGTTTTTATGAAGTTAATTTATATTTTGGATATCTATTTAAATAGGTACTGTCAACATTTGTCTATTTCTTTTTAAGTTATTTTTTCCAACAAGAATTCCATCAAGAATTTTTTTCTTCATCCCAATAAACTCTTCTCTCCCCAGCCATAGTCAGGAATGCAGCAAACTGGACTTCCCACGTGCTCCCTGACAGTGATGAAGGCGAACACCCCACAACATTCCCCTATGGACCTACTGTGGACGGGAGGGAGAGAGCTTCAAACCCTGCCACCCCCCCCACACACACACATACACACACATTCCCTAAAGGGTCCCAGGCAGTGGCGGGGAGAATGAGACTCAAGGCTGGGTCAGTCTCAGATGGAGGGGGCACACCCTCAGCCAGCCCCTTTCACCTGCCTGGATATTCTCTCTCTTTTCTGATTGGTTTCATGAGAAGCAATCCCATTTCAGGCACATCCTATTTTCCTGGCAAACCTGAATTTTTACGTTGCTTTCAGTTATAATAAAAGTAAGCTGTATACTAAATTTGGTGGTCCTAGCTCTTACCATTTAGGTGGAGTTCTTGAACAAACACACAGACAGACAACTGCTCCAAAATACACAGTAGATTGCAACAAAAAAGCACAAAGTGCAGACCATATATACATCTTTTATGATACTTTCCCCAAAGCATTTTGTTCATTATTCACTTCCACTTTCTATTCCCCAAGAAAGTCACCATTCTGTGTTGAGTTTTGTAAAACCTTTGAGACAGTCATGTTTTCTATGTCTGTGTAGCACCATGCACACCAACAGTAGACAGTAACAGAACAAGCGTTAAGAGACCGTGTTAGATTAGAAATGAAGGAAAGGCTTGTCAGCGTGTAACAGCATCACAGTTGTGCTGCTGTCACACTTTAGGGAAGATGCTATTATGACACCAGGAGAACTTCCCCCATCAGCAAAGTTAATTCACTTCCCCAAGATGGGGTAGCTATATTGACGGGAAAAACCCTCCCACTGAGAAACTATCAATGCAGGGGCATGTCACTCATGGGTATTGGTTTTTCACGCCCCTGAGGAACATAGTTATACTAATAAAGGTACATAGTGAAGCCCTTGCCAAAGATCAGAAAACACTACAAAATGCCCACCCTGATGATTTACTCACTCCTTCTGAGGTTGAGGGGCTACGTTTCAGCCGTATAAGCCATTACACCCAAAAGACAAACACTTCCAACGTTATCCAGGTAAAAAAAGACCTCAGTTTTTTAAGAGGTCTCGCTGTTTTGGATGTACAAGAAATGCTCTTTAGCTACTCAAAATGTTCCAGGAGTGGCACCCAGTGTCCAAAGAGATTCCTTACAACTGATTCATTTCTCCTCTCAGGCTGTCTTCTTTAATACTGTACTGCCAGATCGCAGTTACAGCCGACTAGAAACATTATACAATGCACTGTTTAACCATACTGTGTACTCTTCCGAGGACACTTAGTGGTAAGTTTCACATGCTGTGCTTTTTCAACAGAATACAGTTAAATCATATTTTCAAGTATTTAGCATGGAGAGCTACCACTCATTCTGGCAAAGCTTTACATTTAAATCACTCAGCTATAGACTTTTTAATTCTGAATTAAACCAGTATCAGTGTAAACTACATTTTTGCAGCTGTGCTCATTAATTTTGAGAAAGCAAGTACAATTTGAGTCATTTCTGATCTATTGTGTAAAATGCTGTAGTAGTCTAACCCAGTTTTATTTAATCTGTTTCATCAAACAAAAACATTAGGAGAATTGGTTAGAAATATTTTCACACTGCAGATAACTGAGTTTTTTTAATCATCTACTATTCTTGATTAGAACAGATGGTTAATACAGTTAGTGACAAGTCTAGTAGGTAAATCGCCTTTTTCTCTGAAACAGGATAGAGGTAAGGGATTTTTTTTTTTAAATAGAATGAGCTAAGAAAGAAAAAGTTTTATTTTTTAAAAGTCCTCATTCCTACACTTCTGTCCTTTACCACCACCTCTACGTTCAATGGGCACATATTGGATTAAAATATAAAAATATAATAATTATGGGAACCTGCTTCAGTTTAAGTGTTAACAGCAATGAGTAAATGAGACCATGGTATGGGGCAGTAGGAAAGGACTGTTGTAAGGCATCACTGATAATGGGAGAGCATTCTGAAAACTCACTATTCCCTTCCACAAATGGAGATAATCCACAAAGTGTAAGTATCTCTTGCAATAACTTTAAAATATTTAGATAAACCTTTTTTCCTATTACACTAAAGCGTAACAAAACAAAACTAGTCTCAATTATATTGACATTTCTGAGCAAGTTTTTATAAAAACAGATTTGAAAGCAAAAAGTTAACACCACAACAGTAAGTTTGAACTATCAAGCAATAAGTAGTCAGGAAGTTCTTAATGTTGGGGCTATGTCTGCAACCTTAATTTAACCATGTTATTAGTGTATACTATAAAAAGTTGCAAGATTTACAATGTGACTGAGTTTAAATATAATAAACAGTGTGTTAACAGGCAAAAGCAACCAGAACCTGAATTCTCTATTGCATTTGTATTTTTCCCATTTAACATACTTTTCCAGAAAAGGCGGGGACCCCATGATATCCATACTAACTGAATTTGCAGAATTCACATATGTCTGATATTGCCGCAAAAAAGTTTTGTGTATTTTGTGCCCATTTAGGCATTGTTTTAGAGGACAGAAAGAATTAAAAAAACAGCAATTAAAAGTGATTGAATTTGCATGGGAAATTACCATGACCCACAGCAACAAAGTCAAACACCACAAGTGATGCACCATCCAGTATATGATAAGAACTACGCTAGCAATGGTTAAATTATACTCTGTAGATGGCCTTTGAGATAAATATTTTGTCTGTCTTTAAAATGCTGGTTTCCATTACTACCAGAAAACTATGCAATGTTATGGCCTAACTTTTCCAAGTTTATGCACCAAGAATTTAATCTTACTTTCAAAAATAAAACCTGATATCCATAAGTGTTAAGAGCATGTTTGAAGATCAGAAAAATAAAAGTCTTACACCAGACAGTATATTGTTGATCTCAACTTATGGACTTTCCAACTACAATAATTCAGTCTGAATTCAAGTCATGTAATAGAACAAAAGAAGCCTGGCTGATATGTGTGTACGGTGTTATTCCTCAGCAAGTGATAAATTGACAAATATTCTGCATTCCACTACTTAACTACTGAAATACCCCAGTCAATCCTAATTTTAAAGTAGAAAAATTAAGATGTACTGAGGAGCACATTTAATTATAGGCATGACTTAGTAAACATTTAATTCCTGAAAGCATTAACAATTCACTATAATTTCCAAATATTCCCCAGTTTCTTCTTTATTTTTGTAATAGGCTTCTTGTAGATTTCAGGATAATGCCCAGGTAAATTCATTTTGTTAGTAAAACATCTAATAATATTGTAAAAGGAATATGGTTTTCACTCACTTTTTATTCATGTATCTAAAACCCTTTTTCAGCCTTGTTGTTTTCAAACTTCACAGCACAATTCATTACTGACAACATTGTAATCTCTGTTCCTCCCTCCAGATTAAATGATGTAATGGAAATAATAATGCATGAGTTCTCATCTAGTGTAGTGTTAGGAGTTTCTCAAGCTTCGTATTTTGGGAATTTCATCAACATGAACAGTTACTAACTAACCCATCATCTTGTGACCAACATGGAATTAGTCTAGCGTTAAATTATGGTTTAATGAACATTTATTTTCCTGATTTATAAATATGTGTCCATTATAACACCTTCAGGACACTTGGACAAGTTTTAAGACATTTCAGTTGACCGTTAATCAAAGACCACCCCCAAACCATCAAACAAAGCACACCTATCCTCCATTGTCTACCAGTCTGAGACAAAATATGAGTAAAACTTTCAGACAATCTAGATTTTCATTCTTTATTTCATCCTGTCACTCAAATTTATATTTCCTCATTGAAGTTTAAATAATATCACTGTAATTTTTATCTTCACCTTTCATGTTTATATACCATGATATTTGTTTAGCAAAGCGAAATACATTACTGAGCCACGTTCTCTCTGTTGTGATTTTTCTACGCTTCTTTTAAATTTATCAACATTGTTCAGAGAAGGGTATGGCTACATATTTAAACGAATTGGGAGGGGAGATAAGCTCAGCCTTATACACCGATCATATCTGGACAAGCCTACCAAATGAACAAGTGAATCAAGAGCCAAGATAACTGACCAAAATTACAAGGGACCATAGGGGTTGCAAGCAACTAGCCCTCTGGAAACAAGGCACAACAACCCAGCACTAATACGGACAAAAATAAATTACAGCCCGAACGATCCAGGGACAATTAACTCAGCATGGTAGTAACTCTCACAGTTGAGAAGTATTTACCTAAGGGACTGTGGGAGTTCAAAGCAAGGGTGGAAAACTGGGAAACTTTATTGTGGTTGACATTATCATCACCCTTCCTCGAAGGCAGCTAAGACAGGGTACGCAAATGAATAAGTAAGATTTGTCATAAAAATGTAGTGAGTATGAAAATCACTACACCTAATAAAAGCTGCAATTGTTCTGAGAAAATAAAGGGTCACAAACAGATACAAACAGTAAATAACTGATAAAACCAAGACCCTTTTCAGATGCAGAAACAAAGCTCACTGTTAATTTATTCTTTTTTTGTGTTAAATTGTGTTAATTTTTTTCAGTGCCAAATCAATTCTATATTTAGCTTGATACTATTGTAAAAAGCAACAATACGCCTCTGTAAGATATCAAATAAGATAAAGTTATAACTGCTCAAAAGCCTAACATTTGAGACACTAAAGAACTGTGATTTCAGGGTCATATTTTTAGATTTTGGAAAGTAAAAAAAAATTAAATGTTCATAACTACCAATCTCAGAGTATTCTTTTAAACAGCAGAATAAGATGTATCAGAGGTCTTTTCAGAAATGCAGCACTTAAAATTTTGGAATGAAAAAAGAGAACGAGATAAAACCCCTTTGAAAAAGTTCATAGTAATTGTAGCCTTTTCCACAAATTCACAGTAATGTTGTGAATTTCTCAAAATTTACCTGGTATAACTTAAATAACAAGACTCCTTGTATGTCTCTACTTTTTAAACAGAAAAAAGCATATCGTATTTGCATTCTTTGCTACATTACTAGAATTTACATACAACGGGATGTAAGAATGAAGTCATTAAAATATCAGACTGATACTTCACACTTCTAAGGTTTAACTGTCATTCTAATTTCAAATTCTTTCAGTTAATCAAAACTAAAGATTAAGCATGTTTGATTTCATCAACCTCAGGCTGTTCATAACTGATGAGAATAATTCAAGTGTGGAATAACCTGGAAATAATCTGAATGTTCGGCAATAAATCAATAAGTGGTAAATGTTTAACATTTTCAAAATACAACCATGAAATAACAATGCAGATTCAATACCCAGAAGATTTATGCCACAACTCAAGAGACACTCAAATTGAATACCTTTATGTTTCTAAAAATTCTTAACTTCTCCAGTATGTGCTTTAATTACTCCCAACAGGATTCTATGCATCAACAACAAAAAGATTTTTTATAAATTAAGAAATGTATAACTTCTTACTTGGACAGTGACAGTTAACGACATTTTAGATTAATATTGTTGGCCATCTACATTTAAAATATTTTTCACAAGTTTAATTGTCTTAATATAAAAGTTTTAAAATGTGGAAAGTATTGAGAGGGTAAACTAAATGATAATGTCATTCTTATGCCTACTAGAAAAGAATTCATTTCGAGCTGGAACAAGAAGACTACAAAAATTGAGACCTGCTGGAATTAAAAAAAAATAAATAAAAAAATCACAATGTGCATAAATTGCAATGGTTCAACTAACAGAAGCAAACTGAAAATGTCATAGATCTATTAGTTTATCTGACATCCCGTGGCAACCAAGGTATGCATATCAACATTTCTTACAGTTTTGTTCATTTAAAAATATCTCAAGGAATGAGACTTCCAAAACTTCCCTTTGAGAACTACTTCACAGTTAGGGTTGGTTTTTGTTTTTAAACCAACAATGTGCTCAACAATTAATAATGTGAGTACTATAGACAAGCATTTAGCTGAAGTGGCATGCTCTTCATAAAAATTCTGCGCAGTAAAAAAGAAATGAAAGTCCTGACTAAAGTCTTTGTGTAGGTCATGCTGTGGGAGTTAGGAAAATGGAACAATTTCCATGCTTTAAGCAAGGTCCTTCATGCCACATGTTGGCCTTAAAAAAACAAAAAAGAAAAAACAGAATAAATAGTGATACACTAGTGAAACATTGTTAAAAATCATTTCACACGTAGGTGCTACAACAATCAATGCAACTCTGCTCAGATCAGGGAACAAATCTTTTTGGTGCTTCAACTAGCATAACACTCCATTTTTATACAAATGAATTAAACACTGAGCATTAAGGTTTCTCCATCACTAAGTACTGTCCACATATCTTTGGAAGTCCAGGAATACAGTCACAAGGAATATGTGCACTTACTTCATGTATTGCTAGGTACCAGGAAAAAACTGTTTGCATACAATTTTAAAGTCTACATAAGCAGACTTTGCTGGGAATAAAGCCCACTTAAATGGATTGTTCTGAGACGATCCATGTTAAGGATTATGTTTCTCTTTCTACCTCAATCACTGATAAAGTCAAATCTCCGGGCAAAAAAGTCTAACTAACAAAGAGGAAAGCTGTTGTGCTGTTTCTAACACAATTCTTTGAGGAAAAAATCCTGTTCTATATAGTTCTCCAGCACCTGCAGTATTAAACTGACTTAGTCTGTTGAAAAAAAAAGCGTCAGTGAACTATGGATCTGTATTTAATTCAATGCATTTTGTAACATATTTTAGGAATTCAGTTGTATAAAACAGTATCTCAACCTTATCCGATGAAAATAGTATTTATTTATTTATTTTTTGCAAGCCCTGGGTTTCATGGTTGAGAAAATAAATTAGTCTCTGATTCCGGTACACTGGGTAACAGTGCCCCCAAATGGGAGTTTTAATGTAATACTGTTTCCATGGATTTTTTCCCTTAAATTATTTGTTGCCAAATGTTCTAATAAACTGTGAGACTTCTTTAAAAAAAGGGGGGGGGCTTGATACTAGATAAGTAAAAGCCAAAACACAAAATAAAAAAAAACCTAAAGCATTTGAAAGAAAGGCCACCGTTTCTAACTGTATTTCAGGTTACTTTGGAAAGCCTGAGGTTTGGGTGAATCTCGAGAGAGAGGCTGGCTCTATAGCTTTTGGGGTTCAGCCCAAGGCTAATAGTAGTTTATCTAACCCTTTAGAAAAGAATGTTAGCACTGACTGATATGGGATGATAAAGTACACATTCATTAGAAACACTGCCCGGAAAAAGCTATCCTGCGGCGCGCACACAAAATTGAACAAATGCGCGCCTGCAGTTATGTGCCCATTACAGTGTCAATATAAGTTTCCTCTCAGGGACCAAATTCAGAATTCACAGATTATTGTGCAAGGTACTTGGCAATGGGGGTTGGATAAGAAGCATGCAAAAGATCCTTACTCAAATGTGTTATGCAACACGTTACAGACAGAGCAAATTTTGATACTAACATCTCTAGGGCACAAAAAAATCTTTGAAAACCACTTCTGATAGCCAGCAAAGAAACAAGTGTGCTCGGGAGCCCTGGTTCAACAGTCAGAGGAAGCAAACCCCTATTCCTTTACAACCATTAGAACAATTTGTGAAGGAGTCTTGAGTAAGCCTTTGAAAGATTTGATGATAGACTGTTGATTCATCAGGATTTTCTTCATCAACTGCATTTAACCCACAATTTAGAATTTTCTAGGTGTACAATGCAGAGTGTATACTCATCTCTTGTTAAATGGATACTTTACTTACAAATACTCGCTTGAACGAGGGACACACATACTTATCTTTGCTCAGTAGATGAGTGAACTCCCCCAGCTAATACGAGCCTTACCCACCTCCCTGCAGCCCCAACCCACCACAGTCTGACCACCCACCGGCTCCACGGTCCCAACCACCCGCAGTCTGAAACAATGCTGCCCCGCTCCCCTCCCCGCTGCCACCAGCCCGCAGCACCCCCCACGACCTGGCCCAGACCCCTAAACGCCCCACCCCCGGTAAATTAAGGACTTTCTTGCAGCTGGTGCAGCCCAGAGGAGCTGCCGGTACTTCCAGCTGTGCACATCAAAGTAGCTCCAGCTGCGTGGTGGCAAGCAGCTCTGGCAGCATGCCCGCAGCCATGGAGTCAGGCACCTCCAGCCATGCTCCACAGCTCCCCCCGCACCCTCTGCCCCAGCCCGGCCCACTCCCAACACTTCCCTGGCCCGCAGCATGCCCAAGCTCAGCCCTCTCCCAACACCACCACCACCACCCCCGGCTTGCAGCTCCCCTTGCACCGTCTGGCCCAGCTCGGCCCACTCCCAACACTCCCCTGGCCTGCAGCTCCCTGCATACACCCCTCCCCTGCCCACTCCCAACACTCCCCTGGCCTGCAGCTCCCCACGCACCCTCCGGCCTGCAGCACGCCCCAGCCTGGGCCGCTCAACACTCCCCCAGCCTGCAGCATGCCCAGGCCCAGCCCGCTCCCAACACTCCCCCAACCCACAGCTCCCCATGCACTCCCTGGCCCAGCCTGCTCCCAACAGCCACCCCGGCCAGGTCCCCGAACCCTCTGGCCTGCTGCACCCCCCCATCCCCAGGTACTGCTGGTGCAGCCTGGAGGAACAAGCCTCCACCTTCTCCACCACCAGGTTTTAACCCTCCCTCCCGCTCATGGCCCCAAATTGCCCCCAGCCTTTAACCCTCTCCAACCTCCTGTCCCCTGCCAACCCAAGGCTCACTTACCTTTCCAAAGAAGCACCACATGCTGCCACTCCTTCCATGAGTAAGGAGCACTAGGAACCAAACAGAGACTTCAACATGTATTTTATGATAATTTAGTGTCCCTCTTACAAGGTTTTGCCTATGAACAGAAAGTTGGTAACCAACTGTGCTCATACAGCAAGGGATGAGTGTATTAAAAATAGCCTAAACATGGCTACATCACTACCTTGGATGCACACTTGCTGCTTACTTATATCTGGCAGATTTGCTAGGATGAACACAGAAATGTACATGATGAAACAGCCCTTTTCACCACAATATTATGGATGCATTTAAAAAGTTGGCAAAGCATGGGTTGGATATTTAAATTAACGACTTAAAGCAGGGGGACAGAACTGTGGTTCGTATCAGAGGAAGTTCCAGTTAATTGTGGGCAAGTGTAGTGAAGACTTTGAAATTGATTTTACTGTAATTGGATTTTTACTTCTCAATTTCAGCTGTTCCATCCTCCATGAATGAAGGAAGCACTCAGCAATCAAATACAGCTACTATAGTTAACTGCTATACCCAAATGCAGAAATTCAGTCACATGAAAAGTTACTTCTGCACCCTCAGCACACAGATTTACGACTGTGGAGATATAAACTAGCAATCCACACACAGAAAATGTGCGTTTCTAGTGGAAAGAAGTATGGTGTTGTGGGTAAAATACTGGACGGAGTCATGAGATGCGGATTTATTTCCTGGGTAATCCACAGACTTCCTGGGCAAGATACTTAAGTCCACCTTGTAACTGAGTTGTACTGTGTAAAATGGATAAATCCTTACTTACCTCTCAGGTGTGCCGAAAGAATAAAATCCATTAATAATGGAGACAAGTATCAGAGGGGTAGCCAAGTTAGTCTGTATCTTCAAAAACAACAAGAAGTTCTGTGGCACCTTATAGACTAACATATTTTGGAGCACAAGCTTTCATGGGCAAAGACCCACTTTGTCATGTATCTGAAGAAGCAGGTCTCTACCCAGGAAAGTTTATGCTCCAAAATATCTGCTAGTCTATCAGGTACCACAGGACTTCTTTTGTTATTAATAATGGACTCGCTCATGTATCAGTGATGAGCTGACTAATGAAACAGAAAGATGAGTAGGTGAGAGCATTAAAAAAGCTTGATGTGACTCCTAAATTGCTCCAGCCTGGTAATTTGGGAGTGTGTAAGTGGTTCTCCATGTTCCTGCTTTTTGAGGAACAAGTTGGGGTAGGGATTGTTTAACCTGAGAAAGTAAGGACCTACTGAAACTCACTGCCCTACCCACAATTCGCCTGTTCAAAATGTAACCTGCAGTCCATGGTCCACATGTAGGCATAAGGGTTCTATGTGTGGCCCACAAGACATTTTGTTTACTAATCACCCATGCACAGGGTTGCCAGATTCTGCTGCCTTCTCTCATGAAGTTTAAGTGACACTCATCTAAAGCAAGGGCATGTAAAGCAAGATGTGTGCTGAGTGAACACAACCTTGACTGTGAGAGTACTGAGTTCACTCAGCATCCAGACCAAAGAGTTCAAACTGTTAGTTCAATTGGCACATCCAACACATTCTAGGTATACAAGCAAAACTATTTTATAACGGGGGATCATCTTGGTTTTGACAATATTGTGGCCCACTTAGATGGAAGGCCACTCCTGCAGTCCATTCAGTAACCTAAGTTACCCATCATTGTTCTGTGGTATAAAGAATTGGCATCCCTTGGATGACTATCAGAGTAGAAAAAATTAGTACAATCAGATTTTCATGATCTTTATGAAGTTTGTTGTAGAGAAAATACTCTGTTTAATACTGTCTTCTGTTTTATTCATCCTCAAAAGAAAGGAAAAGTAGGAAAGTACAATTTAAGGCAATGGAAAGTCTCATGAAGTGTACTGTAACAATAAGAACTCCATAATGCCACATAAATTTTGCCAGAGGTATATTCATAATATAATATATGGAGCTATACCTATCTCACAAAACTGGAAGGGACCTTGAGAGATCAAGTCCAGTCCCCTGCCCTCACAATAGGACTTATCACCTCCCTGACAGGGGTGGGTGGGGGGATGTTTGCCATAGATCCCAAAATGGCCCCATCAAGGACTGAAGTCGCAACCCAGGGTTTAGCAGGCCAGTGCTCAAACCCCAGAGTTATCCCTCCCCACAGAACCGTGCTATTCCTCTCTAATTTGTCCAGTTTCACTGTACTGTACATCACTGATGATATAAAATAAAGTTTTTTTAATGCCAATAGTGAACAGTTCTTTAGAACATCATATAACATTGAGTATTCCACAATCTGTTTAGAGGAAGCTGAAGCATCCCCAAAATTTTACAGATAGAAAATACAAGGATTGTCTTTTACCTGTTAATTATGTTTCCTAAATAAATGTCAATCTAGTGAAAACCCATCTAGTTAAAAAGGGCAAATGACCCAAATCCCTACATTTCCAAGCATCCTACCATTCTCTCAAGTATTCAGCTTCCAGAAGCACAACCATCATAGCACTTAAAATAGAATGTAACTTCAAAGGCAGGAGAAAGAGCAAAGTACACCTGGTCAAAATAAAGGTTTCAAAAAGGAGTTTCAGGAAAACTTAAGGTGCATAAAATTACCCAAAAATTACATTCCACTAGTAGCATAGAATCATAGGACTGCAAGAGAACTCCAGTCATCTAGTTCAGTCCCTCGCTCTGATGGTAGTACTAAGTATTATCTAGACCAGGCATGTCAAACCCAAAGCCTATTGAGGGCCACACAAATGAAAACTGATAGCTTTCAGGGCCACTAAAGAAAATGTACTTCTATCAGAAAGTCATAATAAATTGAATATTATAATTATGTTTTAGGTATATTTTATAATATTTTTCAAGTCATATTTGACATACTTGATCTAGACCAGTGTTCACTCATATGTTCACTATGACCCCTACATCGCTTTCTGCAGCACTTCCCTAAGCAGTCATTTCTTATTTTCTAACAGCAACGAAGGGTCCTGTGGCACCTTATAGACTAATAGAAAAGTTTTGAGCATGAGCTTTCGTGAGCACAGACTCACTTCATCAGATGCTGGTCTTGGAAATCTGCAGGGCCAGGTATAAATAAGCCAGAGCAAGGGTGGGGATAACAAGGTTAGCTCAGTCAGGAAGGGTGAGGCTTACTACCAGCAGTTGATCTGGAGGTGTGAACACCAAGGGAGGGGAAGCTGCTTCTGTATTTAGCCAGCCATTCGCAGTCTTTGTTTAAGCCAGAGCTGAGGGCGTCGACTTTGCAGATGAATTGTAGATTAAGATGAATTCTTATTTTCTGTGGCTATGGTTACATTACAGAGATCTGTTGACAGAAGTCACTGCTGGAAGAGATTTCCCAACAAAACTTCTTTCGACAGAGTGCAGCTATATAAAAAAGCCAATCAGAAGAGTGCTCTGCTCTGTTGACAGAGCAGCCAGACTGCCCGGCCACTCTCTTAACAAAACAGGCATCCAGAAGCACAGCAGACAGGGATGCCCACTGTCCGGGATGCCCTGTCTGTCAAGGGATGGCCCCCTAGAGCGTTCACACAGCCTTTTTGTCAACAGAATCTGTTGACAAAGGCACTGTTCCTCATCTGGGAGAGGCAGAAGGCGGTCAGCAGAAGTGCCAATTTAGTTGACATACTGTCAACAAAATGCTTTTTATGTGGACATTCCACTGGCTTTGTCAGCAAAATTTGCTATTGTAGCCATTACCTATATGTATGCAACTCATTGTCCTTTCCTAAATGAGTACTCTGCATTTGTCCTCATTGAGTTTCACCCTGTTTACATCAGTGCATTTCTCCAGCTTCTCCAGCTCATTTTGAATTTTAACTCTATCCTCCAAAATACTTGCAACCCCTCCCAGTTTGGTATCATCTGCAAACTTTGCAAGTATACTTTCTGTGTTATTTACTGATGAAGATATTGTACAGAACCAGAACCAGACCCAGAACTGATCCCTAGAGAACCCCATTTCCCACGCCCTTCCACCATGACACTGAACCATCGACAACTACTCCGTGAATGGTCTTCCAAGCAGTTTTGTACCCATTTTATAATAGCTCCACTTAGGCTGCATGACCTTCTCACAAGCTTTACTAAAGTCAAGATATACCACAGCTACCACTTCCCTCCCTACCTACAAAGCTTGTTAGCCTGTCCAAAAGAAAAAAAAGAAATCCATGCTGACTGTTATTTATCACTTTATCACCTAGTTTTTTCCAACTGATTCTTTCATTACTTGCTCCATTGTCTTCCCGGAACAGAAGTTAAGCTGAATGGTCTACAATTCCCCTGCTTGGCCTCATTTCCCTTTTTACATACTGCACCTTTACTTAGCCTTTTCAAGTCTTCTGCAATCTCTCCCATCTTGCTTGACTTTTCAAAGACAACAACTAATGGCTCAGATGTCTACTCAAGTCAGATCCTTGCGTATTTTAGGATACAATTCATCGGGCACCAGGTGACTTGGAGTAATTAATTTGTGTAAGTAATTTTTAACTTGTTCTTTTTCTATTTTATCCTCTTATATCATTTTCACTGGCATTCATTATGTTAGAGATCCACATCACCATCAACCTTCTCAATGAAAACTGAAACAAAGTCACCTCTGCTATTTCCAAATTATCTGGTATTACTTCCCAACCCACCCCCTCATGTTGAGAAATAGTCCTATCCTGTCCCTGGTCTTCCTCTTGCATACGTATTTCAGGATTTTTTTTTTTTTTAAAGGAGGGATTGCCTTTTATGTCTCTAGGTAGCTTGTGCTCATTTTGTGCTTTGGCCTTTCCAATTCTGTCCCTACATCCTTGTGTTATTTGTTCATATCCATCCTTATATTTGATGTTTAGATCATTGACGACCTTCAGGTTAAACTACCATGGTTTCATGCCATACTTCCTATATAGCAATCCAATTTGCTCTTGTGCCTGTAATAATGGTTCTTTGAAAAACTGTCAACTGTCCTCAATTATTTTTCCCTTAGATTTGCTTCCCATGGGATCTTACCTACCCAACTCCCTAAGTTCAAGAAGGCAGACTTCAGCAAAGTCAGCTGCAGTCCACAGAAGGGAAATACATTTTATTCAATACAGCATAGTAAAAAAACACCCACAAACTCCACTAAAGTGAACAGCAGAACAACTAAGTGCAAGGAGCTGGACTTCACTTCTGCAGAAATACCACTTACAGTTAAAAGAAAGTCTGTTTTCCTAAAGAAGCAGGTATGTCTACAGTGTGATGTGAAAGAAAGTTGAAGAAAATATACCTACTCTGTAGTTTCTAATTGTGAAGGTAAGTAAATGTTAGCACAGATCAGGCTTTAAAAGTATTTTCTAGAGCTTCAAAACTGAAAGCTTCCCTTGGAAAGGCATAAAAAGCAACTCTGCAATTTTATCTTGTGCACTGTCTGAATTAGGGTGACCATCCACCCCGTATTGGGCGGGACAGTCCTGTATTTGGGATGCCAAAAAGGAGCTTTTTAAAAGGGATTCATTGTCCTGTATTTGGGCCCCACCTCCCCCCACCCACACACACACCTTTTCCACCAGCAGCAGGTGCAGCTGATGGTGGGAGTCACTTCACTGAGCCTCTGGGAGTGCTGGGGACTGCCACTTCCCCAGGGCTCCAGGGAATGGATGGCAGTTGCTGCTTTGCTGAGGCTATAGGGGATGGCTGGCAGCTGCTGCTTCCCTGGGGAACGCCGGGGCTGTCACTTCCTGGGGGCTCCTGGGGAGAGGGCTGGCAGCTGTCACCTCTTTCCAGGCTCCTCGGGGCTTGGAGGAGCCGCCCCAGATCCCCACCCCACCCCGGAACATATGGTTGCCCTAGTCTGAACAAAAGATCAGTTCACTTCTGCCTCAAAGAGGTCTGAATAGATTTTTTTTAAAGACAGATTCAACTCATTCATCTATTATCTTTCCAAAGTTAAAAATCTGTGTTGCGAGCAGCAACTTCAGTAGTTTTGAGCAGTGCTGTTCAGGGTTGATAAAAAGACTATTGATATAATAAGAAAGTCATTTACCATTAAATGTGAAATTATGCCAGTGTTATGTTGAAGCCTAATTTATTCAAATAATTTAAACTAAATAACAAAAATATTAAAGAATACAAGTTATTAAAAGTTCCATTATTGCATTGATAGAAGAAACTAGCTAAGAAGCTGGGATCAGAGTTTCCTGAACTGCTAAACACTCTTTTGAACGTAGAAGTCTCTTTGAAGATGTACACAGAATATCTTCTTCTCTTCAGTTTGCTCAATTGCTTCAGTTCAATAATTAGATCATTCAAGTTAAGAAAACGATTGAGATTTAAGAAAGCAGGAAAATTTCTTTTTGTCTTTCAAATCACGTACAGTAATTAGGCTGGAGGATGCAATCTATTATTGCTAAAGTTGAGGCATCTGGTGACAAGAAACAGTCAGTTCAATTAACTATAGGTACTTCCTTTACCTTATCAGATTTAAAGGCAAACTAGCTTTTGATAAATTTACTTTTTAAAACTGCTGCAGCACATTAAGGATCATAATTAAAACAAATTTTTAAAAAATTGTGCATTTAATGGCATTCCAATTTCCAACTGAAGACTGAACAAGTTGATTTCAACAGTTATCTAAGTTTAACACGTGCACATTGTGTCCTGTGGGTTAGCAAAACATGTTTAAGTTCAGTACATCTGAGCTGTAGTTAGTTGAAAATAAATATGTTTTAATGATTGCCAAACAAACAAGGAGAACCAACCCCTCTTTAGGAAAATATAGAATACAAAAGAAAACCAAGATTAAAATAGATTATTTAAATCAGGGTTTCCTGTTTGGTGATTTAAAGCTATCCATCCTGGTGTCATACAATATTAAAGGGCACACGAATTAATTTCATTTGCTAGCCAACAATATGATTCCAGAATGTTCAAACATCCTCTTCCAGGTATCTGCAGTTTGCAGTTCTCAGTGTTACACGCCTATTGAGTGGATTTTCTTTCATTTAAATTCACAGGCTCCTGCTTTTAACTTTCTAGAACACACACACAGCTTGTGAGATATTTCTCTCTCAAAAAGAAGTCTTGTCAGGAAGCAAATCTACAAGCTCCTAGGTGGATGATTTTAGGAGAACTCTCCCAAGAAAATGTTCTCTTTGAGAGACCTTTTTGCTCCACAAACAAAAACTATATTTTCTGTTCTAAACTTACAATTTCCTGCTTTCTTCCAATGCAAACCCACTGAAGTGCTCTACCTCTTTTGGATATGGTGAATACCTTACAAGAGCTCTTATCTATTTGTTATCAGGGTGAGCATGTTTTCTCCTTTGAACTTCACAAGTCTGAGCAAACTGAATTCTTAGAGAATCATTTCAGAATTACAGTAGCATCTACTGCAAAGTAACAAATTTTTTTTACATCTTTCAGGAAATAAAATATTCAAATACAGATTTCCTTGCACTCTTGAAAAGACTTCAAGTACCCTTAACAAGAATTTCATTTTTCAGTGATTCCCACTAAGGTTGAGGGGAAACTCTTATCTCAAGGCAAATTTTAAACAGTTAAACTAGCATAACAAAAAGAAAGAGTATTAGCAAAATGGCTATTAATGAAACTGAGATTCCAAATTAAGTTCCCCAAAAACAGATTTTAAGCACCCATAGGAGTGGAAATGTTTTTAAGATTTTAAAAAATTCTAATTAAAATTTAATCTGGACTGTTTTCTGTAGCATTATAAAGGTGAACAGCACCGTACAAGTGCAACAGAATGAGAAAAGGAAACTGATTATAAATGAAAGTAACATGAGCTGGTCCAGTTTTATTACTACTTATATTTCATTATGTTTAAGTAAATAGACAAATGCACAGGGTAATTACATGTTTTATTAATATAAGATATTAATGGCAACCAAGGAAGTAAGTTTTTTTTTAATAAATTTTATATTATATATGACCTTCACCTTTTTCAACATCTCTGTATTTCAAACCTACCTATTCAGACACAAGAGTCTAAGTTAGACTCCAAGCTCAAGACCTCTCAATCAAATTCCTTGCCCAGAGGATTTTGCACCCAGAATATTCTTTGTACTGTTTTAGAATGGAATCCCCTGGTCCTAGGTCCACTAGTCTCCTGTTTGAGCCTCAAAAATCTTTATTTGGATTTCACCTTCCTCTATACAAACTTTGTCCACCAAATCTGTGATTCCTCGTCCCTGACATCACAGGCTGCAGTGAATTTGGAGAAAATTTTACTTTTTACATCACAGTCAATGATCAATAGTGAAAGACATGAATTTCTGGACCTTTTCCATCTATCACTGCTGATTCCAGTAAACCTGAAAATTACAGTCCAAGAACTCTACAAGCTCAGGGTTATAATAAGAACTGTCATACTGCTCCATCTAACCCAGTACCCTGTTTTCTGACACTGTCCAAAACAGTCACCTATTCCTAGTTTCTGAACAGTTCAGACCATGGTTTTGCATGCCTGCCCATTCTGGCTGATAGCCATTGCTGTACCCATCCTGCATAAACTCACCTAATGCTTTTTCTCAACCTTATTATAGTCTGGATCTCTAAACCTTCCTCTGGCAAAGAGTTCTACAGGCTGTGCACTTTGTGAAGAAATACTTCCTTTTGCTCATTTTAAACCTGCTGCCTATTAACTTCCATTTGGCAATCTCTTGTTCTTGTGTTATGAAAAGGAGTGAACAGTGCTTTATTTACTTTCTCCACACCAGCTACAATTTTATAGACCTCTACAAGATGCATGCACATGTGGCCACACAGTGGGGGATTCACATGGTTCCCAGCTGATTAGCAGAGTGTACACAGCTGGCAGCATGTGTTCAGGAGCCCCTCACCCCACTCTGCTCTATTGTGAAGCGGCTCACAGGAGGGACCCACCGGCTAGCTGCGTAGAGCAGAGAATGAGGGAGTGCCGACGTCAGGATGCCATCACTTTGTGCCTATATCCCACCTCTACAGAGCAGCTGGATGGCATGGAGGACTCACAGCCCAGTTCAGGAGAACCGCAGGGTGCTGCACTCTGAATGGTCAAAGAGACAACACACTGAGATTTTCCCAGCAGCCAACCTGCCCTGCTGGTCTGTCTCTATCGCACACACTCATCTGCTCTCTCTCAATCCCTACCCTGTACATCATCTCCTCAGAAATAAACTTGCTGCTGTCTAAGGTCTACTCCTTCTTCAAGAGGCAACGCATTGTTTAATCAGATATTTCTCCAGATGTCAGCACAGACTCTCGCACACTCTCTCTCTCCCTCCTCCCACTACCCTGCCCACTCACCTACACACACTCCCTCCCTCTCACTCACCCTCTTACCTCCATCCTCTTCCTATCACCCTCTTTCTTCCCCCCCCCCACTCCCTCACTTTGCCCCCTCCCACTCATGTACACCATTTTCACAGAGAGGGTGCTGGAGTGGGAGGGGGGAGACAATAGGGGGTCAGGAACAGAGCAGGAGAACTTTCAGTGTCTTAAAGAGACAGCACATGGGTATTCTCAGAAATTTACCAGCAGGAGCCAGCACACACTCCTTTCTCTCTCACATCCCCTTTCCCTGCAACACAGTCTTTTTCACTCTCACCTCCCAACACTCACTTGTATTATTTTTGTTGTTACTAGCTGGTACTTCCTGCAATGCACATATATAAAATATACCCAGTTTTACAGACCAAGAGCTGAAGCCCCACAAGCCCAAGTCAGCAGACGCAGGCCAGACATGGGTATTTAATGGCAGTGCAGACATTTGCTAGAAGGCTTGCTCTTCTCTCTTTGCTGTGCAGCCACATGACACAGAAACAATGAAGTCTGAGATACAAGATGGAGTTTTATATGTAGTCTTGATGTTATTAAACACATTTTGTTAATTTGTTTCCATCTTCAGGTTAGGAGGAATTGTAATCCAAGCGTCCACACATTTATTGGAGAACCTAATATTTTCATGAGACCAGGTTATTAAAATGTGTTTTGGTTCTAATGTTAACTTAGAGCTCTTGCAACAATGTACCCTTTTTTAATCAGAGGTCTCTCACATCATGGTACATGTTCTGAGCCCACAACAGGTGAAACAACTGACTTATCAAGCTAAAGAAAAAAAAATAAAAATGTGCAGCAGCACATCACTGAACATTTATATTTAATCTGCAAGCAGAATAGAGTAAATAACTACACTCATTTTAAGAGAGTTAAAATTGCTTTCACAAATTGAGCTGTCAAAATTAGGTAAAACAAGAAGCATTTCCATAGCGGTTAAGTTAAATGAATAACTATTTTGAAGACACTGCTTTATTAAACCTAATTCATATGTGAGGAGCAAAGGGGCACAAACACCTTAAAAATAATCACTACAAGTATTTCAGTTACTATAACAAGATAATATTCTAAAGATTAAAAACCAGAAATTCACTTTAATTTTCTTTATCCATTTGACATTAATTTGTGTGGTCAGTTTTAATATCTCCTGTAGATAGTAAGAAATTACTTATCGGCACGAGAATATAGGTGCAGCTGTGAACACCTAAAGCTTTCTTAAATTCATATTAGGAAGGTCAAGATACCACATTGTTAGTCTCCCTTAATCTACAAACCTTTGCACTTCAGACTTCCAAGAAGAGTTTCTCTTCATTTACAGGCATAACTCTCCATGGTGACACAGCATTCTAGAATATCGGTGTCCATGCAAGGGAATTATTCCAACATAACAACAACAATCTAATTATAGTGCAGTAGTTATGGCTGTGTCTACATTACAGGGATCTGTCAACAAAAGTCATTGGCAAAAGAGATCTTTCAACAAAATTTCTGTCGATAGTGTCCACACATAAAAGCAGATCAAAAAAGCCACCCGTTCTGTCTGCAGAGAATGACCAGACTACTCAGTCCTCTCTCAACAAAATGGCTCACCAGAAGCACAGCAGACAGGGCTGCCTGGTGACCTGGAAGCCCTGTCTGTCAACAGAAGGCCCCAGAACATCCATATGGCTTTTTTGTTGACAGATTCTGTTGAGAAAGGTGTTCTGCCTCATGGCGAAGAATCAGAAGGCTGTCGACACCAGTGCCTAGTTTTGTCAACATACTATGTATGGACACTCCATGAGTTTTGTCGACAAAACCCTGTTTTTGTCAGCAAAACTATCTAGCATAGACATAGGTGATGGGAGCTTTATGTGTAAATTCTGGAAATGCATTACAGATTCTTATTTCAGTCAAAAAAAGACATTGCAACAAGAGTAAGTGAAGTTTCCAGACAGAGTTGTCTTTGGGTGATTGTGTTTGTGTCGGTTTTGGTTTGGTGAGCTTTAGGAGGTGGTGAGTTTTGAGGGATTTTTATTAGCTTTTTTTAAAAATAAGTATACTTTGGATTTACAGTCTCTCTCACCTTAAAAAGTCAATGTCCTAGTTTAGACAAACTGCATGTATTACCTTCATCAAAGTCTGCATCATCTTCTGTGTGCTGAGGGAATGGAAAGCAGTTGGTGATTTCAAGCCTGTCATCCACCACAAGTCCCAGCAGTACTCCCTGGACAACCTCATTTCCCTGTCCTTCTTCTTGGTAATGCTTAATAATTTTTAACACGACCTATAAATCAAGTACAAAAAGTGGTATAAAAAATCTTCTTCTACACGGTATCTTTAAATTCATATAACAAATAGTTTAAGTAAGTAATCTGAAACAATAGCTGGAAACCAAATTAACTATAGGCTTAAAATGCAACTTTTTTCGTATAGTTTTTTGTGTAGGACATTCTGCTGGCATTTTTTTTTTTTTTTTATCTTTAGCCAAGACACTTCACTTAATTTAATATGGGCCAGCAAACTGGATCTCTTGATAAATTAACAGTGAAATGTTGATGACTACTAAAGGGAGATGGGAAAACAATTGTTTTTAAACATGAATCAAAACTCTCAAGAAAACTCCCTTTAATTTTTTTTTATGAGGCAATGTGGACATTTCTGATCTATTGCAGCAATAACTATTAAATAATCTCTTACAGGGACTATAATATCCCCACAACCAAAGCAATGCAGGAGATGGGATGTGCAATTATCAAAAAGCTCTGAAAATGATTATGCGTAAACCAGACAGACCCACTGTATAAAAGAGGCAGAAAAACCTCTCTCAAATTTTCAGAGGCCAGGCTTTTAAGGAATACTTTTAACAATATCAGCTACAAAATCCAAATGGAAATGTGACACATTGAAGCGTTCCTTGAATACATTTAGCTTTAAGACCAACAAGAAAAGCCAAGAGGCATAAACAAGAGAGGAAATACACCTAAGAACAGAAATGAAAGTATGTAAATTATTGAGTAAAAGACAATTTCAGTGAACTGTCAGTACAATTCTCACATCGCTCCCAGCTCTTAATATCACAAGAAAGTATCCCCAGATAATGAAGATTTGATCATGTAAATTATGTTTTCAACCACTGATTTCAGATTAGTTGAGACACACAAAGTATGGGGTCCATTCATATTGTTAATTAGACTTAAAATGAAGTAAATGTAGGGTACAACAATAGCGGCAGGCACAGAGCTGTACATGTACAGACAATAAGGATGATGTAAAGGCAAACTCAAGTGGACTTTATTTCATTAACTGCTAAGGTCTAATCCATTCCAGCAAGGAAGACATGCTTGATGACCCTGTTAACAAAGCACCATTGATCTTTGTGTCTGTGGGCAAACCAACTACCTTAATGGATTTCTACTCTACCACTGTGTGAGAACAGATTTTGCATAAATACTTGTAGCCAGACAGAGTCTCCCCCTTACAAGCCAGCTTGCTCGTTGTCCCCCCCCCCACTGAGGAGCACACAGGGCACGGAAATGGCTGCTGACAGCACAGTCTTTGATGCCCTCATTGAGGCCCAGATATGCTGGCTTATCGTGACCCTGAGAAGCAGAAAGTACAGCTAGAAGGCTAACAGGCCAGACTGTCAACATGGGGGGGGGGGGGTGAACCCTCAAGAAATCACCCCAGCTGGCACTGATCAATATGATGCACACACAATCACCCAGAAGGGGACGTGCCCCGCCCGCACAAAAGAATGTCCTGTACTCCTAAATTGTTTATCTCTTGTCTTACAAGTGCAAACTAAGTAGAAATGCCCTTGTAACAAACTGGAGTCACAAAGACAGACCAGTATGATCTGGCACCATAGATAAGAAAGAGAATACATAACCCAAAAGGGGTATAAAAGATGGGTCCAACAGAACTCTAACTTTGAGTGCATTTCAACCAACTACCTGCTGGTCGGGTCAGGTGATTGCCTCCCGAGGTCCACTACTGGGGACGCCCAACCTCGTATTCGTCTTTCCGCGGAATTGAGTGACCGATCCGGCTTGGCTACGCTGGTATCGAGAGACGCAGAGAGGGTAAGATACACCCATGCTAGGTCTCTGACTTTTTTTGTGCACAGCTAAAGAATTAGAGCTCTGTAACTAGATGTCATTGTGCCAAGATATCATTGTGTTAGATGGTAACAGATATCTTTGTATTGGATTGTAACGTAACTTGTTAACACCTGTACTTTGCTAGCATATAAGAAGTAAACAATAGCCTTTTGTAACCACATGCTTATAACTGTAGCTTAATAAACTTGTAACTAGTTAAGATCCAAGCCTAACTATTTTGTTAACCCTTTTGTCACTGCAACACAGACGGCACAACAAAAGAACTTTAACCATTTGGTTACAACAGCCTGGTCATAGGTAAGAGTGCTAGGAGCTGCCTGCTCTAACAGTAAAAAAACTGGGTTGCTTAGGACCCAGGGGAATCCGTCAGCCTGTCTTGGCTGCTTGCAGCGACGAGCTCTCTGCCCTTGTAGTTTTAAACTTGGATGATAACAAGGGCATAGTTGGTACCTCACCGCACATTACCTGGCCACCGGCTAACAATACTGCCCTTAAAGATCCAATGAGCAGGCTACATGCATACAAGTCCACATTTACGGGGCAGGAACATATATTTCATTGCACACTAAGTAATGATGCAAAAGGTTATGTTTGCAACAATTATTTTAAAACATCTGTAATGATTTAGACGCCCTACATACAGCATGGTGCTGGTAATAAAAAACATTCCCGGCACAGGAAAACCAAAAGCAAATACACAGTAAACATTCCCTTCGGAGGTGGGGGGGGAGGGAATTCCAAGCTTTATGGGAAGTTTTTCTGGTTGTGGAAAAGGAAGGAAATAAAGATTCACTTCAAAGAAGAAAGGGGGGAAAGGCATCTTCAAACAAATGTGCTGTAAAAATTACACAAGGTGATCCAAACTACACAATGCAGTGTGGGAGACTGCACTACTCAGGGGATTAGTACTGTGACACAAATCTTTTAATCTCTGCTGCTTCCTTTCCATGTGTAGGTAGACACTTTGGGCAAAGGTGCAGGTACATATTTAGATGTAAAAACTTAGTTTATTCTGAAAGCTTGAAAGAAAAATATTATGATATAGTCTAGTGGAATTTACTATCTGCTGTAAGTTTATATCAAAGAGTTTTAAACAAAATCAGCTATTCTTCCTCAGTAGAGTATTTTGCATTTGTCCTTACAAAGAGTTGTGCTATTTACCTCAGACCACGTCTCCAGTTTATCCATATCATTTCAAATAATAAAACTATCCCCCAAAGCACTTGAAACCCCTTTCAACTCTAAATCATTCAGGAAGGTATTGAACAGAATTGATCCCAAAACTGATCCCTTGTGATGACATGTTATGCTCTTCCAGGACAACTGTGAACCATTAATAATCACTTTCTGAAAATGGTTATCCAGACAGTTATGCACCCATCTTACAGTAGCCCTATCTACACTGTATTTCACTTGTTTATCGATAAGGTCATGCAAGAATATATAACATGCTTTACTGAAGTCTAGGTACACCATGTCTACCATTTCCTCCTTATCCACAAGGTTTATTATCCCATCAAGAAAGCTATGAAGTTGTTCTTGACAAATCCATGCTGCTACTTACCACCTAATTATCTTCTAGATGTTTGCAGATGGATTCCTTAATTATTTGTTCCATTATCTTTCCTGGCACAGACACTGACTGGTCTGTAGTTTCCTGGGCTATCCTTGTTTCCCTTTTTATAGATGGGACCTATATTTGCCCTTTTCCATTCTTCTGGATTCTCTCCTGTCTTTCATGACTTTTCAAATATGACAGATACAATTTTCCTATACACATAAATTTTCAGTTAATAAAGGCTTTCAGGTATTTCTACCTGTATAGCTTGTGCAACCAACCTTGTGTTCACACTGCTGAACTCAGTTTACTTATCTGTTCAAAGTGTCATACATGAAACGTCATCTGCTATTATCAGAAATAAGCATATATCTCATTAATACCTATTAGTACTAGGCCTACTGTAATTTGTGACCTAACAGAGCAGTATGCCAGTAATTAATATGATTCCATTCATAAGAGAACTTGTAGAAGTTTAAACAAAAAATTTAAATTTTAAATGTATTCTCTTTTTAAAAGACTAGTTAATGATAGGGCAGGGGAATCAAAGTTATTTCAGGAAGATTACAGTACTGTCACCCTTTCTTCTGTGCTGCCTTCATAGCTGGGCATCTGAAGAGTAGTTGCAGTCTTGGCCAGTTGCCCAGCTCTGCAGGCAGCACCTTGCTAGAAGCAAGGAAGTAAGGGCAGCAATATTATACAAGTGCAATAAGTTTCTTAGTGAATTAGGCTTAACTGGGTGTTCACTGTTTAATTTAGTAATTTACTTTGATCTGACTGTTTTCATTTGCAAACATAAATCCTACTTTTTATACTTAGGCCAATTTTTGTTTATTAATAAACCCAGTGTAAATAACTGTTACAGGGAAGCAGGGCAAAAGCTTTGCATTTCTCTCTTTCATTGATAAAGGGACAAATGACTTATGAGATTGCTCTGTGTAAAACTTTATGGTGTTCTAATCCTAATTGTCATGTCCCTTTGACTGTGCCTTCCCAGAGCTGATCTCAGGCTGCTGCTACACTACCATTGTCCCGTTGGATGTGCCATGATAATAAGGCAATTCGAAGCAGGCTAACGAGGTGCTGACATGCATATTCAGCACCTCATTAACATTATGGAGGACACGTGAACACACTTTGAATTTGAGATTGACAGTGAAGATGGGGGAAGCTTTATAATAAGCTCCCCACTTCAACATTCTCTTACTCCCACAGAACTAGATCAGTTTAATTTCTTGTCTCCCTTGGCATTGCCACTGAGCAAGAGTGTCAGGCGATCTTTTGAAGCCTAACGCACCTTTTTCATTAACAGAAATGTAGGTTCATTTTGGCATTCATTTCTCATGAAGTGCCATTTCATACACATTAAAGATTTGTTGTGGATCATATCCTCCTTCCTGAATCATATCTCCCCACTTTGCCTCATATGCTTTGGCTTGTTCTGTGTCGGCACTCGCTGCTTCTCTTTACGTGCTAGCATTCTTGAACTCATAGTGTGACTGGAAACAGCAAAACCAGCCACAGCCAGCATTAAATGTTTCTTCTTTAGAAGTGCCTCCCACCTCCTGCTTTTCTTTAACCTTCTGGACTTCGAATAACCTCACTGCCTTCTCCTGAATGGCACTGAGATTTATCAGTCTTCTGCATATGCAAGTCATCCAACCACTTAGCCAACTCTGTCTCCATCACCTTGCTTCTGTGCTGAGCAATCTTTACAGAAGAACACTGCATTGTATGTTTAGCCCTTTCCATTATATCATCAGCATTCTTGTCAGAGGTAGGCCAAGATGGTGAGCAACATCAGCAGCCGGTTCACCATTTCTGAAGCACTTTATCACATCTGTTTTCACAGTGAGATTCACACTAACATGCTGCCTCTTGCAAAAAGCACTTAACTTTGCACAAACACATGATTTCCCAGTCATGGTTAAAGGATTACACAAATATATTAAGACAAAGTATGTGCACTCACAATGCGTTCACATCAAAATTTATAGACAGTAAGGAGGATGATGCAAAGAATTGTGGTCCCTTGAAAAATGACTTAAGTATGAATCTGTGTAACATGCAATGAATTTAGTTTCCTTAATTGACAACTTATATGCAAAATGACTAATAATGCCCCCCCACCCCGACTGAAATCAAACAAATAAACTAACTACAACATACTCTAATCACCACCAGCATTGATTTCTTTGGACGATATATCTCTTATCTTCATCTATTCTTTTAGACAGACTTTCTAGCTGAAGAGTGCACTCTCTTCTGTTTGAAAAGCAGCATATTTGGGAAGTAGTACATTTTGGGTTACACGTCCATACAATCATGCCCAAATATTATGTTTGTATATTTAAAATTGTCCATTACCCCACTCACTATACAGCAATACATTTTTTTGTAATGGAAAGGGATCGTATAAGTTTCATAGTACAATAGACCCTCAAGTTACACAAGGGTTGTGCTCCACACACCCTCACGTAACCTGGATTTCACGTAAGTGGGGGTCCGGCTTTTTCCCTGGCTGAACACATGTTCTTCAGCCACGGAAGCAGCAGCAAGGTAAGTCCCAGGGTTGGGGGGTCAGTTGGGGAGGGTTAAGCCTGGCAGTGGGGGCTAAGCCTGAGGTGGGTTAGGGCTGCAAGTGGGCAAGGGGTGGAGTTGAGCCAGAGCTCTGGTAGGCGTGGTGAGCCGGGTCACAGGGGGTGGAGGAGGCTTGAACTGGGGCCTTGCATGGGGGTGGTGGTGAGCCAGAGCCAGAGCCGCATGGGGGTGGTGAGCTGGCAGAGCGATTGAACCAGGGCTGGGGAGGGTAGCTGGAGTCATGCCTGAGGGGTGGTGAGCTAGAGCCGGGGAGGCGGGGGGAGGGGGCAAGCAGGAGCTATGCACAGGTGGTGAGCGGAGCTGGGGGAGCAGGGGGGCTGAGCCGGGGCCGTGCAGAGCCAGGGGTGTTCAGCCAGGGCCGGGGAGTAGTGGGGGGGAGTGAGTTAAGTGAAACTGAAAATCACGCATTTCCAGCATTTACTGTAAGAATCAGGGGTCAGCTGCATAAGAGCAGAGTCACGTACTCTTGATTCGCGTACTCTGAGACCCTACTGTAGATGGCTTCATGTTCATTACCATGGAAACCATCAAGACCAGAGGCACTACACAAAATGACTCCTTTGTAGGTCTGTTTCTGTAATACAGCCTAAGGTTTCAAAATTTTTGAGCAGCAGGGAATTAGATATCATTATGACTATTAGGAAGCATTGATAAAGCTGTTACAAGAGTAAGGCCCTAAAGTCGCCCTATCTACAACTGAAAGAGAGCATTAAACAAACAGTGGATTTATTTGGTGCAATATTTTTGATTCTTCCACAAATAGAATTTTTCTAAAGCTATCTTTTGAAAACATTTAATATTTTAAATACTTTTTAAATTCTGACATGTTTTAGACCAAAAGTTATTCTATTGCCATTGTTTTGGAAACCAGACCTGATAAACATGCTCCCTTACTGTACAATGTATCTGTACTTCAGGGAAATTGCACAAACTATAAATTGCAGCTTCATATTTTTCCCAGTGGATACAAGAGAGTCTTATGCTTTTAGCTGTCTGCTGAAACGTGTTCTGCTATATTAGTGAACTACCATCATGTAAATATTTGCAGCACTTACTGAGCTAGTGGTGTCATCTATGAATAAAAGGATTACTTTTCAGGTTTCAGCTTCTAGCAGTCGCATATGAAAATATTTAGAAGTCACAGACAAAAGTAGCAGCGGTGAACATATCCAACTACCCATTTTTTCCCAATGGATTGTGTTTAATTTTTACACGCATTCTGAAGTAGAGGAAAGCCTGCATAGTTATCTACGCTTATTTGGCCTTAAGAAATGAATAGAACGTGACAGCCCTAAATGAAACAAAATAAACTTGCTTTAACTCCACTGCACTATAAAATACCCCCAGGTTAGAGACACCTAATGCTACACTCATCCCTCGTTTAATCGGTACTCAACTTACCTACTAAAACAAGGGACTTACATACCTACCTTTGTTTACTAAATGAGTGAACTTCTTCTGCTTACATGAGCCGGCAGGGGACCCACAGCTCCAAGGCTGGAGCCTTCTCCCTCCCTTCCCTGCAGCTGGGGGAAGAGAAGAAGGCACTTTGCCTGGCTCCCTCCCCTGCACTGAGGGCAACATGAAACTGACCAGCCATGAGATGA
Organism: Carettochelys insculpta; assembly: GCF_033958435.1. Lineage (NCBI taxonomy): Eukaryota > Metazoa > Chordata > Testudines > Carettochelyidae > Carettochelys > Carettochelys insculpta. Next base: position 30,499,616 of record NC_134138.1, on the reverse strand, counting down.
TCAGTTTCCAAGTTCCACAAGGCATGGGGAGCCTGAAACCAAACTGCCCCTGCTTCCCAACTCTGGCCACTCTGGGAGCAAGGAAACTGACCAGCCCTAGCGGTTCTTGGCTCCCCTCCTGTTGCAGGAAAATTTGAGTTACTTGAGGGTTCACTGTATTAGTCCCCCACTCCATCCACCCCACAGAACTTACCCTCGGCCAGGTTTTAACCCCACCCCGCATGGTCCCAAACCTCCCCCAGCCTTAACACCCCCAGCAGCACCAACCTACCCCCAGCCTTAGAGGCCCTCAAGCAGCTACGAACTGCCCTCAGCCTTAGACTCTCCCTGCAGGCCCAAACTGCCCCCAGCAGCCCCAACCACCCCAAGCCTTAGACTCTCCTTGCAGCCCCAAACTTCTCCCAGTCTTATCCGCCACCCTCCACATCCCTATGTGGCCCCAGCCTTAAACACTCCTCCTCCTTCAGCCTCTTCACCGGGGTTGCTAGGCTGGGTGGCTCCTCCCAGCCCCCCTGCTTCCAGCAGGTAACAGTTGTTAAAATCAATTAACTCAAGTGTTAAGATTTCAGCACCTAGGCATAAGGTAATTGCTATCCCTAGCGACAGAGATAGCTGCCATCTCCAACAGCTATCTACATTGATAAATATCTGCCTGAGGCAGCAGCATTCAGAAACTGCAAATGGCTTCTTTAACAGCCACATGCAGCTGGGAACTGCCCAGCTGGTGACCTTTAACAAATCTAATGCGACCGATGTTTGGGTCTCAAACGATAGGTTGGGAATCCCCACTTTACATACATACACTACATCCTATTTCTGGTGCCAAACTATTCAAATACATCAGAAAAGAACCTAAACTCAACTGGTTTATGTCTAGTTACAAGCACTTGGAATGAACTGGAGACTTTTACATGTATTTTAATGGGAAATTAATTCGCTCTTATGAGTTTTCGCCTATGAGCAGAAATTTGGGAACCAATTGTGCTCATATAGCTCAACATCAAGATTGAAAAAGAATCAGAGGTGATGACATAATATATTGCATTTAAATATACAAATGATGCAATCCCTCCTTTCATATGCACTGAATGTATATTCCAAAGGAGACACAAAAATGGCACACTGGTATAATAACTATATCATTTTCCATCATTTAATATTTTATTTGTGAAACAGATGTGTTCCACATCTTCTACATTTGCCTTCACTGAAAATTATGTTAAAAAGTTTTATTGTAACATTTAGAGAAACAAAAAAAAAAAACCAACTTCCTTAACAAGAGGCAGTGTGGTCCAGTAGAAGGGTGACTAGACAAGGATTCAGGAGATCTGGGTTCTACTCCCAGCGCTGCAGCTGGCCTTCTGTGCAAGCACAGAAAAAGATTATTTTTTCATGTCCCTTAACCTCAGTTTCCCATCTTTAAAATTGAAGTAGTGATACTTGCCTTTTTTGTAAAATGCTTTATGTACAAAGTGCTATAAAAAAGGTATTAAATTGAAATTAGCTAACAAATCTGGTGAAGTGGATCTTATCCACAAAAGCTCATTACCTAATAAGTAAGTGTGTTAGCCTTTAAAGGTGCTACAGGACTGCTTGCTTTGTTTTGTGAACATACAGCTACCCCTTTCAGACCAAAATTAAAGCATTTATTATCTCTATAGCGATATTGGATGAGTAAGAGCATTCTAGTTTTACCACCATTGGGAACCACTTATTACCCTAAGGCAGGAGTCTGCAACTAAAATACCGAGAAGAGACATTTTTTCCAAATTCAGTTACAAAATCAATACTTCAGGAGCTGTACTGCATGTGAATGAGGTGATGCTTAAAAAACATCAAACTGTAATTTTTGTAACCCCTATTTTAAGAAGAGTACACACACAATGATTTGTACCAGTTAGAAAATTGTCACCCCTGTCTCCAGGCTTTACCTATCTCAGCCCCCCAAATCTGCCCTCTCCTCAAGTTTTACCCCCCATCCCCAGGCTTAACCTCTGTCAGCACCAAATCGCTGCCCATCTCCAGATTTAACCCCCATCAGCTGCCCTGCACCAACGTGCCCACATACTTGCCCACCTTCTGCTCTCCCCACCTTCCCCTCCTGCCCTCCACCCACACTGGGTCCCCCCAAAACTTCTCAGGCCAGAAAGTGCCTGCAACTTTCCCAGCTGCTCCCCACACAGCGACGCTGGACTCCCGGGGTCCCAGAGCTGGGCAGAGTTGGTCTGGGTCCTGGGAGGGCTGAGCTTGCACCACTGGATGCGGCTTACAACTCCAGCAGCTGCTGAAGAGTGAAGAAGAGCTGGGGGGCTCTGCACTGCCCAGGAGGAGTCGATGGACCAGGAGACCTCCCCTGACCTCTTCCTCCTTAGCATGGCTGAGCAGCTCTGGCAGGGGCAGGTGTGGCCACCCTTCCCCCTGCTCACTTTCCTCACGTGCAGTGTGAACAGCTCCCTACACTGCTCCCACTGAAATAATGGAACACGACTGAATTGGTTTAACGCTGGCCATTAAACCAATTCAAATTTAGTTCCATTATTTCAGTGGGGGCAGCGCAGGGAGCTGCAAGAGGAGTCAGAGGTGACAGTGCCCAGAGCGACAAGTGGCTCCTTAAAGGCAGGGGTTGCCGACCCCTGCCCTAAGGGGAAACATGCACAGATAAGGTTGTTGTGATTTTCTAGGGACGTAACTTTTGAAGCACAGTTATGGTAGCCTGGGTACACTAAATCATGAATTGATAAATAGTTTACATTTGTAAAATACTAATCTCAACCGTGAATTTCCTACCTTTTAATTGCTATTTGTTAACTACAAAATTTCTGTAAGTCTTTTTATCTTTAATTTACCAAGACGCATGCAAAACTTTGAACTGTTGTAACTGATTATTGCTTAGAATTTGCTTATCTGTTTTTAAATACTAACAGCATTAGATAGAGGCACGATACTGCCTGAGCTTGAGAGAGCCACCTGGCTAATGCCTGTTCAATATACAAAGAAATAGAGGTGTATGACAGCCCACACAAGAGTGGTTCCACATTGCTGAATGCACCAACACCCCAGCAAAACTTAAGAGGTTCTAGAAGGCTTCGAAAGCACCAACTGTCACATTGCCTCGCAGGTGAGGAGTCCAGCAAACCATAATTTCCTTCAGCCACATATCTACCCTACCAATTTTGATACCAATATTAATTTGTGGATTTTAGAAGGGAGACAAGATGTAGCTAAGAGTAGAAAAGTAGTCACAACCTCAATTACTGAGCAGCTGCTTCTGGATAAGACAGATATGAAAAAACATGTGAAATCTTTGGTAGTACAATGCTCCTGCCACAATAATAATACTCTTCAGGCTGTATTCAAAGCATTTTCATATGCTTAAGTAAGATCTCTAATATTTCAATTTAAAAAGCGTTTAATTTCACCACACATCAAGCAACAGTGACTTTGTGTGTACTGTATACTTAACACAAATGTAATTCAAAAGAGTATTTTTAAACTGCAACTATACTGTTGTAGGCTATAAGCCAAAGTGACAGACATCACTGAATTCAAGTGAAATAGTATAATCAAGCTTAGCTAAACATAAAGGCCGTGTCTACATTAGCCCAAAACTTCAAAATGGCCATGCAAATGGCCATCTGGAAGTTTACTAATGAAGCACTGAAATATATATTCAGCGCCTCCTTAGAATGCCGGCAAGCACAGCATTTCAAAATTGACGCAGCTCGCCGCTGTACAGCTCATCCAGACAGGGTTCCTTTTCAAAAGGACCCTGGCAACTTTGAAATCCCCTTATTCCTAACAGCAGAGAGGAATAAGAGGATTTCAAAGTTGCCCGGGTCCTTTCGAAAAGGAGCCCTATCTGGATGAGCCACACGGCAGCGAGCCACGTCAATTTCAAAGTGCCGCGGCTGCCAGCATTCTAAGGAGGCGCTGAATATATATTTCAGTGCTTCATTAGTAAACTTCAAAATGGCCATTTGTATGTCCATTTCGAAGTTTTGGGCTAGTGCAGACATAGCCAAAAGGGAACCTCCAGCAGTTACTGAGCACCTCTAAAAATTAATTTCACAAATAAATCTTAAAACTTGCCCATATTATTGAGTTTAGAGTGGTAGAGCTGAATTGCCCATTTTACTAATTAAAAATTTGAAACATTTATTATATGGTAAGTAGCAGAAGTACTCAACTGCTAAGCATTAGTGAAATACAGAAAGCACATACATCTATAATCTTAACACTACAAGAATAAAAGATGAGGAAAAAGTAAGACTGACAATTATAACTGTCTAAATGGCAATTTTTAAAGATGAGAGTAGAGAATAAACATTTTAACTGGATGAAAAATATTATTTGTGGCAGAGCAAGACTGTGAGATACTTTAGAAGAAAACTGGGACTAAGCAACAACAAAAATTGAAAATAAGCTGCCCTTTAAACAGTTTGAAAAAATAATTATAACAAATCTTAGTATTCTTGCTGAATTTAACTAATGTAAAACTTTTCTTCTGAACATAAAACTGCACTTGTCTTGTCTGCTGTATTTTCTCTCTTTCTTTTCTGCACTTTGCCGCTCTGCTCACAAATATTGTGGACACTCAGTTTTTGAAGGCTGAAGCAGTAATAGGGTTCACAAAAAAACTAGATAAATTCATGGATGACAGGTCCATCAATTAGCCAGGATGAACAGAGATGATGTCCCTAGACTCTGTTTATCAGAAGCTGGGATGAGCAAGAGGGGACGGATCAATGGAAGATTATCTGTTCTGTCCACACCCTCTGGCACTGGCCACTCTCAGAGCACCGAATATTGGACTAGATGGACCTTTGTTCTGACCCAGTAGAGCCGTTCTTTTGTTATGTTACAATATTAAGGTAATACATTTATAAATTGAAAGGTAAAGCATATGAAATTCTGCAATTCCCAAAGATCAATTTTTGTGATAAGAGTTGGATTCTATAGCTGATTGTAATCGTGCACAAGAAACAATCTGCAACCTCATATCTGCACAATTCCAAACCTATGAAATCATGTCTCTCAACTCAATCTTTTACAGCATATGTGAATAAGTAAAAATAGGGGATAACCGTTACTATGAACTGAGTCTTCTCCAATGTGAATACCCTGTTTGTGTACATCTAAAATAAAGGGACAAATGATTGAAAGGTGAAGTAACGGCAGATTTGAACTTTGCAGCGGCCTCTCTACCTCAGAAGCTGCAGACTGTTTCAGAGCTACTTTTTATGTCCTCCATCAAAGACCTTAGCTATAGGAAAGGCCAGAAAGTAGTGGTGGTAAAACAAGTTGCACAGAAACATTTAAGTCTCGTCTAAGCAGGAAATATTTCAATTATATTGGATACCTGGTAAACAACATAATTCTCTGTGCTGTACTCTTCAGAGCATGGTTTCCCAAACTGGGGGGTGTGCCCCGTGGGGGAGGGGATGTGAAGAAATTTCAGGGGGGGGCGGTGCACAGTGACCTGACACCCTGCCATCATTCCCCCCACCAGAAGAAAAATCCAGCCTTTGCTTTAGGCTTACAGCCCCTGCCATTTTATGCAGGCGACCTGGTACAGCTGCTATAAAAAGCAGGCAGACAGCGAAGACCCACATGGAGGTAGCTGCCTCCTGCAAAGAGGAGAGTGTGTAGGTTGGGGACAGGAGGGGGAAGAGGAGACGAATAAGGTTAGATGGGGGCTGGAAGTGCCTGGCTTGGGGGAGGGGGATGGAGTGAGAGTGGGGGGACTGGGGTTGCCTGGCTTTGGGGGAGGGAGGAGCTCGCGGGGAGCTGGCCCTGGCAGCACAGGGCTTGGTCAGGTGGCTCTGGCAAGCACAGGGCTCAAGCAGGCAGGCAGCTGGCACAGGCAACTCTGGTGGATGGCATGGGGCTCAGGCAGCTGGTCAGCTGGGGCTGCACCAGACACTCACATTTTTAATTTCAAATAACATTTTTATATCAAGTTTTTGTGTTTATTTTAAATTACAAATAGAATTTTTTGTTTAAAGGGGGGTTGGATGATGGTAAAGAAGAGGTGGGGGGGCCTGAGGATTTCTCAAAAATCAAAAGAGGGGCGGGGGGAGATGCCAAAAAGTTTGGGAACCACTGCTTTAGTGTGTCTTATAGGTTTAGGTTCAACATCCTTTAAAATGACAATGCTTAAAACCAAAGAAAGCCTCTCATATTGGAATAAACTGTCCACTTTTAGAATTATAAAGGTGTAACTACATCTATTTAGATTTACTTTTTAATGTATATCTGGCCTAAGATGTGACGCTGACCCCCCCCCCCCCCCCACTATCAAACAGGGGTGTGAAATGTAGACACTCACTGTGGATAGCACTAGGTTGACAGAAGAATTCTTTCAACCTGCCAAGTTACCGCATATACATTTCTCACTCAAAGATGTGTAAAACTACCCCTGCCGCAAAGTGCAGCAACACTGTAAAAGTGCCACCATAACTGGGTTTCCCAGCGTTCTTAGCTACTGTCCTTGTGGAGGTAGAGTCACCTACAGCACTGGAAGGATTCTCTCTCAGCACTGGTGACTAACTGAAGCAGGTGTTTCTGCAATTTGCTGCTCAGAAGCCAACAGAGGCATCCCTACTGAGTGATAGGGAAGGGTACAGGACAGTGTCCCTTCCCATGTGCTGCCACTTGCCTGCTCTGCCCAGCTTGTGTTGAGCCTCAAGCTGCAGAGGAAGATGCTGAAGGCCTTGAAGCAGTGTTCCTTATAAGCTGTGCACTGGTGCGGTCACTCAGGAGAGATTTAAAGGCCACCCAGCTCATTAGCTGAGCACCCACAGCTTGGTTTTCTGTTTCTACAGGCGATACACATTCACACATTTCAGTGCACATAAAAGAATTATAAAAATAAAAATAATTTTAAAAAAGTGTTCTGCACATGGATGGTAAAGATTAGAAGGAAACATTGTCTTGGAGTGGGAATATTGTAGGCCAAAACCCTCACTATGGGTAAAGAAAGCAAGGCAAACATCTAGATGTGTCTTTTTCCAAGTTGGGAAAGTTCAGCCAGAACAGTAACAGGGACAGGAAAGCGATCCACCCTCTTCCACGCTCTCAACCAAGCTTCATACTCATCACTAAGTACATTATTAAAAATTATTTAAAACTTATACTATGTATGTGCATGATGCCTTTTGTCTGGTGAAATAAAAGTCCCTGTAATCTAACAGGTTTAATCTACAGCATTAAATGAGAAGTTACTCGTAGTCATAGGTTTAGCTTGTACTGATACAACTTTTTGGTTAAACAAGTATCAGAGAAGTGAAAGTGTTAGTCTGAATCCATAAAAACAAGAAGCTCCATGGCACCTTACAGACTAACATATTTTGGAGCATAAGCTTTCATGGGCAAAGATCTGCTTTGTCAAGCCCTTATAGTGTTAGAAACAGAATTTCTTCCCCCCTCTATAGGCTTCTTGTGCCATTGAGGATACTCATTAGAGGAACTGCTAATAACCCATTGATTGAAAGAATTCCAGGTGAACACCCATCTCATAATGTCTCATTCAAGGATTTCAAAAAAATGTTTAGCCCATCGGTGTGGTCAGAAGTGGGTTTGCATATGTAACGTTTCCCTCTCCTTATAATTAGCTTTTGTTTCTAAACTATACCTACAGTTAAGAACCAGGCCTGTACCACTGTGCCTGACTGCAAAACAAAAGGAAGTAGGGGCACAAGATACGCAGTACTACTGGTTCTGTGCAACACTGTCTTTAGCACATTTTGTTGAACAGATCAGAGTAAAAACAGGCATGCAATAAGAATACCAGATTACTTAATACTAAGGGCAGGCTATATTCAACCTGAAAGTCAATTTCAGATATACAATTCTAGCTAGGGCAATTGCAAAGCTAGAATCAATGTATTGGAAATAGACTTATTTGACTGTCTTGACTAAGGAAGATATCCCAGTGATTTAAATATTAACTCCATCTTACAGAAATAGAAATAGAAAAAGGATGACTGATATATTCAAAGAAAGAGCTAGTAGCTGAACTAAGGTTAAACTTCACAGACCCTCACTTGTAGTTCTATGCTCAGGCTTCTTCCTCTGTCAGAAACTAGCCTCTGTACAAGACCTACTTTTATGCTTTATTCCTCTCTAATTACCCCCAGTTATATTGATATTGATTTAGCATCAGTATTATGATAGATATAAATATCTACAACTAACATGCCACAGAACATTATTGATAAAAGAGAAATTCAACCTAAGAACATAAGAACAGCCATACTAGGTCAGACCATAGGCCCTTCAAGCCCAGTATCCTATCTTCCAACAGTGGCCAATGCCAGGTGCCCCAGAGGGAATGAACAGAACAGGTAATCATCAAGTGATCAAGTCCCTGATGCCCATTTCCAGCCTCTGGCAAACAGAGGCTCGGGACACCCTCCATGCCCATTTTGGCTAATAGCCATTTATGGATCTATCCCCATGAATTTATCTAGTTCTTTTTTAAATTTTACTATAGTCTTGGCCTTCACAACATTCTCCGGCAAGGAGTTCCACAGGTTAACTGTGCATTGTGTGAAAAAATATTTCCTATTGTTTGTTTTAAACCTGCTGCCTATTAATTTAATTTGGTGACCCCTAGTTCTTGTCACTATCCCATTTCTTACATGCTAAAGGTTAGCAGTGATCAAACATGGAGAATGCCAGTGAAAACGAGGTAGGATCAGAGGCTAAGACAGTCGTGTCCAAAACAAAATTTAGCAATCGACACAGCACCCCCACCAGCCAGGAGCCCTCCACCCCACCAACCAGGCCTGCTATCACCCCCACGCCCTCACCAGCCAAGCATCCACACCCCATGCCCCCTGTGCAAACTGCCAATGACTCACCAGAGCCACTGCCAGAGCTGTGCCATGAGAGCCACCCCACCCCACTGAGCGAGCCACAGGAGGAGCCGCCTCCGCCACCACTTGCTTATCCAACACCAAGTGGTGAGGTACATGTGCGAAGGGCGCAACACATATGCAACTCTAATGAGCCACTTTGCCACATTGCACAGTCCAGTTTGCCAGATGTGGTGAACAGACAGCATATTGGACACTGCAGGGCTAAAATATAGGGAAAAAACAACTTAAAAACTGCTTAGGTAAGTTAGAATTCAAGTCACTGGGGGCCTGATGAAATATATCCAAGAATACTCAAGAAGCTGACTGAGGCTATATCAGAACCATTAGCAATCATCAAGGTGTAAAAGATGAGAAAGACTCCAGACAACTGGAGAAAGGCAAATATAGTGCCAATTTATAAAAGGGGAAATAAAGACCACCCAAGGAATTACACACCATTCAGCTTAACTTCAGAATGCAGAAAGATAACGGAGAAATAATTAAGCAAGCCATTTGTGCAGAAGTCAATATAAATTTGTGAAGAACAAATCATGTTAAAATAACCTAACAGCTTTAAAAAAACAGGGTAACAAGACTTATAGATAGGGAGGAATCAGGAGATATGATATATCTTGACTTTAGTAAGGCTTTTGATACTGGCTCCCATGACCCTCACAAACAAATCAGAAAAATATAACCTGGAGGCAGCTATTATGTGGTGGTTGTATGAAGGATTCGAAAACAGTTCCCAGACAGTAGTTATCAGTGGTTCACAGTCAACCTGGACAGGCATATTCAGTGGGGTCCTGCAGGGATCAATTCTAGGCCTAGTTCCATTCAGTAGCTTCCTCCCCCGGCCAGGCAGAGCCTGTGGTTCAAATCCAGCCCACAAGACTCAGGACCCCCTACCGCAATGCAGTGGGAAACTGGTGCTCCAGCCACACTGGGGGCAGCAGTGGGAAGGTGAAGCACCAACACTGGTTCCCCAGTGGAGGAGGGTCCTGAGCCTTGTGCATCAGATTCAGGGAAGCAGCCGATCAGATCCAGCTCACAGGCCATAGGTTCAAAATTCCTGATTAAGAAAATGGCATAAAAAGTAAACTTATAAAATTTACAACTATTACCAATCTGGAACACAAAAATGATTAGTGACTGGAGGACATGATTTATGAAGAGAGGCTGAGGGATTTGGGTTTATTCAGTCTATAGAAGAAAAGGGTGGTGGGGGTGGCGTTTGATAGCAGCCTTTTACTGGAAAGAGGCTGTTCTCAGTGGTGACAGATAACAGAACAAGGAGCAATGGCTCAAGTTGCAGTGGGGGGTGGACCATCTAGGTTGGATACTGGGGAAAACTACCTCACTAGGAGAATGATGCAGCTCTGGAATGGGTTACCTATGGAGATAGCAGAATCTCCTTCCCTAGACGTCTTTAGGTTCTGACTTGACAAAGCAGTGAGTGGAATGATTTAGTTGGAATTGGTCCTGCTTATACCAGGGACTTGGACTATATGAGGGATTGAAAGTGCTTTGCATGATAGGATTAAAACTGAAAATGACTTGGACAAACTGTAGAAATGGTCTGAAGTAAACAGAATGATATTCAATGAACACAAATGAAAGTATTCCATTTAGGCATGACCAATCAACTGTATACATACAAAATGGGAAATGACTCACAAGGGTGGGGGGAGGCGTATCACAGTAGATTACAAGCAAAATATGAGTTAACAGTGCAACATTATTGCCTAGATATATTTTATAGCCTCTTTCCATTTTTTGTATATATCTCATTCACTCTGAAGCGCATTAAAAGGAGTGTTCAGCAAAACACAAGACATAATTCTTCCACTACACCACGCTGATTAAGCTCAGTTACAACAGTGTCCAGTCCTGGGCACCAAGTTTCAGTAAAAATGTGGGAAAATTAAAGATAGTCCAAAGAAGAGCAACAAAATTATTAAAGGTCTAAACAACATGACCTTTGAGGAAAGACTGAAAAAAAAATAGGTTTGTTCAGTCTGGAATAGAGAAGATTGTGAGGGGACATCAAGTATATAAAAATTGTTACAAGAAATAGAAATAAAAAACAGTTCCTGTTAGTCTCTGAAAATAGGACAAAAAGCAAAAGGCTTAAATTGCGGTAAAGGTTTAAGTAAGACACTAAGAAAAACATCTTAGCTGTAATGGTACTTTAGCACCAAAAAGTTGCCCAGAGAGGTTGCAGAATCTCCATCGCTATTAATATTTAAAAGCAGTTAAACAAAAACCTCTCAGGGATGACCTACAATAGTACTAAATTCTACCATGTGCACGGGGGGCTCGACTGGACGACCACCAGAGAGCCCTTCCAGTTCTCTGAGTATGTTTTATCTGCACCTTTCCTATGCGGGGCCATTGGAAGGTAGAGACAAAAAAAAAAGGGCTGGGGGGAGAGGACCCTGGTAAACTTCACTCCCAAATACCACAGCTCCCAGGGTGGCCCGGACATTTGCCTTTACAGTGAATGCAGCTACTGCTCGTGGCTTTCGAGCCCTCCCCAGGCACCTCGGAACAGCAGCACAGATCTATCCCTCCTATGAGCAGTTTAGGGAGGTACTTAAGCCAGACCTACCCTATCACAGAATCCTACTGCTGGAAGAGACTTCAAGAGGTCATCGAGTCCAGGCCCAGTAGGAACCCTAAAAAGCTCCTGCCCCAACACCAGGCCTCAGCGCGGAGGTGACCAGGAACTGTTCTTGACCCCCAGGAAGGGCCTCCGCCACCCGCCCAGGCAGCCCCGGGGAAGCCACCGCAGGCGGCCGCACAGGCGGGGGAAGCGAAACGGGCCGCTGCCGTGGGGGAGGGGTCCTGTGTCTCACGGACGCAGACAGCGCCGGACTCCACTAGCCGGGCACACGAAAGCGCCGCTCCCCGCAGAGCAGTGGCAGGAACCGGCTCTCTCCACCGAGGGTGTCCTCCACAGCCCGCTGCCGCCAGCTCCCACGCGGACCAGCCCACCAGGCGGCCGCACGGACCCGGCTCCGCTTACTCACCAGCCCGTCGATCTGCACCTGCTTGACGGCCGAGTCCCCCGGGGCCGCCTTGCCCCTGGCTTTGCTGGCGGCGGAGCCGGTGCTGCCGGGCCCCATGCTTTCCTTGCGAGACGCCATGTTGAGAGACGGCTCCCCGCGCCGGCCGGAAAGAGAAAAAAGAAACACCGGCGGCGTGGCTGAGGACCTGGGGCGGGCTAGTGAATGACGTCCGGATGGAAACTAAGGGAAAGGCCAAAAGGGGCCGCAGTTGAGTGGATGGGACACAACTGCGCGTGCGTAGAAAAATGGTGCGCGGAGGGAAAAGGCGCCGGAGGAAGTCGCGCATGCGCAGCACGGATTACTTTTGGAGGGTCTCCGGTCGCTCCCAGAGCGCTGAGTTGCTTGATTGCCGCGTTCGGGTTGGCGTGAGAGCGGCCGAAAGGCTGCGTCTGTATAGGCGAGTTGTAGCACATCCAGAGCGCGGGGCTGGCCAGGGCGAGGGAAAGGCTATGCCGGAGCAGTCCAAGTGCCTTTGTGTTGCGGGCCCTGCGTCCCCACCAGGGCAGTGCAGGGCCACACAATCACCCCCACCCCCGACGGGGCTACTCGTACAAAGAGCCCGTGTGCCGAGGCGAACACGTGTTGGCTGCATGCCCCCAGGAAGCGGCGTGGCGTCAGAGCAGGGCTGAGTCAACGGCTAAGGGCTTGCATTGCGGACCAGCCAAGTGGGCAGGAGTAGGACACAAGGCAGATGAGGGTTTAGTGCTGCGGACTTCCTAACAGGATATGTGAAGGCAGAGGGACAACCATAGACAACTGCTAACTGGTGGTAGTGGGGAATCAAGGACAGCTCCCCCACCAACACACCACAGCTGAGTGCCAAGGCTCCCTCTAGCAATACCCTCTTGACCACAGCACCTACTCCTGATTTGATCCCCACTGCTTCCCCTACCTCCATCCACTCCCCATCATCCCTCCACTGTCTCCCCAGGCTCCCAGCCCACCCTACTGCCTCTGTGGGCTCTCTCCATTGCCTCAACTGACTCCCAGCTCATGTGCTCAAACAGACAATTGTGTCTGCTAGCCACAAGGGATGTGACTACAGTGTACAATATCTAGCTGTTGCTAGCCTTTGGCAGCTGAGTCAGGTTCTTGGGGCTATACATTTGCAGTGTAGACATCTGCGGTGGAGTTCAAGCTCTGTGACCCTCAGAGACAGTAGGCCTCAGAGCCTGGACTCCAGCTCAAACATCTAAACAAATTGTGAATGCTGTCATGAGCCCTATGTTAGGGATGTTAATGGTTACCTGGTACACCTCACTCTAAATAGATGAAGCTTACTACTTTTGGTTAACTAGTGGGGACTGGAGCAGCCTGCCACAGGCAGTCAGAGCACCCCTATAGTAATAATAAAATGGAGATACACATCTAGAACTGGAAGGGACCGGGGGAAGTCATCTAGTCTAGTCCTTTGCACTCTTGGCAGGAGCAAGCACCATCCCTAACATCTGTTTGCCCCAATCAGCCTCCTTAAGGATTGAACTCAAACCCTGGGTTTAGGAGTACAACATACAAACCATTGAGCTATCCCTCCTCCCTTCATCCATAGCAGGGTGGCCTGATACAGCTATGGGCAGGTGTGCTCCAGCCCAGCCAGAACATCCACATGCATCACAAGCACTGGTTGAAACAGCCCATCTGTGGCATTGCTGCTCCAGCCCAGCCACAACACCCCTATGTGCATCACAAGCACTGGTTAGAACAGCCCAGCTGGGCTGGAGCAGCCTCCCCAGCCACCATCCCACTTCCCCATCTAATCAGTTAACTGAAGAGGTTAAGGGGAAGAGGGGGGGGGTCCAGTGTCAGGTGACTCAGACCCCTGTCTGTCTAGGGCTGTGGCAGTCATTACCAATTGGAGCATCCACAGAAAGACTAAGCTCCATCACAGCCATCAGCCCTGTCTGGCTATTTCATTGTTGTACCTGAAGCCCAAAGTACTACATTTGAAATACAGATACGTTGTCAATATTTCTAACATCACATACAGAAATGATACAGGCATACAAATTGGATACTCACATTTGGTAAATCATAACTTTTCCAATGACATCTGATATCAAGTACATCTCAGTTATCTCATATCCATATCATGTTTGGAGTGTAATGTTACACTGTGCTACTAGGGTTTCATGTTCTCATCAGACTTAAAAGCAGACACTTAATTTTTGTGTCACTCATTGCTTTAAATAAAGTTATTCATCTTGTATGGGTGTTAGTGCACCTGTGCACCTTCACTTGAAGAGTTTCAGCAACACTGCCCATAGGGCTTGCAACCTGTGCATAGCCCTAATGACACCTCATCTTAGTGTGTGCATGACACATACCTTTCAGTTCTTTCTCTACCACAGAGTACTTTTACAGACTCCAAAATAAAGTGAAAGATGGTGGGTAGTAGACCATCCACAGAGACTCAAATCTTGAAGAACTTCAGTTACTATGTAAATACTACTTTTATTCTTCAAGTGATGTCTCTATGGGTGCTCTATGTCAGGAAAACCACTGTAGAGCAGGGTCCTCATGAACATGGAAAAGGCTCTGGAGATGGTTGGTTGGTTGATTGATAACACCACTAGGCCTAGCCACACATCTGATTCTGGGCACTGTGTAATTGCATGGTCTCTTGCAAATGTGTTCAGAGACTCAGGTGGCAGTTCCCCACATATCTGTGAGGGGAATGAAGTTAAGTGAGACTATGCATGCAGCCACTGATCTGATAGAATATGTCAGGTGTCTGTGTGTCCATTTTGGATAGTCTCTGCACTGATATAGCATCTCCTTTGAATTGTTCTGTGACAGATAGAAATAGTTTGGGAGATTTTCTGAAAGGTTTGGATTTATCCGGGTAGAATGCTAGGGCTTATCTAATAGGTAAGGTGTGTACTGTAGCTTCCTTTCAGACAACTTCCTACAGTTTTTACAAACTTTCTCTGTTTTGTGTTTCTTGGCTGCTTGCTCCAACAAATTCCTTTCCTGTCTCTCACAGTCATTTAACCTAAATTCACCACACCTGCTCCACTTACCATCTTCTCCCTGTCCCATCCTGTCCCGCTCCTCCCCCTTCCCCTTTTTTTTTTCCTATTCATTTGGTTTATCCCCTGTGAAGTGAGCCCACCCAAAAATAACTAAACAATGTTGTGGAACTAACTTGACGTTTGCTGTCATCGCGTTGTTGACTCTCTGTAGTATACCCCTTCCTGTAACGTCCACACTTCAAACTGATAGTATGATTCTCACCTGTATTAGCATTCATTGAGCTACCATGCTAAAAAGAGTGTAGCCATGGAAGTGCATGTGGTGGAATGGACTAGCTGCGTTGCATACATATTCAGGGTGGCAAGCTGCTCTGCATGCCACAACCACAGCTACACTCTATTTTTAGCATGCTACCACAACAGGAGCAATCACAGATACATCTTCTGTGGCTGAGAGTTAAACACCTAGCTGCAAATAGAGATATACCCTATTTCTGTACTGTCTATTTATACTGTAAGCTCTTTCATGCAGGGACTATCTGATACTCTGTGTTTGTATAGGAACTAGCATAGTGGGGCCCCATTCTTAGCTGACCTTTAGACATTACCACAAAACATATGCTACCGATCAAACAATAAACACAAGTGTCAAAATGTTTAAAAATTAAGTATGCATTTAAGTGCTGTGCTGGATCTGATACTAGAACAGTTACCCACATCCCCTGGAATTTTTTATTTTGAATTATAGACCATCCTCATTCTAGGTTTTAAAATGTATGTATAGAAATGTAGGAATTGTGCTTCCAGATTAGACCAACTACCTATCTTGTCTAATATCCTGATAGTGGCCAGTGATGGACATTCAGAAATAAAATCTCCACAATGGATAGTTTCCGCTTCCTGTGCGTGGAAACCCCGTCCCCAGTCAATTAGCCAAACCATTATTCATTCTTCCAGACTCCTTCCTACGATCCACTGATATGTAAGTGAGCCTGTGAATGATTAAAATCTACATAAAGAAATGTAAAACAAAAATGGAATCTTTCAACTGGTGCACATCACTAATCTATATTAAACACTTTTCTGAGATCCACCTCCACCAACTTTTGTTGTTTTACCATCATGCTTTCCTATCTTATTTTTTTAAATCTTTACAATGTGAAAGACCTGCACAAATAATTGGAGGAATTACCAAACTGCAAGAAAAGAAAAATATTTATTTTCTCTAATCTGTTATAGAATAAAAGGTATTGTTATTTTTAACAAGAGTAAACTTTTTTCAGACAGAAGAGTGGTTGCAAAGATAACTGGATCTTTTAAACTAAAGTTTACTAAATAACTTACAATGGTCCTCTTTTCTGAAGTAAAGATGATAGGCTCTGGTAGTCCATGCCTTTATAACTTCCAGAGTAGACCTCTGAACATGCTCAACCTATTGATCAGAAATGCTATACAAAAGCTGCAAATGATCTGAGATGATGCAGTTCTGACCTACATGGGATAAAATGAAGTGAACAATTCATCACAATATACCTCGCTCTGCAGTGGCTCCAATCGAACTGTAGATGTTTCTGATCTTCAGAGTTCTTAACTGTCTAGGTCACATTTATCTGCATCACTTGTCTACACTTGCAATCGTTGTGGGCTCTGCATAGTAGCTGATGGTTCTAAGTGAGGATCAAATGGGCAGTGGCAAAGGACTGTAATTCGACCAAAAAAGATAATCACCACAAGCATACCGTTGCAAAAATGATCTAAGAGCAACTTATTTGCAGTGTTGTAGCTGTGTACAGCCCAGGAAATTAGAGAAACATGTATAGTATTTTTTCCACAGGATCAACCTCTTTTGGCAAAACAGCAACTTGAATGAGTAGTATACACTAACTGGCAGCCATCTCCCATTTCCTGCCTGTGTTACAGTTGTCCCTGCAAAGAGACATCCCCCACTGTTTCTGCTGTAGGAAGCAGGTGTCCCTACTCATCATTTTGGCAGGAAGACATCAACTTCATCTGCTTGCCTGATGTACAGACATTGAGTTCAGTTTTCCTAATTGTCAAAAGGCTTATGTTCACAACTCCTCCAGTGAACAAGCAGAAATTCCTTAAATGTAATATTTATAACTGTTCTTAATGAGTGTTATCCCCAGCATTAAATACAGATCTCCTTTGTTTCAGTGTGTCAATGCAAAGAGAGGCAAAACTTACATAAGACCTTTGAATATAAAATATTTTTCTTGTAAACTTGAATAAACTTTGTAGAAGGAATGATTTCCTGACCACAGTCAACTGTGCAGACACACGGTGCAGAAATTTATCTAAAGAAATTCTGCACATGTAAGATATCAACACTAATGCTACAATTCGCAGGAACAGTAACTATCAGTGAGGCTAAACTGGGCAAAATTGTCTAGTTATTTTCTCGATGTGGATAAAGGCTGGTTAAGGTGAGATCAGAGAGCTCACAACATGCCCCAATCAGTGTTCTTTGTAAGCTGAGCATTTGAGTAGCCCCCCAACTGATTAGCAGAGAGCCCACAACCAGCAGCATATGCTTCTACTGGTGATGTGCACCCCCATATGCTTTAATGCACAAAATTTATTCTGTCCATGGATGGAAATAAATTAGAGGAAACCGTGGTTGCAAAGAGGATTTCAAACCAGGTTTTGCAAACGGGAACAGGGTAGCTAGACCAAGAAATGACCCCATTTAACCTGCAGGGTAAGAGGGAAACTCACCCCCTGCCAGGCACAGAAGACAATGGTGAGATGTGGTAGGGCACAGGCTCATCAGGTGTGCAGTGTGTGCTCAGGTCTTGCGGGGCTCCTGGCAGCCTAAGGTGTGTGCCCAGCCTTTGCCGGAGTGAAGGCAGCCCGTGACCGACGCTGGGCGCCTACACGGACGTGACAGAAAATCAGTTTTCCATCAAGAGAAGCGAGACGACGGACTCGAGGCCACCGACCTCCATGGCTCACCCAGCTCCCCTTGCCTGACAGGCAGCAGGCGTCCGCTTCCGCCGCCCGAAGGGAAGGGCCCTCCAGGCCGAAGCCTCCTGGGGGTTTTCTCTTTTGTCCCGACCGGGGTGAGGTTCTGCTCTCCAGCTTCGAAACGCCCCGCAGACCCTTACACTGTTTTCCCGCCAGCTCCAGGCGCGGGGTGGAGCTCGGACGCAGGCCAGCCTCTCATTGGCCACGAGGGCGGGCGTGACGCGAGCCGTTCGCTGGAAGCTCCTCCTCGTTGGCTTCCGGGTCGGGGGCAGTGGCCGTTTAGTTCCGGGTCGCGGTCGCGGTCGCGGTCGGGGTGGGCATGAAGATCACGCGGCAGAAACACGCCAAGAAGCACATGGGCTTTTACAAGAACAACTTCGGTTTTCGGGAGCCCTTCCAGGTGCTGCTGGACGGGACGTTCTGCCAGGCCGCTCTGCGCAACAAGATCCAGATCCGGGACCAGCTGCCCGGCTACCTGGCTGGAGCCACGCAGCTCTGCACCACCCGGTCAGTGGCGGGGGCCGCTGAAGGTGCCACGTGACCAGAGAGCCCACATACCCCAGTGCGTGAGCGGGCGCTGGTGGAGGAGCCGCTGCGGCTTCCCGGGAGGACGGGCGGACTCGCGCGCTTGACGACCATCGGGGGGAGGGTGCGCAGGAGGTCACCGAAGTGCGGGCGGGGCTGTGCCCGGGAGCTCCCGGGGAGCGCGGCACAGAGCAGCTGGCCGGGGAGAAAGCGGCGGTTTCAATAGGTGATAGCGGTGTTAACCTGCAGAGTCTCCTAACACCCACTGCCCCGCAGAGCGGGAGCCTCCGCGCCCGAGTACCCCCCGCGCGGCGGGTGTTAGCGTTTTGTGTGGGGCCCAGAATGGATAGAAACCCTTCCCCACCCGCCCCGCACGCAAATCTACCTGAGGGACTGGGACACGGGGTGAGGGGTATAGGAGGGTGTGTAGGGTGCAAGCTCTGGGGCAGGGGCTGTGGTTCAGAGGGGTGTGGGCTCTGGGGCAGGAGCTGTGGGTGCAGGAGCGAGTGGGGGCTGTGGGTGCAGGAAGTGGTGCAGGGTGCAGGCTTTTGGGCAGGGGCTGTGAGTGCTGGAGGAAGTGTGGGGTGTGAGCTTGGGGGCAGGGGCTGTGGATGCAGGAGGGAATGTGGGGTGCAGGCTCTGCGGCAGGGGCTGTGAGTGCTGGAGAGGGTGTGGGCTGTGGGGCAGGGACTGTGGGTACAGGAGGAGGTAAGGTGAGGTGTGGCGGTTATCTGGGTGGTTCCTTTAAGTGGTCCGCACCCAGCTCCAGTAGTAGCTTTTGGGCACAGGAGTTCTGCAGGGGCTGCTGCTAGCAGGCCCTACCTCTGCGGTTCCTGGCCACAGGGGTGATCTGAGTAGGGGCAGCATACGGACACCCAGCCCCGTGCAGGGGCATAGTGACAGTTGCTTCATGATTTGGAAGTGCAGCTGGAGGTTAGGAACACCCTTTAGTCGTGCTGTGCTATTCTTTGTGATAGCAGGGGCTTTTAAATTGCCTGGAGACAGCAGGTGGGACCAAGGCACCTACTTGGGAGAGACCTGGTGCTGAACTGTGGTAGTACCAGCGCACACACCTCACGCACATGCACATGCACATCATCCCAGTGCTCTCATTGATAAGTACAGGCTCGTACAGCTCACTGTCACCATCCTCAACTGCAGGCAAGGCTCAGGCTGCTCTGTGAGCTGGAGGGCTCTAAGTTGTTTACAGCACCACAGCCCCTGTCCGTGAGTCTGAGGTGCTGTTAGTTTGAGGTTGATCTGGAAAAGGTTTTTGAAAAAATTGCTAAAATAATTCCCTGGGGCAAGATGGGAGTCACCCAAGGGATCTTAAGCTATGCCACTCTAGAGCTATAAGAGAAAGTAATCAATCACTTAAACCAGTCTCTGCACTAGGTGGCTGGAGAATTGCCAATGAGGTGCAGAGAGATAAAATAGTCTTCAAAGGTGATTCCGGCAGTTATAGGCCCCTGAGTCTTATTTCCTTTCCAAGCATGAGTGGGACTGGCAGGATGGCTGTGGTGCACCGCAGGAAAAGAACAAGAGTCCCAGAAAGAGTGAGCCCAAGCTGTTGATAGAAAGTGGACCCAGCAGTGGTGGCAAAGCATGCTCTAGTACAGGAACCAGGACTCTGCAGAACTCCTCATGGCTGTCAAGGAACAGACCGACATCCTGCAGTTCATGCTGGAACTGCCAGGGGCCACCCACCGCAGAACTCACAGATGCGTGGCCTCTTTACCCTGTTGCCCCACCTCCCCTTGTTGGGGGCCTGTAATAAAGGGGCAGAAGAAAAAGGACCAAGCTCATGGTCCACTCCCAGGATCTTTCCACACTACAAAATGCTTATGTTCCCCCACACATGATGGCAGGATTCCCTTTCTTTTTTTACACCTTAACCTTCATCTCCCTAAATAAAAAATAATGCTGTTGTGAAAACTGCAGTGATGCTTATTGGTCCACAGTGGGGTGGGGTGCAGTTAGAGGTGCTTTTGTAGTAGTCAAGCACATATCACTGTTGGTATCACAAGAGTTAAATGCAGCAGATTCATGTGGATGTCTGCTAAATCATAAAGCTGCTTTTCAAAGCCTCCCTGATTTTGGTTGCTTTTGTCCATGAATTGCTGATTGTCCTTGTGCCCATCTGTTCATAAATGTTGCCCAGGGCATCTACCTCTGCCACTCGTGTTGGCATTAAATTTTCCCCCTTTGATTTGCAAATATTACGGAGAATAGAGAATGCTGAAACCACAGTGGGAATGTTGGCTTCACAAAGGTCCAAATGGTCAAAAGGCACTGAATCTGGCTTTTAAATGGCCAAAGGCATCTTCCACCACCATTCTGCACTTGCTTAACCTGTAGTTTGAAGCACTCCTTGCTGTGAATGAGAGTGCCTGCGTATGGCTTCATGAGTCAAGAGATCAGAGGGTAAGCAGGGTTGCCCAGTATCACTATGGCCAGCTCCATCTTGCCGATCTTGACTTTGTGGTCTAAGAAGGTCCCATCCTGGAGCTTTCTGTACAGACCTGAATTTTGAAAGACATGCACATTGTGCTCCTTTTCTGTTCATCCCATATAGGTGTCAATGAAACAACCTTTGTGATCCACCAATGCTTGCAACTCCGTGGAGAAGTACCCGTTGCGGTTTATGTACTCTGAGGCCTGATGGTCCAGGGCTGGGATGGGGACGTGTTCCATTTACCACCGCACTGCAGTTAGGAAACCCTCTGGCAGCAAAGCTGCCCACTGTGTCTTACACATTTCCCAGAGTCACAGCCTTTCACAGCAGACAGGCATTGGTTGCTTTTGCTACTTGAATCACCATGGCCTCCACTGACCTTCAATTGATTTCCCTCTGACCAGTAGCTGTTGGGCATTGCAGACCTCCACAGACCAGTTGCCACTTGCTTGTGAACTGTCAAAGCAGGTCACATTTTGATATTGCAGCCCTTTGGGGTGTGGCACAGCAGATCACAAATCCTCATGAAAAAGACCATGCGCATGCAGAAGTTCTGCAGCCACTGCTGAACATCCCAGACCTCCAAAACGATGCAGTTCCACTAGTGTGTGCTGGTTTCAGATCTTCAGAACAGGTGTTCCACTGAATGCAATGTATGTAGGGCAACTATCAGCTGTGCATTCCTGGTCTCCAGTCCTTCAGTGTCATCTGAATCAATGTCTGCATCCACCTCACTCTCCCACTGGCTTTGTGTAATACAATACTGTATGACACTTTAGGAAGTGGCCATAACACAATGTGGAACGGCTCTAAGCTGTTCAGGATCCATGCTAGTGCTGTGCAGCATCATGAGCCAGGGGCAGGCTTTGGGAAAATGGCCCTAAAAATGGTGCAAAATGCCTTGGATAGTCTGTTTTCCAATGGTGGAGGTGTAGCGGGGAAGGAATTGCACTTTGCAATGATGACATCAAACACCCGTAAGCACTTGTGGTGCACAAAATCCCAGAATGTAGCAGGGCTGCAGGCACTGTGTGATAGGTACCCACATTGCATTGCTGACAGTGGAACCTATCTAAGGCAATGGAGACATGCTACATCAACTTTCTGCATGTGTGGACACTCATCTTCCACTTGTAAGATTTAGCAGTAAAAAGTTTACTTCAATAAATTCAACTTTATTTCATAGTGTAGACTTAGCCCAAGTCAGAAGCAAAAATCCCTTCTAGGGATGTTGCTGGACAAGTGAGTACCAGATGAGGGAGTTTCAACATCTACTGAGCACCCGTAGTTTAAAACCTCTCACATGCTGGGTAGAATGCGCTCTGAGACAGCCACATACGTGCAAAGTAGTAAACAAATTGATGACACATCAAACATCCAAGTACCTGTTTTTCTGTGTCATGCTATTCAGAGTTTGGGTTTTCATAGCAATTGAGTGGTCATACGCAGACATAAAGTAACACCAGATACAATAAATAAAGCAATTGGTGCCGTTGCATGTTTTGTTTTAGTTGTCTTATGGTAGTGTTTTGTGTGCTAGGTGATGTTTAAACATAGAAGAAGAGGCAGCACTCTACCTAAAGTGTGCAGTCTTGAGAAATTGAAGTTTTTTTGTTTTGGCCATAGTTCTGCTGACATACGTTTTTTTAATGTGGTAATAAATTTGTATAGTGTATATACAGTAGTTGTATAAACATATAAGGACACTGCTATTAAATTGTTTACCATTTCAAATGTTACTGGTCATTCTTGTTTACAACTAGAACTATTAACCATTTGCTGAAGTAAAACAAACTGTAATTTTATTCACATCATTGGGTAGTATGTGGTAAGTATAGAGCCTGATCAGACAACATCCAGTTACAGTCAAACATATTTCACATCTCAGCATTTAAAACCCCTGCAATTATATACACCTGTTGTGTAAGTAATTATTTTTCTCTACTAAATCACTCCTTTCTTCGCTCTTTAGCTGTGTTCTAAAAGAGTTGGAATCGCTGGGGAAGGCACTCTATGGAGCAAAAATAATTGCCCAAAGATTTCAGGTTCAAAATTGTTCCCACTTCAAAGATCCAGTGAGTGGCTCAGCATGTCTGTTGTCAATGATTGATGAGGGTAATCCTCATCACTATTTCATTGCTACGCAGGTAATACATTTAAAAATAAAATTAAGACTTATTTCCTACATTTTTTTCTCTAAGTCTCAGGAATTCTACCAACTATGAACATGAGATTTATATGGTTTGTTGGGATGAAATTGATAAGATTTATGTGCCCAAGACACGTAACTATACATGCAAATTACAAAATGGGGAAATCGTAGTTTGCATGCATAGTTACCAGTTTTGTGAGTGTAGGTGAATGATTAGCTGTTACTGTAGTCAGTTCCCTGAAAAAGAAAGACAGCTTCAAGGAAAGTAACAGAGAGGTAGAGGTGTTAGTCTGTGTCCTAAGAGAAGGAAAAAGCAGTCATGAAGCACCTTAAAGACTAACAAAATAGTGCTGTACTGGAAATTTCTAAATTATCTCCATATCTGAAGAAGCAGATCTGTCCCATGAACGCTCATCACCTAATACATTATTTTGTTAGTCTTTTAAGTGCTACATGACTGTTTTTTTGTGTTATTAGCTTCAAGGAAACAAGTAATGGATGTGATTTTTTGCATGATGATTGGAAACATAAAGATTGTGTGTGACCTGATTACCTGTCTGTGTTAGCATTGGTTTAGTATACTTTAATTTTAATTAAAACACTGAATTGGAAGTTTGGAATAGCTTTTGGTTCATCTTTTTTAAGTAGGAAATTATATTTAAACTGGCAAATGCCATTGAAATGTGTTCAGCTAAGACACTAATTTTAATTCTGGTATGATTTTATGCACATTCATGAACATTTACGTACTTGAATCTGTTTTATATTCTGCATTCGGCAAAATAAGATGGATTTGCTAGAATCTTGTTTTGGATGTTCGATTAGAACATTTTACCTCTTTCAGATTATTAGGATAATTATCTCTTTACTAAACATTTTTCTTTTCACAAATATAGTGAAATCAGGCTTCACTTAGCGATTTGAGAGGTTAACCAGTAAGCATCACCCTTATTAGTTGATGCTTCTTAGTTCCAGTTAATTAGTTGGGGCTGAAGGACCTCCCAGCACACCGCGGGCAAGGGGGCTGGTCCAGCCCCACAGGGCCCACCGTGGACTGGGGGTGCTCTGCCTGGCCAAAGCAGCCCCAGGCTGCAGCAAGTGCATCACAGGAAGGGGCTGTTCCCCCACTAGGCTGGAGCAGCCCCTGCCTGTGGGTGGGTGGGTCAGTGGGAGGGCCGCTCCAGCCTGGGTGCTGTGGGAACAGGAGCTGCTCCAGCCCAGTTGAACTGGAGTAGCCCTTTCCCTGCTCGCTACCCCCTCACCCCCGCCTCCTGTCTTTAATCAGTTAACTGGTTAAACATCACATTTAACAGGTTAACCAATTAAACTGAATTTTACATTCCTAGTTTCACTATCAGAAATACAGGAGATCGCAAAGGAGAAAATTGGGCATTTTCTGATGACATTGATAGCCAGAGGTTTTTTATAGACTGTATCTGTCTAAATTTTGTTTTAAAAGCAGTTGCATATGAATTGAAGGTTTGAGCCATCCCAAAATATTTACTAACATATTTGGTTTTGACAGGACCAGGATTTGGCAAAGAAAGTGAAGAAAAAGGCAGGAATTCCTCTTCTCTTTATTATTCAGAACACAATGGTGCTGGATAAACCCTCTCCAAAATCGTTGGCATTTGTTGAAGCCATACAGGCAAATCAGCTTGTTCCAGTGCACCAGCAACAAAGTATTGAGCATCTGAAAAAAGAACAGGGATTAGTAAAGGAGTCTGGAAACAGAAGAAAACGTAAGAGGGCAGGTGGCCCCAATCCTCTTAGCTGCCTGAAGAAAAAGAAAAAAGTGCAGGACGGCCAACAGTCTTCCACTGCTAAGAAGAAACGAAAAAGAAAACGAAACCGGTCTAAATCAGAAGCCCAGGCAGTGTCAGTGCAATTGAGTGTGGAAGCATAAAGCTGCTTATGTAAACAGTAGCTGGACTTGAACACAGCTTGAATTTTGTACAAAGAAAAACTTCTTACAATTCTAATATGAAAATAAAGGCGTTTGTTTTTATGAAATATATTCCTCATTGTACATTGCACCTGCTTTGTGTATTTATATCATCCCAGTAACAGAACTGTCTCTTTATTAAACTGGTAACGCAAAAGCTTTTTGTATCTGGCATCTTGGGGGGTGCTGGTAAGTTCAAAATTTCAGTTAAGGAGGGAGTTTGGGCTGAGGGCAGGGGGCTGAGGCACAGAAGGGGCTTCAGGGTGCTGGATCCAGGGGACGTTCGTCTCTGGCAACTTCCCACAAGCGGTGTCCCTGCTGTTTCCACCAGAGATGTGACTAAGCAACTGTGCGCACTGCCCCAACCCCATCCCAAGTGCTGGCTCCACAGCTTCCATTAGCCAAGAGTCGTGGAGTTGGTGCCCACAGTTAACCAATCATTTTTCTTTGGGCTACATCTGTTCATCTTGATTTAATTTGAACTGTGCTTGGGTTTGAACAAAAAAGTAATTCATGCCACCTGGATCCTCCCCAGGTCTCTGCCTCAGAGAGCTGCTACCTTTGTAAGATATAGCCCCCTACCCCACCAGGTTTTCTGCCTGGCTGAGTGTAGCTTTTCCCTGATCCTGCATCTCCTGCAGGAGACTTCCTTACTCCCTGCACCTGTCTGCTCAATTGAGCTATTAGTTAGCTAAAGAGATCAACAGCCTGAGAGGCAGCTAGTTAGTCACAGTTTATGCATCATTCCCTTCAAAGGATCTATCTACCTTTTTACAGTTTTCCTATATAGCACTAATGCCTGACTAGGTCACTTAGGCTCAGGAAAAATGGTAGGAGCAAGTATGCAACTTGGTTATGCTGAAATACAGTCCTGGACTTTCTCTGAAGATTAAAAATGTTGTCTTACGGAGATTTTGGGTTGTTGCAGGACTGAGTAACACATCTTCTATGGCATTTACAGAACTTTTTTCAACTATAACCACAGTAAAAGTTATAGTCAAAAGTGAGGGTGTTCATAGCACATGCAAACTTCAGCTGTGAAACACTTGGCCAGTTGGTCATGGTGAGGTCCATATATTTTTTTTGCAGTCTGCGTTAACCATTTTGTAAAATTATAAACAAAATCAGGCTGCAGAGGGAGTTGGAAAAAACAGCAGGGCACTGCTTCTGCATCTAGTTCTGTTTCCTGCCTGTGCTAGGAAAGTTGTAGACAGTAAAGTGAAACTCAATGACAAAAAGTGTATTCTATGGAAACAAAGATATAGTATAATATATAGATGGAAATTGGATCACTACATTGGTATTTCCCTACCTCATCCTCTCTGACTTCTTAAAAATCTCTTCAGACTGACACTGACTTTCCGCAGAATAATTCCTATTGAGAGAAAATCTAAGCGAGCTAAAGGAGAGCATCTTTCTTAAAAGCAGCTAAGTTATCATAACTGTTGTTCTTCCGGATGTGTTGCTCCTGTCCATTCCAGACTCTCCCACTTCTCTGTTATACTGTTCCAGCAAGAAGGAACTGAGCAGGGCATGGGTCAGCAGGGGTATGTATGTGAAGTCAGGGAGGTGGCACCATGAGAGCACTGCAGCCAATGGATGTTGCTAGGGAAAAGTCTTCCAGTGATTGGCATGCAGGTAGACATACATATATTGGAATGGACAGGAGCAGCACATCTCGAAAAACAAGTTTTATGTGGCTCAGCAGTGTGAAAAACCCCTCCATCTTCCAGAAGCAGTGCAAGTTTTACACTGTCAACACTATTATGTCAGTGGGAGATGCTCTTCCAACAGTGTAGTTTATGCTTCTCAGCAAGGTGAAGTGGCTATGCCAACAGGAGTCCAGTGCCTCAGATTCTAGTCCCCAAGTCCAGTGACCTCTTAGGCCACACTTCTCAGCATTTCCTACTAGCTAGCTTAGCTGGCTCCTGCTCGCTGTGGTGGTATTTGTGGGTTTCCTCCTTACATATGTAACTGTCCTTATGCATTGTATAGGAAACCAGTGTGCCTAATTCAGGGCTGTAGATTCCACAGGCCAGCACTGCACCTAAAAGTTAGACACCACAACTCCCTGCAATGAAACACCAAAGTTCTTATGTGGATTTTTCTATCCCTAGCCAATGAAAGGTGTCCACAATATAAAAATTGCACCTGTGAAGCAGCTGGCATATGCTTTTTGGAAAGGAATTCCTGTGTTAGTGCTTGAGGGACCCTGCTCACCCAGAAAGTGCAACAATTGGTCAGGCCATGTGGTGGTGTCATTTTTACACAAACTCAGATTTTTAGAAGAATCATAGAATGCTAGGACTGGAAGGGACCTTGAGAGGTCATCGAGTCTAGCCCCCTGCCCTCATGGCAGGACTAAGTACTGTCTAGAGCATCCCTAGAAGTAGGTCTATAAGTAAACCAGTTACTTTATGGTTAAAATTCACAGTGTCAGTGTGCAGTTGGAATAAGATCAAAGCATTTGGCTGCCCAAAGCTATGTTCTACATATGTTCCATCAGCACTGAGTTTGACCATTCTGTTATGGCTTAGTCGACTTGCTTATGCCTCCAATGTAGGTAGGGTAACATCTGTGTTTTATATGGATGTGATGGTAAGATGGTTCTGTCACCGCACATCTCAGGCAGTGTGGCATTGTTCTTGAGATTTCTTGTGGTCTCAAGGTAATGTTCAAGCATTTTTCTTGAGGGGGTACTGTAATTTAATCTGAAGGAGTGGAAATGAGGAATCAACATTTTAGGACATCACGTATTTTATCATGTACAGATGAATAGGGAAATATAAACACAGTATTTCAGCTCCAGTCAGCAGGGTATTAATATTGAATTTTGGACAAAGAATACTCCTTTCCAGGCAGCAGAAGATATTTACCAGGACAGTTTGCCAATTCAATTGGCAGGATTTATGCATTGGTGTGATATCTGGTATTGTACAATAACTCATTCCCTTAGCATCAGCTGACACCACTGAACAGATGAGTTAATCAGGAGCTACTGGAACCAGAGATGTTTATGAATCATTAAAATAAATATGACTCTGGTATGACTAGGTGAATAAATATATTCTGGTTGAGTGCGATAATTTGTTCCACAGCTATATGTTTCTTTGAATCCATGGAAGTAAATAGAAAGTCCAGAGTGCTGCATTTGTTTTCTCCTGTGGTGTTCTGCAAATGATTTTTCGATCTTCAGGTAGGTTCCTGAACATATCTTGTTGAATGCTAAAGATGAAGAGCATAAAAACAACGCAATTTGTATTTGCTTAGCATCTTTCCTATCACAGTTTCACAAGTTACTGTATTGCATAACCCTGTGCAAGCATATCTCATAGGAAGCAGCCATACATATGGGGAAATGAGCATATAAGAGCCAAGACTGGGTTTGCACTGTATAGTTTTAAGGAGGAAGATTGCACAGTACAATAAAACTGCTCTTTACATGATTTTGACTTGCGCATTACTTGGATTAATCTGAGTGGAAATCAGAGATGAAACGCTAGCTGCACATTATTTGCATAGTTACACAAATACGTTCCTGGGCTTCCCAGGGTTGGGGGCTGGCTAGAACACAACTCCTCTGCCAGCTCCCTGCTCCAGTTCCCAGCTTCCCCTGCTGAGGGAGGCTAGGGAGAAGCTGCACACCGCGGCTGTCTGTCCACCTGGATCCCTCAGCTGGGGTCAGCTGGGCAGAAACCCCACCAGTCTGTCCCCTGGCTCCCTCACTTCGGGGAAGCTGGGAAAAAGCCACATGCTGTGGCTGTCTGCCCATCCGGCTCCCTCCATTGGGAGAAACCAGGGAGAAGCCCCGCCACCCCACCAGTCTGTTCCCCGGCTTCCCCCAGCTGGGGGAGCCAGGACGGCAGGCAGCCATGGCAACATAGCTTCCCCCAACTTCTCCCAGCTGGGGGAGCCAGGAGCTGGCAAGTGAAGTGCTGCACCACCTGGCTGGCTCCCGGGATTTCCACCCCCACCCCCAGCAAGCTGGCTCCCTACTGGAGCTGGTGGGGGTTCTAACTCCCCCATTCAACTAGCAAGAAATTCAACTTACATGCAGTGGCCTAGGAATGCAACCAGCATGTAAGTTGAGGCTTTACTGTACACAGTGACACTGAAGAACACAAGTCTTCAATGTAAAGAGTGTTAGAAATGATTTGGGACTAAAATCACTGATTTCTGTGGGGGAAGGATGTGTGGTGTATTTTGGGAACTATTACGTCTTCATTTAATGTGTATATTTATACCCCTATGAAGTCTAACATCTGCAGCAACCGGCAGTCTTTTTGAACGTCAGAGTTACTGCAATATGCTATCCGGGAGGCCAGCTGTGCTCTCCTCCCAGCGCTGTTCCTTTTACTTGCTTGTTTTGGCATTGCCCATGGTGACGATGTCTGTGTAGTAAAGAGGGAAGTCAAAAATCTTTTTTCCTAGACTTTTCTCTCCTCTTTCTTCTAACTGTGAGAATGCAGTCAGGGTCCTTGTATTATTTTCAGGAATCAGATGCAATCACAGGAGGGGGGACACTCAGTGGTTCACAGCTGAGAATACAGCCAGTGCACAGAAGTCATATAGTGCACCAGGAAGCCAATGACTCTCCCCTCAGCAATTTTTTTTTCAAAAACTTTCCTATCTTTTCTTTCTTCAAGTTTTTCAGGGTCCCTGTATTATTTCCAGGGATCGGACGCAATCATGGGAGGGGAGGACAGTCAGTGGATGGACAGCTGAGAATTCAGCTACAGAAGAAGGAGATTTCTGTAGTTTCTTGCTGTCTCTGTGGATGCCCTACCTTTCCTTCCTTCTAACTCTCTTATAGTCCTAGCCTTCATAGCCTTCTCTGGCAAGGAATTCCATAGGTTGCTTGTGTGCTGTGTGAAAAAGAATTTTCTTTTATTAGTTTTAAACCTGCTACCCATTAATTTAATTTGGTGTCCTCTACTTCTTATATTATGGAAACAAGTAAATAATTTTTCTTTGTTCACCCTTTCCACACTGCTCATGATTTTATATACTTCTATCATATCCCCCCAACCTTCTCTTTTCTAAACTGAAAAGTTCCAGTTTCTTTAACCTCTCCTCATATGGGACCTGTTCCAAACCCCTAATCATTTTAATTGCCCTTTTCTGAACCTTTTCTAATGCCAAAAGATCTTTTTTGAGGTGAGGAGACATTATGCTTTCAAAATAAGAGAGACCAATTGCTTTTGCATCTTAAGCTAGGCAGAAACTAACTATGAACAAATCAAGCCTGAAGCATTGGGAATCATTTTCAGGATTCAGAAATTTCATCAGTACCTGTTTGGACAGAAGCTTATACTTCTCACCAACGATTGACCTCTGACTTCAGCTTTTGGTCCATACACAGGCATTCCACCATTGGCTGCTGGTCATACGCAAAAGTGAGCGTTGTTGTCTGGACACACATATGAAATCAGATATAGGAAATCCGCTCTCCATTGCAGTGCAGATGGTATCTTAAGGCTGCCTTTGCCAGTCAAACATAAAGATATTGGCCAGAAGGAAATCTTCTACTTGGAACATGTACAGAACACTTCCATCACTGCTACTGAGGTTAAGAGAGCAACTCACGACCTTGTTCTGTCCCACATTATGGACCTAGTGATGCATGGGACATCTCTACGGAACTCTCAGGTCTGACCCTACCTTGTTCCCTTCATTGTCAAAGAGGACAGAATTATCAGTCTATTTTGGATGCTTGTTGTGGGGAATGTGTGTCATTATTCCAACACTATTGAAATCCCCAATGTTAGAACAGCTACATTCAGGTCACTGTGCATGGTGTGCATGAGATAAATTTTGTGAAACTCTTTCTGGTGGCCTGGTTTTGGACTATGCCGTTGCAGAGGAGGCCAAGTGCTCATATTTCATGTCAGGGTGTGAGAGATGGCACCCCAGTTTGCACTCTACACCCATGGAATTGGCCTGAAAACACATGGCAGCATATTTATGTTGATTTTCCTGGCCCATTTGAAGGAAGCATGTTCCTGGTGGTGGTAGATGCCCATTCTGAATGGCCAGAAGTCTCTTTAAGACTTTGAGAGTACTACCCAAAAACTGCATTTAATCTTTAGTCACTTTGGTCTGCCAGAATAATTGTGAGTGATAACCATCCACAGTTTGTTTTTCAGGGGTTTGGAAATTTTATGAAATCAAATGGGATTCATCACATCACTTCAGCACCGTATTATCCATCCACCAGAGCATTAGCTGAAAGGTTGGTGCAGACAACAAAACAAGCTTTGAAATCAGCCAGGGGACATTCGCTCATCCAAAAGCATCTGGACATCTTATCATCCTACAGAAACACACCTCATGTTACAATCAAAGTGTCCTTGGACTATCTAATAATTGGACATCAGATGTGCACTTGCTTTGATCTGCTGAAATCTTCTGAACCATAACAAATTGTGCAACATTAACAGCAAAGTCAAGTCATCAGGCCTGCATCCAGGGCAAAGACTGACTCTTTAGTCCTGGACAGCTGGCTTTGGCTTGGAACTATGCTTCTGGAGTTATATGGGTTCCTACACGGTCCCAACTGCAGAGATTGCCTCTGGTGGCTGCATGTAGATCAACTGTTGTCAGGTTTTGCCTACCCCAGAACACATCTCCAGCTGAGTTGCCAGACCTCACCACTACTGGTGATATACTGAGTCAAGAGTCACCTTTTCCTGATTCTCTTCCTCCATCACCACAAGTGGAAACACAAACCCTGTCCCTGAGTGAGCTGACTCAACAGCCTAACCTGTTCATGCTTTGAGTCCTGAGCCCAGGGTTAGGCCCACATCCATAATACTTTCAGGTGCAAGAACACCAGAGACCTATCATAATCCGCCTAAAAATAGAAGACCTCCTCAATGGCTGGACCATT
Organism: Carettochelys insculpta; assembly: GCF_033958435.1. NCBI lineage: Eukaryota > Metazoa > Chordata > Testudines > Carettochelyidae > Carettochelys > Carettochelys insculpta. Next base: position 30,467,761 of record NC_134138.1, on the reverse strand, counting down.
AGCTAAGGCTAGGCCTCAGTTACAGGGCAAGATAATCATCAGGGTTAACTGGGAAATGTGGCAGTCTACCTTCCTTCCGTAGTTTAATATTAGTTCTGCTAAGGCAGATGGGGGAATATGTTGTGTATTGGGCTGTTGCAGAGATAGATCTTGTGTATCGAGTTGTTGTAGTGATTAATCTATTGTTGTCATAGTAACTGAGTTAAATCATTAGGAAGTTAGCCCCTCCAGTTTTGATTGGTTCTAATAAATAAATGGGAAAAGAGCTCTCTGCATTCAAGTGATTTCTTCCTAATCTCTGCGATTCCAAACAATATAATAAAGTGGCAATGACAATGGGATTCCTCTGCTGCCTCCTGCAAAAGACAAAATCAATATAAGAACACAACATTTTTGCTCTTCTGAGGCAGTGGGGGTGGGGGGAACTGACTGTTACACTGATGGTGCAAATTGAAACTAAAACCAGGGTCTGCTTTGTTCTTACTGGAATTAGCTCCTGCGGCTGATTAGATAGATAGATAGATAGCCATGGCACTACACTTACAGGGCCACTGGGGTATTGTGAGGAGACTATAGGGCAGTGGCACAAATGCACTGAGCATTTGTAGCATCTTGTTATTGCAAATGACATTGGGGAAGAGAAGGTGCCAATATTCGTAAGTGTTGTAGGAGCCAAGACTTACTCCCTTCTATACAGTTTACAGCACCCTGTTAAGCCAGAGACGAAATTATGCTCCAATACCACTGGTACTTGCAGAACGGTATAGGTTCCACAAAAGAGATCAAAAAGAAAATGTAACAGTTGCACAATTTGTAGCAACTTTGAAACAGCTTGTGGAACACTATGAATTTAAGAAGATGTTAAATGAAGGTTAGTGATAGGTTAGTGTGTGGCCTGCACAGTATAGCTACATGCAAGCACCTCTTAACAGAGGTCCAGCTCACCCTGCAGAAGGCTGTTGATATTGCGGTCTCCATGGAACTGGCCACATGGGAGGAAGCAATAGCTTAGTACACTCCCAAGGGTGCATAAGGTGCCCCAAGAACCTACCTCCAAAACAGCAGGGACCCAGGAATGTTACCACTGGGTAAGCTGAGTCACCATGCATCAGAATGCTAGTGTACGGACCTTGTGTGTCTTCAGTGGGGCAAAAAGGGACACATTGAACATGCCTGCGAACAAAAGAAAAACAGGCCTGCAGTCTGGTGGATGAAAAAAGGAAAATCTGCATATCCTCAAGCAGACTCAGGATCATCAAGGTGATGCCCCATCTGAAGAAGAAGAATCTCTCCATGTTTTGTCTTAGCTAACGGGCTCACATGAATACTGGGTAAACCCTGTTGTTGGATGGCAAACCTGTATGCATGGAACTGGACAATAGTGCAGCAGTTTTGCTATCTCAGACACTGTAAAAGGAAAACTTGAAGCACCTGCTGCTAAAACCAACAAAGACTGTACAAAAAACTTATACAGGAAAAGCTGTATCCTTGTTGGGTACTACTGATATTAAGGTGGAGCTAAATGGACAGGCTTCTGAATTGCCATTGTTTGTGGTGAAAGGCTATTGCCCAGCCTCAATGGGTAGATCATAGCTTCAGAAAATCCATCTAAACTGGGCAGAAATGCACCAGATGACTAAAGAAGAAACAGGTCTGACTGATCTATTATAGAAACAGGCTGCTATTTTGGAGAGGATCTGGGAAGTATCAGCTGAATCACCATGAACTTGACCATTTAACCTAGCAGCCAACCAAAACATCTGAAGGCCAAAAATGTGCCATATACCATCAGTCCTAAAGTTGAAGCAGCCTGGCACCACCTAGTCAAAAATTAAGTCTTAATACCACTTAACCATAGTCTATGGGCAACTCCAGTTGTTCCAATATTGAAGAAAGATGTCTCCATTCAGATTTGCAGAGATTTTAAGGTGACTGTTAATCTGGTGTTGTGTGCAGAGCAATACTCACTTCCCTACATTGATGACCTCTTTGCAGGCTTGGCTGGGGAAAAAACGTTCAGAAAAAGTGATCTGAGTCAAGCGTATTTATAGATGCACATTGATGAGAAGTCCCAGGAGCTGTAGACTATTGTGGTGCATAAGGGGCTCTATCACTACTGTCTCTTACCACAGAATAATGTCTGCCCATCTTTGCTCCAAAGGGCTATACACCAGATCTATCACTGCAACAGCTCAATATACAAGACCTAGCGCTATAATAACTTAATACACAACAATCACTTTTTAAGTCAGTTCTGAATTAACTAGGGTGTAAATAGGTAAGACATTTAAAAATAATTACAGTACAGAGTAATAATGTTTGTGTATTCCCACTATGTTAGTGGTGTGTTTCATGTCATAATTTTTTGCCTGTGATTTGCGTAAACAACTTATTGTTTCCATTGACGACAGTGTTTCTGGCAGTGAAAAGTTTGGCATAAAGATTACAAATCATAACTGACCAGATTAAGTGAAAACCCAGACCTTACCAAACAACTGATCTAGACATGCAAATAAAAATGGGATTATGAGCATTAAGCCTTAACACTGCTATCTGCTGAATGGTGTGATCATTTACATCTGATTTTTGCAAGCAACTGAGAGATTTAATTTTAAGTGTCTATGCATTTACTTTAAGTGCTACAACAAGCTAGAACAATGCTTTACATTTGCCATATTAAAATCTCAGTGATTAGCTATTGTAGTAAATCATACTTGAAGGAAGTGTGCTATATTAAGTATTTTTATTCTTTTATTGGCATATTTCCTTTAAGGATTAAAATTAGATTACAGATTTAATTTTATTATTTATCTTAAATTCTCCCTCCCCACTTCTTCTTTTATGGCTAATTCCCTTTTTGTTTGTTTTGCTGTTTATAATGAATTTCATTATTCTTTATGGAATAATTTTAGTGGCTACCTGGCAATTTACTAATCTCCATTGCCTGCTTAGTGATGTCAAAAACACAGCATCTGTTCATCTTTGTCTTCAAAAAGCTTCCAAAGTATCTAGCAGATCCAAGGAGCAGCTGGTAAGGCTGGCCAATATTTAGCTATATATATTTAATCTCAAATTGTTTTTAGAAATGTTTTTTAAACTAAATGTATAATTTGGTCACATCTTTTTCAACTGGCCATCATACTACACATAAATTTACCTCAATCAGAAAGAAACCTGGTATTAGCTTAATGAATACCACTAATGATGACAAACTAAGTCTATGTTTTTCAAGGAAGATTCTGATAGTTGGACTGTTAATTTTTCCAAACAGCATTTCATGTAGTTGGGTACTTATTGAGTTGTGTGGCCATTTTACAAAGATTGCAACAAAGATCAAAATTTAGGTTAGAAGACTAGCCAGAAAAACACAGAGCACCAATGCCCAAGTGTTACGTACTTCAGCCTTGGCACTTCATTATTCAGTGGTGGAATATTTAACTCAAGTGCGGCCTTGCTTGTCTCCTGCAAAGATGACTGGCATACGTCTAAATTACACTATGCATATTATTCCAGGCACACTTAAATCTACTCACTTATCATAGTTACCAGTTGTGTAATATTGCTCTACCAATGTTTGCAGAGAAGAAAGCTCAACAAAGCTCATGACAAAATTGTGATATGCCACATCTATTGCTAATTAAAGGCTTGTTTAATCTACCACATGGTTGTCTGCCCTCACATCTCCCATTGTGGATAAATTTACTGGGTAAGGAACTCATGGTAGAGGACACATGGTGAGATTCGTGATCCACAGAAAAAGTGACATATAATTATCTTCTCTCATATCCCATTCAATGACACCCTGGGTTTGATTTACTGCGAAGGCAGTGGAGCCTGTTGAACCACTTTCATACTGCACATGGAATTGCTACTGTAATGGAATTTTGGTGGCATTTTTTAAAACAATCCATTATGTCAGTGTGGGCAGCCACAAACCATGACATGCATTGCTGAGAACTGCAAAATGACTGAACTTCCTGGTGGTATTCACACTCATTGGAGCAATTCATCTGCACTGGAACACCACTGACGTTTTTCCCAATCACACCCTTGGGGAAGATATATTATCCCCATTTTACAGATGAGTAAAAGGAGACGTTAACTGATTTGCTCAAGTCATTTATGAATTAGTGATACAGCATTTTTGTTGTGTGTGGAAAAATGTTATATAATTTCATGGAAAATGATACTCTCTCTCTGGCTCCTTCAAAATCGTTGTACAGAATTTAATAGAAAATTATAGCTCTGCAACAGAATCCTATAGGCTTCAGAGAAGGTATTATTCTTTACTAAATTCTGGAGGGTTTCTAGAATAATTTCTAAAGACTCCTATTGGCCCACCTATGACACCTGTTGGTTCCACCTCATTACATTTTCTAGGACTTTTGCCTGGGCTGAGTATGCGTTCAAACCACTAGATTCTTATTCCACATTAAGAAAAATATGCAAAAAGGAACTAGTGGATTTCCCAGAAGTAGTCATCAGTGCTTAAGCACCCAGCCTCTCATGAATCATAGAATCATAGAACACTAGGACTGGAAGGGACCTCGAGAGGACATCGAGTCCAGCCCCCTCCCCCAATGGCAGGACCAAGTACTGTCTAAACCATCCCTGATAGACATCTATCTAACCTGTTCTTAAATATCTCCAGCGATGGAGATTCCACAACCTCCCTTGGCAATTTATTCCACCGTTTGACCACCCTGAAAGCTAGGAACTTTTTCCTAATGTCCAACCTAAACCTCCCCTGCTGCAGTTTTAGTCCATTGCCTCTTGTTCTATCCTCAGAGGCCAAAAAGAACAAGTTTTCTCCCTCCTCTTTATGACACCCTTTTAGATACCTGAAAACCGCTATCATGTCACCCCTCAATCTTCTCTTTTCCAAAGTAAACAAGCCCAATTCCTTCAGCCTTTCTTCATAGGTCACATTCTCTAGACCTTTAATCATTCTTGTCGCTCTTTTCTGGACCCTCTCTAATTTCTCCACATCTTTCTTGAACGACGGTGCCCAGAACTGAACACAATACTGCAGCTGAGGCCTAACCAGTGGAGAGCAGAGCAGAAGAATGACTTCTCGTGTCTTGAAAAAGTCTGTGAATGCACCTACACTACAAACAGTACAGTAGCACTGTTGCAGTGTGGCTGATGTGCCACTGTAGCATAGACATTTGCTATAGTTCTAGTACTGTGAATCCCCACCTCAAGAGATGGTAGCTAAGTTGACAGAATTCTTCTTCCCATCTACACTTTGTCTTAGGAATGCTTAGCTATATCTGGTCAGGTATGTGAGTTTTTCAAACCCGTAAGTGAGATAGCTAGGTCAAGCTAAGGTTTATGTGTAGAGCTGGCCTCACTATGAATTAAAACATTCTTGCTTGTCTGGCCTGTTAAGTTTTTCTGAGCTTCCTTTGTGACATAGTCTAGCTGCACAAAAGGACCATTAATGTCCCAGCAACATTTCTTACCCATGCAAGTGAGAAACCCAGGTCTGGCCACAGTGGCCTTTTCTCCAGCCCTGCAGCTCATCCCACAAGCTTCAAATGGAGCTGGCCCACATCACCGGCTCTGCATCTCCAGGAGGAAGAGGGAGATTGATCACTGGCACCTGAGCCCGTTTGCCTCTTGTGTCTGAGCTGAGCAGTGCTCAGGGGAGTCTTCTTTCCAACCAGCCTCTTCCTGGCTTCTGCAGTTGAGCCAGCAGGACTGGACAGCTGCTCTGTCCCTTCTGAGCTCTTGCTACAGTGTGCCTGTGGTATCAGGCTGGGGGAGGCCTCTTGAAAGAGAAGGGGCATTCCCAGATATTGCGAGGAAGTGGTAGAATGGGGGAAGGATAGTTTCTGAAGAGGAAAGAGGGGACTGCCCACAGCGTGAGAAAATGGACAGCTGTTAGCTGACACTAAAGGGGTGGCTGATCGAGGTAGTACTTAGTGCCAGAAGGAGTCCCTTTTACATCTGAGTCTTTAACTGCTAGGACAGACTGTCTCTTCGCAGCAGGCAGCCAGGGTGGCTGACGGATGCCCCAGGAGTTTGCCCCTTGGCAGGCAGCCAAACTCAATGCCCAGTTTCCAGCACATTAGCACCACCTAAGGAGTTAATTAGCCAGAAGCCGGCTAGGGTTCTTTGGTTGTGTATGGCTCGATGCAATCACTGGAGGAGTCAGGCTTAGTGTAGTGGTTACTACGATTTATTACAGTGAAAAGTTTAGCATGTAAGAGATGTCAACTTACAGGTAATTTAGACTGTTAAACTTAACTTTAGTTACAACTTAACTTTAGTTACAACAACAACAACAACAACGACACTTAACCTATTAAATGCACGCAAAATAATACATAGCAGGTATAATTCTCACCCCTGCATCATCCGACTCCAGCGTTGCCAGCGTCTGTCACTCAATCCCTCGGGAAGAAGAGTACAAGGAGGGCGTCCCCTTACCTTGCGAGGCAAAGGCCCGTTCTGACCAGCAGGTCAGGCAATTGCAGCTCAGCTCATGTCTGCTGCTAGGCCCTACTTTATACCCCTTGGGTCACACACACATCTTCCTTAACACCAGTTGTGCTGGTATGTCTCAGTGATGCTAGTCTCAAAAGATGGTTACTAGATTAATCTGCATTTGTTTGGTGAAGATAGCCGAATGTTAGCCAAATCATTAAGACAGAACATTCTTTTCACACGGGCATAGGATTCCTCCCCTGGAAAGTTATGTGAGCGTATCACTATCAGTACAGTTCAAGGGTAGCCTGAGGCCCCTGGCTCCGGGAACAGCCTGTTACTCCCTTTGTCTATTCTTCTGTGCTTCCCATGGTTTCGACGACTCAGCACATCTGGTGCCTTGAAGTAGTTACAGTGAGAGGAGGGGGTGGGGGAGTTTGTCTGGCTACATTCCACCCCCTGATACGCCACATCGTTCCAGGACACAAGGTGGTGGTGATGCCAGCACCTCTTGCCCTCCTTGGAGGAAACTAAAATCACCTTACAGGACTAGCCTGATCAAATGTTTTGTGATCGGGGGACTGGTTAGGATCTCTGGGCAACACCAAAAACTGAACTTCTGCAGGTGAGATTGCTAAGGCAATTAAGCATTTAACAATACAGAGAATAATACAAAAAAATAACAATTAAAATGGTTAATGCAGTATTAATAATAGAATGTAAAAATGGGGTTATAGTGAATCCTAAATGCTGGGCTAGCCAATCTAGCCATGAAATTATTCCGTCCTCTGCGACAACATGCAATACCTTAACCGCATCCTTAATAGCAGATACATCTTGTTGAACTGCTCCAGACCAATTTACATAAAAGCAACATGATTCATTAATGACAGCACATACACCCCCCACTGGGCTAAAACAGCATCCAAAGCTACTCAATTTTGTAAAGCAAAGCGAGCTACTGATTGTATTTGCTCATTAAGCAGGCCTACTGCATGGGCAGTGTGATTTAGTGACTTTTCCACCTTCTGTGAGACATTAACTAATGCCTGTTAGAGTTCTGCTACTCCAAGCCAGGGTAGGAATGCATGGGCAAACTGATGAAAACCAGTCAGCCATTTAACAAGGGGGTTTTCAGCTCTGGCTTGCCTGGATGCTCAATGTAAAGAGCTTCCAAGGTTGGTTATACCTGGAGCTGTAATATGCAGGTGTACTGTAAGCCCCCCAGCAACGGCATGTCTCAATGAGCATTGACCTCGCCAGTTTACTGGGAGGTACTTATAGGCTTTGCTCCCACAGCTGAAAAATAGGCCAGGCTCCCTATCTAAAATAGGGTAGTAGGGTCCCTTAAACCACCCCTTTCCACCCATTCTTTTGTTTGGAGCATTGTAGGCGGCCCAGTAGCTATCATTAGTGACCTCACAGTGCAAGGAAAATAGTATGTCCTGTAAAATATGGCCTGTTTGGAAGAGATTGGCTTTAGCACGTTGGCTGTCGTACAAAGTATTGTTGGTTACTAGCGTGCGGTTATACAATTGCCCAGTTCTTAAAACTAGGAACAAAGAGTTATTGTACCATGCTTGGCTCTCGGTATATTTCTTAAACTTTAAAGGGGCAATTGTAGCATTACCAATACCATAGAGCATCATGCCACAGAGGGATACGTTGATGCTGTTTCCCCAGCAATTTACATACTCATTTTCTAACTCACTATCTTCCTCTACGTAGAGGTCCATGATTCTAACTTCTTATTAAAAGCTGTGATGTGGGTGCACTGCTGATCCTTAAGCCATCCTCAGTAGGGACCAGTACCATTCTCATTCTCAAAACAGATAGGGTAAACTTCCTGTGAAACTTCCGAGATATATTCCAATAGCTGGCCCCATACCGTGGGTTGCCAATAGCAACGCCACGCCCAGTACCTCCCCCCAGAGTTATTCCGGAGGTTGTGGTGTTGAAGGTTGCCATCGTCGAACCATGGTGGTTCCCACTTGAATATGTCACTCTTGTTCCACCAGTCATTGCTTCTATAAAAGCCTGTCGTTCTCTGTAGCTGCAGTATTTAACTACACTAGTTAAAGAGCCATATGCAGCAGCTCGACAAAACTGCATACTTTACCTCTTGCCAGTGCAACTTTTATTCCTGCCCTTCAAATGAAGGAGTAATTGCGCCCGGTCACTGTGTAGGTGACTGCTGAGAATACCAGATTCAGGACAAACGGCTGAGAACTTATACCAAGTCAGTAAGAAAAATAAACTTCTTTCACTGAACTGGTTAACAAGAAGTCAAAGATGAAGTCTTCTTAGGTATTCAAGTACCTGCTTCATCACCCAGATACTGGATTCCAGGATGAGAAGTTACAGAAAACCAGTTCCATCACACAGAGGATCCTCTAATCCCCAGAGATTAGCTAATTCTCATGCTCTTGTCAGCCTTTAAGTATCTAATATCTAACAGTTTATTTATGAGAGAAAAGAAAGAGCAGAGAGTTAAAATGGTAAAAGAAATAATATACATACAATCAGTGCAAACTCCTTGGATCAGGGCCTTCAGATGGTATAGACTGCTGGCTGTCAATGTCGCTGGTATCTTCCAGAAGATTGCAATATGTGGTCAGTTTAGGTGTAGACCAGTCCTCAGGCCCCAAAGCCCAATCCTAGGAAATGTCCCACAGCTGCCTAATGAAATTAGTCCTTTGACCAGGGCTGGCTCAGAGTGCAGCAATCCTGATCCCCTGTTTGCTGTTCAGAAAACCAGGTCTCCCTAAATTAAATGGTTGTTGCTACAGGCTGAACCTTTCTCATCCAGCATCCTCAGGACCTGACTGGTGCCAAATGACACAATTTGCCAGGCCACAGGAGGACAATATTGTCCAGCACATTATCATCACTTGCACTGCTTACTGGGCTCTTAGAAGACATTTAGGGGCATATATAGGTAGTCCATCATGTCCGATGATGATGTCATATATAGATATAGATATAGATACAGCTATAGATATAGATATATGCAAAGAACCTGTGCGGGAGAATGTTTAAAATGGAAAATCCGTTGCACAGGAGCAGTTCCACTCTCTCGACCTCAGAAACCTGGTTCTAGTGGTACGAAAAGTCATCACAGCTGGGACTTCCTAGGCTGCGGTGGATGGCCATGCCATCTTTGGTGCCTTGTCATGCCCTTCACTCTCCACAGACGGTTGCAGAACTGCCTTCCTGCTCGTTGGATCTTGTTGCTGACCTCATCTGCCCAGTCCACCGGGGCCAACCTTGCATGCTGGGATAGGCAATTCCCTCTCTCACCGCAGGTTTAGCCTGCCTGTCAAAGTCGTTTATCGGGGTGGCCGCTGCATGCTACAGCTTCTTGGAGCCACAGGTGAGATCTGGGTGCCAGGTGCACAAACTGCCCCGAAGAGACATGATAAGTCCCCACACCAGAGGTGCTACCCCTCCCTGGACACCCCATACACCCCCATTTAGGGGTAAATTATAGCTAAATAACAGCACTGACCACTGAGAGCCAGGACTGGTGGCTGTAAACAAACTTTATGGGATTACAGAAAATTTGGCCACACCCATGATGTGGTCATCCAGCTAACTAAAACCATGATGGATTATGGATGTTTCCATATGAAAGAGTGCTGGATTAGGGAATGTCTACACAGCAGCACTATTCCAAAATAAGCTATTCCAAAAGAGTTATTCCAGAATAGTTTATATCAAAATAACCCTGCTACACACAAAATGCATTTTGAAATAGCATTTTGAAATACAGCATTTACACACACTAGAACCTATTTTGAAATAGAGCCCTTGGATGCACTATGGTTTATTTTGAAGTAGGCTCTGTTTCCTGTCTGCACAGCCCTGTTTTGAAGTAGGTGCTATTCCTTGTAGAATGAGGTTCACAAAAAAACAAACAAACAAACTCTGGGAGGAAGGGTGCTCTCAAAATCAGGATTTCCTTCTGAAGGAACCCCATGTACAACTCTAAAGCAGCACGTTCGATGCTCTGGGTGACCATCATTATGCAAATGAAGCACAGAATATTCATATCAGCACCTCATTAGCATTTTTGACCTGCTTCATCTACGTGCCCCTTCTGAAAGGGAGGGGCATGTGTAGATGTGGCTTTAGAGAAGTTCAACCTGTATATGCTTTCTTTTAGTTACTAATGAATCCACATCTGTGGCAATGGTTTCCAGTAAGAAATTTCTGTTCCAGACCATTGTGGGTTAAAAAATGAATTATTTAAATTCTGTTAAGAGATTTGGGGGAGGGTTTTTGTTTTGGTTTGTTTGTCTTGGTTTTGGTTTGTTTTTGTTTTTGTTTTTGTTTTTTGTAATGGATACTTTAACAAATTTTTCCATGAAAAATGAATAACATGAAGCAGCCAGTTATTTCTACCACTCAAGATTAATTTCGATCGCATTAACAAATGTAATCCTGAGGGAATTAATTGCATTTATAGTCTGTATCTAAAAACCAATTTATATAATCATGCAATCTGAAACAGATAAGCCCATTCTTGGGAACTGCTGTCTCTCACCATTATCTGATTCCGACTCTGATAAGTCACACCCCTTTGGGAATAGAGGAGCTCACTGAAATGCCATTTGCAATGCAGAATGACAAATGCTGGAGCCAGAAGGATAATCTCAGAAAATTTTATACAAAGAGTTAGGCTCTCTCAGTTGAGTGATGAACGGCCCTGTAGAATTAGGACATGGCCTGTTGTATTAATTACTGCAGAGAATTGTTAAGAACAACCACTGAAAGCACCTCAAAGGCTCTGCAGAGAGTGGGAGACTGAAAGACAGGGCAGAGTTTGGAACGCTGTGTTCTGAGTACACAAGCAAAAGAAATATCTGAGACAGGTTGCTGTCAAAACCACTCTGGCTACAAGGGAGCTGTGAGCAGGGCTGGGTTTTAATGAGTGCTGGCACCTGAGAGGTGCCTTAAAGTTAGAAGTAGGTTAAAAGTTTTTAAAAGTTAATACAGACAGCTCTCCTGCGTATGCTTGGGCACCTGGTGCAGGTCTGTGGGGCTGGAGCAAGGGTAAATAACCAAGTCAGCCCTGCCCTGCTGTCTCTGCCTTGAGCTGGGGAGGGAGAAGAGAAGAGTGGCCAGCGCCCCATGCATTTGCATGTGGGCAGAGCATGGCTGTCATGCTAGGAGGGACAAAAGACATCTGCAGACTGCTTAGTGAGGTGGGAGAGGTACAGCCTTCCCTGCACCTTCCTTGCCTACCCCACACTTTGTACTTCACCTGGGGTTAATTGGCTGAACCCCTGCACAAGCTGAACGCATCACGCCTGTTGGAGAGTTTTGTGCCTTCTGGGGGAGGCAGTGCCTATTTATCTTTTTGGTTAATTTTTAATGGAAAACACAATGTCAGCGGTGGGTAATGTGCATTACTTTACATTTATCAGCATCCAATGTCATCTACCATTTTGTTCCCCCGTCCCTCAGTTTTGTGAGGTCCTTTGCAACTCTTTGCAGTTTGCTTTGGAATTAATTAGCTTGAATAATTAAAATCACTTGTTTTGAGTCTCATGGAAAGTATAGTTTTCTTTCCTGGTAATTGTTGGATTAGTGACTTGGACTGGGGAAGATCTTCTAGTCATGGGATGACAGCAGCATAGAAGAAAAGGAGACCGTAGCCAAATGGAGCAAAACAACCCTTTTTTGGTCTCACAGAATGAAGTTTCTTCCATCTTCCCTTAGCATCCTGCCAAATATTTCTAAACATAAATCTTGATGAATTGAGCCAGTCCAGAAATATTACTTAAGCACAGATGGAACACTGAACAACAGGTATAACCACATGTGTGTTGGACTCTTCTTTAGGATGGGTTTGAAAATGTGAATATTTTCTACTCAAACATAGGTGGTGTCTACACTAGGAACTAACTGCGAAGTTAACTTCGAAATTAGGCACGACTTCAAAGTAGCCAGCAGAGTGTCTACATACGTTTTTCCCTTACCTCAAAGTTAACTAGGAAGCCCAACTTTGAAGTCCTCACTCCATTCCTGGTAATGGAGTAGTGCCCTACTTCATTTAACTTCAAAGTAGGGTGTGTATAGACACTCAGCTTTGAAGTTGCTTACTTTGAAGTTGTACTTCGAAGTAAGCAACTTCAAAGTTATTTTTGTAGTGTAGACACAGCCTAACTGAAGAGAAGCAAAGCCCTCCACAAACTATATTTTAGTAGTAGTAGTAGGCATCCTTCAGTCTGCATAGACTATGGATAGCGCCCTTTAAAGTTTCAACTGAGGACTTCACTTACAGTGTCTATTGTGACTATGAAGACCCACACGAGAGTGACAGTCCTTGCTGCATCTCTTGCAGATGTAGTGGGTGTCTGGCAAGTCCTTAGTGTGCTTTCTGTGTGCTCGCTTCTCCTCTGCTAGCTATCTGATCTTCATCTCGCCCTTCTGAAGGCCCTTGTGTAACCCCTGCCCCCATCTGCTGCAGTCATCTGCTAGATCTTCCCAGTTATCCAGCTCAATGTCTACCTCTCTGAGGTTTCTCTTGCACTCATCTTTGTAGCTCAACTGGGGGCGTCCGGGAGGTCTTTTGCCAGAGGCTAGCTCACCATACAGGATGTCTTTTGGAATCCTTCCATCATTCATTCTGTGGACGTGGCCAAGCCAGCAGAGTCGACGCTGCCTGACGAGGGTGTGCATGGTTGGGATTCCAGCTTGCTCGAGGACGGCGGTGTTGGTCACTCTGTCCTTCCATGATATTCCAAGGATGCGCCTCAGGCAGCGCAAGTGGAAGACGTTCAGCCTCTTTTCCTGACGGGCATACAGGGTCCAAGTCTCGCTGCCATAAAGGAGGGTGCTGAGGATGCAGGCTCTGTAGGCTTGCATTTTGGTGTGAGTGTGCAGCTTGTTGTTATTCCACACTCTCTTGCTGAGTCTGGACAGAGTTGTGGCCGCTTTTCCGATCCTCCTATTTAGCTCAGTGTCCAACGACAGGGTGTCAGTGATGGTGAACCTGAGGTAAACGAACTCGTGGACGACCTCTAACATATAGTTGTCAATGCTAATTGATGGGGATTCAGCAACATCCTGACTGAGTACATTTGTCTTCTTTAGGCTGATGGTAAGCCCAAAGTCCTTGCACGCTTTGGAGAACTGATCCAGCAGTTTTTGAAGCTGGTCTTCTGTGTGAGACACTACAGCAGCATCGTCTGAGAACAGCATGTCTCTGATGGGGACTTCCCGCACCTTAGACTTAGCTTTCAGCCTTGCAAGGTTAACCAGTTTCCCATCAGATCTTGTGTGCAGCAAGATGCCCTCTGTTGAAGATCCAAAGGCATGCTTCAGGAGGAGTGCAAAGAAAATCCCGAACAATGTCGGAGCAAGCACGCATCCTTGTTTGACGCTGCTCCTGATTCTGAAAGCATCCGATAATGCGCCGTCATATTGGATGGTTCCTCTCATGTCTTTGTGGAATGACTGGATCATCTTGAGTAACCATGGAGGACAGCCTATCTTGTGGAGCAGTTTGAACAGACCATCCCTGCTGACCAAGTCAAAGGCCTTGATCAGGTTGATGAAGGCTGTGTAGAGTGGCTTCCTCTGCTCCCTGCAATTCTCCTGCAGCTGCCTTAGAGAGAAGACCATGTCAATGGTAGACCTCTCTGCGTGGAATCCGCACTGCGATTCGGGGTACACCCTCTCAGCAATCTTCTGGAGTCTGCCAAGGATGACGTGAGCAAACAGTTTACCAGTGACGCTTAGGAGGGAGATTCCACGGTAGTTGTTGCAGTCGCTTCTGTCTCCTTTGTTCTTATACAACGTTACAATGTTAGCGTCGCGCATATCCTGTGGAACCTCACCCTCTTTCCAGCACAGGCACAGTAGCTCATGTAGGGGTTCCAGGAGTGTGTCCACGGCACATTTGATTACCTCTGGTGGTATACCGTCCTGACCAGGGGCCTTTCCTGCTGCAGTGCTGTCGATGGCTCTCTTCAGTTCATCCACAGTCGGTTCTTGATCCAGTTTGTCCATTGCTGGTAGGAGCTCAACAGCATTGAGGGCTGCGTCAACCACAACGTTCTCGCGTGAGTACAGCTCGGAGTAATGCTCAACCCAGCGCTCCATCTGTTTGGCTTTGTCAGCGATGACTTCACCAGATTTGGATTTCAGAGGTGCCATCTTGTTCTGGGTGGGTCCTAATGCCTTCCTCATACCCTCGTACATTCCTCTGAGATTACCAAAATCGGCACAGGTCTGGATGCTGCTGCATAGCTGGAGCCAGTGGTTGTTGGCACAGTGCCTGGCTGTCTGCTGAACTGTTCTTCTGGCCTCTCTAAGAGCTTGCTGGGTACTCTGGCTCGGTGAGCGTTTGTAGTCCAGGAGTGCAGCGTGCTTCTTTTCAATGACTGGAATCATCTCATTGGAGTTAGCTTCGAACCAGTTGTTCGTGTTTCTAGCTCTTCATCCAAACACCGACAAGGCCGTGTTGTAAACTGTATCCCTCAGATGTTGCCGTTTGGATGTCGCATCGGCGCCCCCAGGGCCACTGCGCAGATTTTCCTGGAGGGTCTCTCTGAACTTTTCAGCTTTCTCTGAGTTTGCCGTCTTCCTGGTGTCAACTATATTTTACAGCACCACCAAAATGTAAGTGCTTCTAGTTCGGGTAAAAGCAGCAGTTGGGTCACAGCGTGCTGTAAGGTCCTTGGATAGACACCAGAGAAAACCTTACTTAATGTGACCTGCGATGGGGTCTTTTATGATACTGGCAGGCAAACTTTGATTTTTAAAGTTTCTTCTGAAGGAGCTCTCCCTCCTGCTCATCTAGTAAATTAGAAGGAATTTAATTTCTTATATCTCCAGCAGAAGAATAAAAGCCTGAGGCAGCAGTCAGAAATGTGGTTCCAGGGAGTGTATGGCTTTGTTTACACTAAAGCATAAAGTTGATTTTAAGGCACTTAGCTCTATTTTACTACATGACTGTCTTCACTGCGAATACCATTAGGCCGACTTTAATGTGTGCTATGTTTGACTTTCTCACGCTGCCCTTCTCAAGTGGTGTAACACCAAGTTTGAATTTGAAAGGTCGAACGAATGCTATTGTAGAAACAGCATTACTTTAAATTGGTTTTATTGTCCTCTAGAGGTATCCCAGAGGTATCCCACAATGCCTCACATTACAATGTCTCCCCTCAGGGGACCATATTTGGCTCTCCAGTGACAGCAGCACAGATGAGGAGGAGACAGAGGATGATGAGGAAGGTGAGGAGGCTCAGCCCCTGCCCCACACCACATGGCTTCTGGGCTATGTGGATCCTATGTCCAGACATTGGCATGTCCAACACAGGCTTTCCCTGCTTTATATGGCATTTTTCCTTGCACAGGAGAAAGACACAGAGAAAGTTTTTTTCTGCACTTTACGTTTTAAAGGGCATTGTTTCCATCCCTGCTTCCTCTGAGCTGCCAGGATCTTACCATGTCTGCAATGCAATGGTCTGGAGAACCCATAGCTTCTGTTATGCAGAGATTGATTCATTGTCATCTTTAAGAAGTTAAAAGTGGCCTGGGAAATCAAAAGTTGCAGTGATTGTCAAACGGACACCCATTCATTGTATGGGTCTGTACATCGTGTCACATTTTAAATGTGTATCTAAATTTTGACCTTGAGTGTCTTCGAAAAGCAGCATGAGTAGGAGTCACAGGTTTACTGTGATGCGCTGCAGGAAAAGAACAAAGCAAGACCTCAAACTGCAGCAGCTGCAAGAGGCCCAGGAGGAGCACTGCAGACAGAAAGCAGACCCAGCAATGGCAGCAAAGCATGCTGCAATACAAGAACCAGGATTCGGCAGAGTTCCTCACAGCTGCCAAGGAGCAAACCAACATCCTGCAGTCCATGCTGAAACTGCAGAAGGCCACCCACCACGGAACTCACAATTATGCCACCTCCTCACCCTGTTGCCCAGCCTCCCCTCACTGGGGCCACAGACATGGTGAGGAGGGCAAGGACAGTCTTGCAGTCCATCCCGAGGACGCCTCCATGGTACAAAAGGCACACATTCTTCCCACATGTGACAGCAGGATTCCCCTTCTTTTCTCTATACCTTAACTCTCACCCCCACCCCCCAATAAGTAATGTTTTTGTGAAAACCACAGTGCTGTTTATTGGTTCACAGAGGGTGGAGTGCAGTTGGAGGTGCTTTCATAAAGGTCAAGCACACATCATTGTGAGGGGGGCAGGGGTGGTATCACAATACTTAAATGAAGCAGATTCATGTTGCTGTCTGTTCATTCGTAAAGATATTTTTCAAAGCCATCCTTATTTTCATTGTTTCTATGTGTGGATTGCTGATTGCCCTTGTGACTAGCTGTTCATAAACACTGGCCAGGACATCTACCTTTGCAACCCAGGGTTGGCATGAAATTTTCCCCCTTTGATTTGCAAATGTTATTGAGAATACAGAATGCTGAAACCGTGGCAGGGATACTGGCTTTGCAAAAGTCCAAATGGGTCAAAAGACACCTGGCTTTCAAACAGCCAAAGGCACATTTCACCACCATTCTGCAATTGCTCAGCCTGTAGTTGAAGCACTTCATGATGCAGTCCAAGGTGCCTGAGTATAGCTCCATGAGCCAAGGGAGCAGAGGATAAGCAGTATCACTATGGGCATCTCCACGTTACCCATCTTGATTTTCTGGTCCAGGTAGAAAATTCCACCCCAGAGCTTTCTGTACAGACGTGAAATTGTAAAGATGCATGCGTCATGCACATTTCCCAACTATCCCATGTAGATGTTGGTGAAACGACCTTTGTGATCCACTAATACCTGCAACACCATGGAGACGTACCCCTTGCAGTTTACGTACTCTGAGGCCAGGTGGTCCGGGCCAGAATAGGAATGTGCATTTTATCTATTCCCTCAGCCCCACCCCTTGCAGTTAGGAAACCCCATGGCAGCAAAGCTTCCATATAGCAATTGCCACTTACTTGTGAACTGTCAAAGTAGGTCTCATTTTGGTATTGCAGAGCTTCAGGGCAGGGGACAGCAAATGACAAATTTCCATGAAAGTGGCCTTGCGCTTGCAGAAATTCTGCAGCCACTGAAGGTCATCCCAGACCTCCAAAACAATGCAGTCCCACCAGTGTATGCTGGTTTCACTTTTCTAGAACTGGTGCTCTACTGCATGCAGTGTATCCAGGGCAGCTATCAGTTGTGCATTTCTGGTCTCTAGTTCTTCAATGTCAGCTGCATCCAGGTCTGCATTCACCTCCTTCTCCAAATGGCTTTGTGTAATGAAATACTGCGCAACACTTCAGGAAGTGGCCATAACCCGCTGTGCAACAGCTCTAAGCTGTTCAGGATGTGTACTAGCGTCATGCAGCAGTGTGAGCTGGGGTAGGCTTTGGGAAAATGATCTTTAAAATGCCACAATAGTCATTGGGCCATTTGTTTTCCAATGTGGGTGGGAGGGGGAGGAAGGAACATTGCACTGTGAGATGATAACATTAGACACCCATAAGAACTTGCAGCCCATTTTTTCCCAAAAATACACTTGCACAAAAACCAAGAATGTAACGCGGCTGCAGGCACCGTGGGATAGGTACCCCATTGTTGACAGAGTTGAACCTTGATAAGGCAATGGAGATACACTATGTCAATTTTTCGGACATTTGTAGCCTCTCATCTTCAACTTTATGAAATGTAGTGGTAAAACGTCAACTTCAATCAATTCAATTTTATTTCATGATGTAGATGTAGCCTGAATATTTTAAACCCACTTCTGAGATTTTTTTTTAAAAAAAGTCACTTCTCTTGTTTAAAAGAAAGGCTTGTAAACATGTACTTTCCATCCAACTTGCTGAAAATATGATTTTCTTTTTAATGCAGCCAGAGGAAGCCTGTTCATCTTAACTAGTGACAATTTGAAAATAACCATCTGTGAGAAATTTCTTCCCTTCCAAGACGAGACTGCAGAAAAAGGAAATAAACAGATCACAGTCTATGGTCCTTAAAAGTCTTTCCACATGAGTGAAGGAGGGTAGAAACAGAATGGCAAAATCAGAGCTGACAGTCGCCAGGCTAATGTAAGAGGTGACCTGCAAATGGATTTTAGCACATTCTGAACAACTGCAGCAATTGTGCGATGTGCCCCAGATAAGCAAGTGAGAAAGTCAGTCTGCACCGGTGGAGTATATGCTATTTTCCTAACTGTAGCTCTTAATAGACCGTAGCTATCCCAACACTCCAGTTACACTATTGAGTTTTTCTGACAAACCATAGGGGTTTTTTTCCCACAAAACTGATGGAACATCCACAAACAAAACACGTTTTGTCAACATTTTGTTGACAAAACTCAGCACTTTGGCCGGCAGCTTTCTGCCTCTCAGCCATGAGGCATAATGCTGCTGTTGACAGATTCTGTTGACAAAAGGCTGTGTGGATTCTCTGGGGAGGCCTCCTCTTGACAGACAGGGCATCCAGGATAATGAGTAGCCCTATCAAAACAAAAAGCAGTCAAGTAGCACTTTAAAGACTAGCAAAATGGTCTATTAGGTGAGCTTTTGTGGGACAGACCCACTTCTTCAGACCATAGTACAGACCAGAACAGACTCAATATTTAAGGCACAGAGAACCCAAAACAGTAAGCAAGGAGGACAAATCAGAAAAAGATAATCAAGGTGAGCAAATCAGAGAGTGGAGGGGTGGGGGGAAGGTCAAGAATTAGATTGAGCCAAGTATGCAGACGAGCCCCTATAGTGACTCAGAAAGTTCCCATCACGATTTAAACCATGTGTTAATGTGCCGAATTTGAATATAAAAGCCAGCTCAGCTGTTTCCCTTTCCAAAACGGTGTGATAATGTCTCTTCAGTAACACACATACCTTTAGGTCATTGACAGAATGCCCCATTCCATTAAAATGTTGACTAACTGGTTTGTGGATCTGGAGTGTTTTGATGTCTGTTTTGTGCCCATTGACCCTTTGTCTAAGGGAGTTAGAAGTCTGTCCAATTATCGCACCGTTTTGGAAAGGGAAACAGCTGAGCTGGCTTTTATATTCAAATTCGGCACATTAACACATGGTTTAAATCGTGTTGGGAACTTTCTGAGTCACTATAGGGGCTCGTCTGCATACTTGGCTCAATCTAATTCTTGACCTTCCCCCCGACCCCTCCACTCTCTGATTTGCTCACCTTGATTATCTTTTTCTGATTTGTCCTCCTTGCTTACTGTTTTGGGTTCTCTGTGCCTTAAATATTGAGTCTGTTCTGGTCTGTACTATGGTCTGAAGAAGTGGGTCTGTCCCACGAAAGCTCACCTAATAGACCATTTTGCTAGTCTTTAAAGTGCTATTTGACTGCTTTTTGTTTTGATAGTGTATAGACTAGCACGGCTTCCTCTCTGTTATTATTCAATGAGTAGCCCTGTCTGCTGTGCTTCTGGGTGCCTGTTTTGTCAAGTCAGCAGCCAGGCAGCCCAGCTGCTCTCTCACAGAGCGGAGTGCTCTTCCGATTTGCTTTTGTGTATGGCCGCATTCTGTTGTCCAAAGTTTTGTCAGGAGATCTCTTCTGACAGTGACTCCTGTCAACAGATCACTCTGGTGTAATGTAGCCATTGATTTTTGGAACTGTAGGTCCTTGGTCCATGGCTATATGTCTAACTGGTGATTTCTATGCCAGGCATCATTATCTTGAGTCCAGCATGAACTCTTGCTAGAAACACCCAAGTAGGTAAGATTCCCATGCTACATGAACATGATATCGGCAGAGCACTGCATGAGAAAATGAGCCTGTATTAGTGTTATGCAACACAGATACTTGAATTGAGGATTGGGTTGGACAGCTACCTATCCACCTAGCTTCACAGGTTTTAAGGAAAGATGGGATTATTCAGATAATCTGGGATACCAGAAATCCATTTGTCATGGAAAAAAGTGGAAAAACATGGACTATGCGTGTTTACAGAGAAACTTTAGTTTTTACTTTTTGTGGAAAAAAACAAAACCAAAAACATGTATTAACCATTAACTAAATTTTACTGACTGGACCAATGTCATTTATTCCAGTGGATCTCAAAATGGGAGGGGAGGGTGCAGAAAATATCCAAGTGTGTGGCGGGATGGGAGGTGTGAAATGCTGCTGACAGTGGCATTGCTTTCAGAGCTGGGAATCTGTCCAGCAGCTGCCACTCTCCAGCTGTCCAGCTCTGAAGACAGAGCAGAGAACTGTGGCTGCTGGCCAATCACTCAGCTCTGAAGACTGCACCACTGCCAGCAGGGTGTCATGGTATGATATTGCCTCCCTTATTTCTTCATGCTGCTGATGGAGTTGCTGCCTTCAGAGGTGGATAGCCAGAGAGCAATTTTATTAATTTTATTTTGCCATAATGTATTCAATTGGACTATAAAAGATACTGACACTAGGCTTTGTTTTAAGCATGTGCAGACTTCATATTATGTACAAAGTCTCACAGAGCAGAGTGGGTAAAAACGGAGCTGACCTCAGCATTGGTCTGTTTTCACTGAGTAGCTTTCCCCTGGAAAAAAAAGGATAGAGTGGAACTCATCAGAGTTTTATGCTTCTGACTCTCTAACCATGTCTTCAGCGGGTATGTGGGAATAAAAAGACATCTGAATTCTGTCTACTTTCTATCAGCAACTATATGCCAGTGCATGCAAAGTGTATGACAACAGAGCTCATTAGCATAGACCTTTAGGTGACCTGACGATTAAGGAAAACAGGCAGACATTTGATTAAAAAGAGCAAAAAATGTTAATATTGAGAAAAAAATAAGAGCAGAGACAAGAGGGTGCAGTGGAAGGGAAACATGAAAAATACATTCAAAGATGTGAATCCCTGAAAACAGTACTTCAGCTTGGCTCAGGGATATCATTTCAAGAAAGACATTACCCTGTGTCAGCTGGCTGTCTCTGGAGTGGGGATTTTGATAGACAAGGCAGAGCACCAACAGGAAGTAGAGGCTATATCTCTGAGCTGTCTCCAGCTCATGACTCACACATTTCAAGGACTTTTAAAACTCTTTCCTGTATCATTAAAACCCACAGTCCTGTCATTCACTCTGGTATTCTCAAAAGTTAAAACATGAACAGAAAAGCATCATAAACACAGGGTATTTCTCCTTTCCCCCAGAAGGAAATATGATATCATATTGGTAAAATAAATAAATGCAACCAAGCAAATGTCCTTCAGCCTATAGAAACTACACTCCTTTAAATCTTTGCTTCCTGGCATTTTGCCCATTAGAACACAACCCTTATCAGAGATTCCTGTCTAGTTAATTTAGCGTGTGTCTGAAGCTGCAGCCTCAAATAAAAGAGCCAATGTAGCTGATTGGAAGGGGAAACAGGACAGTTATGATTCCGAAGAGATTATTTTAAATGCTAGCTTCTCTAGCCACTAAGATGTGGATCTGTTTTAAGCATGTCCACACTGCACTGAAAAGGAGATTAACCAGATGTGGCCACTTACTTCCCTTTGAACACTTTTGTGTGGACAGACTTCACTGTAGACCTCTGTGGCCATGCAGTCTCTTCAGGCATCCTTTAAGAAATCACCTCAAACAGAGTACTTAATAAAAAAAATCTCCAAAGTGGACTCCATGTATGGAGCTTTCTGGTGCACACTGGTCCTCCAGCCCCAAACCCAGTTCACAAAATCAGAAAGGCATAGGCCTGGAAGGTCTTTCAAGAGGCCATCATCTCCCGTCCTCTCTACTCACAGCAGGACCACACGGTTTCCAACCTTTCCGTGATGAGGCCCCATTTGAACAATTCAGGAAGACTTTGTGACTCACAGCAATTCAAAACCAGAGAGGGAGAGAGTGGCCGAGGAGGTTCGCCCCTGGAAAAAGTGCCCCCAAGCCCCCCAGCTTAAAGGTCTCTCAGCCCCAAAATGCCCCCCCCACCCTACCTCCCAAGCTTAATCCCCTTTCAGCTAGACTTGTCAGATATTTGGAAAACTTATGTGGGACAGGCATCCCCACCCCTGGGATCCTCAGCCAGGGCTTCCTGTTCCAACGTGGTTTCCAAAAACCTGGGCTAGGAGTGGAGGGCTTGGCAGTCTTCACCTAGGAGCTGGCTGGGGCATGGAGCCCTGGCTGGAGGTGCCAGTTGTAGGACACCAGCTGGAGAGGCATGGGAAAGACCCACAACCACCGGTCTTGGAGTTGGTTGGGGTGTAGCGCCATGGCTAGTGCTGCCAGCCATGGGATCCCAGGCCAGGAGGCAGGGGGAACACCCACAGCCACTGGGCTTGGAGCCAACTGGGGTGCAGAGCCCTGGCTGGCAGCACCAGCCATGGGATCACCAGAGAGGGGTGGGGTAGGGGGAACCCCTGCAGCCCCAAAGCTGGGAGCTATCTGGGGTGCAGAGCCCTGGCTGGCTCTCAGCTGACCCTGCCCGGCCCTCTGTCCCCAGACTTAAACTCCTCTCAGTCCTTCATCCCCCCACTTCACAGTGGAGTTCCGCACTGCCACTGCTGACCCTCACTGCTCCTTCTCTGGATGCTCGCCACCTCCTTCTCTGCCTGGCTTCCCCCAGCCATCCTACTCCCTTCCTCCACCCGCAGCAGGGCAGTTCCCTGCCCTGCCTCACTGAAATGGGACGCAATATAATTGGTTTAAGGGTGGGATCCCTCCTGCTGACTGGTAAACCAATTAAATTGGTTTCCATTTCAGCACAGCTGGTCAGGGACTAAGAGCCAGTGAAAGAGTCAGATGGCAGCATCAGGAGCTGTATATGGCTCCTTTAAGAGCCACATGCAACTCGGAGCCACCCAGCCAGTGACCCATATTAAATCTAATTGTGACCCAAGACCCATAGGCTGGGAATCCCTGATCTATACCATCCCTGGCAGGTGTCTATCAAATCTGCTTTTAAAAATTCCTAATGGTGGAGATTCCATAACCTTTCTAGGCAATTTATTCCAGTGCTTAACAACCTGACAGGAAGTTTTTCCCTAATGCCCAATCTAAACTTCCCTTGTTGCAATTTGAGCCCATTGCTTCTTGTCTTATCACAGGTTAAGGGGCATAATTTTTCTCCTCCTCCTTGAAATTACCTTTTAGGTAGGTGAAAACTGTTATTAGGTCCCCTCTCAGTCTTTTCTCCAGACTCAACAATCCCAGTTCTTTCAATCTTCTTTTCATTTGTCTTGTTTTCTAGAACTTTAATGATTTTTGATGCTCTTCTCTGGACTTTTTCAATTAGTTCAAATCTTTCCTGAAATGTGGTGCCCAGAACTAGACACAATACTATAGCTTAGTATCGGAGGGGTAGCCGTGTTAGTCTGGATCTGTAACAGCAACGCAGGGTCCTGTGGCACCTTTTAGACTAACAGAAAAGTTTCGAGCATGAGCTTTCGTGAGCACAGACTCATCTGATGAAGTGAGTCTGTCCTCACAAAAGCTCATGCTCAAAACTTTAATACTGTAGTTGAGGCCTAAGCAGTGTGGAGTAAAGCAGTAGAATTACTTCTCATTTCTTTCTTATAACAATCCTGCTAATACATCGAAGAATGGTGTTCATTACTTCTGCAACAATGTTATACTGTTCACTCGTACTTAGCTTGAGGTTTGCTACGATCCCCCAACGTGTTTCCATAATACTCCTTCCTAGACAGTCATTTCCCATTTTGTAGGTGTACAACTAACCTTCTGAAAAGGAGTACTTTGTATTTGTCCTTATTTAATGTCATCCTATTTACCTGAGATCATTTCTCCAGTTTGTCCAATCATTTTGAATTATATACCTATCCTCCCAAGTACTTGTAATTCCTCCAAAGGTTGGTATTATCCACAAACTGCATGATAGTGGTGATCACTCATTGCCAAGTATGATCACCTTCCATTGTAGTTGTAGCACCTCAAGTGACTAATAAGGCCTATCCTTGAACCACAAATTCTTTTACAGTAAGGACAGATGTTTTCATGTATGGCAGGAGGCAGTTGACTACGAGTGCAAACTTCAGACATGTACGGTAATCCCCCAAGATACACTCATTCAACATGTGCATATCACGAGTTTGTGAGAGAGGGGTGTGAGGGGTGCAGTGCCATGGGGAGGGCGGGGACAGCTGCAGACCTGCAGCTGGAAGCTGGCCGACAAAGCCAGCCGTGGGGTCCCTGGCTGTGGGGATGGGGAGACCCAGCAGCCCTGTGACTGGAGCTTTCTCCCTCCTTCCCCCAGCCATGCAGCTGTCAGTTTCCCAACTCCTGCAAGCCCAGGGAGCTAGGAACCGTAGTGCAGCCTGGTTCCCAGCTCCTCACGACTTGCACGAAGATTTGAGAGACACAGGGGCTGCAGGAACACAACCCCTGCATAACTCGAGTGTTTGCTGTATTCTGTATACCATTGTCTAAATAATTGATAAAGATATTGAATAGAACTGAACCCAGAACTGATCCTTCTGTAACCCAACTCATTTCGCCCTTCCAGCATGAATATAAACAACTGATAACTTCCAGACTGTAGTTTTCCAACCAGAGCTGCGTCTACACGTGCACGCTACTTCGAAGTAGCGGCACCAACTTCGAAATAGCGCCCGTCACGTCTACACGCGTCGGGCGCTATTTCGAAGTTAACTTCGACGTTAGGCGGCGAGACGTCGAAGTCGCTAACCTCATGAGGGGATAGGAATAGCGCCCTACTTCGACGTTCAACGTCGAAGTAGGGACAGTGTAGACGATCCGCGTCCCGCAACGTCGAAATTGCCGGGTCCTCCATGGCAGCCATCAGCTGGGGGGTTGAGAGACGCTGTCTCTCCAGCCCGTGCGGGGCTCTATGGTCACCGTGTGCAGCAGCCCTTAGCCCAGGGCTTCTGGCTGCTGCTGCTGCAGTGGGGGATTCATGCTGCATGCACAGGGTCTGCAACTCGTTGTCGGCTCTGTGTATCTTGTGCTGTTTAGTGCAAGTGTGTCTGGAAGGGGCCCTTTAAGGGAGCGGCTGGCTGTTGAGTCCGCCCTGTGACCCTGTCTGCAGCTGTGCCTGGCATCCCTATTTCGATGTGTGCTACTGTGGCGTGTAGACGTTCCCTCGCTGCGCCTATTTCGATGTTGGGCTGAGCAACGTCGAAGTTGAACATCGACGTTGCCGGCCCTGGAGGACGTGTAGACGTTATTAATCGAAATAGACTATTTCGATGTCGCAACATCGAAATAAGCTATTTCGATGTTGGCTGCACGTGTAGACTTAGCCCAGTTGTGCACCCATCTTATAGTCACTCTATAAGGGGAGAGAGACAGCTCAGTGGTTTGAGCATTGCCCTGCTAAACCCAGGGTTGTGAGCGCACTCCTTGAGGAAGTCATTTAGGGATTGTGGCAAACAGATGTCAGGGATGGTGCTTGGTCCTGCCAAGAGGGCAGGGGACTGGACTAGATGACCTCCTGAGGTCCCTTCCAGTTCTAGGAGATGTGTATCTCCAATTACTTTAATACAGGTTAGATAAATGTCTATCAGGGATGGTTTAGACAGTACTTGGTCCTGCCATGAGGGCAGGGGGCTGGACTCGATGGCCTCTTGATGTCCCTTCCAGTCCTATGATTTTATCTAGATTGTATTTCTCTGTCTTATAAATGGGAAGCTCATGTAATACTGTGAGTATCAAAAGCCTTACAAAAGTTTAGCCCTCACATATCTACCACTTTTCCCCATCCACAAGACATGTGACCCTGTCACATAAAACTATCAAATTGGTGTGATATGATTTGTTCTTGACAAATCCATGCTCACTGTTACCTATCTCTTTATCTTCTAGACATTTGCAAATTATTTGCTCAATTATCTTACCGAGTACAGAAGTTAAGCTGATTGGTCTGTAATTCCCTGGGTTGTCCTTATTTTCCTTTTTTATAGATGGCTGTTATATTTGCCCCTTTCCAGTCATCTGAAATCTGACCTATCTATCATTCTTTTCAAAGATGATCGCTAATCACTCAGCTATCACCTCAGTTAGCTCCTCGAGTATTCTAGGATTCATTTAATCAAGTCCTGGTGACCTGAAGACACCTAACTTGTCTGAGTAATTTTGAACTTGTTCTTTCCCTATTTCACCATCTGATCAAAACAACAAAGTCATTAAGGAGCTCTGACATTTCCACATTTTCTGTTATTTTCCTTTTCTCATTGAGTAATGGGCCTACCCTGTCCTTGATCTTCCTCTTGCTTCTAAAATATTTGTGGAATGTTTTTTTTGTTAATCTTTACAGCCAATCTTTTTTTGTGCTGTGTCCTTTCTCATTTCGCCGCTACACATTTTTTCACAGTTTCCACTTAGTAAGACTGCCCCCCCCACTTTTTTTTTTGGTAGATCATTGCAGATCTCCTGGTTAAGCCATGGTGGTCTTTTGCCATACTACTTATCTTTCCTTTGCCATGGAATTGTTTACTTTTGCAACCTTAATAATGTCTCTTTGAAAAACTGCCGTCTTCAATTTTTTCCCTCTTAGACTTGTTGCTCATGGGATCTTTCCTATCAACTCCCTCAGTTTCCTAAAACCTGCCTTCTTGAAATCTATTGTCTTTATTTTGTAGTTTTCCCCTCTACTCTTCCTTAGAACATGAACGCTGTCATTTCACAATCACTTTCAACCAAGCTGCCTTCCACTTTCCTAGTCTCAACCAGTTTCTCCCTATTTATCTATATTAGTGCTGGGACAGCCTCCCCTCTGGTAGCTTTCTCCACTTTCTGAAAGAACATATTGTCTCCAAGACAGTCTAAGAACATGTAGGATGTGAGATGGGAGACGGGATACAGCACTGACTGATATCAGAAGTAACTAGCTACCCATGTCCTCCACGTGACAGAGCCATGCCTTCCTTTCCCATTGCTGTTCCAACAGTCCTCTACAGCTGGATAGCTTCCTCAGCCTTCGATGTCTCCATACAAATATTTCCAAAGAATTTCTTGTGGGCACGGATGCTGCTCAGCCTCACCACTAGCTCATTGTACCTCTCCCAGCAGTCCAACAAAAGGTCTTTTAAAACAGAACACAGACCAATACGTTCTCCCTCATTTCAGCTGAGCACAGCCCACCTCCTCTCTGAGGGTCTAAGATCAGTCTTTCCCCTGATTCTCGGGCAGGGCCTGTTCCAGGCCATGCTATCTAGACAGCTCTCTCTTGTTTCATGAAGTCTCAGTTATTTTCTCACCCTGAGCATCATAAGAACAGCTTTTTTGGACCAAGCCAAATCTCCATCTAGCCAAGTATCTTGTGCTCCAACAGTGGCCAATGCCAGGTGAACCAGAGGGAATGAATGAAACTGGTAATAATCAAGTGATCCATTCCATGATGCCTTTTAGCAGGTTCTGGCAAATAGAAGTTAAGGACCTACTCTTGTTTCGTTTGGAAAAGAGAAGATTGAGGGGCTACATGATAGCGGTTTTCAGGTATCTAAAAAGGGCGTCATAAGGAGGAGGGAGAGAACTTGTTCTTTTTGGCCTCTGAGGGTAGAACAAGGGGCAATGGACTTAAACTGCAGCAAGGGAGGTTTAGGCTGGACATTAGGAAAACGTTCCTAACTGTCAGGGTGGTCAAACAGTGGAATAAATTGCCGAGGGAGGTTGTGGAATCTCCATCACTGGAGATATTTAAGAACAGGTTAGATAGATGTCTATCAGGGATGGTTTAGACAGTACTTGGTCCTGCCATTAAGGCAGGGGGCTGGACTCGATGGCCTCTTGAGGTTCCTTCCAATCCTAGTATTCTATGATTCTATGAATTTATCTTGTGCTTTTTTGAATCCTGTTATAGTCTGGCCTTTATATCATCCTCTGACAAAGAGTTCCATAGGTTGACTGTGTATTTTGTGAGGAAATACTTTTGTTTTAAACCAGCTGCCTGTTAGTTTCATTTGGTGACCCCTAGTTCTTGTGTTTTGAGGAGTAAATAACACTTCCTTGTTTACTTTCTCCATAGCAGTCAACATTTTAGAGACTTCTATCATAACCCCCATAGTCATCTCTTTTCCCAATTGAAGAGTCCCAGTCTTATTCATCTCTCCTCATATGAAATCTATTCTATTGCCCTAATTATTTTTTCTGAACAATTTGCAACATCTTTTTTTGTGGTGGGATGACCACATCCGCACATGCTATTCAAGATGTGAGAGAACCACAGATTTATACAGAGACAATATATCTTATTATCATTCTCTTTCTTAATGATCCCCAATATTCCATTAGTTCTTTTGACTGCTGCTGCACATTGAGTAGATGTTTTCAGAGAACTATCCACAATGACTCTAAGATATTTTTCTTGGGTGGTAACAACTCATTTAGACCTTGTTTCATAGGGGTAGTTGAGAATATGTATTCCAACATGCATTACTTAGCACCTGCCAAAGTAACACCTAATCAACCACCTTCCCGCTGCCCCTTAATCTGGGTGTCCTTGCTTCCCCTTAGGAAGTTTCAACATGTAAACAGGATTGATATATCAACTGGCTCTCCAGTGCAGGGGCATGCCCCCATTACTCCAAATGACAAACTAGTTGCTTGTGTGCAAGTCAAACTTGGTAAATATGCAGCTTCATTATTATTTGTACCATTTCAGTTAGGTATTTGTAAATAATTACTAAGTGTTCTGAATGGATTGATCTAGAATGGCTTTAATTGGAACCCTGGGATTTCATTTAATATTCCATTTTTGTTGCAGGCTGTTACAGTGAGCTTAAAAGCCATAATTCTCCCCTTGCCTACATGTTACTTGTGGTTTCCACTGCATGTTTAATGTCCTCCTTTTACAGTTTAAGATCTTCTGCTAACATATCACCCATTCTCCGCTGGAACAGGAGCCACAGGGAAACACAGGAGTAGCCATTGCCCTTGTTAACGTGCTTGTGCAACCAACACTATTTTGACAGCCTCATTAGAAATGAAGCACGATTTTTTTCTGCAAGGGTCTCAATCCTCAAGTTCAGGAGGAGTTCAATATGAGGAGTGTATCATCTCATCCACCTCTGTGGGTGGAAAGGACCATCTTCCAGCTCCATCTCTGGGCCCAGAATGAGTGTTGTCCCCTACTTCATTGTCAGGTAGTTTCTGAGGCTAGCTGAAGACAAAGAGCTAACAGCTAACATTGCTGAAATACACTGTGCCCCAGGATGGAAATCTATTGTTTAACATCTCTCCTTCCCAAGTTAAAACATCAGAACAAAATGGAACCCAATACCCATGGTACTGATTTTACAATATTAATATAGAATACCCCAAACTGGGGACCAAAAAAGAAAACATATTGACAAAAGAACTAAGCTCTGAGGGCTCAGGCTCCTTTCCACTGGCCCGTGCAGCTGCCAAGAATGTTTGATCTGCTCCTATGGGTGCCCAGGAGGGAAATATTTCCAACAACTGTAGATGGGGTAGCCATGCACCAAGAGAGACATGGCAACATGAGGTCGCTCTACGGGCTTAAACCTTCCAGTCTAGGGAAGGAGGGGCAAAAATAAAAATTAGTCTAATTTTTGCATTTGTATATAAAATTCTGAAAATAAAGTATCAGCCTCTGCACCTACAACCACAGCTGCAATGGGGACATTCAGTGAGTAAATCAGAAAACGGTCATTATATGCACCTCACAAGACAACAATGTTCAAGCTCGAGCCTATAAGGTGTGCTACAAAATATTTTTTTCACTGGAGAGTAAGGCAGAGTAATAATTTTGTCTGAAATACTGAGAAACTGATAAATTTTGCCTTCTTGAAAGCACCTTATTGGTAATCAGTAAACACTGCATACAATCTATTCTGCTCTGATAACTGTCATCACTGTCAATGAATTGTTAATAAAAATGAGCTAACTCCAGAATTCCCTGGCCACTTTTAATTACTTCAGTATGTGCTGAAATGACTCAATGGAAAATATTTTGTGCAGCCAATTTGCAGGTGGCACATTTTTCTTGGATTTTAATTTTTTCTTATTCCCCTTCAAAGGCATTCAGATAGCCTGTGTAATTATATTGTCAGTGGTTGGAGAGTGACAGAACACACCCATTCCCTACTCTGTTCCAATTCACACCATGGACAGCATTCTCACACTTAACTTGGGACTGTTTCTGACAGAGGCGGAGATGTGATTTAGCACTGAGAGCATTAAAAACCTTCTGCACTTACTTCAGGCTTGATAAATCAGCAAGAGAAACTGAAGATTATCTAATTAAAGTGGCTTCCATGAAGAGTGTTATCAGAATTTTCTAACTGAAAACAAGCTAAGAAACCTCATTGCTGTCTTCTTCAACTTCCTCATAAACTAGATGTAAATTTACATTTCAAGTCAATCATAAAACATTAAAAGCCTGTTGTGTTTTTTTTTTAATTTTCAGGGATGCATCTCAGCAATTTAACTAGCCACGATGGCATTCTATTTACAAGCATTGACACATTTGTCTTTGAACATTGCATATTTAACATAACCCACAGCACTTTGAGAACAAAAAGTCTTGTGGCACCTGATAGACTAACAGATATTTTGGAGCATTTGAACCCATAGCACTTTGTGTATCTTCCTCTGGATCGTTATGCTTTCACAAAATGTAATGGCTGCTTGTGTTTTAAAATTAGTCTTAGAAGGCACAGAGTTGAGAAGCAGCAAGATTTGGCCAGGTATTTCTGCTAAAAGAGTCAGCAACAAAACAGGAGAGGGTGTGGGAAAAAAAGCCACAAAAAATGATTTGAGGAATGTAAAAATGCCTTGCAGTGAGAAACTGAAAATGCTCAATTTATCAAAAAGTAGCCTGAGATGATTTGATTACAGTATATAAAGTACCTTCAACGCAAAGTGAAAGAAAGGTCCTAAAAGGCTTTCAAGTCCAATTGAAAATGAATTGACTGGAAGCTGAAGCCAGACAAATTCAAACTAGAAAACGCACATTTAACATTTTAAACATTATGAGTGGTTAACTAATGGAAGAACTTACCAAGCAAAGTGTACCCATGTCTTATCTTCAACTAAAGAACAGATGACTTCATGGAAGAATGGTTTAGTCAAGTGGAATTCATTCACTCAGGAGAATTGAATGAGTTTTGTGTTATATGAGATTGGCTGGACAGTGTTATACAAGTCATTTCAGAGAGATCTTACATTCTCTTTGTAGGAGCAAAATCTTCATACAAGGCCAAGTTCTGGTACTTAAGTGACATCAATGGAAGTGGCACATACATACTAAGGCAGCTGAATGGTTGTCTGACTGCAGAGGAATTGAGTTTGAAATAAGCAAAAACACTGGTATAAGGCTGGCTAATTTTAGGGTTGGTTTTGGGAATGCATCCACTATACTGTAAAAGACAGTCAGCTGTTTATAGCATTTACTCCCACAGGACTCTGAAAATAAAATACTTCATTCTGTCTCTCCAAGTTTTCAAATGTCAAAAACTAGTAATATTAGAATTCCATTCTATAGAATCCAGCCCCAGATGCCACCCGCTCTCTCTGGAAACTGCTACTTGACGACTGACCCCTTAGCTGTTATCCCAAAAAGCACATCTGACATGCTCTGTAGAATCAACTTCAGAAACAGTTGTCATATTCAACTGAGAAACAAGAGGGATAGGATAGAAGGCACAACAAGTAGGCAATGTGCCATAGAAGATCAAGGATAAGCAAAATGAAGGAGACTGGATTGAAATATGCTCTAAAGGCAGCAAGAGACACACCTGCAGAACCACTCTAAGGCTGTGTCTACACTTGCATTCCTCTTTTCAAAGAGGCATGCAACTGAGGGAACTCAAAAGCAAATGAGGTGCAGATTTACATATCTGATGCCTCATTTGCATATTTTCAAAAGACCTTTCAAAATAAGAAAAGCAGCGTGGATGCAGCTCTTTCAAAAGTAAACCCCATTTTTGAAAGAAACCTTCTTCCCATTAAAAAAAAAAAAAGTATTTGTTTCTTCGGCTGTTAATGTTTACTAATAGTTGATAGTTCCTGCTCCATTCTGCAATATTATCATATGGCAAGTAGTTCACATGCCAGTGTGGTGAACAGAGGAGAAAATTCATAGCTTTGCTATTACACTAGTGAAGCACACGTTTTAAAATGGGGTTAGCATAGTTCAGGGGTCTGCAACCTGAGGCTCTTTAAGGACTTCATGGCTCTCAATCCTGTAACTGCCAAGTAAAAAGAAAAGCTTCTTGATTAATTTTGATAAATGGAGAGCATCCAAAAGCCCAACAATGAACAACTCATATCTAAAAACATGAACAAGTATTGGATAACTCCCCCTTTAATATGTGCAGTGTGTTGTGGGATATGTTATATCTGTGTTTTGATCATGTTGCTAATAGAGTCTTGAGTTTGAAAAGGAAAAGGAATCTTGTGGCATTCCTACTGTCAAGGGCAATGCACATTTTAAGAAAACTGAAATTAAATGTGAAGTAAAACCAGCTTAATTAAAGTAGGTTTGGAAGCATCAGGAAGATAGTTGTACACACACATGTAAAGTTTCAGGAAACCAAATATGTAAAAAGTTTATGAACATCCTGCAGTAAACATGTATGACATTACAAATCATTGCGTAGGTGCTATTTTTAGAATAGGGGTTGGTTACAAAACT
The DNA here is from genome assembly GCF_033958435.1 of Carettochelys insculpta. Lineage (NCBI taxonomy): Eukaryota > Metazoa > Chordata > Testudines > Carettochelyidae > Carettochelys > Carettochelys insculpta. The sequence continues at coordinate 30,434,781 of NC_134138.1, read as the reverse complement.
ATGGTTTGACTTTAAAGACCATCTCGTATTCATGAGCATTACAGCTCTTGAATTATTGAGGGCTTTTTATTTTTTTAAACCAAATTCTGAAAAAAAAAATCTTTTCTTGCCCTTTTGGTTGCCGACCCTGGCATACGATGTACCAGAAAAAATGAATACTGACATGTGTTAACAGCCCATCACATTGGATCTCACATTATTTTATGCTGTTAATAAGCAGAAAGGCATAAATATACTCTGTGAAAGAGAGGGGGACTTTGAGACAATGGACACTGGCCTGTGAGACTAATATTCAAAACACTGAAAATTGTTTGTCCCTTACCTTAGAACACATTTACTGATATTAAGACTACACAGGCAGTGTTTGTACCCAACCCCGTTTTCAAACATGCAGGTTGCTTAATTGCCTTTACATCCTCAAAACACAGTCCTGTAGCACTTTACAGACTAACAACTTTATTAGGTTACCTGTCACTAACAGGCCACTTAATGAACTGCTTATTGTTTGTCAAGCTACAGGATAACATGGTTACTCCTCAGAGACGGTTTACTTTCTCATTGATTTTGCCTCAAATGGGAAGTTTAGAGCCAGTACAACATCTAGAGGTTTATCTGCATCCCGTGTTAGCTCTTTGAATGTCAGGGCACATTTTTCAAATAGACACTCTAAAAGAAAGTTCAATAATTTGTTATCCGTGGATATTGTTTCACCAGGGAAGGTGAGATGGATTACAACTTCCTAACTTCTCTGTTCCGTCCTAGCAACAGTGGTCCAGTGGTTTCTGATCAATAGCTTGTGACTACAATATTCCCCACGCCTGCTAGATTTTAATCTGTTGTAATACAAACTATCACCACTGATAAAACTGAGGCTTCTGGCAACACAATAGCACGAGATGCAGAATAAGTTATGCTATGAACTCCAGAATGCTGCTTAAGACGACTAAATTGTTCAGGCACAGAGTAAAGTCCCCCAGTTGCACAGCTAATTACAGAAATGAAGTAAGAGATGGGGGAACTGCACTGTTCTTTACAGTCTCTGATTCAAGTGTTTAGACTTGCCAGAGAATCATACTAAACCGATAATACCAGTATGTTCCTACTAGAGATAGTTTCTGATGTCAGGTAAGATACAGTCCTAAAAATGGAGTATGAATGGGAACAGAGGGAATAAATTTTATATACAGCCTCCTTGTTTAACTTCCTAATTCTGGAGTATACTGTCATTTTTAGCATAAGCACGTAAACGAGACATACAGCATTGCTAGCACGATTTAAAATTTTCCTTCCAATGGCAAAATTTGTGTGTTTAGAGAGATTTACAAAACCTTTAAAGTACTAACTTCTCCCCAATAACAAAATAAGCAGCATGTCACTGAAAAGGTACTCAAACGGGATATAGCACCAGTACATAACAGCTTATAACAATTTTTATTAGAAAAGTTATACATACAGCACTTATTTTCAAGAATATCAATCTTGAAAAGCAACAAAAAACAGACTAACAAAATGTCTAACAAGAAACTAATGAACTTCCTATAATTAAACACTCAAGTTATCTACAATGTCTTTTTTACAAAGGGGAAAAAACATGGTTTTACAGGCACATTATGTTGAAAATAAAGCTGCAGTAACTATTTTATACAATTAACTTTTTCAATGATTATTAAAACTGTCATTATGTAGTCTCAAATTTTTAAAACATTCACATAATGTTACATTTGAGTATACACTGAAATTTCAGAGTCCCAAAAGAGAATCATTTCACAAAAGTGCCAATATTAAAACCAGAACTTTCAGTGTGAATAATTTTGTCCTAAAAATTTAAGACATGTTTCCATAACCAATATATTCACCTAATTTCAGATGCTATCTGTTCCTAACTGTGAAGCTTTTATTCTCTGCAGTAAAATCAAAGAGGACTTATTTTGAAAAGCTGCTAAAATGTTCTGAACAGAGGAGTGTGCATGACTGGATAATCAATACTAAAACTATAAATATCTGAGTAGCCACTAATAAACTTTACACAGCAATGGTTGCTTTAAGTGTAACTGTCTGCTTGTACTGTATATTTAGTTTGCTGTCCTTTCAGTACAGGTTGCATCATCATCATCATAGGCCTGCCTTATGTCAGAAAATATACAATCCAGAAGTCTGTTCTTTAAAAAAAGATTGGGGTTTATGTACAGCTCTATCAAACCTAAAGCATATTGATATTTTAAGTTTAAAAAAAATACTAGAATTTTTATTTGCTGCTTATTAACAGTAGCTAGCCATTATCAGTAGTGGACCGTAACGAGGTGATAAATGAAAAGGAATGTTTTAGCTAAGATGTTTAACGCATGCTCTGCCCTTCTGCATAAGCAGGATCAATTATAGGAAGTGCTTTCCATAAACATCTGTTTTCCTTTTGCATCGAGGGCTACACAATCCCACTGCAAAAATGAAAGCGAAGTTCACATGCCAGGCACTACTATTTCGCATTGCCAGCTGCAAAAGACCCATGTACCTCGGCAGAAAACACACTCACGGAAATCTAGGGGAGGAAAAACTTCATTACTATGAGATGCAAACAGTACATATTAGAAAAGTTTGGCAAAGGTTTTAATCAGACAAGAGGTTGGCCTTTTGGGTTTACTTTTGTATGTTAAAAACATTATTACTGAACCAAGCTAGTCAAATTATAGTAAGACATTTTTCAGTGTCACTCAACATTACATGCACCAATATTGCACACATCTGCTCTGAATAAAACAATCTTTATCTGGGTCCTTAAATTATTTGTCTTGTTTTTGCTGTTAGAACACAAACCATCCACCCCAGCAGTGTCACTAAAAATGAAAGTGGTAAATTTAAAATACAAGAACCAAAACAAAAAGAAAACCAAGGACTTTTTACAGACAATTAAAACCTAAATTTTCCACAATGGTCTTGTGGGCCCTATGGATGGGGCAATACATATGCACTAGTGAAATTAACACTAGCTATGATATATCTAACCATTCAAATAATATGGAATCTGGGACCAGGTGTTGCAATGATGTCACTATATGGCTCTTCTTGTGTCAGCTCTATAGCTTGCTGCTTTTTGAGTACCAAGAAACTGTAGAATTTTGCTGCTGCTTGTTTTCTGTTCGTATTTCTGCACAGCTCAAGCAAACTGATAGATTCTGCTCCAGTCTTAGCAAGAGCCCTCTGAAAAAAAACAAATATACGAAAAGTTGGTCGATACCATACAGAATTCCACTCCCCACCCCCAAATTTCTATACAGCTAATAACGAACAGTGATTCGTACAGAAGCTAAATATTGCAAAAGCCCAAAGTGTTTTGGCAGTTCTGGGTTTCGTGTCAAGGAACTAATAACTAAGGGGAAGGTGTACTCAGGATTTCACTTAATGTCATCCACAGCTGATAGTGCTGGCAATTACCTCTTCCCAAGCCAGAATACACTGGCTCGTGAAGTAAGCACTGTTTGAGCAGGAAGCCAACCTGTGACAGATGCACCACAAGTGCTGATAAAAAGACCAGCTAACTGCAAAGATAAGCAATGTGTGAGATCATGCAGCTTCAATCTGGTCGACAGAATCCCAAGCCAGTATAAAGCCACGTTTGCCTGTGATCCAGTGAGTATTTTGGAGAAGAGACATAATAATTATGTAAGGGCCAAGATTTTCAGGAATGACTACAGATTTTAGGGTTCTCAGAGTGCTCAACTTGGCTGCGTCTACACTAGGAAGTTCTGTTGAAATTCTCTGAAAGAAGGGGGCCCTTTCAAACCATCCAGTAGAGCGTCTACACACAAAAAGTGTTTTCGAAAGTAAATTGAAAGAATACAGCACTCCTTTTGAAAGCGCTCTTCCACTCCCATCTCAGGAAGAACACCTTCTTTTGAAAGCTTCTTTCAAAAGAGAATGTATATAGACGCTCCACAGGCGTTCTCCACCCCAAACCCATGCAAAAGAACAGTTGTCATGGTACCTGATTTTTCAATCCCTAGCCTGTTTTTTTTTTTTTTTTTTTTTTTTGAAAGAGCAAGGGTTGTGTGGACGCTCTGTTGAAAGAGCAGATCGCTCTTTAGATCTGCTTTTTTGTGTGTGGACACACTCTTTCGAAAAGAAGTTCTTTCGGAAGAGATCTTCCCTAAGGACTTCTTTTGAAAGATTGGTGTAGTACAGATGCAGCTTTTTTAAGGGGGACTTTATTTTTCAACAATAGGTACTTTTGGGGAGAGAAAGCAAAAAACCAGGCACCCTTTAGGTACCTACTAGGGTTCAGGAGAACAGATTCTCCTAGTCAAATTCACATTTATAAATTCCGAGCAAACAGAGTTTCTAATTGAATGTAAGTTAGTTAGTAGATGTACATATAAGCTGGGTCTACAGTACAGAGTTCTGTCGACAGAAGTGGCCTTCTGTTGACATAACTCAGGGATCAGCTACACACTTAAAGCATTCTGTCAACAAATTCCCAACAGAACCCTGCACTTGCCTCAGCAGTATTACCCTCAAAAATTCAAGGCATAATCTCTGGACAGAATACTGTCGACAGAAGTGCAGTGTGAACACATCTGTCAACAGAGACAGCACCCAGTTGCTAGGCAGTCCTCTTTGCAGAACTGCCATTCTGCTTTCTAGCACCAGAGGGCAGTGCAATCTGGCAGCTCTCTGTCAGAGCAAGTTGTGTGTAGATGCCATCTGTTGACAGAGGTTCCATCGATATTTTCCTGTCGACAGATGCTTCTCGTGTAGACATATCCATAGAGAAACGTTCTGCCTTGTAAACGTCTACTGGATGGAAAAAGATCCACGGACAGTCAAACCAAAAACAGAAGTGTCCACAAAAGGACTTGGCATGAATTTAATTCCTTTAGTTAAACAATCACTTGAACAAAAATGGGTTAAGGTGGAACTCTGGCATTGTAGTAAAATGGAAGTTAGGATACTTCCTCTTCACCACCTTAATCTTGAATTTAGTCATGGCAGATTACCAAATTCCATTTGCAGAACAAGAAATCTGCAATATCACCTAACACTTCCACGTATGAAGAGCACTCAAATACAATGCAACATGTTGAGATTTCACAGGACAAGCAAGACAATCCCCTCTCCTTCAACCAGATATTGTGAAAGTCGGTTATATCTTCAGTGTCTGGAGCTATCAAATGAATTAAGAGGAAAAACAATCCAGACTGGCAAGTCAAGTGGATCAGTAATGCGTGTGGGACACCTTTTTTGTAACAAACAATTTTTGGCTCAAATTTCTGCAGTTTTATGCCCAAATGCAAACTAGTGCTCATCTCAGAGAGTGAAGGTTCAGAAACCAGCCAGGTATACGATACCCACTGTCGGCCTAGCCTCCACTTGACCTCTTCTTTGGTTAAAACATACCAATGTGGAGACGCACACTATATATACCTGAAGCCCATGAAGCATCTGCTGAGTTCTCTTATTCCATCTTCTTTCTTCTTGATCTTGATCACCCCCTGTACCATCTTCTTCCTGAAATGGACAAAACTTCTTAAATACTCTTGTAGGTACAAGTTAATATTAACACACTTGAATCCTGAAATGAAATCCATGCTTCTACATATATTTTCAGCACTCCTCTCCTTATGTCAAGAAGGATTGACTTACTAGGGAAAGGAAGAAAATGGCAACACATACAAGCAACCTGGACATCCTGGTGGGACCAAAAATAATTGACAAACGGCTGCTTTGCCTGCCCTTATGATTCAACCTTAAAAAGGTATGGGTATGTTTAATTGCTGCCTAAACACCCATGGCCTGCCTGTATCCAGTGATGCAGGCTTGGCAAAGTCAGGCTGCAGAATTGTGATGTAGATATTTGGGGTTTTGGGAGATCCATGAAACGGGCATAAAAAATAGTGATTTGACAAAAGCTACAAAGGATATATGACGAACACACAGGACCAGAACTTTTCTTACTGCCCATTCTTGCATTTTGTCTACAGGTGCATCCTGCTTCTCCTTATGGGGACTAAATTCAACTTTTAAAAAGAAAAGTTCTACATTACAAAGAGGAACACTTTCTGAAACACTGAAAATGATAGGTAAGATTGCAAGCCAAATCCCAACTGCTTTAGTTATTCTTCAAATACTAAGTTTCCTTCTGCCTTAATATATACTATTCAAAGCAGCCCAATCACCACTGTGTTCACGTAAAAAAAAGCCATTGCCAATGGCAAAACAGGAATGGCAATGGGGTTTTGAAAAGTATTTTCTGGTGTCTGTCTGATCCTTCACATTCTACCACAGTAAGTTATTTGCATTACTCCTCACTGCATGCACTTGGATTTTTAGATGACCATAGTGCTACATACATAAGTCAGTTTAAAAATCCACACTGCAAAGGAAAAAGGTCTTCACTGAAGCCATTTATGTCATATTTGTTAATAAATTTGTATTATACTAATGCTTAAGAAGCCACATAAAGATCAGGGCTTCTTTTCAAAACACATAGGAAGTTACAATCTTTGACCAATGAAATTCACTCAGCCAGTAAAATTCTTTGGAAAAATTATACACTGCTTACTTCTACATTTCCCTCAGCCTGTGCACTGGAATCATTTAACTCAGTTTCAGGACCTTAATTCTGTAACGTCTGTGTTCCAAACTCCATAAAAAATGTTCAACATTCTAGAGAAGAACTTTAAAATCAAAATGAAAGTTTTCACAAATTTAAACACCTTTTTTTTTTTTAAAAAAAAAAAAAGAATAAAATTTTAAAATCTGGTAACACTACAAAGTTCAAAATGTAACCCCAACAGCTTTAAACTGTAAGTTAGTCACTGCCAACATCACTCCATCCAGTTCAGCAACTCATCAAGTCAAGCATATAATCAAGAGTATTTTCCATATCTCACAGAAGAAAGTAGTATGCTTGCGTAGGCAATTGTTGCTTGGATAGGGTCAGTGGTTAGAAATCTTCAAGCTAGAAAGTATTTCAAATTGTTCCCTTTTTCTGTCTTGCTCCACAAATAAGGAGAAAATGCTTTGTTGGCTGAAACAGTTCAAGGGATATTTTAAGTAAAGCGATGGCAGTAAAAATATCTTCAAGAACCCCACAGACTCCTTCCTGTATCAAATCTATAAACTGGTCCTTGAGAGCTCATGCCTACCTCCTCCTCCTCTTCCTCTTCCTTCTCTTTTTCCTTCTCCTTCTCTTTTTCTGGCAAAAGTTCCAGCTCTGGTATTAGCTGGCAGATATTTTGAGGCTCTTCTGGAGGCATTTCAACTGGTGGCATTTCCAGCTGCTGTAATGGCTGAGGCTTTGATAATACAGAAGATAGCCAAGTTAAAAGGGAATTGACATGAAGATTTCAGCTACCAGAAGTTTTAGAACTGAAAATCTAAACTATACATTCTGGCAATTTTATAATCCCACAAATAAACTTAATACAAGTTTCTAATTTTCAGACATTTACCACAAATAAAATGAAGTGAGAAATATACCACATTTATTTTTCTTAGCTCCCCACAGGTGGTACTTTAATCAGATTCCATTCAACCTGAACTTGTTAAAAAAATATTAACATGTCTGTTTCCCAAAAAAAAGAAAAAAAAAATATCGGGTAGTCCATCAATCAGGCATCTAATTTTATTACAATGTAATATGGTGTACTTTGAATAAAATAAGTCTTTCAGACTCCCAGGTAGCCAGATGTATTGCTATATAAACCCCATTGCCAGCTGATCGTGGAAATGCCTCTAAGGTACACACAACCCAGTGCGGCATTGCTTAGGGGACAAGAGTGAGGACAATGGTATAAAGAACACAAATGTTTTCAAAAAGGTTTTAAATTGGGACTAAACAACCCCTTCCTTACAGATAGTGGAGAAATGGAAACATTACTTGCCAAGCACTAAAGCATAAGTACTTAAGTTCCCAACTGTTCACTATTATAAATGAAGGGTGAAGACAGACAACTAAGTTTCTTCTTGCCAAAACAGACTATCAGCAAGCCATTCTTTACACTAAGACATGGGGTGGGGTGGCGTGGGTAGGGCTTGTACAACCAATACTATAACTGTATTGCACTAAATTATAGCTTGGTGAAACCCATGTTAAATTTATATAACATATGGTTATACAAACAAACACCTCACATAGTAAGAAGTACAGTAAAAACCCCAAGTTAAATGGGGGTTGTGTTCCTGCAAAACCCAAGTAACTCAAATTTTCATGCAAGTTGTGGTGGGGAACTGGGAACCAGGCTGTTGCTTAGTTCCCAGCTCCTCACCACTTGTGGGACCCAGGAAACCGAACAGCCCACCAGGGCTGGTTAGTTTCCTGGCTGTTTCTCCCTGCTTTCCCCCAGCCACACAGCTGTCAGCCTAACAGCTGTGCCGCTGGAGGAAGGCAGAGACAAGGGGCTCTTAAGCAAGCTGACAGCCACAGAGCAGCCTCAAGTTGTGCTTAACTCATGTTAAAGCCAGTTACATGTAACCTGAAGCCATGTATTTTGGAGGAGGTTTACTGTATTCCAAACAAATGCTTTGGACATTCTTTCCTTCACACAATTCCAGTTTCCCCCTTATAGACCTTTTTACCATGATCCTTGCTGCTGCGGAATTGATTTTACTCAAATTCTGTAGGACACTGTCCCAGAACCACTATGATTGCTCCTGCTACAAATATGGAAAATAATCCTCCCCACTGCAAAAATATAAGTTCCTCCCCACCACAGAATGGTATCGCTTCCTAGATAAAGAGGGGAGAAGCATGGAATGCTACAGGCTCTCTGTCAGAGCCTAGATTCACCACTCTGTGAGAACTCGCATCTTCACTGTAATCTTACTCACAGGTAATACAGGCTCTGGGTCCACTTGCTGAGCCTTGCGCTTTACGCCTGTTTGAGGTGGTGGAGGTGGCATGACTGATTCATCCAAGTTAGTTCTGCTGCCTTCCATCATGGATTCCTGTAAGCGGCTTGGCTCTTCCAAGATAGGTTCATCTACACACGATATTAGATAAGTTTCATAAGTAGGTATTTTGATCTCATTTATATATAGTTTATAAAGGATTTGAGTTTAAAAAGTAACTCACAGCGCTTCCAGAGTTTTGAACAGTTGGGTTTACATGTTCATATTCATACATTTCTTGCACTGGTTTATACTGATGCAAAGTCAATTTAGTCAAATCAGTGCAAGTGTATGCACAGACCAGCCCTTAATGCCCAGTTAATCCACTGGACACAGCTGTCCCATATAAGTCTTTTATATTTAGAAAAGAGCTCTACCATCAAAAGAGTTATATAAGTAATTATAAAGACTTGTGCTTTAAAACCTTGGTAAAAGTTTCCTCTCTGATAATATAAAGAATAAGTCAAAGTGAAAATGAAGCTTTGAAAGGAAGTAGAGCATGTTTAGTGAATTACAAACCAATAATATCTCTCTGTTGCTGCTGCTGCGGTTCCTCTCTGGGCACCTCTGGGTTTTCAAAGTCTTTAAGGAACTCATCCAAGTTATCAGCTTCTCCACCTTTCCTCCTCTTTCTGAGGTCTTCTGGTACAAGAGGAGTAAGACACCGAGTAAACAGCTATAAGAAAACACAAGTGAGATTAATCACTCATCTAGACGGACTGTAACTGTAGATTAGAAAACTACTTTTTTTTTAATATTATGTTTGTTTCAGAGATAATATTCTTACTATATGCCCTTGTTTGAAAAAAGCTTTGAACTTTTAAGAATTGTTACCTATCTTAGACTTAGCAGAATCTGATTTTTAAGAATAATTTTGACAAATACTGTTTATTTTTAAGCATTTAAAAAAAGATTTAAATTTTTCAATTGTACAAAACTATTGGTATCAAGCAATACCTACAATGAACATAGATATCAAGAATCGAAAATGTAAACATTCATGCAGACTCCTGAAGTTTGTTTTCAATCGTAGCAACTTTTTAAAAAATATCCTATTTATCACGTGATGCTAATATTAATTTTTGCTTGCTATGTAAGCTCTCAGTCTTAAACACATAATCAGCCTTTAATATAGTTCATATAAAAATAAACCTTTATAAATCTGTATTACCTTCAATAGTCTGTTGTTCCACAAAGGCTGAGCAGGCAGAGAGAAGAGTTTTTCAACTCCCCCCGTCTCTTTCCACATCATCAATTTCTTAGTGGGAGGTGCTAAGTCCAAAGTAGTGACGATATCAGAATAGTCGCTTAACTGGGCTCTAATAGTCTTGCTATCCAGCTCTTTGACACTGTCCACAATCAGCTTTCTCTTCCTCTTTGCCTTGGTTTCCTTGACTATTGAAGGCGAGAAGGAAATTGAAACTTGCTACTATGTTACAGTAAAAATCCTGTAGACACCACATAAATATATTGCCTAAGGTCTGGTCTATATTAGGGAACAAAGTTGAACCCAGATACGCAATTCTAGCTACACCATTAGAATAGCTAGATGCTACATATCAGACTACTTTCTGCCCTAGTACAGATTCAGGCTCTTTGGGCTCATGCTGACCATCCCTTACTCCACACAATAGCATTGAATGCTGGGTAAGTACAGACATACCCTAAGAACGATTAAGAATTCCCTGAATTTAGCAAATTTGACTGTTTGGTGACAGCTCTAAATAGCTGTACAGTGCTCTTCAGATGTGAACTGATATGATTATTAGCTTTCAATGTTACACATCCTTTAAACAATCAAATCAGTCAGTTTGCTAGTGACATATTTGAAAAACCATGCTACTATGCATTTTGACCAGAGAAACAACCAAGTATTTGCTCTAGTCTCTTTTTACGACAGGTAGTACTAACAGTATTTATCTTCCTTCATGTCTGCAGCAGCTGCTTCTTATACATGGTAGACGGCAGGTCTTAAACATAATTTCAGCATGCAGATTTTAATTTGTTTCAGTAAGATCACGCCTGGTTTAACATTTAACAGTTATAAGTTGACTAGTCGAAAAACCACTACTTGAGGTTCCCCCTTAGCAAGGACTGATATTCCAAGTGCAGTATTCCCACATGTGCCTCTATACTGTATATGCTCCAAGCAAGGTGGTAAATTTCTTGGGAAAGCAAGACAGAACTCTACGCTCTGAAAAGAAAATGGGACACACAACTCAACAAAACTAGCAACAATACCAAGTGATAAATTTCTACTTCACTAACCCAAGGCCTTCCTAGCTCAAAAGGTCTCATATTCCATTTCAAATGTTCTCAAATGGCTTACTTACCAGTGATGTCAATAGGTTCCAAAGCAAACGCTTCTTCTTCATTTGGAACTAGTGTTGTTTGATCAGTCATAGTTGGTAATGGTTCAACTGGATCTACTGAGTCTGGGCTGTCTGGTCCACCCACTACCAAACAAAAACAAAAATGTTTAACATCTTGGACACACACACTCTCCCTCTTCCTCCCTCTCCCCCAGTCCACAAGATGTTTTAATATGAACCTGACCAATTCCTAATCAAAATCTGAAAAATTAAACCTAGTACTACATACTCACTTGATACGTTATCATCATCATCCATATCATCATGGGGAGGTTGTTCTGGCATCATTACCCCACCTTCTGAGAGAGCAGGAGGGTCATCAAAGATGCCTCCATCATTATTACTAAGGAGTTTGTCATCTGAAATAGCAACAGAATAATTAGCTCCAGTAGTGTGCATAAATGAATTAACAAAAGGAATTCATTTTATAATAGCACATGAGGCTGAAGTACTAAAGATACAAACTACCTGAATGTTTTTTGTAACAGTTGTGCCCCTTCAAAGGAAGGGCAGATGGTTTTTTTTAGGTGAACTCCACCAGGAAGTTCATTAACAAATCTTGTGTCAAGATAGTTATCACACTTACATCAGTTGAGTATGATGTGTTCCGACTACTCAGTTTCATCTAATGTTTTCATTTTTCATGCAAAGTTTAAGTCTATCATGCAAGAATGCCACACGGGTTTTAAAGTTCTTGGAATAAAAAGACCCAATATTTAACACACAGTCTCATTATATAAATTCAATCCTCCATAAGGAAGGTGAAGAGGTTTAAAGGAGCCAAAAGGTTCACACATTTTCTGTTCAAAGCCTCCCATGTATAGTGAAATGCCTTGAATTTGGCAAGTGACTGAATTCAAACTACATATCTGACATTTACATGAAATGTTTACCAGGGTAATTATCTGAATTACTGTTTGTACAGCCACGTTATGCTAGGCACTGTACAAAACAACAAAACATAGCCCCTGCCCAGAGAACTTACAATTTAGACAGAAGACAGGGCACAGTTAACAAAACCCAGTTCTTGCACTAATTTCTCAAACATACCTAATATTCCTCCATCATTCCCTTCTCCAAAATTGTCATCCTTGTATTGGTCTTCATATTCCAGATGGTTAGCTTTCTCATTAAGATGACTAGTGCTCTGTTCAGGCTCCAGTAAAAGATTGGAAGCACTGGTAGTCACTAGCATGTCATCCTCAAATGCACTGCCTTCTCTCATCATCTCACGATCATCCATTCCAAAGTCACCTGTAAGAATATAATTTGACACAAATAAATTTAGATTTACGCAAACCAACAAGCAGATCATTAATCACTTAGTCTATGAGGAAGTGACCCACCACATAATAAACTAACAATTCAGTTCTATAACAATAATTTATCAGTAAGCTTTGCCGTTTGTTTAAAAAAAATTCTCTATAGTTAAACTTTTTACCATATATCCATTAATTATTGTTTTAAATATACAGTTAATGGACAAATTTAAAAGACATTTTCTTCAGTGTTGTTTTAATTTCATAAATATATTGAAAACAACTTCCTCTTTTGTCCTCCTCCTGAATAAATTATCTTTCTTATGTAGAAGATATAGTCAAAGCATACCTATTAAGAATGACTTCTGTACTGCAATAAAACATTAAAAATGTTCATTTGAGAGGAATCCATTAGATCTATTCTAAGAAAAAGCTTCCTATATACTGAGTTTTGTTTAATGCACACCCAAAAACAGATTAATACAATCAGGAGATTGTGGAATCTCCATCCCTGATACATGTCTGTCTACCCTGCTCTTACACGTCTCCACCACTGGAGACATCTATCAGGGACGATCTCAACAGTATTTGGTCCTGATGTGAGGGCAGGGGACTGGACTCGACCTCGAGGTCCCATCCAGTTCTAGTGTTCCATGAAGGGAAGTCTCTTTATCCCATGTGTAGTCTACTGATTAACAGATCCCTATTTTATGGATAACATTAAACAAACTTGCAGGCTATTCATATGTGTTTCTAATCCATTCTAAAGTACTCTTTGTTTAACTACACATCAAGCAATAGTGAAACAACAAATCTGAAAATACGTCTTTCATCACTGCAATTGCTTTGTGATGAAGCTGTAAGTTCCATGTATCTGATTTGTCAGTTTTTATTGCAACTTTTTGGACCTCTGCGCTACATAACTGAGTCTGGACTAGAATGCTATAGATCTGAAGAAGTATGTCTGTCCCACAAAAGCTCATCACCTAATAAATTATTTTTTATATATTTCCTTAAAGTGCTACATGACTGCTGTTTTGTTTTGTTAAAATACCGATTAACATGGCTACCTCTCTTACACTCTAGCAGGAACATCTGACTAATAGTTAAGTAAAATTCTCACTGGTGTTAACTCACCTTGTTTGTAGACTTTCCATATGATTTGTGAAACTTTAATTTCATTTCAAGATCTAGCAAAACCTAATTTAATACATATATGAAAAATACAAAAGCATTTTTACCAAAGTCATTATCCTGAAGAATACTGATGTTGCCCACTTCTTCCCTCATTGTGATTTCTTCCACTCTACTCTGGTTCAAACTGAATTGTTGAGCCACATCAATATCGCTTAAATAAATAAGAACATACAGTTTTAAAAGAACTGCTTTGATTACATTTGAACAATTTACAGGTTACTTAGATTTGTTGCTTCACAAAGCCAGTTTATAGAAATACATCCTGCACTCATACACATACAGTCATGAAGACAAACCTAAAAATGTGACAAACAAATATGACGTTAGTATATACTAAAACTGAGGCAACAGAAATAGTGATCAGCTTCTAGTAAACTAGAAATAAAGAAGTACTACAAATACACTGTCTCTCTTGTTGCACTAAGGTCAATTTTGGAGTAACGTAAATTCCAAAAAGGACTTACAAAATTCAATTACATTAGTTACATTCATCAAGAGTTTAAATTTATATAAACACACAGCAGAGTGTTAAGGTAAATGGTTAGAAAAGAGCATGTAACTTGAAACATAATGAGACTTATTTTTCATTTTATACAATGCATTTTAAGATTAACAGCAAACCAAAATATATTGGTATAGCAATTTATATTCCAGGAGTTCCACTATCAAATAATCCAGGCAAAAAAAATTTTTCATTTTTTTAAAAAGGTTAAGTATCCAATCTGAAATTGTTCGTCAAGAGCAGGGGTTCTTAACCTGTGGGTTGCACCTCCCTCGAGGTGCAGAGGGGATACAGGGGAGGTGTGAGGTGCCTCCCAGAAAATTTATTGCAATTGCTTTCTCACTGTATAAAATTCTAAAGTTTAGAATTCTTAATTTTAATTCATAGTATTAATTATAAACATTAATTGCTTATTAATTAAATATAGGGGAACTTGGGGTGAGATCGGATATCTACTTTCACCATTAGAGCTATTCAACCGTATTCCACCAAACTGCTTCAAACTGATTACGACAGAAACTAACATCTTGCTAACAGTGTTACATTTTGATTGGCTGATGCAACAAGGTGATTTTTTTTCCCCCTCAAGGCTGACACACTTAAAATTAGGTCAGACGCAATATTGCGCCTTTGTAGAATTACTGAAATCTTCACACACATTCCACGCCTCAATTATACCTGTTCAAGGTCATACTGCTTTCTCTTGCACCACGCCGTATTGTCATGTACTTTGCCCACACGCACTGGTTCAGTTAGCAGTCTGTCTTTGGTGCAGGTAGTTGTTTTTGAGTTTAACTCTACCATGATCGATAGTTTAGTTTACATTTGTGTCCCCTCAAGAAGATGAGAAAATGACAAAGAAAAGGAAATACAGTGAGGATTATACGAAATTTGGGATCATGTGCTGCCGTGACTGCAACGGAACCAAAAAACCTCGGTACTTTTTATGTGCAAAAGCTCTCTGTAATGACAACATGAGGCCTGCCAAATGCGGAGAGAATTTCACAAATGGGCACCCAGGAAATTCTGGAGACTTGCTGGAGTCGCTGAAGCAGAAGAAAGCTCGATTCCCCTCATGGGGCACTTTACCCAAGTAGCGTTTTGGATCTACTCATAAGCCACTCCTTGAGGCCTCTTACGAAGTGGCATATCTCATCACAAAGAGCAAAAAGACTCTCACAATCAGTGAGACTCTGCTCAAGCCTTGTGCCCTTCAAATGGTCGAAGTTGTTCTCAGAAAGCAACAGAGGAAACAGATTGCTGAAATAACTGTCAAACAACGTGATCAGTTGTTGAATTGTGGACATATGTCATCTGATATTTTGGATCCACTCATGGAGGAACTCAAGAAAGTGACTGCCCTTTGGACTTCAACTGGATGAAAGCACTGATGACGCTCAATGCAGTCAACTCTTGGTTTTGTGAGATACACCACCGCAATGTGCATCAAAGAGTTTTTGTTCTGTGAACCCCTGTTGGCTACCACAAAAGCTGCTGCTGTGTAACAGCTAATCGACGAGTTCTTTAAAAAAAAAAAAAAAAACTGGACTGGAAAGCAAAATTGGGCTTCATATGTACTGATGGGGCACCCTCCATGCTGAGGATGAAATCTGGCTTTGGCGCAGGTGGAGGTCATCCACTGTTTTCTACATCGTCATGCATTAGCGTCAAAAACCCTTTCTCCAAGACTGAAATAAGCCATGGATACCGCTGTTCAAGCGGTGAACTTCATCCAGTCTCGAGCTTTGAACCACAGACTCTTCAAAATATTCTGCCACGAAAAGTTGGAGCTGCTTATGAAGTATTGTTATATCACACAAGTACACTGGCTTTCACATGGAAGAGTCTTCACTCATGTTATGGAAGTTAGAACTAAGATAGCCATGCTTCTTTGAGAAAAGGAAAACGCTGCGTGAAGAGTTTGAAACCCAAGGTTTCATTGTGTCATTGGCCTACCTTGCAGATATAGTCTCGCAATTGAATGACCTCAACATTTCACTTCAAGGGTCAGAAGTGACTGTTCTGGATGCGAAAGAGAAGATTGCTGCCTTCCAGCAAAAACTAGCTCTTTGGAAGAGATGCGTGGCGAAGAACCAATTATGCAAATTTTCCTACTCTGGAAAACGTTCTCTCTGGAGAGGGTTTGTTACAGATGGTCCCAGATTGGATCCAATGCAATATTTTGAGGAATCTGGAAAAATCTCATGGACTCTTTTGGTAATTACTTTGTTAAAGACAAATTGAAAAGTGACAAGTGTATTCGAAATCCTTTCACCTTTAATTTGAACTGGGTGGATGAGTGCTGACATGCAGAAGGATGACCTCATCAATTTGCAGAGCAAAGTTTTTCTGAACCAAGGATTCTCCAATCAATATCTTGAGAATTTTCGTGCTCTAAAATAGCTGCCTACCCAGTTTTGGCAAAGAAACCTCTTTCAGCCTGAATCCCATTTGCTACAACCCATCTCTGCAAATCTGGATTTTCAACACTGGTCAATGTGAAGACAAAGGCTAGAAATCAGTTGGATGCCACACATAACATGCACCTAGCATTGTCCAAGAACGTCCCTCAAATTTCTGCCCCTATTGACTGAAAGCAGCAACAGCCATCTCATTAAGGTGGTCCTGAAGAACTTAATTTTTTTTTATTTTTTTATTTTTGTGTATGTGAGGAATTGGCTAGAAATAAAATCCCTTTATCATCTTAATTATGTCTTGATTGGTTCATTGATTAATTTGGGGAAGGACAGGAGGTGTAAACATATTTTCAGGGGAGGTGTGAGGGCAAAAAGGTTAAGAACCCCTGGTCAAGAGGTCTGTTGATTGGTAAATTTAAATTTGAAACTGTTACTTCAGAAAAGTAATCTCATTTTAGTAAGAGAAAGTAAGCTTACTCTAGATCAGGCAGTGGCTGGTCAAAATCATGAAATTCCTCAGGTAAAGTGATAGCATTGTAAGCAGCCTCTCGATTCTCCTCAGGCAAATCAACAACACCTGAAAAGGAGAACACTCAGACATAAGTTTCTGTGTCTACACCAAAGGCATAAACACACACACGGCAGATCTAAACTCAGGGAGAAAGTCAACTTAAGATACACAGCTCCAGCTACATTAGCAGCATAGCTGAGTTAACATACTTTAATCCAAATGTCTATGGCATCCACATAGTGAGAGGTTGATGGGAGAGTCCCATTGACTTCATGGGAACAGACTTAAGCCAAGGCTCAATGATTCTGAATAACCCCACTCCCGTACTTTTATAACAGGTATAAGATAAATGCAATAAAGCAGGAAGTGAATTTCCACTAAAAGTTTTAGCCATATACTTCAGACTTTGGATAAGAAAACTAAATAAAAATGCTACATACTTCAAACCTCAACTTTTTAAAAAAATCCATTTTGTGCCAGTTTTCAAAAATCTGTCACTATAAAATATAACGTAATCCTAAAGTTAAGCCCCCAAGACCACATTCAGGCACATAAATAGAGCTGACTGGGAGGTACTGGGCACCCAGAAGCATTTACTTAAGTCACTTCTGAACAACTTCAAGTAGTTAAAAAATAAAATTCACAATTCCCTCACAAAAACAAGAGGCAATTTCAGTGATTTGCTCAAAGTTGGGTTATAAGAAGCTGCTGGTATTAACATCTGTTTCACCCCTCCCTATCTCCAAATATCCATGCAAATTCTGTTTTTAAAATAATGTTCTTCTACATAAAATTATTTTTCTTTGTTGCTGTGTGAAACATTCATACAAAAAAAGAAACTGACTATCCTGTGGAAACCAGTAATACTGACTATATAAAAAATTAACACAAAATACTCACCCTGAAAAAACACTCAGTTACTGTACCTTAGGTATTACTTTTATGATTGTAGTCAAAAGTGCTTTTGAACAAGCAATACATGGACAAGCAAGTTGTTGAAAGAGATACTATTTCCCTTTTCCACTTCCTGACTGCATGGCCTCTGACACTCCACTGGTTCCAAATTCCACTCCAGCTATGGTTACACTAGTGAGTTTTGCCAACAAAACCCTGGTTTTGACAACAAAACTGGTGGAACATCCACACACAAAAGGCATTTTGTCCACAGTTTGTTGACAAAACACAGCACTTTTGCTGGCAGCATACTCTCTCAGCCATGAGGCATAATGCTGCTGCTGACAGATTCTGGAGGGCCTTCTCTCCACAGACAGGGCATCCAGAACAATGGGCAGCCCTGTGTGCTGTGCTTCCAAGTAGGTGTCGGTTTTGTTGAGAGAGAAGCCGGGCAGTCTGGCCACACTACTGAGAGAGCAGAGCACTCCTTCAACTGGCTTTTGTGTGTGGCTGCACGCTGCGGACAGAAGTTTTGTCTGGAAATCTCTTCCAACAGTGACTTCTGTTGACAGATTTCTGTAGTATTATCATAGCCTCAGTGTTTCTCAATTACACATGCAACTATTTAACAATAAACACATCCCCATCTGCTGACTAGTTCTTACTGACAAAACTGCTGAAACCTTAGTCCAAAACTCTCAACTGAAGCAATTCTGGGGAAGAAGCAGAATTTTAGTGGGCTTTTTGGTCAGCACAAACTACCAGTCAACTGAAACATATTTCTCTATGAAAAGGAACACAAACTTCTCCTTAAGTGCCTCCTGAAATAAGAGTATAGAATTCTGTGCATGCTTATCAAGTCTACCATGTATTTTAAAACAACTTGGGGGGGGGTGAAACTGTAAGATACATGACAAGTACCTGGACGAAAAGCCATCTTGATCTTAATGAAGGCTTCATTACAGTCTGCAAGAAGGTATTTAGCTTTCCTGTGATAGATTCTAACAACTCCCAATAAAAGATGTCCTGAGGTTCGAAGTGCCATCTTCACCTAAAAATACATTTACTGATTGCAACAGGTATATCTTGTTTATTAACAAACAAACAAAAAACCACAAAACAATACTTTCAGAGGAGAAAAAAAACTCAGTGCCAGCCAGTCTTGCTTGTGTTTTTCTATGATATACACCTTTTACATCAATTTCAGGATGATCAGTAAAACACAAGATATCAACATAACTTTATGGTGCCAGAGGCAATATCAGTCAACATGAAATAGTTTGCAATCCCAATCCTTTCACCTAAATCCATTCAATTGATAAATTATTTATCATACTATTTCATACTGCATATCAGAGCCAGGATCAGAGTTCAGGGAATACCTAGCCTTAATCCAAATATTTTGACCACCACACCCTTTACTATGCAATGGCATGAAAGTTTTTGCTGGGGGGCGGGGGGAAGAGATGAAGACCTGTTACCATTGCAAACAGAGTATTTACCAAATCAGCATGCCTAGCAATTACAACAAATGCTTTATTTCTTTAACATTCATATTTATTTAATGAAGTATGAAGCACCTGTCACTTTGGTTTTGTGTGCTGCCTGCCCAAAGGATTCCAAACCCACCTCATTACATCCAGTATAGCCCCTTTATGTCTTTGTTTCTTGGATTAACTTTCAACCCTGATCAAATTTGCAACCACCACCAAAGATTTGATAGGTGGGCAATGGGATCCCACCCGGTCTACCCAGACCTAAACTGCAAATTACCCCAATAAAGGTTAAAAGTTACTGCAAGCAATGAGGGAAGATTTACTACAGTCTGAACCTCTCTAGTCCAGCACCCTCAGGACCTGACCAGTGCTGAACAAGAGAATTTGCCAGCCCAGAGGAGGTCAATACTGTCTAATAGTCCTACCAACACTGAGCTCTTAGAAGACATTTAGGGGTAAATTAGAGCTAACAGCACAGAACACAGAGACAGGATTGGTGGCTGGAAACAAATTTTACGGGACCACAGGAAACTTGGCCACACCCATAAGTGGTTGTCTGACTAACTAAAATCATGCTGGATTATGGGTGTTGCCAGATCAGATAATGCCAGACTAGAGAGGTCCAACCTGTAATAGTAAATTCAGAGTTTCACACCAAAATACGAAATAACAAAGCGCAATTAAAATTTTGGGGAGGGCACAAAGCAGCAGCAGTACCCATCACATTTGCTTTAATGTGTTTCTTTTGTTACCAAGTCTCAAACTGCTTCAGTGTTATTCTTCTATGGAACCAAGTATTGTACTCGCTGACAGGAAGGAGTGTGGCTGTCAGAAGATGCAGTCAAGAAAGGATACCTTATGTGGCTCATAGCCTGAGGAAGTCTGAGAACTGTGTTGGTGAGATCTGTGGAGTAAGATTTCCCAGGAAGAACAAGTCCCAAAACTTTCTAACCTCAAGTTAACTGAATTATTACAGATTCTCAGGGTTTTATTACATACACCAAAAGTTTTTCTAAGCCTCTAGAAATCTCAAACACATACTAACTCAGATTTTAAAAATGTCTAGCTCTGAAAGTCTTCCAAAAATCCTTGCAAGCCTCAAAGTACATAAATAACCCATGAGTAGAGGTCTTCACTCCTTTTGTTCTCTCTTTTTCTGACTTCTCCCTGGTTTGTGCAAGGAGTTTCTTGTTTCAACTTGGATTACAAACTCTTACAGGCATGAAATTAACCACTTCTGAAAAGCACCATCATATCTACAATGCTCTGATTAATAGGGGATTCAGCTATATTCGTACATATTTATAATTCTTAGGCTCATATAAAAGTCACTGAATTGACTGCCAGAACATCTGTGTAGCAGACGGAAGTGTTTATGGATAGGAGGCGACAAGCTTTAGTCTCTAAAATAAAAACAAAACACTTTTCTCCTAGCCCCCCCCAAATGCCTTCTGTCAAGGTTAATGATTTATATGACTAATTTAAGAACTAGTCCATTTTTAGAGGTGAGCTAATAAATGCATTCATTAACACACAAGACCTGAGGAACCTACACTCTGATTAGTAGGTATTCACCCCCGCTTAACCCTCCGACCTTGTCTACACTTACAAGCACCAACAATCTACTTCACCTAGGTAAACAGCTTAGCTGAAGTCAATATACTGTGGCACCTTGAGCATGGTAAGGTTTACAGGGGCTACTCTCCTGTCAACACTGGCACCTCTTCTTGTCTTGGTGAAGTACTGGCACTGATGGCAGTGAGCTAAAAGATCAATTTATTGCATCTGCTGCAGACATGAAAAAATGACAGCAGACAGATCGATTGCTGCAGCGATGATCCACTGCATAGTGTACACAAGGCCTCAGGTTGCCTTCAGCAGCTGTCATAGACGCTTTGTTGGCTGTAGCCAATGCCAGGCATATCACCAAAGGCAACAAAGTCCAGGCTGAGGAAAACCACTCAGCTACCCAATAACATTACTGAGTGTCAGCTACATTTTTCAACTCCTTTGAACACAAACGCGAAACCTTCTTTGTACTCACATTGCAAAGGACAAGAGAGAATACTTCAATAATCATTTTTTAAGAATACAGGCATGGCCATACTGGGTCAGACAAAAGGGTCACCTAACTGGGTATCTTGTGTTCCGACAGTGGCCAATTCATTGAGTGATCCTTCTCCTGCCAGCCTTTTCCAGCCTCTGACAGAAGCTAAGGGCACCATTCTTACCCATACTGGCCAATAAATATTGATAGCCCTAACCCCCCTGAATGTATCTAGTTGTTTTTTGATCCCTGATAAAGTCCTGGTCTTCACAGCATATTCTGGCAACAAGCTCCATAGGCTGACTGTGCACTGTGTGAAGAAAAACTTCCTTATTTTTGTTGTAAAGCTGCTACTTGTTAGTTTCATTTGGTGACCTCTAACTCTCATGCATCTGACAAAGCGGGTCTTTGCCTACGAAAGCTTATGCTCCAAAATATCTGTTAGTCTATAAGGTGCCACAGGACTTCTTGTCTTTGAAGATACAGACTAACTTGACTACCTCTCTGATTCTAACTCTCATATAATAGGAGCAAGTAAATAACTTTGCCTTGTTCACTTTCTCCATACCTGACACGATTTTGCAGATCTCAATCAAATATCCCCCTAGTCTCCTCTTTTCTAAGATGAGATGTCACAGTCTTTTTAATCTCTCTTCATACAGCATCCATTGCAACCCCCTAATCATTCCTGTTCCCCATTTCTGAACCTTTTTCAAAGCCAACATATCTTTTCTGAGATGAGATAATACATCTTTACGCAGTATTCAGGATATGGGCATATTATGGATTTATATAGCGGCACTAAGATTTTTTGTGCTATTTTCTATCCCTTTTTTAATTATCCCTTTTGGTTTGCTTTCTGGCTGCTGCAGCATATTGAGTGGATATTTTTTGAGAATTATCCACAATGATTTCAAGACCTCTCGAGTGGTTATGGCTAAATTAGTCCACATCATTTTGTATGTATATTAGAGATTTTCTTCCCCAATGTGCATTACTTTGCGTTTATCTACATTAAAATTAATTTGCCATTTTATTGCCCAATCATTTAGTTTTGTGAGATCTTTTTGAAGCTTTTCATAGTCTGCTTTGTTCTCAACTATCTTAAGCAGTTTAGTATCAACCGCAAATTTCGCCACCTGTTTACCCCTTTCTCCAAATCATTTATAAACAGGATGAATAGGATTGGTTCCAGTACAGACCCTTGGGAGACACCACCAGTTACCTCTCTCCAATCTGGAAGCTGACCATTTATTCATACCCTTTGTTTCCTGTCTTATAACCAGTTATCAGTCCATGAGAGGTCCTTCCCTTTCATTCCACAACAACCTACATTACTTAAGAGCCTTTGATGAGGGACCTTGTCAAAGGCTTTCTGGAAATCTAGGTACACTATATCCACTGAATTCCCCCTTGTCCATATGCTTGTTGACCCCTGCAAAGAACTCTAGCAAACTAGTGAGGCATGATTTTCCTTTACAGAAACAATGTCAACAATTTCCAACAGATTAGGTTTATCTATGGTGTCTGACTATTCTCTTCTTTACTATCATATTTCAATTCATTTGTCCAGTACAGAGGTTAGACTTCCCGATCTGTAATTGCCAGGATGGCCTCTAGACCTTAAATATTGGTGTCACATTAGCTATCTTCCAGTCCTTAGGTACAGAACATAATGTGATACATAGTTTACAAACGACACTTAATAGTTCCACAATTTCACATCTGAGTGCTTTCAGAACTTGGGAGTGAATGCCATATGATCCCAGTGACTTGTGATTTAAGTTCATCAATTTGTTCCAAAACCGTCTGTACTGACAACGCAATATGGGACCATTCCTCACATCCGTCACCTAAAAAGAAGGGCTCAGGTTTGGGAATCTCCCTAACATCCTCAGCTGTGAAAACAGAAGCAAAATTTATTTAGATAGGGTTACTGCAGAAAAACGTCTTTGAGTGCTCCTTTGACATGTTGATCATCCAGTGGCTTGGCCCCACTGGTTGTTTAGCAGGCTTCCTGCTTCAGATGTACTTAAAGATTTTGCTATTACTTTTTGAAACTTTAACTAGTTCTTCACATTTTTTAGCTTTCTTTATTAGATTTTTTTACACTTAATTCGACAATTTACACTTTTCTATTTTCCTCACTAGGATTTAACTTCCACTTTTTAAACAATGCTTTTTTAATCTCTCACCACCTTTTTACTTGGTTGTTAAGCCACAGTGACGTTTTTTGGTTCTCCTACTGTGTTTTTAAATTTGGAGTATAGATTTAAGTTGGGCCTCTATTATGGTGTCTTTTTAAAGTGTCCATGCAGCTTGAAGGACTTTTACTTTTGGCACTGTACCTTTTAATTTGTTTAACTAGCCTCCTAATTTTTGTATAGTTCCCCTTTCTGAAATTAAATGCCACAGTGCTGAGCTGCTGTGGTGTTTTTCCAGCCACAAGAATGTTAGATTTTGTTACATTATGGTTACTACTTCCAAGCAGTCCAGTTATATTTGAAGCTTAGACCAGATCCTGTGCTACCTTGGATTAAATGAATAATTGCCTCTGCTCTTGTGGGTTCCAGAACCAGCCATTTAAGGTGTTGAGAAACTCTCTCTCTGCACCCCATCCTGAAGTGACATGCATCCAGTCATTATGGGGATAGTTGAAATCTCCCACTATTACAGAGAGTTTATTTCTATAGCCTCTCTAATTTTCCTTAGCATTTCATAGTTACTATCACTATCTCGGTCAGCTGGTTTAAAATATACTTACTGCTATATTTTTATTATTAGAGTACGGAATTACTATTAATAGACATTACAAGGAACATTTTGGCTTATTAATGTTTTCACTTCATTTGATTCTACATTTTCTTTCATGTATAATGCCACTCCCCCACCAGCACAACCTGTTCTGTCCTTCTGACATATTTTGTCCTCTGGTATGACTGTGTCCCATTGATGGTACTTTTTCCACCAAATTTCTGTGATGGCTATTATAGCACTATCCTCCTTAAATACAAGGCACTCTAGTTCATCCATTTTATTATTTAGACTTTAATGTGTTTATACACAAATGCTAGAATAATTCTCAGTGACAAGAATATTTAAATGTTATCATAAGTCCTTTAAAAACTTCTTGCTGACACATGCTTTCCTCCTCTGTCTCTCTCTCCCCGCCCTCCTAAAAACTTCCACATATACACATGGGCATGTCTAGATAATTCACATAAAGATACTTCACAAAGCTCATTCTCTAATAAATAAAACTTTAAGGTGTTACAAGTACTGCTCGTATTCTGTGAAGCTACAGACTAACATGGCTACCCCTCTCCGATTGCACAGAGCCTATTAACCAAAGGACAAAACCTGAAACCTGGCCACTTCTTGCAAACCTATAAAGTAAGACTTTAAGAGGTCAGGCCACTTCTCAGAATACTGGTATTCATGGATTATTTCATATTTCAAGTAAAACAGCAAGCACACTTTTTCCACTGAAAGAGTTAACTTGAAAAATGCTAAAATCTGTTGAGGCATCCAATACTACTTGTATATTGATCATGTGCTGTCATAATTTGTCTCAAATGGACCATCAACATTACCAAAAATCACAGTCAAACAAATACCTTTGGTGAGATGATACTCTCCACGCTGCTCTCTAGATTACACTCGAATACATGGGCTTTGGTTAACTTCTTATCCCAATGGGCCGCTAGCCAAATTTTGGCCAGCGGCCCACGCTTGCTCAGGACAAAATGAGCGTAGAACATCGTCCCAGCCGCCTACAAGGTATACACCTGAAAAAAAAAAAAAAAAAAGAAAAAAAAAAAAGGAATTTTATAATGAATTGAGTTAAGGAGAGAATTTTGCAGTATGTTTCTATGTCACTTGGAGGCTATCAACATGCTTCCCTTTCGAGCTGGAAGATTGAGAGTTTAGCTCTTTTTCCATGGTCATGTGCAAGTTTACTGAATTGGAAATTTGATCATGTAAACTGGGGGAAGGGGGGAGAGAAAGCCAAAAAACAGCAAAACTACAGAAATGTGGGGCTGGAATAGACCTCAAAAGTCCATTCAGTTAGTTTGCTCACACTGAGACAGGATTAAGTACACCAAGACAAACGTGCCAACGATAGCATCATCATCCTTGACCATTAACTGTGCTTCTCTTTTTAGACCTACGAATGTTTCAAGAGCCTGTTTCCCCATACTAGTCAGGGACTCCTTAATTATAAAAATCTTAATGCTTCCATCTCCATTCACTCATCTTCTACATAGGACTGCACATGTGGAATACTACTGACCTAACTTTTTTACAAATGAAAAACAATTATTTTCCCCTCAAACAATTTCTGATATTTTTTTCATTCCAGTAAATAAAAAGTGAAGAACTTGTATATATTTTAAGAGCTTTCCACTCGTTTATTCCACGTTCCTAAAGGCCTTTTATTATCTATAGCCTTTTCCCTCAGAGTGTATTATCCTCCTATTGTCCATGAGCCTTGGTGCAACAGCCCATTCTTAACAACTCTGAGAAGAAAAATATTGTATTTTCTAAAGGGACTGGACATCATTATATGGAATTGTTATTCTCTATCCCTTGCTTATGGGAAACCCTTATGAACTTAATTAAGGTTAAGAGTTTTGTCATGGGCATTTTTAGTAAAAATATTGCACAGGTCACAAGCAGTAGTTACAAGCAATAAACAAAACGTCATAGAAGCCTGTCACCTCTGACTTTTAGTAAAAGTATCAGAGACAAACAATCCAACCACTGCTAGGGGCTGACTGCTATCCACTGCTCCAGCCCTGTTTGCTCCTACTGCAGCAGAGGCAGACATTTGCTACAAACCAGTCAGTCACTGGCGGGGATCTGAAGCCAAAGCAGTCACAGAGGTCTGCTGAAGTCAAGGAATCAGTGACATCTGTGACAAAAATTGTATCCATACTAATAATTAAGCATGTGCAATAATTACATAGGGAGAGACAACCAAAAAAGACCGTACTGCAGAAGGTTATACAACGCAAGTTACAGCTATTCCGGTAACTCAAGACCCTGGTGTTCAGCATAATGGACGGTTTGAATAGGAGAGGCAGACCGCAGAGAAAATGGGTAGATATAGTAGATTGGTGCAGCGCTAGACTACAGAAACTAAGCAACTCCGCACTGGTCAGGGAAAGATGGAAGGAAATAGTGACAGAGGCAACAAACACCAAGGGGCGCTGAGTCCATGGTTGTTGTTGGATGATGAATAAAGCAGCAGAAAACCAAAGCCACTAATGGGCAGCTAATCATTACAGCATTTTATAATATCTAAAAGGGTATACTTTGTGTAATTCTTTTAGATAAGTTCCTTTGGGAAAGCTGAATTATGCTGAAATGAAACAGGGAAGAGATATGTGGCATCACCAGTATGGTCTTTGACCAGGATGTTCAAAAATAAGATGAACATATGATATAAAATTAAAAAAAAAAAAAAAAAAAAAAAGATATTCAGGGGCAACTGGCAACTCTAGATTTCTCTTACTGCAGATTTCTGTACAGTATACTTGGGCAATAGATTCTAAACCTAGCTAACTAATTAAACAAGCCACAACAATTAGCTAAGCTAAACTTGTTTTGCTAACAACATCCACCACAGCAAACAGCTTGGGAATTTACTTGTTTTAAAAAAAAAAAAAAAAAAAAATCACATACGAACATAGCAAGAGTTTTGAAGGGCAATGCACTGCAAAGCCAACCCATTGTTCAGACACAACCAAATCATTTTCTCCCGTTTAACAGTTTTCCTTATGATGTTTTATTCTCGCAGCTAGGGCCCTGCACTTTCTGGCACTACTTACACTTAACACATTTTCTGTTTTTACCCAGGGAACAAATTTCTTCAAAATATTCCCAGTCAGGGTCTCTCTTACACTCAGAAGCCATGACAGTTTTTCTATGGCAAAGTGCAAGGGAACACAGGAAGGTGCGGGTGCATGCCTTTTATTTCTAATTCAGTTCACTGTTCTTTTCTATGCTGCCTCCATCCTTTACTATGTATTGTTCCTCTGTCTTCAGATAATGTCTTAAACTCTGCTGAGGTTGGCCCAGGGTCCACCCAAGATATAAGCACAGAACAAAAACAATGTTATCAAGCCTATGTCTGTCTTTGCACATGTTTAGTCTGCTGAGAAACAGAAACTGAAGACCCAGAACTTTCAAGGAGCAAGAGCTATTTGTTAAACTTGACAGATTAGAGCTATTAATTTTTATGAGATTAAGTAGAGGTGTAGCATGTTTGTAACGAGATTTCATTTTAATGTATTTTTAAATTACAGTTTTAGCACTTTATTAATTTTAAAAAGTGCATTTTTATTTCTTTTAAATCATTGATTTTTACCCACCCTGGAAAGAAGACAAGTGACAGAAGGATACAGGCAAATAAATGGGGAAGTACAAGAAAACAATTCAACAATATGGGTCAGCATTACAAGAGTTGTCACCAATTGCCAATTTTTGTAGGCATAATGGAAAAAGTTTTAAAGTAGTATTAAGAGTTAACTTTTACAGATATTTATAGGGAGCTCCTCCAAAGCACGAGGAACTACATTAATAAATGAATAAATAAATCACTCTTAAAGATTAAGCAGAGAGTGATGAAGTTTGGCATTACAAACAATTCTCAGGCAGAAGTCAACCCTTCAAGAGTGAACGAAAGATTAGTTTGTGTCCTGTCCTCACCCTAAGGCCCCTGAACACGAAGACAAGCAGCTTATATTTGATGATGTGCTAAAGAAGGGAGAGTCTGGGAAGTATTCAGGGAGAGGGTGATGTGATCAAAGCAACGTTCTATGAGAAGAATTTTTGCAGCAGCCATGTGAATAGATATGAGTGGAGGAAATTTGTATCTGGCAGGGCTAGAGAAAGAGATGCTGCAGTAATTGAGAAACGAGATGATGAAACCTTGGATGAGAGTGTTAATGTGGTAATAGGGAAGGCCAGATCTTAAGAGATTGTATGCAAAAAGTACTGGCGGATTTAGTCTGAATGCAGACTCACAGAGGAGGTTACAGGCCTGAGTGACAAGAAAGATGGTGGTATTGTTCAAAATGATAGAAAAATGGTGAAGAGAAGGTGAAAAAGTTCACTTTCAGCCATACTGATCTTCGGTCAATGGCTAGACAACCACATACATGGCGGACAGACTGAGATTTTTGTTCGGCTAAAAAGACAGGCTTGGAGCAGAGAAAGATCTGAGAACCATCAGAATTAATTGCAGGAGTTGAATATGTACCTGCAAATGAGATTATCGATCGAGAACTTAAGAGGGAAAAAGACAAATCTGTTGCACTCCCATCGAAAGCTGTGAGCTGAACGAAGAAACACAGAGGAACGGCCAAAGGACATGAAGGAGTAATTTTATGGTAATCGCAAAGATGATCAAATGAAAAGGAACAGTATAATTCAGAAACAATATTTTTCAGTGGAATGAGTTTAAAAAAAGAATTCCACTAGTCTATGAAGTGGATTTGTTATACAACACAGTATTATCCAAAAAAATATTAACATTAGGAAAATGGAGGAAGAGGAGTTAAAGCCTCTAGCATTACTAACACATTTTTCCAGCTTCAGTTCTAAAAACTGTTTTGATTTTTCTGGATTGGCATAACTGTTATGGTTGATATTTCCACCTTGGATGTTAGGGACAGATCAAACATACCTGACTCAAGTCTGAAAATATAATGAAGGTTTTCCAAACATTAAAAGCATTATGTGGACCAAGTAGACATGGAGGCACCTATAGTCACTTAGGTTTCCTGATAGCACAAACAGCAATTGCTAGCATGGTTATATTACTACTGCAGTTTCAACCTCCCTGGTCCAGCATCCTCAGGACCTGAGCGGTCCCAGATCAGGGATTTTGCCAGAGCAGGGGTGATCAATTCTGCTGCCCCCCACTGGACTCAGCCCCCACTCCTGGGGTCCCTGCCTCTGGCTTCCAGATTACCTCTTCTGATCATGCAAGCTCCCAGCTGCCAGCTCCAGCCACAGCTTACTGAGGACGCAACTCCCTGGCCAGACCCTGGCGTGGCTTCCCACCAGGCCCTGGGTGGAAGGCACTGTGAGCTGTGGTGACACAGGCTTTCTACACAGCCCCAGGTTCCTGCCCGGCCCTGGTGACAAGCCACCGCTCCCCCACCTGGGCTGCCAGCTTACCAGCCCAGGCCCTGCTCTCTCCTGCTGCTCTGGGTCCAGGCTCCCTGGCTGCTGCCATCTCCCCAACCCCTTGCTACCAGACCAGCTTCCACTACCCTGCCCTGGGCTCCTACGGATGGTCTCCTCCCAGTCCCAGGACTCTCTGGTCCTGCAAGATCCATGGGTCCTACTGAAAAATGGACACTGCAGGATGAGAGAACGCGAGATCTGGGAGTTTTAACCTGTACTATCTGCCAGCCATATTACTGCACTCATTCAGCTTGCTCCTCACAGTAGAGCTACTAGAAGAAGTAAATGCGGCATCAGGAATACACAAAACACTAATGCTAAGGCTGCATCTATACTGGTCCCTCCCTTTCAAAAGGGGCATGTTAAAGAGGGAGTTCAGAAGATACGAATGAGGCACTGACATGAATATTCAGTGCCTCATTAGCATAATGGCAGCCATGGCCAATTGGAAAGTGCCTCTTTCAGAATGTACACTGCCTGCGTAGATGGGCCTTTTGAAAGGAACTCCGACTTCAACAGCCCCCTCTTCTTGTTTGGTTTTAGGAAAAAGGGGCTATCAAAGTCAAGGGGATCCTTTCAAAAGACCCCCGTCTAAATGGGCAGCATGCGTTATGAAAGCAGCACTTTCAGATCGCAGCCACCACTGTGCTAATAAGGCGCTGCACATTCATGTCAGCGCCTCATTAGTATCTTTTGAACTCCCTCATTAACACGCCCCTTTCGAAAGAAAGGAGCCAGTGTAGATGCAGCCTACGGGAATAAAAAGGTTAGTTTCCTGTGAGGGCAAGATTTTAATTCTTTCTATTCTGGGACTAATCATGAGCATCTGGCGGACGTGGGAGAAGGATTTAATTTTTCACACACATATTAGTAATTAATACAAAACAGAGCTTGGAACCTATTACACTTTTCTTGTGAGAAAGAAGGGGCTAGGAAGGCAAAATGGTCAGCATAACAAGGTTTCAACAAAGACTCATACCAAGAGCTGCTAAATCTATGCCAGGGTTATAGATAGCCTGAAATTCAAGGGCAATATTAGTGAAGAATTTGAATTATTTGTTTCAAGTACTGAAAATTTCAAGAAATAAAGGTAGCAAGTTACTTTTAGCAGAGATTAGCTGTTTCTCTCCATGTATTACAGAAATGCTGACACAGAAAATAACATACAAATAGGAAAAATAATTTAAGGAGTGATAGCCAAACAGAATACAACAAATGCACTTGCAATTACAAAACATTAATCTCTATTTGTAATGTCAACCTTTCAAAATGTGGTCTGCTTGACTTCTAATATACCATCCCCAACTGCAATACCCAAATACAAAACTACATGAGAGTTCGTATTTTAAAATACATTTCCAGTGGAATTGTCAGTGAAGTGATCAATTTTTTTTCTTGGACTACCCAATCGGGGGTGCCCTGGTGCAGAGGCAACACCACAAGCCTTTGCAACATGACAGGAACTGTTGTTGGCCTTTTTTCACACTTCAGTCCTCTTTTTAATGATTTTTCTCTTCCTTGTTAATTTCTTCTTCTCTCTCCTTTACTTTGTTTTGGTTTTGTAACTCTCATACCCACTGCGTATGGTTCACTGTTCCATGTAGTGGCACCTAGACCATTTACACATAGAATTAGTTTGCCCTGCAGCCTTAGCTGAGATGCAGCTGGTTTTTAGCTCAAATTTTAGAGGCACCTGCACACTAAGCTCCAGAGGTCCCAGATTTGAGTCCACCTGTAGGGGGTTACAATTTCACTTGTTTCTCCAGAAAAATGCAGGCAGCTGGTGCCTGGGAACAGCAATAGGTCAGTTGATACAAATCAACAATAAACTAAATGCTAGATGTGCAAAGAGAGGCTTGGGTTGGCACAGTAATCTCCAAAGACGCACCTGTGCATTTAAACAGCCCCTGTTGCCATCAACATTAGAACAGAAATAGCTTACTAGAAAGAAATTAATAACTGTCTTTAATTTTAACTAGAGAAGCAATGGGTCAGATCTAAGATCCTATAACTTTCCTCTACCTCAGGGGTTCTCAATCATTCTGAGCCCTCACCCCATGCTATAAAATTCCATGGCCTAGGTCTCATGCATCTGATGAAGTGGGTCTTTGCCCACAGAAGCTTATGCTCCAAAATATCTGTTAGTCTACAAGGTGCCACAGGACTTGTTTTTGAAGATACAGACTAACTTGGCTACCACTCTGATACAAGTCCCCTCTGTTCTACAGCAATTGTTTCTCTGCATATAAAATCCAGGGCTTGTGTTAGTAAGCAAGACAACTGCCCAGGGGCCTATACCACAGGGAGCAACATGAATTTAAGTTGCTCAGGCTTTGGCTTTAACCCAGGTGGGAGTGCATGGGACCCCATGCTGCAGACCTGCACTATACAGCTTTGGCTTTCTGTCTAAGTCCTAGCAAGTCCAGTGCTGGCCATGCTTTGTGACATCACCCCCACAATCTGTTCACAGCCACCCAGAGGGCCCTGGACCTGGCAGGTACCCACTGATCTGACCATCAATCTTATTGGGCACCTTTCAGGAACCCCCATTCACTTCAGACTGAGAATCTTTATGGTATGGTCAAATTTTGGCCTATTAAAGATGGGCCCCTTTAAAAAGGGAGACCAAACTGAAGCCTAATCAAGTTAAAATTGCTTCACAGGTCACACTTATCCTTAACACTTCCTGTCTATTTGTTGTGTTTTGAAATTGAACATTCCTGGGTTTTTTGTTTGTTTTTTTTCCCCTTAAAGTGTCTCCTACGAGCCTCCAAATAGACCAGAAAAAATTACCAGAAAATGGACTACACTGTATCGGTCCATTTACCCAGCTTGGTTAGGTCCCTCATAATCTTCTCTATATTTAATTACCTTCAATAACTTACCTGCAAATGCTCCACTTTACCCATTTTCACAGACTGCTATATATTGGGTTCACTGTTTTATTTACTCTTCATAATTTCACAGCATACCACAAGCTTACAACTGAGCATTTTTAGAAAGTAAACTAAGCCCCCAATTCGACAGCTCAAGAGAACTATGCATGTAAAGGAACGTGTGTTTTCTGAATCTTGGCAGAAGAAATTACCTTTGAAATATTGCAATATTCTTGCTGGAAGTGTTCAAATTCAACTAACAGGGTAGATTAAATAAGACAAAGCAACAAAAAAATTTAAAAAGAAAAGTGACAGATAGCCATGTTAGCCTCTATTCTATCAAAAAAAGCAGTCATGTAGCACTTTAAAGACCAACAAAATAATTTATTAGGTGATGAGCTTTCATGGGACAGACCCACTTCTTCAGATCCAGTGCAGCCTGACTGCTTTTTTGTTTTGATAAAAAGAAAAATGTGACTGTTACAGCTAAAACTTTGGCAGGCAGGATGATTGTGAGGTGCAATTCAGAAAGGCCAAAAGGAACTAGATCATCTACTCTGATCTCCCACAAATAATTAAATTTCATCCAAATATTCCTATGTTGAGTCCAAAGACTTCAGTTAAATTAGAAGAAGATTTTAGACACCAGGAGATTAAACTGTTGTGAACCATCAGAAGCATAACCAATGCCTAAGAGCCCCGCAATGGCAGAAAAAAAATGATTAGCTCAGATATATCTTAGCATGCAATCCAGGCTTCCTCTAAAGCTGCAGGGAAAGGTTAAAAAAAAATTCAAAAGATCCCTGCCAATCTGGTTTAGGGAAAGTTTCATTCCCAACACCGATCCAGCAATTAGCTAGTCAGTAAGCATGATTCTCTCTATCACCTCTGAGCACTAGCCCACCCTCATTGATATCCCATCTCTGGATGTGGCCAGAAGCTTCAGAGGAAGATGCATTCAGTCCCCCTCCCACCTTCTCCAGAACACAGCTGTACATCAGGACCATGTGGCTGTGAGACAGCCTTCCCAATCTGAGATAAACCAGATGAAACCACGGAGCACACGATTAGATTAGATTATAAAGCTACAAATATTATAATCAGGTAGAGGGCTATGCAGGCAATCCTATTATTACTAAAACGCCTTTTAACTCTAAAACACCCCCCAAACAAACACAACACTGATAATTCTTTCACGCACCACTTCAACTGATCTCTAGTTACTGCACAAATAGCCCCTCTCCCCACAAGTGGGCTCTCAAATTTTCCCCTTTCAGGCTCTCCATTCTAACCTTTTACTTTCCACCGCTCCAACGGCAGCGCCCCAAGCCCGGAGTGTTAAGCTGCTTCAGGGAAAACCTCACAAAACACTGTTCCACTAACGTACGCTCACAGACATCAGCTGCCCCCTACGGGGGGCGAAACATTTCTCCCAAGTATCTTTAAGCATCCGCTTCCCATTCAAATCCCCACCGCATTCAGAGCCGCACGGAAGCCCCTCCCCACCCCCCAGTCACAATCACCTGCCCGGTGCCCCGGAGTAGGAAGATCTAATGCTGGCGGCAGGCCGGTCACCTTCCGCAGATCAGGGCCACCCTCTGAGGGAGCAGGAAGCGGGACCTCTGGGGCACGTCACCCTCGGTTGCTGAGTCTCACCCCCGCCGCTCCGCTGCCTATCCGGGGCGCCTCGCTTCGCGCGGCAGAAGGGCAGGCGCCAGTGACCCGACCTGCTCCCCGGACACTGGCCGCAGCGCCCCGTGCACCGCCGAGGAAGGGGCCCCAGACACCACATGAAAGCCCTGCACGTCGCTCCGCCCCCCGGGCTCGCAAGAGAGCCTCAGGAGCACCGGGCCGCGGCTGCCCAGCCGCAAGAAGGGGCGGGGACGTCTAGGCCTCTCCGCGCCCCTGAGGAGCGCAGCCCCCAGAGGACGCAAATCCCCTCACAGATCCCCTTCGCCGGCTGCTCACCCCGAGTCCTGCGTGGCGGCAGGAGAAGCCGATGCAGCGGCTGGCGAAGCCGATCTCGGTAACGCTCCGCGCCTCCTCCCAGCTCCGAGCCACTCAAACAAACAAGATGGCGACCGCAGCCCTTCCTGCCGCCCAAACCCGCCGTTCAAATCGGCAGGATGTTTACTGTTAAAATGCCCCCCATCCTGGCATGGGGATCCAACGCGCAGGCGCGTCACCGCAGCCACTCACTGTGACGATCAAGGCTGCGGGCGGGCGGGATTACACGAAGATTCCAAATGCGCATGCGTTCTAGTCACTACCTTCCACCCGCAGAACCAAGAAAAAGGGCGGAGCCTCGAACGGTACTAAAAGGCGCATGCGTCAGTGCTGAGCGTGGCACTGCCTGGGGAAACAGCAACGAAGGGTCCTATAGCACGTGGGGAAAGGCACTCGGGAGATGGGAAGAGGTTTTGAGCATGCGTAGTCACTGAGCTGGCTGAGGCGGTACAGTTGAAACGGCCCGCCTCTTAGGAAGCGGAAGCGGAAGCGGGAGCGGGGGGTTGGCACGCTCTGTAGGCCAGGAGTGGCTACTGCAGTTGCTAGTTACAGCCCCTGGCAGCAGGCTCATGCAATAGTTAAGCACAGCGTGCAGGGATCAGCCCCAGGCAGATCACAAATCCTGAATCGCATGACAATTCCCCCATAAGACTGGCGGCAAAGTCATTAGATTTAAAAGTCCCACCTCAAACCAGGTTTTATGCTATTGACTGTGGAATCCTCCTCCTCTGCCTACCTGCACCTCTGCTAATTTCAGGTTCATGAGTTAGCCTCTAGTGCACACACAAATACATACCTCTCCCTAGCTTCTTACTACCCAACACTGCCCACCTCCGGCCCGATAGGGAATTACCCTCCATGTGTTATTGCCATACCAAATCCGGGATCCATTTTTGTAAATTTCACAGCTGTATTTTAAAAATCTTGAATTTCAGTTTCAGATATTTAAATCCTACATTTAATGGTTTTATAACAAAGCAGGAACAAAGGTTTTATAACAAAGTCAAGAACAGCACAACGTGCACATGTAAAGTACTTAAATCAGCATTCCTCAAACTGGGCATCCCAACTCAAATGGGAGGTTGCAAGACTTAGTTGGTGTGCCATGATATTGCCCCCCTTCTGTGCCGTTCAGAGTTGGGCCACCAGCTGTTGCTCACAGGCCACCACGTTTTGAAAACAGCACTGAAGTAAGGGTGGCAATTCCACAACTCTCCTACAAGTGCCCTGGACTAAGGGCTTGCTTCTGTAACCCCTCCTGGTCACTAGCCCAGCATGAGGTTAATCAGCACAGGGGAAGCCTTGCAACTTCTTACATAACTTGGGCAACTAGGCCTGAGGCTTCTTGGTGTACTTGGTTGTGTGTTAATGTGTGTGTACCTCAGACCAGACCCACTCAGACAAACTACCAAGAACAGGCTTTATTCTGTAGATAAACACAAAACAGGCTCACAGTTCAGCAGCCCCACTCCTCTGCCTGCAGCCTGCACGCTGCTTCAGCTCAGTCTCTGCTGAGACCCTGCTGGGGAAAGGGTCCACATTCTGGCAGGAACTAGGGAGTTCTCCCACCATGCTGCAGTTTGTAGTCCACAACTTGTAGTTCCCAGGACTGGGGCTGAAATGCACTGGTCATTGGGCTACACTTCTAACATATATGTAGAATGTTTTCTTATAACCATTTATGTCTCTGGCTAGGTTGACCTCATTTAGTGCCTTCGCCTTTCTAATTTTGCACCTACATACTTGTTATTTGTTTATATTCACCCTTTGTGATTTGACCTAATTTCCACTTTTTGTAGGACTGTTATTTTGTTTTTGTTTTGTGTTTTGTTTTGTTTTTAAATTTTTAGATCATTCAAGATCTCCTAGTTAAACTAGGGTGGTCTCTTGCCATACTTCCTATCTTTTCTAGGAAGTGGCATACGTTGCTCTTGCACTCCTAATAACACCTCTTTTAAAAACTACCACACCGTGCGAAAAGAGTCCCTGGACTTAGATGCTGTATCTACGTAGCTATCTATGTTGCTGATCTGCTAATGCAGCCCCTGCTGTGTGCCAGCTCTCAGAGAGTAGGGCATTGCCTGCCATCCTGTTTCTAGCTGGCTATGGCTGAGGTGATTAGTGAATTGTAGGCAGGCACCATGCAGTGGTAGGTTATGAATTGCCCCGGCTATTCACCCTCTTGCTGGCCTCTTCCTACTTTGGTACTTCAGCACACCCCTCAAGCCCTGCTGCTCCTCTATACCCACCTCTCCTGGCAGGGGGCATTCCACTTCTAGTGCAGCACAGAGAGCCAGTCCTGATCAGAGTACTGAGGGTACATCAGTCCTTCAGGGTCTATATTCTGGGGTTGGATTTCACATGCCTAGTGGGAAGGTGCAAAGTCAAACTATCAGGGTTTGATGAATGACCCCTGTATTTATTATCACAAGGAGTAAGGTAGGTCTCATCGCTCTCCCTCAGTGAGGATGGCCAGATAAGTCACTCCTAGACAAGTCAATTTCAGTATTATCATAGCTGGAATTAGATATCTAGGATTGCCTTTCAGGCCTAGAGTAGACCTGCCTTCAGCTGACCAGCTGCCTCGCCAGGAGACTCCTTCCTTCCCCCACTGCCTCTGACTGGGTTGGTGCCCCAGGAAAGCCCAAGAGTCTCCAGCAGAGTAATGGCTGAGAATGGCTGAGCCAACCATGTGCCAAAGCCCCACATAGCACTGACATGGAGAAGCTTCTCTGTCTCTCAGCTAAGCTCTGGAGTGGTGTGTGAGAACAGTGTTCAGCCTGTTCACACACCAGACCTGAATGCTCCATAGATTAGTACCCTCTTCAACCACTACAGCCCCTCCAGCCGTGAGTCCTTGCAGAGAATTTAGGGCTGCTCCATCCCTTAGGCACACTCTCCTGCTGAGCTGTCTCTCTGCCAGGGTTTGCTGAAGGCCCTGCTGCCAGGTTCCCTGGATGCTGGGCCCTGGTGTACAATGCAGTCTTAAGAATTAACCCATTTCTGCCCATGCTGCAACCAGGAAACGAGGCAGGTGGGTTATGTTGGTGGCCAGCAGCAGCCTGGAAATGTTAGCTGCCTCTTGGTACTACGTGGGCAGGAAGGGAGCTGCTTTGAGCCACAAAGGAGTGGTTCTGGGAGGGTGTAAAGATTTGCTTTGCAAGATCATCCCTCCTCCACCTTTCTCTGCAGCTGAAATCAGCTTCCGTCCCTTCCCTCCTGCACAAGTCTGAAAGGCTGCTGCTGGCCACATTCTGCTATGAACTCTGGCAGAAATCTGAGGAGGGGTACATGTGACCCTACAAGTCCCCCCACCCCATTCCTGAGGGAAGATGCTGTGCCAGGTACTAGGAGAAGTGGACCTGTCGTAGAGGCCCCTCCTGTCATGGAGGTTGAAGAGCTCCAGGCCGGGAGTTGGTTCAGTTGGTCATCCTCTGTCCATGACAGAGCTGTACGGGAATGTGTGTGTGTCACCCCTCCAGTGTCCCTATAAGATGAGTGCTTGGGTGGCTCCCCAGGAGAGATTGAGAGATTGTCTGGCTGATTACCAGAGCACCCACAGCTGGCAGCATGTGTTTCTATTGGTGGTGCACCTCTGCACATGTGTCAGTGCATATAACAAAATTTATTCCATCCATGGATGGAAACAAAATTAGAACACTGCACCCCTCCCTGTTTGAGCACTAAAGCCTCAAGCATAAGAAAGTAAATAAAAAGAATCAGCTACACAGCATTTCTTTTTAACCCGGCTCAGTCAGCTTGATGTAAAGCTGAATATTTGTACAACTGATTGCCATCAAACACACTTGAATATGAGTAATTTTACCAGGTATCCTGTATTCAGCACAGGAAAATATGGTCACCTGAATCGGGGCTAATGAATGTATAATCAAAATCTTTGCCATTTGGATTCAAATGCAGTCTTCTCCAGATTGATCTAAAGGGTTTCATACACCCCTCATGGAAAAGCCTGATAAGTTCTTCCATCTCAGACACAGATCCTTCAGACACAGCTTTCGGCTTTCTAGAAGTGAAACAAACAGTCCTCCTGTTAGAGGTTGTACCTCTCTGGTTTGGCACACTCAGGACCTCAGTGATCCCGAACAAGGGATTTTGCTGGACCAGGGATGGTTAGTCCTGTGACTACTCCCCTGGCTGGTTCTCTGGACATGACTCCCCAGCTCTCTGGCTGTGGCTGGCCACCTCAGCCAGCCCCACCCCAGCACCAGCCCTAGTGCTCTGGTCTCCTGTTGTGGCAAACCAGCACTCATCCCCCACCCAGGGCTGCCAGGGCAAGCTGCTGCTGGGGAAATCCAGTGCTCAAGTCCCCTGCCCGAGGCTACCTTGGCAAGCCAGTGCTCCAGTCCTGGTGCCTCACAGGGGGCTGTCAGGGCACGCCGGCCTGCAGGACTGCCAGCTGGCTGCTGTCCTGCCCCGGGTCTCTGGTCCAGGAACAACCCTCATCCTGCCATACTAGGGATGTTGCCAGATGAAAGAATGCCGGGTTTTGGCGGTGCAACCTGTATTACCAGGCAAGCAATAATCACTTTTCTCGCCTTCAGGCTGTTTTACTATGAGAATCTAAAAGCAGGTTTCATGAATCCGGAAAAAAGGACCCTATACCATAAATCAAATATCCCCCTTTAAAGCCTGCTTCCATATTGGAGGCCAAGCTGTCACGTCTTCCTCCAAGTTTCACAGTTCACCCTGCCCTCTGGAGCACTCGAGTTAGTTCTCCTTTGCTTCAGTAATGTTGCATGAAATAATTTTTTTTTCAGAACCGTGTGTTCTGGAAGTTTGAAAATAGCAAGCATTTTCCCAGGAACCAACTGTCTTATCTCATAGAGAGGATTATGACTGCAGGTGGAAAATAAGCACCAGGAGTAGATGATTAATATACAAATAATTTTTTCTATATTAATGATTCTAGGTCTTTTTAGAGAGAAGAAATGAAATACAGAAAACCAGTAAATGTGTTTTTCTGACTAGAAAGTTTTTCAGTCATCTCTATGAGGCCTCAGCGTGTCTGTGAAAACACAAGAAGGTCTAACAACATATTGGATCAACTATAAAAGAAAATGCAATAAATCATCCTTGGTCCAAAGAGACCTTAACTATATCATCATAATGAAAACTTCCTTATGAAACAATATTGTGTATTTCTTTAGTAGATTATCAGCATGTAAAAAAACGTGGAATAGTGAAATAACAAGAAACTCT
Organism: Carettochelys insculpta; assembly: GCF_033958435.1. Classification (NCBI taxonomy): domain Eukaryota; kingdom Metazoa; phylum Chordata; order Testudines; family Carettochelyidae; genus Carettochelys; species Carettochelys insculpta. The sequence goes on along the minus strand of NC_134138.1, from coordinate 30,394,901 downwards.
GCTTTCCCTCCAAAGATTTAAACAGTATTACTGTAATTGAGCAAATCTATTATATCAGATAATAATATGCCTTAGGAGATGATAGTATATCAAACAAATAGTGAAAAAAAACATTCAGTCTAGTCTCCTGATCCCTCTTCCTCTGACTCAATTTTGTAGCTTTCACCTTTAATTTTCTGTAAGAGTTTCTCTTTAGAATTTTTATACAAAAGAAATATTGATTCTCATTATGCCCCAAATAACATCATAGACTACTGCAACTGGAAGGGACCTTGAGAGGACATCGAATCCAGTCCCCTGCACTCATGGCAGGACCAAGTACAATCTAGGTTATCCCTAACAGATCGTTTGTCTAGCCTCCTGTTAAAAGTCTCTAACGGTGCAGATTCCACAACCTCCCTGGGTAATTTATTCCAGTGCTTGACCACCCTGATAGTTAGGAAGCTTTTCCTAATATCCAACCTAAACTTCTCTTGCAGCAGTTTAAACTCATTGCTTCTTGTCCTATCATCAGCGATTAAGGAGAAATAATTTTTCTCCCTCCTCTTTGTAACAACCTTTTAGGTACTTGACAGTTGTGATCATGCCCCCACCTCCAGCTTTTCAGTCTTCTCTTTCCGAAACTAAACAAACCAAATTCTTTCAGCTATTCCTCATGGGACATGTTTGCTAGACCTTTCCTCATTTATGTTGCACTTCGCTGGACCTTCTCCCATTTCTCCACATCTTTCCTGAAATGTGGTGCCCAGAACTGGACACAGTACTCCAACTGTGGCTTAATCAGTGCAGGATAAATCAGAATTACTTCTCGTGTCTTGCTTATGAGACTCCTGTTAACTTCCAGAAAGATATTTGCTTTTTCTGCAAGTGTCACATCATCATCATCATCAACAACAACCAAGGGCTCAATGCCCGTGAGTGTCTGATGTCTCTCTCACAATTTCCTTCATTCTTTCACTGTCCATTGTGGGCCGTGTCTACACTAGCCCCAGACTTCGAAATGGCCACGCAAATGGCCATTTGGAAGTTTACTAATGAAATGCTGAAATACATATTCAGTGCCTCATTAGCATGTGGGCGGCTGCAGCACTTCGAAATTGACGCAGCTCGCCACCGCGTGGCTCTTCCTGATGGGGCTGCTTTTCAAAAGGAGCCCATCTACTTCGAAGTCCCCTTATTTCTGTGAGCAGATAGGAATAAGGGGACTTCGAAGTAGGCGGGGTCCTTTCGAAAAGGAGTCCCGTTGGGACGAGCTGCGCGGCTGCGAGCCGTGTCAATTTCGTAGTGCTGCAGCCGCCCACATGCTAATGAGGTGCTGAATATGTATTTCAGCGCTTCATTAGTAAACTTCTAAATGGCCATTTGCATGGCCATTTCGAAGTTTGGGGCTAGTGTAGACATGGCTGTGGAGTGGTTTAGTTTCTGTAGTATATGTGTTAGTTATAATTCTCTTTCAGTAGCCAACTTATCCACCCAACACCAGTTGCTTGATTGGTGTTGCGGACCTTGTTTTTCCGGGCGACGTCTGAGCCGGCATCTTCTATCATTTAGTCGTACTGGCATCAAATTTCATTTGTATTGTTGTTTCAGAGTCAGCGCACCATCACTCATATGACCAATCTTCCTCCTTTATCCAGGCTTGGGAGTGGCATGGAACCTCCAGAGGCTTCATGATGGAGTTAGTGTCACACCATTGAATCATATTTAGTTTCTCGTCCACTATGTCCCCTAGATCCCTTTTTGCAGTACTCCTTCCTAGGTAGTCATTTTGTCATGGGGCTTGGTGCATTCTTGCAAGGCTGCCCCCCTGGATCCACATCTACCCTGCCTCTTCCCCTGAGTGCCTTCCTTCAGTTACTTCTTAGTCAATGCCAGCCCCTCTGCTGCCACTGGAGCAGGCCCCACAGCCAGTGACAGCAGAGGTGCCAGCACTGACCTCCCCTGCTCTGGCAGATTCCCTGTTTCAGGACCAGAGAAGCAGAACCTGCATTTGTCTTCTTCTGAGAGAGTGATGCCAAATGTTAGCTCAAAATAAGGCTGAGGAGGGGAAGGAGAGAGGTAGAAATTACGATTAACCAACCAAACAACCAAACAACACAACCCTAGAAACTACTTACAAATTAAATCTCTTCACATTTGTTTAATTGTTCTGAAACTTTTGCATTTGAGCGTCAAATTTGTCCTTATCTTCAAGGGAATAATTTGACTGTATAATATTTTTTTCACAGTCTTTTTTATATGTGTAACTATTACACACTATTGTGACAGTTCCAGCCGGTCATCTTTATAAATATGCTTGCAATTTCCAGATGCGTATATATAAGGTGAAATTTCATAGACTCATAGAACTGGAAGGGACCTTTAGAGGTCATCTTGTCCAGTTCCCTACACTCATGGCAGGGCTAAGAATTATTTAGACAAGTGGCTCTCAACCTTTCCAGACTACTGTACCTCCTTTCACAGTCTTATTTGTTTTGTGTACCCCCAGGTTTCTCCTCACTTATTTTCTTAGAAAACTAAATATAAAAATACAAATTGTTACTGAAAAATGCTTACTTTCTCACTTTGCTATATAATTATAAAAAGTTTATTTGAATATAAATATTGTATTTACATTGAAGTGTATAGTATATAGAACAAACCAGAAACCATGTGGCACTTTAAAGACTAAGAAAATAATGTATTAGGTGATGAGCTTTCATGGGGCAGACCCGCTTCCTCAGATCTGTAGATATATCATCATCTAATAAATTATTTTGTTAGTCTTTAAAGTGCTCCATGACTTCCGGTTTGTTTTACTGGAACACAGACTAACACAGCTACCTCTCTGTTAGTACGTTGAACAGTATAAACAAGTCATTGTCTGTATGAAATTTTGGTTTGTACTGACTTCACTAGTGTATTTTACGTATCCAGTTATAAAATTAGGCAAATATCTAAATCATAGGGTTGGAGGAAACCTCAGGAAGACTTTGAGTCCAACCCCTTGATCAAAGCAGGACTAATCCCAACTAAATCATTCCAGCCAAGGCTTTGTTAAGATGGGCCTTAAAGACTTCTAGGAAAGGAGATTCTACTGTCTCTGTAGGGTAACTCATTCCAAAGTTTTATCACTTTCCTAGTGAAATCGTTATTCCTAATATCCCACCTAGACCTCCCTCACTGCAGCTTGAGACCATTGCTCCTCATTCTATTATCTGTCACTCCTGAGAACAGCCTCTCTCCTTGGTTTTTGGAATCCCCCTTCAGGTAGCTGAAGGCTGCTATGAAATCCTCCCTCACTCTTCTCTTCTGTAGACTGAATAAGCCCAATTCCTCCACATCTCCTCATAAATCATGTGCTCCAGCCCTCTTATAATTTTGTCACCTTCCACTGGACTCTGTCCAGTGTATCCACATCCTTTCTGTAAAGAGTGGGCCCAGAATTGAAGTCAGCACATCCTTTCTGTAAAGGGTGGCTCCAGAACTGGACACAATACTTCATATGCGACCTCGCCAGTGCCAAAAAAAGGGGAATGATCACTTCCCTAGATCTGCTAGCAATGCTAGTAAAAATGCACTCCAGTATGCCATTAGCCTTCTTGGCTACAAGGGCACACAGTTGACTCATATCAAGCTTCTATCCACTGTAATCCCTAGGTCCTTTTCTGCAGAGCTGTTGCTTAGCCAGTCAGTTCCCAGCCTGTAGTGGTGCTTGGTATTCCTCTGTCTTAAAGTGCAGGACTCTGCACTTCTCCATTTCAAACCTCATCAGCTTTCTTTTGGCCCAATCCTCCAATTTGTCTCGGTCTCCCTGGGCCCTATTCCTACCTTCCAGCTTATCAACCTGTCCCCCTAGTTTAGTGTCACCTGCAAATTTGCTGAGGGTGAGTTGGTGGATATCCTAGAAGACCTCTCTGTACCCTCAGGGATATATATCCCTGGTTGAGAGCCACTTTTCTAGGGCAGGTCTCTACAACCTTTCAAAGAAGAGCCATTTTTGTCTTTTACTAAAATATTGCAAAAGCTGCTTCACACACAACGCTACTTGTGAGTATACAGAAGGGATGGGGCCAAGGGCAGCCAGCCCTCAGTGCTGCCTGGAGTGCAGCATGGCCTGATGTGCCAACACTGCACTCCAGCAGCAATTTAAAGGGCCTGGGGCTTGGGCTGCTGGAGCTCCAGGGCCCTTTAAATCACTGGGCCCCAGGGCAATTGCTCCCTCTCCTCCCAGGTTAGCAGGCCTACCTGGTGCATATGGGGAAGATAGAACTTGCTTACTTGTAAGGGACATAGATTCTCCACGAGATAAATTGATAAATTGGACAAGGCATAGTAAAGAGATATAATTGTAAATGGAACTGTGTATGAAGCTTAAGCATCTGTTATGTCACATGATGCAAGATGTAAAAAACCAAAAAACAACACCTCTTGATTTAAACAACTTATCATGTCAACATCTAGGGATAAGTATTAGGCATCTAACATCACATTTTCTGGTGGGTACTCATTCAACTCAATTACATCACAGGTGAATTTGGCCCTAAATATCTCAAAGTTTGTCTTATATTTAAGACTGGTGGCTGGAAGTCTCCAGACCAGGATATTTATACTTGGATTTGCCACAGACTAATTTAATTATGAGAAAGTCACTTCTTTAGGGTGGATTCTGCTCCCACTGAAGTGAATAGCAGAAGTCCCATTTCTATCAGTGGTTCATGTTCGAGCCCATAATCGCTTGATGCCCTCAGTTTCCTCACATGTAAAATTGATGATAAAGCCCTGGTTTACAGGGATATTGCATGAACCAAGTGAAGCTCTTTGAAATGAGCTATTTCATGGTAAAGTATTTTATTTCTTCCATCATCTTTCATGACTGCTTCCCCTTTTGGCATATCCCAAAAGGGAAATTAACTGAAGTTCTCCATTCTGTTACATAATATAGTAAGCGTGCACACATGCACACAACTACATTAAAAGAACATCATTAAAGTTGCAAAGTCAAGCACACAAAAGTCGGGAAATGCCAGAATTAAGGTTGCCTGAGGCTATGCAACATAACCCCTCTTTTGTGTATGCCTTATAGAATCATAGGGCTGGAAGGGACCTTAGAAGGTCCTCTAGTCCAGACCCCTGTTTCAAGCAGGATCAACTCCAACTAAGTCATCCAAGCCAGGACCTTGTCAAGCCGGGACTTAAAAACCTCGAGGGATGGAGAATCCACCCCCTCTCTAGGCAACGCATTCCATTGCTTCACCACCCTCCTGGTGAAGTAGATTTTCCTAATGTACAACCTACATCTCTGCCTCTGTAACTTCAGACCATTGCTCCCTGTTCTGCTATCTGGCACCACTGAGAATGGTTTATTTCCATCCTCTTTAGAGCTCCCCTTCAGGAAGTTGAAGGCTGCTATTAAATCACGCCTCAGTCTTCTCTTCTGTAAACTAGACAAACCCAAATCCCTCAGCCTCTCCTCATAGCTCATGTGCTCCACCCCCTTAATCATTTTTGTTGCCCTCCGCTAAACCTGCTCCAGCACATCCACGTGCTTTTTATGCTCGGGAGCCCAAAACTGGACACAATATTCCAGATGTGGCCTTACCAGTTCCAAATAGAAGGGAACAACCACTTACCCTATTGTCTTCAATTCTCGGATCTTACACACTGTATTTTCTGACAGGAGGCCTGCCTCTTTCAGTGTAAAGAGTGGGTGGGGCACACTTAGGCTACGTCTACACAACAGCCCTATTTTGAAATAAAATAACACAGCCATATACACAATGCATTTTGAAATATCACCCAGCTCTTCGAAATAGCATTTCCAGGTCCAAAACACTATTTCAAAATAGTGCCATTGGAGCCCATTGTGGCTTATTTCAAAATAGGTGTTATTCCTCAGGGAATGAGGTTTACCGGAATCAAAATAATTCACCCACTATTTCAAATTTATTTCAAAAGAACGTGCACATCATTTAGACTATGCCAAAGTTATTTTGAAATAATTGCTGTTGATTTGAGATAACTTGGCTGTGTGGATATAGCCTTTGTGAGCCATTCACCTCTTCAACATTTTGTTTGTCTCTCTTGTTCAGCATGTGGTCCCACACCTTGCTACTTCTACACTTTTCAAACCAAGTAAATAAGGCACAGAGACACACATATTCCATGTAGATAACACAAAAGATTGAATATTCCTGATGTCCAGGCCCAGTCTTCCTCCTGGCTCCTTTTCGTATCTCACTCTCCCCACACAACACTGGTTCCTCCACACGTTTGCCTGGCTACCAGCCTCAGTATGCTTCCACTTGCAGTTTCCCTCAGCTCCCAGTTCCTCTCTCCACCCGTTACTGGTTTCCATCTCCTTGCCCAGCCAGTCTCAGTCTCAACCTCATCAGAAATCCCATTTTAGGTTTCCTTCCTTCCATGCAAGCATGTGGTACCAGTGTCCTCACTGCAGGGTGGGTGTCTCAATCAATTCCCCTCCCCACATGCCACTCCACACCCCATACTGGTCTAGTTCATGTTCCCTCTGGGTATAATTCAGGCAGGTTCCTCTTGTATGCTGCCAGGGCCTAGTGCTCAGAAGAAGGGACGCTGAGCACACAGAAGAGTCTGGCTCCCTGCTCTCATTTCTGGTGTTTCACCCTGGTGCAACTTGCAGCAGTTCAGAGCTGCATTTGCAAGAAAAGTATTGCTTAACCCCAGTCTGGAGCATACTCATTACAAATGGAAATCCTGAGGCATTTAGCTATGAAGCACTAATTAATCTCTACCCAGGATATGCAATCTGGGATTTTTTTTAAAGGCTTGTAGCTCTCATATTGGGGTAGCTTTTCTTGGGGATGGCAAAATGCACGCAGAGAACACCCTGGGCCACATTTGAAATCCTTGCTACAAAGTCTGAGGTTCTAGAACTTTTCAAAGACTGTAGATTTTTCATATGTACTGAACAGAGTATTTTTAATTAGCTTCATTCTCAATAACAGCTGAAATATTTTGGCTGAAATTGTAAGAATCAGCCTGAAGCAGACCCCCAGCCTGGAAATGTTCAGGTCAAATGGTAAGATTACAAGCAAGAGAAAGCAGGGCCTTTTAACTGGAAGTGCCAGGCAACTACTAGGCAGTGCTACCTGCCCCACCTGTATTTTAAGGGTGAAAGTTATCTATACCCACAAAGGGTTATATGAGTTTTAAGCAGTTCATATGCTTTGCGTAAGCTCTCTGCAAAGGAGTGAATAAGCACATTATTCATAGGAGTATAATATATAGTTTTCTACTATTTAGATTATTTAAAAATATTTAATATTATTTGCCAGATGGCAAATGTGTAATTTGTAATGTGACTGTCAGGGAAATATTGCTGTCAAGGAAGCCCCACCCAAGTGGTGGTTCAAAATCTAAACCTTCACATTGCTGTCAGGGGAAAATGGGAAGAAAGCTGTCTGGTGCTGAACTTGCCAATATCATGCAATCCAACCCTCTAACTCCCTGCTGCTGATCACCACACCCAACTCTCAGTTTGCTCTTGAAACAACTGCCGGATCTCTCAGCTGTTAAGTGCCGCTACACAATTATCTTTCAAACACTGAAAACACACACACTGAAATAGGAGAACAGGGTAAAAATCATAGCAGGCGGGGAAATGGAAGATGGGGATAACTTCCGTAGTGACTAAGGGAAATGATATGTAAGTCACACAGTCGGATGATTTATGGAATATCTGCACTGCAGTCAGAGTGCGATTGATGTTTGAAAGGCACATATCCATTAGTTTTCATCTAGCTAATGCAGCTGAAAATAGAAATGAAGATGCTGCAGCAAGTTCCTAGCCCATGCTACCATGTCTTCACTGCTCTTTTTACCTGCACTAACTCATGTAAAACTAGTACATGAGTGTCTTCACGACCTCAATCGCACCTTTGATGGCAGCGTAGACTCTCCATCAGAGGCTATGACTAGACTAGAGCAATCTGTCAACAGAAGTTTCTGTCAGAATCTATCTTCCAACAAAATGTCCGTCAACAGATTGCAGCCAGATACCAAAGCAAATAAAAAAAATCGGTCTGCTCTGGTGACAGAGAGCAGCCAGACTGCTCCACCACTCTCTCCACAGAACAGCCCCCAGAACACCATCAGACAGGGTCGCATAACCAGCAATCTCTTCTGGAAGCCCTAGTGAGGCACACACTTAAAGGGCCCCCGCCCTTGATGCCCATTCCCTGCCCATGCCGAGGCGTGCCTACCTCTACGAGGAACAGCACAGCTGCGACAGCAGGGCTTGACACTTGCCGAGAGACACAGTGCCTTCCAGCTAGCCCTGGTGCCACAGTAGCTCCTGGGCTTGCACTGGACCCACCCAGAGGTGCTTCAGCACCTGCTGCACCTCCTGATGGCCATCCTTCTCTTCCTCTGGGAGGGCAAGCCTGACATAGGCTTTGGGGAACTCACTGGATGGAGATGCCATTACCAGTGTGGTGTCCAGATATCTGTTCTGCTCCCTGCTGTGTTGCTAACCTTTGGCTGCATGCATGCTCCCTCCAGACTGCTGCGTTGGCTTCTGCAGTTAGCCAATGCAACAGACATCTGGGAGTGCCCAGTAACCACAAACCAAGAGAGGTACAAAGGAGCCAGATTAACCGTCATTGACACATGGCCTCTAGTACCCTGCGTGTCCCCAACTTGGACACCAGCAGTTTTACACTAGTACATGCATGTGCCTTGACAATGGACTCGGCACACTTCCAGGGGGCAGGAATGCCCCAATCTGTTCCCCAGGTCGGTCGACACAGTCCTGGTGACATACACTTTTATACCCAGGTAAAAACAACTTATGTGTACATTACGTAAACTAGGTGCCACCCCTAACTGTAGTATGTTGACACCCCTTAATGTAACTAGATCTTACCCATTATCTTGTAGATGGAATAATGTACCATCAAAACAACACTATCCATCATGTTGTCATTCCCACCCATACTGAGCCTGGGTCAGAATGTACCTTGTGCTAAGCTGTTATCTCTGGGGAGGGTCCTGGTACCATACAACATGTCCTACCTTACTGAAATGTGTTTATGTGTATCACTGGGTGCTTAGTAGTGTTCTGATCAGCCCTGTCTCTGCCAAATTCCTGTGAGCAAGATTTGGGTTTTGCTCACAGTTCAACTTTTTCTGTTAGCTTAGTTAACCCTACTTTGTTCAGGCTTTAGCTTTGGCTTAGACCTGTTAGTTTTGCTGTATGTTAACAAAGCACTGACTATTGTTCAGGCCTTATGCTTTCTGGATTCACAATAGGCCCTCTCATTACTACACTTACCATTACTGCTGCATGGTCCTACTCACGCCCACCCTGCCGGGTGCATAGGTGGATCTGGAGGCATTGCACCAGTTCTGATTGGTGGGACCAGCTGGTCATGGGGTAGTGGGACAACCAGCAGTGGCTCCAGAACTTCCGAATGTGGAAGGAGACCTTCCTGCAGCTGCGAGCCTGGCTCTCTCCCATCCTCTGCAGACAGGACACCCACCTGTGGCCCACCATCCCCGTGGAAACTTGACACCCCCAACAGCTACTGCTCTGTGGGAAACCAGTTTGGCATGGGGAAGTCCACTGTGGGGGCTCTCCTCATGGAGGTAAGGCAATCTCAGGCTGCAGTCCCTGCATGGGGAGGATGTCCCTTCCAAGGGGGACTCTCAGGAAGCGGGGTTGGGGGTACAAGGGGTGAGGTTAGGGTGGATGGGAAACCCCACCCCCGGGGGACCATGCCATCCTATCTGCACACAGCCCTATTGCCAGGAGTGGGGCGGCCTCACAGGGAGGGCTCCCAGAGAACTCGGGGGGTGGGAGGGATGGGAGAAGGGAGGGACACCCCCGGGGCCCAGGTATTCCATCTCTTAGTCCCTGACATCTGTTCTCAGTTCCCTCCCTTTGCAGGTCATGATGGCCATCAACACCCCACTGCTGTGGAGGGTCATCCGTCTGGCAGATGTGGATGCGATTGTGGCTAGATTCACCACCCTGGGGTTCCCAAATTGCTCTGGGGCTGTGGATGGGACCCACATCCCAATCCATGACCTGGACCACAGCACGGCTAAGTACATCGCCCACAAGGGATATTTCTCTTTGGTGCTGCAGGCCCTGGTCTACCACCATGGACACTTCATCTAGGTTTCTGTTGAGTGGTCGGGTCAGGCACACAATATGCAGGTGACCCACAGATCCAGGGGACCCAGGATCTCCTGCCTCAGATCTTTGGTTGGTGGCCATGTGTAGCCCTGCCAAAGTTCTTTTGCTTTGGCCCATGCCTTCTCCAGGGTGCGGGCATGTGGTGGCCAGCTGGGCATATGCCAGGGCATTGCACCACTTCACCTCGGGGTTGAGGAGGGTCTCTTCCTTGCCCCACAGGTCTAGGAGGTGGCTCACCTTTTACACCCCCAGTGCATCTTGGGACCCCTCAGGCCAGTCCTGCAAGGGCCCAGGGGTGTCTCAGGGTGCCTGTTCTATAGCCATCTGGTCAGGTTCTGGGGAAAGGAGTGATTGTGAGGCCTGGGGGAGCACAGGTGGTGTCTCTGCTGCTTCCACATTCTCAGCTTCTTGCCACAGAGTTTCCTGGGCTCCCTGCATCTTTAAGACTGGCTGGAGGCGGGAGCCATAAACCTCTGATTGCTGTGGTAATCCTGCATGGTACCCTGAAGGCCTTTTCTGTCTCCTGAAGGCCCCCCCAGAATGTCCAGACTGGCTTTCTGTTGACAGATCTCTGCTGAGAGAAGCATTCTTCCTCATGTGCAACAATAAATGGATGTCAACAAAATTGCTGAGCTCTGTCAATTTATTGTCCATGGAACGCCTAGGTAATCTGGATGCCCTATGGTTTTGTTGACAAAACTTTCTAGTCTAGATATAGCCAGAGGGATAGAACTCTACTTTCTCCATGGGACAGAAGGGGAAAGCCAGTTCTAGTCAGCTTCATTTATATGAATTGTAATGTTGCTTACATGGCATGTTAAGTCTGGTTTCTTAAGTTGGAATTTGTTTTGACTGTATAAACAGCACTAGATATTTATTACAATATTCTTGAAAGGCCAAAAGATTTGTGCAGGATGAGGCTTGGAGTGAATACATCAGTCAGAGTTTATGGGTGGGCAACTTGGCTTAGAAATGAAACCCAAGCTCAAAGGGGGATGAGGGGGAAAGGGTTCTGTGCTAGAAAGTAGGAATTCTTTTCCAAGGTGTCCTTTGTGTATGCTTTGTGTTTGCTTTGGGTTCCCCCCTTGGAGAGTCTATGGATTGAATCAGCAGGAATGTACCAGGCCAGCACAAGAGCAAAACGCAGCTGAATTTGCAGTGAGTTCAGATCAAATCATCAGTAGCACGCATTTGACTATTCAGCAATTCAGCAGATGGTCCACCAGCAGAAAGTAGAACTGGCATTGCAGAAGTGGAGCAAATAGCTATGTACTGGTTGCAAGCTGGCAGAGCAGATCTCTCGGGACTGGAGCAGGTTGGCACAAGACAGTTGTCCTTGGTTACCACTTCTAACTGGGATTTTTAGGTGGTAGGCTTTGTGGTGAAATTAAGAGTTCTGAACCTCAAGAAGGCAGATAATTGCTGTGATGGAACTGTGAGCCTGACCCAATTCTGATGCACCGGTTTGGGGTGCTCACTCTGTTTTATGTGTAAATACCTAAATTGAATATTCATGTTTCTTTTGATTGTTTCCTTTTTCCCTAAATAAAAAGATGTGTATGGTTCTGTGCTCCCGCAAGATTCTGAGGGTACATCTACACAGCAGTGTTATTCCTGAATAAGCTACTCCAGAAGGTATTCCTGAATAGCCTATTCTGAAATAGTGTGGGTACATACAAAATACATTTCAAAATAGCACTGATCTATTTCAAAATAGAGAATCTGCACACAACAGAACCTATTTTGAAACAGAACCATGGAACACACTATGGCTTATTTTTAAATAGTTTCTATTCCCTGTTTCATCATCATCATCATCATCATCATCATCGGTAACTGTGGGCTCAGTGCCCATTGGTGTCTGATGCCTCTCTCACTATTTCCTTCCATCTTTCCCTATCCAGTGCAGAGTGGCTTAGTTTCTGTAGACTATCTCCACACCAATCTACTACATCATCTATCCATTCTCTGTAGGGTTGGCCTCTCCTATTCGAACCATCCATTATACAAATATTAGGGTCTTGATTTTTCATTCGTCGTTCATTGCTCTTTCCCTGTCGCTGGCCACTGTAGGGCTCCCTGGCACATCGGGGGGCTGGGGTGGCCTGAAGACATCAAGGCTGTGAAGATATAAGGGGAGAGGGTGGCGCCCTGTCAGTCACACAACCGGGTACCATGGGCCAGTGGCCACATTCCCTTCGCTGTCCCTGCTGGCCCGTGGGGTTGGCTCTGAGCGTCCTGGCAGTTGTGGAGTCTGTCAACACTGGGCTGTTGGTAGGGCTCATTCGGCCCCACCCCCACCCTCCCCAGCCACGTGCTCCATGTGGCTGTCCATGGCCCCGTGTGGGTACCCTGACAGTGACCACAGCCATCCCTGGGGCCCCTGGCCATTGGCCATATGCCTGGTCCCATGCCAGCAGCAGCAGGGACCACCCCACCGCATGCCTGGGATACCCCATTCCCAGTCCTACCTGAGGGTGCCTTGAGGGGGGGTTCGGGGGAGGCCCAGGTGGAGGTGGCCCGGCTTGTGCCCTCTGATGATGCAACGACGTATAGAGTCCCCTTGCTACCACCCTCGCCATCGCTGTCCCTGTCATCAGCTGGTGGCTCTGGGTGTGGGGTCGGTGGTGCTGTGGAGGGTCCCAGCTCTGGCTCCTCCCCCTCCCCTTCCAGCTCAGCCACGTCAAGGGTCCTTTCAGGCGATCTGGCCTCCCTGGGGCTGAGGAGCTGGTGCAGGTCACTGAAGTAGAGGCAGGTGGCAGGCGCTGCCCCCAACCACCTGGCTGAATGTTTAGCCTTCGCATACCCCTGGTATAGCTCCTTCACTTTAGACCACACCTGGTTGAGGGTGCGGGAGGGTGGGGTGGTCCCTTGCAGCCAGGATCTCGGCCAGTGGGGCAAAGGTGGCTACGTTCCACTTCTGCCCCTCCATCCTCAGTAGGATGTCCTTTTCCCCACAGATGGCCAGCAGGTCCCGGATCTCAGCCTCCACCTCCTCTTTGGTGGCTGCCCAGGGTCCTTGGAGTCCTGCTTCCTAGTGCCTTGGTGTCTCTGGAGCTCCCAGGGGTTTTTTCTGCTGACCATGACTCTGCGTGGCTGGATTCCTGCTATTCAGTGGGGTGCTGGAGAGTGTACAGCTGCGAGCACATGCTCCTATGGCTGCCAGCACATGCTCAGCTTCCTGCATGGGGGTTCTGTGTCCCTGCAGCTTTAAGGCAGCCAGAGTTGACAGCTGTAGAGCCCTTCTAAGAGGGCAGAGGACTGGACTCCATGACCTCTGAAGGTCCCTTCCATTTCTGTGAGGTAGGTATATTTCCAAGGGCTGTGAAGGGTAACAAGAAGAGTTTTTATAGACGTGTTAATCAATAAGAGGATGATCAGCGAGGGTGTGGGACCCTTACTGGATGAGGGAGGTAACCTTGTGACGGATGATATGGGAAAAGCTGAAAAACTCTTTTTTTTTTTTTTTTTGCCTCTGTCTTCATGGAAAAGATCAGCTCCTAGACTACTGCACTGGGTGATGCACTATGGAAAGGAGGTGGGCAGCCCTCAGTGGAGAAAGAACAGGTTAAGAGCTCCTTAGACATGCCAGACGTACACAAACCCATGGGTTCAGATTTAACGCACCCAGAGGTACTGAGGGAATTGGCAAATGTCATTGCAGAGCCTTTTGTCATTATCTTTGAAAACTTCTGGTGATTGAGAGCGGTCCCAGATGTTTGGAAAATGGCAGATAAAGTGCCCATCTTTAAAAAAGGAAAGAAGGACAATCAAGGGAACTATAGACTAGTCAGCCTTACCTTAGTTCCTGGAAAAATCGTGCATGGGATCCTCAAAGAACCCATTTTGAAGCATTTGGAAGAGAGGAAAGTGATCAGGAATAGTCAACATGGATTCACCAAGGGCAAGTCATGCCTGGCCAATCTGATTAGCTTCGATGATGAGGTAACTGGCTTTGTGGACATGGGGAAGTCAATGAATGTGATATACCTTGACTTTAGCAAAGCTTTTGATACAGTCTCTTACAATATTCTTGCCTGCAAATTAAGGAAGTATGGATTGGATAAATGGACTGTAAATTGGATGAGAAGTTGACTAGATGATCAGGCCCAAAGGGTAGTGATCAAAGGCTTAACGTCTGGTTGGCAGACAGTTTCAAGTGAAGTGCCTCAAGGATCAGTTCTAGTGCCAGTATTATTCAAAATCTTTATTAATGACCTGGAGGAGGGAATGGATTGCACCCTCAGCAAATCTGGAGATGACACTAAGCTAGGGGGACAGATAGATACATTGGAGGGTAGGGACAGGGTCCAGAGTGATCTAGATAAATTAGAGGACTGGGCCAAAGAAAATCTGATGAGGTTCTACAAAGACAAGTTCAGAGTCCTGCACTCAGGATGAAAGAATCCCAAGCACTGTTACAGGCTGGGGACTGAGTGACTAAGTAGCAGAGCAGTAGAAAAGGACCTGGGGATTACAGTGAACAAGAAGCTGGATATGAGTCAACAGTGTGCTCTTGTAGCCAAGAAAGCTAATGGCATATTGGGGTACATTAGGAAGAGCATTTCCAGCCGTTCTGGAGAAGTTATTATTCCCCTCTGTTTGGCACTGGTGAGGCCACATCTGGACTATGGTGTCCAGTTGTGGGCCCTCCAGTATAGAAAGGATGTGAATTCATTGGAGAGGATCTAGTGGATGGAAATGAAAATAATTAGTGGTCTGGAGCATGTGACCTTACCAGGAGAGGCTGAGGGATTTGGGCTTATTTAGTTTGCAGAAGAGAAGAACGAGGGGCGATTTAATAACAGCCTTCATCTTCCTGAAGGTGGTTCTAAAGTGGATGGAGAGAGGCTGTTTTCAGTAGTGATGGATGGCAGAACAAGGTGCAATGGTCCCAAGTTACAGAGTGGGTGTTGCTTGGATATTAGAAAAAACTATTTCACCAGAAGGGTGGTGAAACACTAGAATGCATTACCTAGAAAGGTGGTGGAATCTCTATCCCTAGAGGTTTTTAAGTCGTGGGTTGACAAAGTTCTGGCTGGGCTGATTTAGTTAGGGTTGATCCTGCTTAGGCAGATGGGCAGAGGGCTGGATTCGATGATCTCCTGAAGTCCCTTCCAGCCGTAGGTTCTATGATTCTATGATCTACTTATCCTGCTATATAGCTATGGTGCCTTCTTTTGAGGTAAAGGGAACAGAGGCAGAACATTGTGAATGTGTGAGATGGCAGGTCAGATAAATGAAAAGCCAACACAGCCATCTTACAGTAAGGGTGCGTCTACACTAGCCGGCTACTTCGAAGTAGCTGGCACAACATCGAAATAGTACGCGTCACATCACGTCTACACGTGCCGTGAGCTATTTTGATGTTGAAATCGACGTTAGGCAGCGAGACGTTGAAATCGCTATTCCTATCCGAAGATGGGAATAGCACCCTACTTCGACGTTCAACGTCGAAGTAGGGCGTATGTAGACAATCTGCGTCCCACTGCATCGAAATAGTGGGGTCCTCCATGGTGGCCATCAGCTAAGGGGATGAGAGATGCTCTGTCCAGCCCCTGCGGGGCTCGATGGTTGCCGCGTGCAGCAGCCCTTAGCCCAAGGATTCTGGCTGCTGCTGCTGCTGAAGCTGGGGGTCCATGCTACGTGCACGGGGTCTGCAACCGGTTGTCGGCTCTGTGGATCTCGTGCTGTGCAGGGTGAGTGAGTCTGGGAGGGGCCCTTTAAGGGAGCGGCTTGGGGCTTTGCTGGCCCCTTATTTTGACGGTGAGCACTTGTGTGTGTGGATGCTCCGCATTTCCTTCCAGGGTGGCTCCTATCGATGTTCTCCGTTGCTACTTTGATGTTGAACATCGATGGCATGCCATGGTAGGAAATCTCATCAGACTGCCCCCTCTAGCCATTTATTAAGCACAATGGTTTTAGCCACACTGCTCCCCTTAGAAGTCTGTTACAAAAATTCGCTCTTCTGATGGTTAGAAACCTATGTCTAACTTCAAGCTGTGAAGCGGCAAACCAGGCGCCAACTCATGACAAGGGCGTAAGGCTTGCTGGATACTCACAAAGACATAGCTGGAAACCAGTCTAGTTCACCTCTGGATTAGA
Organism: Carettochelys insculpta; assembly: GCF_033958435.1. NCBI lineage: Eukaryota > Metazoa > Chordata > Testudines > Carettochelyidae > Carettochelys > Carettochelys insculpta. The sequence goes on along the minus strand of NC_134138.1, from coordinate 30,378,637 downwards.
ATAGTCAAAATAGATATTAATATTATAAAAATGTGTTTAGTGTTTAGACTTTACGGAATGTGTGCTGCACATGTTAATCAGACTTATATCTGTATACCATGCCATGAGTGATGCTTACTCTGTAGCTTACATCCACCTAACTCTGTAAGCATTGTCACTAGAAAGTTGCTTCTGCTAATGGAAGGCTATGTCTACACCACAAAGTTAGTCAACACAAGTTATGCCAACAATTATGAACTGCTATAATTACATTGCTCATGTGTGGTCACACAATATTCCTTGTGTTGGTGGACCATATCTGCAGTTGGTGTTCTAGCATTGAGAGAGAAAGAGAACACACACCATCATGAGTAGCTATCCCACTGTGCAACTCACCCCCTTCCATAGCTAGAAGTTGTGGCAACAGGGAATGGATCACAGTACATCACGGATGCAAGTTTTCTGTCCCATCATTCCAAGGGCTTTTGACTAAATTTTGCACTGTTTTTCAGCATTCTCTCTAAACTGTGCATCTGACATCTCTGCTTGCAAGCATAGCTCATACACTGCTCACCAGTCTTGTGATAGTGTTATGAACAGCGTAGCTGATCATGCAGTTATTTCATGCATTGTGACCCTGAACAGAACTCTGTGATTTCTGTCCTCTTGTGTGCATTGGCAAGAAACAATTCCAGATTATTTTTTGGCTTTCATGGAGCAACTGCACATGGTAGACTGTTGCTATTGGTCTCAGGAAGCAAGTGATGAATGGTGCAATCACATTGTTATGCACGTATACGATGATGAGCAATGGCTGCGGAACTTTCAGATGTGCAAAGCCACCTTCTTGAATTGTGTGTGGAGCCCTCCCCAGCATTGGGCCACAAGGTTACAAGAATGGGAGCTGTGCTGTCAGTGGAGAAGTGTGGGGCAATTGCTGTGTGGTAGCTGGCAACTGCAAACCACTACCAGCCAGTCACAAATCAGCATGGGTTGGGAATCAACACTTCACATCTTGGCCTCAATAAAGAGAGTGAATTCCTTATGTATTACAAGGACTGTTTACCCATCTTTGATAGTCATAATGACCTCAGACAACTCACTTAATAGACACTTGCAGTAAGTAACCTCCTTTCCCTTCTTCAGTCACATTGCCTCCCTTCCTTTTGTCCTATGCAGCTGATTTGTCAATTTTCTTTTCATTTCACTTTTTTTCTTCCTGCTAAATTCTTATCATGCCAAATTACTTTTAACAGAATTTCCAGATCCAAAGAAGTGGGCTGTCCCATGGAAGCTCATCATCAAATAAATCATTTTGTCAGTCTTTAAAGTGCTACAAGACTGCTTTTTTGTTTTATTTTCAACAAAACAACCAAGAGCCAATAATGACTTTCAGTCACTACAATCTAATTTGGAGTTATCTTGGATTTCTTTTGTTACCTAGAATGTTATTCTGTCTCAAATAGGTGGCGTCTCAGGTCTGGCAACAAAGCTGTAGCTCTGTGTGACTCAGATTATTTTCTGTATGTCTTTGATCGTTATCTTTCTCAGACTGTATGTTTTAAATTCTCAAGCATTTCTCTCCTAATCTCACTTGTCAGATTTTCTCATCTTTGTTATATTTCCTTCAACTCTTCTCGTAGAGAATATTTCAGAACTAAGACAGACGTGCTGCCAGTGTCAAGGTCAGGTAGCATAGTGAGGAAATGAGATCTCTTACTATGTCTCTGTGACAGATAAGTGTAACAGAACATTTTCATCTGGAAATCTTTCTGATTGACTTCCTGCTCAAACTTCATATCCACTGTGTCTTGGTTTTACTTATGAGAACTTCATAGGCTGTCTACCCATCACAAATCAGTTTACAGACATTGGCCAATAAAAGCCTTTCTGTTTTATTAAATGCACTCTCCTCATCATACTAGCTCATTTTCTGCTGTATATTTGGAGTTTGTCTGTTTGATTTAGAACTCCTCCTAAATGGTAAGAGGTACAGTTCTCAAAATTAGCATAACTGAATAAATGTTGAAAGAGACTGAAACAAGATGAGCCAGAAAAATAAGATGAAAGTGGAATAGGATTGTTTCTCAGTAAACCTCACAGAAAAGAGAGAAAACAGAAAAACTTGGAATATTGCTTTGTTTTGGCACAGCTAAATCAATGCTTAAGGTTTGAAAATCAGAAGATGGTGGTATTGGAAACCAAATTGGCTATAGTCCTTTGTTGTTAGAACATAGCAAATGACAAGAGTTTATTGGGATGAAGAAAAAATATTTGATGGAATTTCCATTAAAAATTACTAAAATTAGGTTGTGACCACACTTGGCCAAAACTTCGAAATGGCCACGCTAATGGCCAAATCGAAGAATACTAATGAGGCGTTGAAATGAATATTCAGCACCACATTAGCATGCTGTTGGCCATGGCACTTCTAGGCTACGTCTACACGTGCAGCCAACATCGAAATAGGCTATTTCGATGAATAACGTCTACACGTCCTCCAGGGCCGGCAACGTCGATGTTCAACTTCGACGTTGCTCAGCCCAACATCGAAATAGGCGCAGCGAGGGAACGTCTACACGTCAAAGTAGCACACATCGAAATAGGGATGCCAGGCACAGCTGCAGACAGGGTCACAGGGCGGACTCAACAGCAAGCCGCTCCCTTAAAGGGCCCCTCCCAGACACAGTTGCACTAAACAACACAAGATCCACAGAGCTGACAACTGGTTGCAGACCCTGTGCCTGCAGCATAGATCCCCAGCTGCCGCAGAAGCAGCCAGAAGCCCTGGGCTAAGGGCTGCTGCCCACAGTGACCATAGAGCCCCGCAGGGGCTGGAGAGAGAGCATCTCTCAACCCCCCAGCTGATGGCCGCCATGGAGGACCCGGCAATTTCGACGTTGCGGGACGCGGATCGTCTACACTGTCCCTACTTCGACGTTGAACGTCGAAGTAGGGCGCTATTCCTATCTCCTCATGAGGTTAGCGGCTTCGACGTCTCGCCGCCTAACGTCGAAGTTAACTTCGAAATAGCGCCCGACGCGTGTAGACGTGACGGGCGCTATTTCGAAGTTGGTGCCGCTACTTCGAAGTAGCGTGCACGTGTAGATGCAGCTCTAAAGTGCCACTTTTCGCTTGTGCATGGCTCAGCTACATGGGGTTTCTTTTTGAAAGGACCCCGCAGACTTCAAAATCCCCTTATTTGTACGGCTGATTTACTGGCTTTGAGAAAGACTGTGGCTGACAGCATGCTAATGAGGCGATGAATATTCATTTCAGCACCTCATTAATATTCTTTGATTTGGCCATTAGCATGGCCATTTCAAAGTTTTGGCCAAGCATGGCCACAGCCTTAAAGGGACAAATTTTAGCAATCCCTCTTTTAAGAAATTTGAAATAAAAATTAACAATAACACCATATTTTTGAAAAATCCAAGCATTTAAATAAAGCAGGTTCATCTTCCAAAAATAATAATTAAAAAAAATCAGTTAAAAACCTGAGCAATGCTGCCCAGTTTCCACAAACTGCTTTTTAAAAAAATTACTATCTTTCTTTTCAGCAATCTTTCAGGGATTATATTTTGTATAGTAAAATCTGTCTTTAGAATTGTCCCTTCGAATTTATGAGTGTATCACCAGACTGAATTTCTTTGTGACTCTGCTGTCCAACCGCCAGTCAGGTAAGCCAGGTACTCAGTCCACAAGTTTTCTTCTTGTCGGTGTCAGTGGGAATGGAGCACAAATCACTTATATTCCCAACATTATTATCACTTTACTACTGAGAAGTGGGGAAAAAAAACCCTTGCTTATTTTCTCACATTATTGATTCCTCCAGTTAATCATTTATCTTCAAGTTGTCTCACCAGCTCAGCCCAAATAATTTGTTTGGGCAAGCAGAGGTGCTATCTGGAAGTACAGACACTACCCCCCAATATCATGCAGCAGGACCAGAGGCTGGGATAGCCTCAGTGGTCCCTGAACTTTCTTCTATGGGAGGAAGGAGAAGCAGAAGTAGGAACTGCTGCAGACTTGTGCTCTGCAGGTCAGGCAGAGTGTGAACCCATTAATTAATCAAAATGATCCCCCCAGATATTTTCAGTTCAGTATTAATGGCCAGCTTGTCTCATAGCAGAGACTGATTTTATGACATTTCATCTAATTCTATGGCACACTTCAGCATCTGGCAACCTTCCATGCAAGTTAATTTGTTAGCTCTCCTTCTGGAAGCAAGGTCAAGTGTTGCATCAGTTTAATATATGACACTGCTTCTACTGAGACTTCTGTATCTTGCACTTGTAGGCAACAGATTTTTGTGGGCCAGATCCTCAGCTAGCAAAATGATGGAGTTCCTTTGAGGCTAATGGGAGCTACACAGATTTACCCCAGCTAACACTATCTATCTGGTGCTTAACTCTTCCCAGCTCCTCTGCTTTGTCCCCTCAGTTATGTCCGCTTTTCTCTTTTACCTTGATCTTTTGGTCTGAGTCTCCCCATTACCATCTGTTTCCAGGCCCTCAGTCCTTCCTCACTTTTCTATTGCCCCTCACTTGCTGGTCATTCCTCTTCCTACCATTACATCTTTGTCCTCTGGCTCCCTTCTCTTTGCCAGTAACAGAGTCCTGTTATGCTCTCCATCATTAAAATCTTTCTCATGACCCAACTGGATTTTCAAACCATCACTTTCTGCTCCCACTGCCTACATTTCCTTTACTATGTCCCTTCTACTCTTTGAAACATCCCTTTTCCCTCTCTCCCATTCCCAGACAGCACTGGTTGCTTGCTACAGTGGTTGGTGAGTGTGGGCAGGCAGTGGCTGATTATGTGTCACCTCTGCTGTCCACCTCCGAGCTCTTTACATGCTTCCCCTCTCACCATCTTCTCCCTGCTGTGCCCATTCCCACTCCCAGTCCTGCTGCTCTTCCATATCCTCTCCAGCAGGGTGTGTGCTCCCCCTGCCACTGGGAGCAGAACCAACCCCTGGTCAGAACATTCGGCTCAACACCCTGGCTGGCAGGCTCCTTCCTTTCTCCACTGCCTCTCCATGGGCCGGCATCCAAGGAAAGCTCTAGACCCTATGGCCCAGGGTGCTGGCCAGGAGGAGCCAAGTCCTGCATGTGCTGAAGTCCCACACAGTGCTGGCATGGGGAAGCTTCTTCACACCTCATCTCTCCAAGAGTGGGGTTGGGGGGAGATATTTCCAGCCTGTTTGTGTTCCAACCTTGCAAGCTGCATAGCAACCACAGGCAAGGGCATAGCACCCTCTTCACACACTGCCACCAGTCTTGCAGCATTTGGCGATGCTCTGTCCTCTAGGCACCTTCCCCTGGTGAGCCACCTCTCTGGCCAGGTTTTCTGAACCCTGTGCAGACATATTCTCTGAATCCTGGAACACAATGCATCCTTAGAGATTACCTCCTTCCTGCTTGCATGTTAGCAGCAGCCTGGAGATGCTAGCTGCCTGTCAGCACTGTGCAGGCAGGAAGGAGCAAGTTGCTTTCAACCACAGGGGAGCAGGATGGGGAGGGGGCTGAGGGGGAAGAGACAACCTCTCCAATGCACAAGCCTGGTGATTCCCACTCCCCAACCCCACCTCCCTGCAGCTGGAAGCAGCTCTCATCCCTTCCCTCTTATACAATGCTGAAAGGCTGCTGTTGGCCTTGTTCTGGTGTGAACTGTGACAGGAATCTCTGGAGGGGGGCCTTTGACTCCACGTACATGCCAGATGTTGCCTTGAGGAGATGCAGTATCAGGCATCAGGCAAGGCAGGCCCATCATGGGGGCTCAGACAAGCATGGAAGGTGGAGAGCACTGGGCAGGGAAGGATGGGGCAGGCCGGTCAGTCGCCCCTGTCCTGGTGTGAAAGAGATGTGTGGGAGTGTGTGTGTGTTTGTGTGTGTCACTTCTCCACATGCCAACCTTATAGACAAGAAGGTGAATAAAAAGATTCCAGCTATGTAGTATTTCTTTTTAACAGGGGCTCTGTCAACTTGATTTTAACCTGAGCTTTTGTGCTGCATAGTTCTGATTGATTGTTCTTGAACTCGCTTGTGTGCAGTAAACCCTCGAGATACACACAATCAAGTTGTGCGTGTCTCAGGTTTATATGACTGCTGCCCCTGATCAGCAGCCTGACTTCTTCCTGCTCCTGTCAGGGGCGGCAGCCACCCCTGTCAAGAGTGGCAGCCTCAAGTCAGTCTGCAGTCCCTGAAAGGAGCAGGTGAAAAACTGTTCCTGTCAGGGACAGCAGCCTGACTTGCAGCTGCTGCCCCTGACAGGAGTAGTTTCCTGTCAGGGGTGCCAGCCGTGAGTCAGGCTGTCGTCCCTGACAGATAGCTGCTTGCAGCTGGGGAGCCTGGCAGGCACACACCTGCTTATGGTGCAGTTTCTTTGAAACCACTGGCCAAGCAGCTGTGTGCCCCCCACTGGGAGAAGCTGGGGGACACGTGGCTGCTCCCTCCACTTCCCCCAGCTGTCTGCCCTCCAGTTGGGAGAAGCTGGGGGACACATGGCTGTCCCCTCCACTTCCCCCAGCTGCCTACTTTCCCAACCCCCCCAGTTTATGTGAAATTCGATTTATGTGGAGGTTGCCTGGAACTCAACCTCTGCATAAACTGAGAGATTACTGTACAAGTAATTTTGCCAGGTGTGATGTATTCAGCGTAGAGAAATAAGGTCAGCCTGCAGAGTCCTACATTGTAGCTCCAGCAACAGGCAACTGTGCTGTTGTTCTGGTGAGTGCAGGTGCTGCTATCTTGACAATGATACCTCACACCAGCCACAAGAGTTTAAAATATTTGATAGAAGCATAGAGGCTGCCTGCAGGGGAAAGAGGAGGCATAGGTGCATTTAATCGGTGTCCCTGCCCCTCCACTCTTTGATTTGCTCACCTTGATAATTTTTTTCTGATTTGTCAACTTTGATTACTGGTTTTGGTTCTCTATGCCTGAAATATCGAGTCTGTTCTGGTCTGGCTATGGTCTGAAGAAGTGGGTCTGTCCACAAAACCTCATCACCTAATACATTATTTTGTTAGTCTCTAAAGTGCTAGCAGTCTTTGACTGCTTTTTTGTTTTGATAGTATGTAGACTAGCACGGCTCCCTCTCTGTTACTATTCAAGATGCAAGGAGAAAAGAAAGAAACAGCAAGTTTAGTTTTGTCCCATTCTCAGCATAGACTGTTGGAAGCATTCACCTGCAAAAGCCAGCTGGAAGCAGGAAAATGTAATATAAATATATGGCCAGACTATGTTTTCTAAAATAAACAGTTTTACAAATATTATCTTTGTTCTTATTATGTGTTGCTTGATAGAATCTTCCTTCATTTTACCTTATAAGGATAATATTAATTGCATTTTCAAAATTAATGACTTTTGCAGCTATGAAATGTTGAGGCCTATACTCACCTACAGACTCTCTGGTGCCTCAATCTTTTTTGTCATGGGCACCAGACTCGAAATGAGTGTCTCCACAAGTGGGTTGCACTGATTTAATTGTATTTCTTTCTAATCTAGTTCAGTTAAAATGCTACTATTTTTTAGGAAGACAAAACCATTTTTAAAAAGTGTGTGAATTAGTACTAGTTAAAGGTGACACACCTTTTAACCTCAGAACATGCACCATACAGTCAATGTTTGTGTTCTGAGTACTAACCTAGAGGTCCCAGTCAGGATTGGGACCTATTTGGGCTCAGCATTGAGGAAAGGGGAAAAAAGCTAAATAAAGTGGTACTGTAGATGTTTCAAGCTCATCTCCTAATCATTCTGCTTGCGTATTATACCCACTTCCACTCCACCTGTGCACAAAAGACACCCTCTGTCTTCTCTATTTAGTCTGGAATTTCTGTGACATATAAGCTACGTCTACACGTGAAGCCTACATCGAAGTAGCTTATTTCGATGTAGCAACATCAAAATAGGCTATTTCGATGAATAACGTCTACACGTCCTCCAGGGCTGGCAACGTCGACGTTCAACAGTGACGTTGCACAGCACCACATCGAAATAGGCGTTGCGAGGGAACGTCTACATGCCAAAGTAGCACACATCGAAATAAGGGTGCCAGGCATAGCTGCAGACAGGGTCACAAGGTGGACTCAACAGCAAGCCACTCCCTTAAAGGGCCCCTCCCAGACACAGTTGCACTAAACAATACAAGATCCACAGAGCCGACAACTGGTTGCAGACCCTGTGCATGCAGCATGGATCCCCAGCTGCAGCAGCAGCAGCCAGAAGCCCTGGGCTAAAGGCTGCTGCACACGGTGACCATAGAGCCCCGCAGGGGCTGGAGAGAGAGCGTCTCTCAACCCCTCAGCTGATGGCCACCATGGCAGACCCCGCTATTTCAATGTTGCGGGACGCGGATCGTCTACACGTGCCCTACTTCGACGTTCAACTTCGAAGTAGGGCGCTATTCCCATCCCCTCATGGGGTTAGCGGCTTCGACGTCTCACCACCTAACGTCGATGTTAACATTGAAATAGCGCCCAACACGTGTAGCTGTGACGGGCACTATTTCGAAGTTAGTGCAGCTACTTTGAAGTAGCGTGCACGTGTAGACACGGCTATAGAGAGATAGTCGTGCTAGTTTATATACTATCAAAACAAAAAAACAGTCGAACAGCACTTAAAGACTAACAAAATAGTTTATTAGGTGATGAGCTTTCGTGGGACAGATCTATTGACTTTACACCTTTCTGCAATGCTGGGCCTAAATAGGTCCCAATCTAGACTGAGACCGCTAGGCAGTACTCAGAATATAAACAATAATCAGCACCCATGTGGAGCACAAACAATGTGAATTTCTGACACTCAAATGTGCAAAGCTCATCCAATTTTTAAAATTTACTGTATGCACAAATTCTTCTTTAATGTTTACCCACAGAGGTCTGCAGAAGACACACACAAAAGAAACTACAGTAACCTGTCAAACACATCCTTTTCTTTAGATTTTTCTTTGGCATCTCTAGATAGATGAGTGTTAATAGAAAGGCTGACAATACAAGTGCATTTATGATGCAAAACATCAAGGACAAGATGAACTGTCAAACCTTTAAGAAAAGAATGGTGCCCTTTGTTGTGGAAATGAAGCTGTGATAATGTTCCCAGGCTATAAACTGGCAGACTGAAATGACACACACCAGAGGAGTTTTTTCAAATTCTTTATCTATGTCAGCAGATTTTCCCTCTCCTGTTGTAGTTTTAGCCAAGGAAAAAATTTTAAAGTTTATGTGAACACTTTACTAGTATATAGCTCTTAGCAACAAGGTTAGAGAATATAAAGGCAAACATTTTATTGAGCATTCCGCAAGCACATTAACTCTGTTACTGAAAGAAAAATATGTAGGCTGTGGGATGTTTTGTTTCTTGTTGTTTAAATTACATTCAGCAATGAATTTCTGTGCAAAGCCATATTTTGACATGACTACTTTCTACTTTTATGTGTCTTTTTACTTATACCAGTGGGACTATTCATAGAGTAAGTAGCAGGGAGAAGCGGGGGATTGAATCAACCAAACCTGCTGAAAGCATCTTCCTTGCATGGCTCTCATTGTACTTTAATATTATTATTTATTCTAAAGTAGCTCATAGGCCAGCAATGGGCAACCTAGGCTAGTGAATAGTTCCCTTTCATCTTAGTGGACTGCAAAATTATTGTAACCAAGACAGTCTCATGGGATAGAGCTGTTTTGCTAACTGCGCTTGTGTGCCCAGAATAGGGATTTAAAATCCTGGTTACTTGGTTAACCACTTACAGCACATTCTTTCAAATCCAGCATTCTATCCTCCAGAACTCTCAACTAAGTGGCATTTTAACTATAAGTAAATTTTAGTTACGTTTTCCAGAAGTACGGTATAATGAGATTGGTAGCAGTGCTCTGGTTGGATGCAGAACGAGCACAGAACTCTTACAATGCCCTTTCTTTACTTGTGCATGACTTCAGTAATACTGGTAGGAAAACACCTACGTTGATGGAAACCAGCAGAATCTGGAAAACCTGCCTGGGTGATGGTAGTTCGGAAGAGCAGACTTCGACTCCCTGAGAGAACGGATGAGCAGGATCCCTTGGGAAATGAAGATGAAGAGGAGAAGAGTTCAAGAGAACTGGCAGTATTTTAAAGAAGTCTTATGAAGACACAGGAACAAACCACCCCGCTGCATAGTAAGAAATGCAAACATAGTAGGCAACTAGCTTGGCTTAACAGGGGAATCCTTAGTCAGCTTAAATTAAAAAAAGTTGCATACAAGAAATGGAAATGTGGATAGTTGACTAAGGAGGAGTATAAACATACGGCTGGAGAATGCTGGCCACTAATCAGGAAAGTGAAAGCACAATTGGAACTGCAGCTGGCAAGGGATGTGAAGAGTAACAAGAAGGGTTTTGACAGGCAGGTAAACAATAAACGGGTTATCAGAGAAGGTGTGGGGCCATTACTGCATGAGGGAGGTAACCTAGTGACAGATGATGTAGGACAAGCTGAAGTACTCAATGCTTTTTTTTGCCTCAGTCGTCACAGACAAGGACAGCTCCCACACAACTGTGCTAGACAATGCAGTATAGGAAGATGGAGGGCAGCCATCTGTGGGGAAGGAACAAATTCTGAGCTATCTAGAAAAACTAGATGTACACAAATCCATGGGACTGGATTTAATGCACCTAAGGGTATTGAGGGAATTGGCAGAGGTCATTGCTGAACCTTTGGCCATTATCCTTGAAGACTCTAGGAGATTGGGAGAGATCCCAGATGACTGGAAAAAAGCAAACATACTGCCCATCTTTAAAAAAAGGAAAGAAGGACAATCCAGAGAACTATAGACTGGTCAGCCTTACCTCAATCCCTGGCAAAATAATGGAGGGAATCCTCAAGGAATCCATTTTGGAGCACTTAGAATATGGGAAAGTGATCAAAAGTAGTCAACATGGATTCACCAGGAGCAAGTCCTGCCTGACCAATCTCATTAGCTTCTATGACAAGGTAACAAGCTCTGTGGACATGGGGAAGTCAGTGGATGTGATATACCTTGACTTCAGCAAAGCTTTTGATACGGTCTCCCACAACATGCTTGTCCATAAGTTAAGGAAATACGGATTGAATCCTTGGACTATAAGATGGATAGAAAGCTGGCTTGATGGTCAGGCCCAAAGGATAGTGGTCAATGGCTCAATATCTGGATGGCGGTTGGTTTCAAGTGGAGTGCCACAAGGCTTAGTTCTGGGGCTGGTGTTATTCAACATCTTATTAATTTCTTGGATGAGGGACTGGATTTCACCCTCAGCAATTTTTGTGGGTGACACAAAACTAGGGGGAGAGGTAGATAATTGGAGGGTGTTTAGTTTACAGAAGAGAAGACTTAGGGGTGATTTAATAGCAGCCTTCAACTTCCTGAAGGGGAACTCTAAAGAGGAGGGTGAGAAACTGTTCTCAGTGGTGTCAGATGGCAGAACAAGGAGTAGTGGTCTGAAGTTGAAAAGGGAGAGGTGTAGGTTAGCTATTAGGAAAAACTACTTCACCAGGAGGGTGGTGAAGCTTTGGAATGCATTGCCCGGAGAGGTGGTGGATTCTCCATCCCTTGAGGTTTTTAAGTCCCGGCTTAAGAAGGTCCTGGCTGTGATGACTTAGTAGGAGTTGATTCTGCTTGAACCAGGGGCTGGACTAGATAACCTCCTGAGGTCCCTTCCAGCCCTATGATTCTGTGATTCTGTGTAAACAAAATGCCTGACAGGTCACTGTAGCCAGACAAAGTCTCCCCCTTACAAGCCAGCTTGCTCGTTGCCCCCCCCACCCCACTGAGGAGCACACAGGGCACGGAAACGGCTGCTGACAGCACAGTCTTTGATGCCCTCATTGAGGCCCAGATATGCTGGCTTATCGTGACCCTGAGAAGCAGAAAGTACAGCTAGAAGGCTAACTGGCCAGACTGTCAACTGGTGGGGGGGACCCTCAGAAATCACCCCAGCTGGCATTGATCAATATGATGCACACACACAATCACCCAGAAGGGGATGTGCCCCGCCCGCACAAAAGAATGTCCTGTACTCCTAAATTGCTTATCTCTTGTCTTACAAGTGCAAACTAAGCAGAAATGCCCTTGTAACAAACTGGCGTCACAAAGACAGACCAGTATGATCTGGCACCATAGATAAGAAAGAGAATACATAACCCAAAAGGGGTATAAAAGATGGGTCCAGCAGAACTCTAACTTTGAGTGCATTCAACCAACTTCCTGCTGGTCGGGTCAGGTGATTGCCTCCTGAGGCCCACAACTGGGGACGCCCAACCTCGTATTCTTCTTTCCGCGGAATTGAGTGACCGATCCAGCTTGGCTACGCTGGTATCGAGAGACGCAGAGAGGGTAAGATACACCCATGCTAGGTCTCTGACTTTTTTTGTGCACAGCTAAAGAATTAGAGCTCTGTAACTAGTGTCAAGATATCATTGTGTTAGATGATAACAGATATCTTTGTATTGGATTGTAACATAACTTGTTAACACCTGTACTTTGCTAGCATATAAAAAGTAAACAATAGCCTTTTGTAACCACACGCTTATAACTGTAGCTTAAATAAACTTGTAACTAGTTAAGCTCTGAGCCTAACCATTTTGTTAACCCTTTTGTCACTGCAACACAGCCGGCACAACAAAAGAACTTTAACCGTTTGGTTACTACAGCCTGGCCGTGGGTGAGAGTGCTAAGAGCTGCCTGCTCTCACAGTAAAACACTGGGTTGCTTAGGACCCAGGGGAGTACCTCACCGCACATTACCTGGCCACCGGCTAACAGTCACACAAAGAACAATGAGTGGATGCATGTGGCCCATGGGTCACAGGTTGCCCATCACTGATCTACAGGCAGGCCTGCTGATGGCGGGGCAGGAGAGGGAAGGGACAACTGTCCAGGGGCCTGGTGATTCAAAAGGGTCCAGGCTCCTGGCTGCTGTCACTATTACTGTGGCACTGGTAGTAGCCAGAGTACTGGGCTCTTTGAAGTGCTGCTGGAGCCATGAGCTGCACACTATGGACAGTGATGAAGGAGACAGAAGGAGACTAGCCACAGCCTTCCTCCTTCCTCCTCAAGCCTCACCTCTTCTGTAATCATAGAGCTGCTCCCACACACACCTTGCCCAGGAGTCCAACAATTCTCTTGATCCCACCCTGCCTATAGGTATGGCTTGAGATTTAATCTCCACACAAATGCATGGTGAGAGACAGTCCAGTCCTAGAGTTCATGATCAGCATAGACAAGGAAGACAGAGGGTCATGTTGGATTCTCCATCACTGGCACTTATTACATCAAAATTGGATTGTTTAAGTAATAATATGATCCAATGCAAAAAGAATTATGTAGGAGGAGTTCTAACATCTGTGTTTGACAGATGGTCAGACTAGAAGATTACCAGGGCCACTTCGGATCTTGGAATCAATGAAAGGATGAGAAAGAAAAGACGGAGAGAATGTGATTTGCCCAAGGTCATACAATAAGTCAACATCAGAACAGAGGAGAAGCATGGAGATATGTGTATCTCCAGTGCTTTTTTTCTAGAAAACAAGGCGCTGGAACTCAAGTCAGATGATTCCTCATAGGCATTAGGGTGTTCAGGTTTAATGCCCCTATCCCCGTGCTGCTGCAGGACTAGCAGTGCAAATTTTTCTGGTGTTCTAATGAAAAAAGGGGCTGAAACTCCATTCTGTCAGAAGAAATTCCCTGTATATCCCAGAGAGCTGAAAGAGACCTGGAGAAGTCATAGAGTCCCACCACCTGCACTCACAGCAGGACTTATCATCATTCTTGGCAGTTTTTTTTAATCTAACCTGTTCTGGTCCCTTGAAAGGCCCCCTTAAGGATTAAATTTACAACCCTTGAGTTTATAAAGCTAATGCGCTAGCCACTGAGCTACCCTTCTCCCCTAACACAGCTGGCATGTCCTGGTCCAGTCCAGCGTCCTATATACTAGCCTAGGCAGTGCTGCAGTGAAATGTCATCCACTACCATTATGAATTATTTAATATTCTTATCCTGTTTTCTAAAAGAAACAGAAATAAAACTGAGCCACAAACTAGTTAAGTAACTGCTTAACAAGTCCCTGCGACAGCTGTGCATAGAGCCCAGGAATGCCTGGTGCCCAGCTCGGGGCTCTGTTAAGTAGTCTTTTAAAAATTGCTGACTTGGCAAGTATTTTTAACATAGTAAATACAATAGTACTTTCACTACAAAAACTTCAGACTAAATTCAGCTGTGACATTAGAGGCACAACTCCAAATGTCGATGGGCTGAATCTAGCTCTCTTTTCTCACCTAAGTTATTTATTCTGCAAACTCCAAAGTATTTTAAAATTGATCCAGAGAATTTTCAGCACTCAAGTGTACCTATCTACTCATTACACTGATACTATACATATCCACATGTATTTGAGGACAGGATCAAGCCCTTACTTACTATTGAGAATAAGAGATAACTAGTTGCAGTAGTCCAGTATTGCCAGTTGATGTGCAGAATAATATCTTCATGGAGCATTTCTTCTGTGGGTATAGCTTGCACAGTTATTGTCAGTCATGCTTTATAAATACAATAAACACAAAGAAAAACCACCTTATATGGCAACGTATCAATCCCTTCTTGTACCACGCTTCATCTGAGCTCTGAATCTGTTGGACATTCAAGATGAAAATATAAACTGTGTAACAAAACCCACTGTATTTTTCCCATCATCATACCACGAATATTTATAATCTTGATGTGCAACTGTTGTTGCTCCCCTTTCAACATTTAGGCTGAGTCTACACTATGAAAATAACTTTGAAGTTACTTACTTCAAAGATGAGCATCTACACACACCCTATTTCGAAGTTAAACTTCAAAGTAGGGCACTACTTCGTTCCTGGGAATGGAGTAAGACTTTGAAGTTGCAGAAATGAAGGGTCCTGTGGCACCTTATAGACTAACAGAAAAGTTTTGAGCATGAGCTTTCGTGAGCACAGACTCACTTCATCAGATGCTGGTCCAACAAGCCCTGTGGCACCTTATTGACTAACAGATATTTTGGAGCATAAGCTTTTGTGGGCAAAGACCCACTTCGTCAGATGCATCCTGTCTGTGCTCATGAAAGCTCATGCTCAAAACTCTTCTGTTAGTCTATAAGGTGCCACAGGACCCTTCATCGCTGTTACAGATCCAGACTAACATGGCTACCCCGCCAATACTTTGAAGTTGGACTCCCTACTTCGAAGTTAAGTTGGAAGTAAAGGAAAATGTGTGTTGACTGTCTGCTGGCTACTTTGAAGTAGTGCTTAACTTTGAAGTTAACTTCAAAGTTAGTTCCTAGTGTAAACACACACATTGTCTTTGATGCTTTTTCTATTCAATAAGTAATACATTGCAATTTATCCAATCCATTCTTATCCCACTGGGCTGCTAACCTTCAAATCTCTTATCACTACACATGAACTGCATCACAAAAAGCTACTACAACACTTCTTATCATCTGCCCTTGAGTGTTCATATTCCTGACAGGACATTGCTGATGTTTTGTTTAAACACTGCATGTTCTGACTGCCAGGACATGTTGTAAATCCAGTTTTCAACGTGATATGTCAAACCCTTTAAAATCTACACAGATGAAAGTTTCCTCCTCTATACCAGCAGTATCAGAGAGGTAGCTGTGTTAGTCTGTATCTTCGAGAACAGCAAGAAGTCCTGTTGCACCTTATAGACTAACAGATATTTTGGAGCATAAGCTTTCATGAGCAAAGACAGGATGCATCTGACGAAGTGGGTCTTTGCCCACAAAAGCTTATGCTCCAAAATATCTGTTAGTCAATAAAGTGCCACAGGGCTTCTTGTTATACCAGCAGTAACACTGTTCTAGACGAGGCAAAACAATTTGGAATTAATTTTGTCTTAATGTTGTGAATGAAGCTTCCTATTTTTTCCCTGCTCCTGAACATTATTAAACCAAACCAGAGACAGTCCATTTTTGTCTAATAACCTGTACTTTTTCATTTCACACACAACTTGCTTTATGACACAAAAATAGAGTGCTTGTCTTTACCAAACAGCAAAACCACTCGGCTTCAGTGAGAAAGGGGTTGCTTAATTCAATTAAAATATTGAAAGCAATGATAATTTTCAGAACATACCCATGAATAGAGTGGAGTTAGAATATAATGACCTGAGCTACAGCAGAGAAATGAAAATGCAGTACTATAGCACCTTAAAGACTAAAAATATAATTTATGTGATGAGTTGTCATGGGACAGACCCACTTCTTCAGATCTGGAGAATCCAGATAACTGATAACTGAGACAAAGAGAATTTAAAAGAAAGATAGAAAAAAAATGAAATAAAAACCAATGAATCATCTAGAAAGGACAGAAAGAAGTGGGTGGGGGCAGGAAAGGGGGAAAAAGAAAAGTTTCTGTATGTGTCTAGTAAGTGGGCTGCCTGGGGTCACTGCAAATATCGAAGGTGGGGAAATTGTCCTTGTAATGCATAAGGTAATTGATATCTTTGTTGAGTCCATAAGTATCAAACTTGAAAATAAATTGCAATTCAGATGTCTCCCTTTGTAATCTGGTGTTAAAGTATCTTTGTTTTAGAACGCACACCATTAAGCGTTGGACACTATGAACTGCTGACTGAAATGCACACTTACAGGTTCATGTGTATTCAGATTCCTAATGTCTGATTTGTGTCCATTCATTCCTTGGAGAATAGCCCTGGACAGCGGGCAGGGCACTTTGCGAACAGGATATGATACTATGGCAGACTATTGCTTAACTGAGACGTTTGAGCCATGTGGGGCAGCCTGCTGATGGCGAGGCTATTGGCATGAGGGATTGCTGTATGATACACCCAGTGCAACAGGTGTGACCTGAGACTTGCTAGGGCATATAGCATTTAGCTTCATCAACAGCACATCTTTGGAGGTAGCTTGGCTGGACTGAGAGAACTCGTGTAGTGAAACAACATGGGAGCAGCAGAAGGGCGCCTCAGAGCATCAATCTTAGCAGCTGGAAATGATCTTCATTTCCACTGTTTTACTAGTTTCTGTCGTGTGGGCAGCACATGAGCTTCAACTCACACCTCCTGACACACATGCTAGCTCCAACTCAAAGCTTCACTTCACTCCAGAGTCCCTCTAGAGGTTTTTGTGGAGGGACAGGCTTTAGTTTGGAGTAAAACTGCAATTACAGCTCATGCTAGCAATGCAGTGAAGATAAGACAGCATTATGCTGAATAAAATAACTGGTACTATGTGGAACATATGTCTTACTGCACACTATTAGTTATAGCTATGTCCTGATCAGCCAACCCTTCAGGATTCAAGATCATTCTGAAGGAACTCTTTGAAATGATAGCAAAGTTTTTTAAGACTAGAGTCCAAACTGCCAGTGGAATGTTTAACTAAAATATCTTTAATTTAGGGTTGGTTAAGGGTTTTACCTTGTCTCCAGTTGATCAGAAAAAAATTGGCATGTTATTAAAATTTTTATTCAAGAAAACAAACTATCACAACGTTGAATAATTTCTTATACTTACCTAAAATTTTAAGCAATCTGAGAAATAGCATTGCTATTAAAATAATTGGCAAGTCAAGGGGTTAGCATAATATATCTTAAAATTGGTTAACTACAAAAAGAACAGCCTAAAACCAACAAGTGGCCAACTTATTTCACGAACATAATCTGTAATCAAATAACAAAGTTAACATAATATCAATGATTTATGTATTTTTTCTATCCCTCTGCAGTTTACTTAGCAGTTTTTATTTTCCCATGTGGAAAGGATAAGTTAATGTTTAAATCATTATCCATTCTAGGTGACTTCTGAAATCTGTAACGAGATGTGCCTTGAATTTAGGTTAATCTGTAATGTAATGGCAATGTACTGTATGGATTTATATATGCCTGTGCTATTATTATTAATGGCAGTGCATACACATCTTTCTCAGCAAGTGTCCATGCAGTGGTGTTCAAATGTCCATTGAAAGAGACAAAAATATAGTTACTTAGAAAAAGAAAAAGTATCTCTTCTTTAGCAGTCTTAGATGTAGATATTTAGAATCAGTTAGGAACTGCACTTTGGGGAGCCAGGCAATGTCTTCTGTCTCAGATACTGTCTTGCTATCATTCTTGGGTCAGCAGGCTGGTCTGTGATGTCCTTGTTTCTACTTTCTTTGGAAGGAGAAGGAGGAATATCAGCCATTGAGTTGTCCCCAAAAGGATCATATTTCTTCATTTACCTGATCTCTTATGGGTGAAACTCTGGATCACGTTATCCCACTGGGTTTCCCCTTATGACTTTCTGATCCAGGTGGGGAGTCACAGGTTTCTCACCTCAGCTGCACTGCCCAGTTGTGAGCTGCCTTGTTGGTCTGACTCTTGGTCCACTTTTGGGGTTCTCCATTTGTGTTGCTGTTTCTTAGTCATGTCTGTGGGTGTGGTTTTCCAAATAAGCAACACTGACAGAACAATAGGAGATGATCATTTTATCAGTGTGATCTCCTTATATTAAAATAAAAAGCTGAGACTCTAAGGTTGCCCCTTGACTTTTGGGTTCTGTTGTCTCTTCCTGGTCATACTTGTGACCCATTGCTCTTTGATTTACAAAAATGCAAAACCACAGATGTCCTTTCTTGCCCATTCACCCATCTAATACTTATACTTCCTCAAGACAGACAAAATTTCATAAGCAAAGTAAGAATTGGTGACATAGTCATCATCTCTGTGATACTGTGCAAAAGATTATTTTGCCCTATAATGGCTCAAAATCATAGAATTATAGGTTTGGAAGACACCTCAGGAGGATATCGAGTCCAAATACCCCTGCCCCCACTGAAATATGCTTCAAAATTCTTTTTAAAATCCATTAATATAAAGTTTTTGAAACTTCCCCATTAAAACTTGATGTCTGTGCTACTATATGCATATTTGTCCTACATCTTTTATTGTGGAATCCATTCTCTTTCCCATCCATCTAGATTCCTAGCACCTAGCTGAAAAGCATTAAGCAGAACTCATGGCTCATAAAATTTTTCTACTAAATCACTAATACTCATAAATCTGATTCTCTCCCAACCCTCATTATGCATTTTATTGAGCTCCTGCTCCTATTTCTTTCCCAGTCCATCTATTTAAAAGACAGTGGTGTATTTGAAGGTACAAGACTGATAGCATTGAGAACTGAAAACCACTTTTGCTAGGGAACACTTACAGTGGAGGGAATGACAGCACATTTCCTTACACTGTCCCTGCAGCATATCTCCACCATCATTTTTCATTTTAATAAGAATTTGGAAAATAAAACTTGTTCCGAAGGTTTCATATTTTATAGATGTTGCAGCACTTATTCAAACTATAGTTTTATTAAAATATTTAAGGCACTCTCGTTAAACATTAATAACTTCCAGAATATTAATGTATCACTTTATGTTAGGGTGGCATTAATAAAGAAAAGAATGAGAGGCAGGATCTGTATTTCAATATTACATAACATCTGACTTTCCCTTCAGCGAAGCTCAAATCATCAAGACTGTATTGGTATTCTGTGTATAATTATTTTTTTAAATTGTGAATGTACCGACATTTACAACTTCCTATTTTGAGTTGTAGAATAATGATATGGCTGAAATCTAAGACTGTCTTTCCATTACTTATCTTGGATAATTTGTGGATATAAGCATTATGATTAATACTACCTCCCACCCCCCCCAAAAAGCCTTAAAAAGATAAGATTGAAAAGCAAAGCACTCAAAAGTTATTAAAAGCCAGTACTGTATTATGGCTGGGTGTTGAACCATGGTTCAGCTGCCATGTTTATGTGTTATGTTAGGTCATGTCTAAGCTTAAAATTTAGGTTGACATACTACAGTGCTCAGAGATGTGGAAAATCCACACCTGTGAGTGCCATAGGTAGACCAACCTAACCCTTGCTGTACCCACTGCTTGCTAGTGTTGCTCAGGGCAGTGGAGTTGCGATAGTAACAGAAAGACCCCTTTGTTGCTCGAGGCTGTTTTATACTATGGATTTACCTCAGCATAACTATGGTGTTTCTATCCCATGGTAGAGATATGGCCACAGTTTTCTCCAACTTCACATAAAAAGCCTTGTGATAGAGCCATGCAGATAACCTGACTTTCCTGGGTCTCAAGACAAGTGGGGGTCAGAGCAAGAGAATTTCCTTACTCTTCTTGCAACCATCTGCCTCATTGGCTGAGATCCAGTCCACTAAATTAGCTAGTACATGTGTGTAAAGGTAAATCGTGAAAGAACTACTGAGCTGCTTATAGTTAAGCATGTGCATTAGTGTTTGACTGGATCAGGACCATAGAGCTCAGCATGTTTCAGCATTGAGCCTCATCTTTACTGATTAATTTGCACCCTATTGCGTGCTTCAGATTACATAATATTTCATGACATCATACTGTTTTCTTGAGCAGCAACTATTTTGCCTTTCTTTTCCTGTCTATTTGGGAAGCCTGTTTATTAGTATCCAGTTGTTATTGCTCTGATAAAGGAGTTTTTCACTATCTTATAGCCAATAAGAAGAGCACATCACTTTAAAACTGGATGAGAATATTTTCCTAAAATTTTATAACAGTTATCTTTATCTTTCCACCCAAACGTATCTGTCTGTCTTATCAAGAGTCATGTAGCAATTTAGTTTGATAGTTATGTTATGCACATAAAAATCTTCTCCTCTTTGTGTTTGTAGCTGGAGAGTCACTCCCAGGACCATCAGCTTGCCAACTCTGGTGGATTTAAATGTGGAAATGTAGAGACTGAGGAACAAAAATGTACTGTCAGCAGCTTCCGAATCCAAAGCACTGAACATTGCTATAAGCCCAGAATAATAAACTGTGTTTGAAGGCGTAAACCCTGAAGATGAAATATACATTCCATAAATGCTTCTGACAACAATATTATGGATATGCTGCACAAGCTTATAGAACCAAGTTGGTAGCAGAATACATGACATTGTTTAAAAATTACTGTAAAGTTTAAGAGTGGCTGGGGGTCGGGGGTGAGAATTTCTATGTGTATTAGAGTACTGTGGCTGTGTGTCTTATAGGAAATGAGGGGTGGAGGGAGAAGTAATGTCTAGCAAGTGTGAGATCGCCCTGCTTCATTTCCCATTCCTCGACATGTTTACAGTTCTGCCAGCTTTATTGCCGAAGGTTACCTTAGCATACAGAACCTCGGCACATTTTATTTGATGACCTGGGACTTCAAATTTTCATTAGTTGAAATGCTGCTTCTTGTTGAGTGAAAATTTTTGACTGTGTCCTGGAATAAGTTCATTTTTATGCTTTTTTTTTAAACAAAATATTGTAGTACCAAATAACCATTTAATTTTCTTCACTAGACTCAAATAACTGAATGATCTGAGGCATAAATGCAGACATATCTAGACCATAAAACTCTAGTACATTTAAAAGGTATGTAACTGTAAAATTGAACTTTTAGCAATAAAAATTAATGTCTAAATGATGAGGAGAAGGAGACTTTTTAACCCCTTAATTCCTCTCCTGGCCTCTAAGGAAGTTGGTAGAATAGACATGGTTTATGTTCGTTTTGGGAATGGTTCCCACAAAAATCCATATCATCTTCTTCAGGGAGAAAATCTACTAGAAACACCTCCGAATCATCCTCTCAGCATGGGTGACCAGGGCATGGGGCAGGCAGGCAGCTTGTGTTTCTGAACGTCTAGATGAATTAAGAGCAGTGGACATTTGGAAACTGCCATGAAAGCTACACATAGAAGCCCAGTGCCTGTACTCTGTTCATTTTCCCCCTTCAAACCTACCAACCTGGGCTGCCTCTCACACTGTGATGCTCATGTCAAGCTACCAGCCTCTGACAGGCATTGCACTGACACAGCTATACATAGGAAGGGACACACCCAACTGTGTTACGTGAGTGATCCCCCAGCCATTCAAGAGCCATCAACAAAGAGGCACACCAGTCTTGAACAGAACTAAGCCATCTTGCATTGGTCATCATTTCTGCACAAGAAAGGGGTATACACTGGCTTTTGTAATCTGAGATAAGATTTCCCAAGCACTTCTCCAGAACACACTGTTTTAGGTAAAATATAGAACAGATTTATTAATTACAGAAAGAGTCATTAAAAGTGATTAGACATAGCAGGCACAGAGATCAAAGTTGATTGCAGCCTAATATATACAAATGCAGTCTAAATTGTAATTTTAACTTGAACTAACAAATGGTACAAGCAGGTTCCCGCTCCTCTGTATTCAGACTGGCCCACTTTCCAGCCTGAGGCCAAACTTCCCCACCATAGCCCTTCTTCTGAGTTTTGAGATGGAGGGAAGTGATAGAGAGGCCAAGTGATCATGTCGCTAATCCTCTTTTACAATTTTCAAAGCTGCTAGCAAGATCCTAGGATGGCCCACCCCAAATCTTTGCTAATGCCAGTCAGAGGTCATTGGCCACATTTTAAACAATTAGTTTAGTTTTCACAGAACTCGTTGCTGAAAACCCAGTCTTGCAGGGACAGCTGGAGGAAATGGAAGCAGCACCTCCATAATTTCATCATTGAGGTCTTTGCACTCTCCTTTAACAGAAATCAAGATTTCTTGGTTTGTTAAAAACCAAGCAGATTTAATACAAGCAAAAGGAATTTTTTTTTTTCACACAGCACACAGTCAACCTGTGGGACTCCTGGCCAGAAGATGTTGTGAAAGCAAAGATTGTAACAGGGTTAAAAAGAAGAACAAGGTAAGTTCATGGAAGATAGGTTCATCAATGGCTATTAGCCAGAATGGGCAGAGGTAGTTTCCCCAGCCCCTGTCTGCCAGAAGCTAGGGTTGGGTGACAAGGTATGGATCACTTGATGGTCACCTGCTTTATTCATTCCCTGTTGGGCTCTTGGCACTGGATACTGTCACAAGACAAGATACAGAGCTAGATACCCTTTGGCTGTAACCCACTATGGCCATTCTTGTATTCTTATGTTAGACTTGAAAACTTGGTTTTCAGTGTATATTTTCTTGATAATTCTTAGGGATTTTCTTTAGTGGAGATAATTAAGATTGGAATAGAGTCAGCTGTTCCTGGAAACAGGTTTCAAATCCAACTGGTATGTAGAAATTAATGTTAAACTCCCGGAAAATATTAATCAAAAGGGGAATTTAATATTTAATCTTTAATAAAGTTTGATCACTTTCACTCTGTTCTTTTAAAAATGATGACATTAGAAAACACCCTTTTCAGTTTCGCATGTCCAGAGAAAAAGCTTCATCATACATCTCCCAAATATCTCTTTCATATCTGGTATATATTTATTCCTGCCTAGAACTATTATAGTCAGTGCATTTAATTTGCCATATACATTCATCAGTAAGTTAAAGTAACCAAGATATATGTGACCTATACCGTCTGCTTTCCTAAGGAGGAAAATTCTGATTTTGATATGCAATTCAAACATTTTCCAACAGGGCAACATTCTGACTTCACTTAAACATCTGCTAAAAATACTAAAATAATGTGTTCTTTGTCCAGAATTTTAACAAATTCATAATTTTAATAATAATGTTGAGGGGTTGTGTACTTCAAGTTGCAACTTTTGTATCTGAAAACGTGGTGATGAGCCATTCAGTGCATCCAATTTCCAGTTAGTTCCACATTCTTCACTCCTGCGGCAATTCTATTATTCTTTCTAGTCATGGCTCTTTCCCCTTCATTGCACAGCCTCCCAGGCACAAGCATGTTAAAAACTTCATCCACTGTAAATTTATTGAAGGTCTTGAATATTTCCTCTCCAGTTCTTTGGATTGGGATTTCTTAGCAAAATAAATGTTCTTCAACTCTTTTACTTGCTTTGACAAATCTCACATAAAACAGAAGCTGAGCCCTGTTGGTTATGTCTGTGGATTCATCATACTGCTGTGAAAAATAGGCTGTTCTTTAACCGTTCTATCAATTCATTCTGGACTTTTTCTGCAAGGCCATCAGTTTGTGATAGATAGTATTATTTGACATAGGAATAGTTCGCAGTGCTCTGGCTGCTTGTTCCCCAATCATAATTTTACACACGTCTACAGCTGCTGTAAATTGAAGGATCTCGTCATTGGTACGTATTTGTTTGCATTTTGCAATTTGCATGGCCACAGTGTACAAGGTCTCTAACTCTTTTTGAGGAAAATTTGCTTCCTTTTGCAGTTTTAATTGTTCTTGTTTTCCAAAGGAAAAATTGCTCTTCTTGTTTATGAATTCTGGGTGTTTTGTTGAGAATGACTCCATCGTTTCCCTAGCCTCAAGCTGTTAGAGTTAAATTGGAGTTTTATGGCTTCTATTTTGTTTTTAGATAGACTCCATTTTGTCTCCACTTTCAAAATGGATTCCAGGAGTGGCTTCCATTTTGGAAGATGGCCAGCAACGTGGGCTCATCTTCTCCCCTCAAGTAAGGTGGGAAGATTAGGGTGGGAAGACTAAGGTGGGAAAATGGCTCTAGTCAGCCTGGAGACAGGAGTCTATAAAAAGGCATGGAGCTCCCACCTCAGGGCTTCCTCTGCCTCTCTCTCTCTAGCATCCCCTGTCTGTCCTGGCAGCTAGGACAAACCAAATGGGAAGAAGGAGCTTTCAAAATCAGGGGGTTATTTCGAAAGATGCCCTGCTACATGGGTGGCGTGCATTTCAAAATCGCCACTTTTGAAGCACGCTCAGCTGCCATTATGCTAATGATGCACTGCATATTCATGGGAGCACCTCATTAGCATCTGCCAAAGTACCTCATTACCATGCCCCCTCCAAAAGGAGGGGGCTAGTGTGGCCACAGCCTTAGTGTTTGAGTATATTTGGAGCACCACACTTGTATACATCATGGCTATGAGCTCATAGTAATAACAGGATTTCGATGTTGGTGGGGTCTTTTTGAAAAGGACCCCCATGTAGCTGAGCCGCATGGAAGCAAAACGTGGCACAGTCAAAGTGCCATGGCCGGCGGCATACTAATGAGGCACTGAATGTGCATTTCAGCACCTCATTAGTATTCTTCGATGTGGCCAGTAGCACGGCCATTTCAAAGTTTTTGGTAAGTGTAGACACAGCCCATGAGACAGCCAAATATATCCACTAAGTACAAACACTTGTCTGATGAGAAGAGATGCCCCACTACCTGGCTTCAGACATCTGGGTGTCTTATGAAGGGTTGCACAGACTTACCCAGTGTGGCACCAGCTTTCCAATGTGCTGCAGGGGGAAGATGCTAAACACTGTCTTTGCCCCAGTCCCTGCCCCACGCCATCCCTTTCCTGAAGTTCCCACCTTTGCTCTTTCCCACACTTTCTCTGCTCCTGACCACCTCTTCCCACTTCATTCCACCTCCTCTCCCAAGCATGCTGTCTCCTTGCTTCACTGCAAAAAGGCTGATTGTGGCTGGTGGGAGGCATGGGGAGGGAGGGGAAGGCGCTGACAGATGGCCTGCCAGACCATGTTTCTCCATGAGTGCTTCAGCCCCAAAGAACCCACAGGCTCAGCTACTATCTAGCGTGGATACTTAAAGGTGACTTTAGTTACAAGTTTGATCACTATGGACAGGCCAGGGGCTGGAATTCTTGGTACATCTGGATGAATGCCTAACTAATTGCCATATGCAGATATTCAGGTCCAGATTCTCAGCTAGTATAAGATGGTGTAACTCCATGCAATTCTGTGGCCCTCAGCATCTATTCTTTAAGCATTTTTGATGTTTCATGCTTGCCTCTGTATGATGGGACACTGCAGCTCAAAAATCAAACTGAGAGAAAGAGTTTCAAGTCTGAATTTACCACACTTCATGGACGGTCACCCATGCAGAAATTCTCTAGGTTCTCCCACTCTTAATTCTAAGAGGCACTTATAGGGTCCTGCAATTATATCACACGAGCCTCCAACCCTAGCCCCCCAATTTCCACATTGTAAACAATCCTTATAAACTGATCAGATATTTTTTAAAATCTGAGTTCTCTTTTAGACTGTTACAGTAATTATCCAATGAGGGTGAAAGGTAGGTGAACCACAATATCCTCTCTTCCCATAAAAGTGGTTCTTGTGGTTAGGAATTGTTTTAAAAGAGATAATCCCTGACTGATTACTGCCGCCTTGACAGGACCAACCATAAGGTCACATTTCAGGACTTGGGAATTTTATACATATGCAATGCACAAAGATTTACTGTCAGTTTGTGATATACACAATGGCTATGTCTATACTACAGTGATCTGTCGGCAGAAGTTACTGTTGGAAGATATCTTCTGCCAATACTGTCGACAGATCGTAGCTACACATGTAAACAGATCTCTCTGTCAATCTGCTCTGTTGACTGAGAGTGGCTAGATTGCCCAGCTGTCCTCTCAACAGAATGGCCAACCAGAAGCACAACAGACAGGGCTGCTGTGACCTGTCGACAAAAGGCCCCCGGAGCATCCACAAAATGTTTTTTGTCAACAGATTCTGTTGAGAAAGGTCTTCTGCCTCATGGGAGAGAGGCAGAAGGCTGTCAACAAAAGTGTCAAGTTCTGCCAACAATATGAGGACAGAATGCATTATTTGGTGAGTTGTGCCACGAATTTTTTTGACAAAATATAAGTTTTATTGACAAAACCCTCTGGAATAGACATAGTCAATGACACAGGAAACTGTAAATTAGATTGTGTTGACCTGGGTTATTCCATTAATTACAGCTCAGAAAAATCATCCCAAACCTTTCAGTTTGGTTATAGGATTTTAGAAAGTGGATAATTGTGAGCTCCTTTCAACATGTCACTGGTTTTAATGTGATTAAGGTAGCAATGTAAGCAATGTAACAAAACAACACAAGCAAAAAGGAGCAGAATGTCTCAGAGGCTTTTGTGTGCAAGGCAATTTTTGGAAAAGGAACAAATGAAAGAAAAACACAGGCTGTTTCTACACATGCCACTTTGTCCAAAAGTGGCATGCTAATAAATGGCCCAAAATATGCTAATGAGGTGTGGATGCAAATTCTCCATGCCTCATTAGCATAAGGCCACATGATTTGGAATCCGGAAGATGCTGTTCTAGACTCCAAAACAACATGTAGAAGCACGGCCTCGGGGCCCCTTCTTCTGGAAAATTTTCAGAGAAAGTGGCATGTGTAGAAATGGCCACAGAGAAAAATAATGGTGAAACAGAAGTAAACTCAGATGTGTAGATCTTAGGTTACTGATAATATTTATTTGTGTTACTTTCCACCTTTTATCATTAACTTAATTATTTTAGCTCTCTATTTTTCTTCTCTTGTGTATTATCTGAGAACGATCATA
The DNA here is from genome assembly GCF_033958435.1 of Carettochelys insculpta. NCBI lineage: Eukaryota > Metazoa > Chordata > Testudines > Carettochelyidae > Carettochelys > Carettochelys insculpta. The sequence goes on along the minus strand of NC_134138.1, from coordinate 30,351,378 downwards.
TACAAGCCATGTTATTTTGCCATTTGTATTATCATAGCTTCTAGCAGCCTCAGTCCAAGCCAGGATCCATTGTTCTTGGTACTGTTGGAAGGCCAACAAACTTGGGTCTTCAGAATGAGGGATTGAACCTGTGACCTTAGGGGCTAAAGCCCTGTGCTCTACAGCATGAGCTAAAAGCCACCTGGCTTAGCCTAGAGACTTCACTTTCCATTTCCAGTGGTCTCAGTGCCTCTGGGGTTACAGATTTCCCTCAACTGAAAAAACACATCCTGAGCTTCTGAGTCCTCCCAGCATTTCATCTCAGACAAGCTCTCACTTGTTAAGGCCAATGAACCTGTGACCTTGGAGGCTAATGCTATTCATTCTATCCCTCTATTGCATGAGCTAAAAGCCAGCTGGCTCTTAGCTAAGGCTGTAGAGCAGAGACTTCACCTTCCCTTGTCAGTGGGCTCAGAGTCTCTGGGGTTACACTGTACAAACACAGAATAAAAAAGATGGCCCTTACTGTAAAGAGCTTGCAGTCTAACCCAGTAATTTCTGCAAAAAATTTACATAATTAATTACAGCATCATCCATTGTGCTAGGCACAGCAGAAACAAACGCATAGTAAGAGACAATCCCTGCCCTTCCAAGAGCTTGCAACCTCACAGATGAATCCTCCGGTGTGCCCTGGCAGATCTGTATGGAGGATCGAGCACTTAACAGATGAGCCAACAGGTGGGAGGAAAAAGGGAGTGTTATTCCCACCCTCCTTCTCCCCACATACCATTCTGCAGATGAGAAGCTAATTTGTAACACTGCTGCTAATTCACTGTGTGCATTTCCCCAACATAGACCTACTTGCCAAGGAAACAATTGTTTTCAAGGCAGCAGCATGTCAACCCACAGGGTGAGGAGCACCATGAGTCGTTCACAAATAGTGAAATATTTTTGCATATAAACTTTTTAAAATTAAAACTGCTGCTCTCACCCTATGGCTGGAGGCCGCCATCAGGGTGACATATTAGAACATTTGCAACACGAGCAGTATGGGTGCTAACCATTAGAGATTTTAAAGCAGTATTACATCTGTGAGAAAATTGGTTTACAATCTCTTACACGGGGATCCCACATAAATGATCCCATCTTTTTTAAACACAGCTGCCACCAAGCTCAGAAATATCACAATTATGTGGCTAGTGAAGTTTACAGATACTGATATACTTACATACGGAGCAGGCTGCTAATCTAATCCAATCCAGCAATGAGGTCTGCATAGGCAGACTTCAGTTCATGTGGCTTCGATGGAGTTTGCCATGGGAAATCGGATGTCATGGCAAGATGGGGGCCACAGCTTGCACTTCTAGGCTGCCTTGCATCTGAAGGCCTCAAAGTGCCTTCTAAACATTTATTATGCCTCATAACACCCCTTTGGGACACCTTTCTACACATATTGGGCAGGACGGTCCTGTATTTGGGACACCAAAAAGGCATCCCTACTTATTTTTTAAAAGGGATGAATTGTCTTGTATTTAGACCCTTGAGGGTTGGGGGTGGGGACAGGACCACTCACGGCCACTGCTTTCCCAGGGCTGCAGGTGGGCAGCACCCACAGCTGCCACTTCCCCGGTGCTCCCAGGGAGGGTGGGGAGGGAAGACTGGAGGCTGCCGGTTCCCTGGGGCTGGAGAAGGTGGGGCACCAGCTCCCCAGGGCTTGGTGCAGCCAAAGGAGCCGCCCCTCCCCCCATATCTCCCTGTCTCATATTTGGACAGGGAGATGTGGTTGTCCTATGTATATAGACAAGGTATAATCCAAGGAGTTTAGGGGCCTTGCCAAGAACTGCCTATTAAATTGGAAAAAGAGCAGGGCTTAGAATCAGCCTTGTGCAGGGGTGAAAGTAACAACATTTCTTACAGGTAAGCTGTGTCTACACGTGCACGCTACTTCGAAGTAGCGGCACTAACTTCGAAATAGCGCCCGTCGTGGCTACACGCGTCGGGTGCTATTTCGAAGTTAACTTCGACGTTAGGCAGCGAGACGTCGAAGTCGCTAACCTCATGAGGGGATCAGAATAGCGCCCTACTTCGACGTTGAACGTCGAAGTAGGGACCGTGTAGACGATCTGCGTCCCGCAACATCGAAATTGCTGGGTCCTCCATGGCGGCCATCAGCTGGGGGGTTGAGAGATGCTCTCTCTCCAGCCCCTGCGGGGCTCTATGGTCACCGTGGGCAGCAGCCCTTAGCCCAGGGCTTCTGGCTGCTGCTGCGGCAGCTGGGGATCCATGCTGCAGGCACAGGGTCTGCAACCAGTTGTCGGCTCTGTGGATCTTGTGTTGTTTAGTGCAACTGTGTCTGGGAGGGGCCCTTTAAGGGAGCAGCTTGCTGTTGAGTCCGCCCTGTGACCCTGTCTGCAGCTGTGCCTGGCACCCTTATTTCGATGTGTGCTACTTTGGCGTGTAGACGTACCCTCGCAGCGCCTATTTCGATGTGGTGCCGTGCAACGTCGAAGTTGAACATCGACGTTGCCAGCCCTGGAGGACGTGTAGACGTTATTCATCGAAATAGCCTATTTCGATGTTGCTACATCGAAATAAGCTATTTCGATGTTGGCTTCACGTGTAGACGTAGCCGTACTGTCCTACTGCAATCCAGCTCTTTGAATCCCTGCTGGCTTTTGCCACAGCTCAGGAAGCTTTTGCCAGAGCTGTGCATCGGGGTGCACGTGCTTACTTTCACCTCAGGTCTTGAGTCAAAATCTCATGGTTACTGCCAGATCGATCCCACTTTGCTCCTATTTGGTTCCAGGGAAAAAGCCAAGAAGTAACTGTGAGCAATTCCTTCAGTCGTCTGTTTCTGGGGCAGTGCATTATACATTGCCCCTAACTCAGGGCACATGGTAAACTGGCCTCTGAAAAATATTGCTTACATAGTACTAACGATTTCTTGAAAGCACATTCAAAACACGAGTTAACTAATCCTCATAGCACCACTGTTAACAGGCATGATCCTATTTTGTTCAGCAGCAGTTGGGGAAGTAGAGCACTTCAGGATCTTAAGCCAGAGAAGAAATAACAATCAGAGCTGGAATTAGAAGTCAGAGTTTCTCAGCTTCTGGCTCTTGGTTTAGACTATGTTCCATTCTTACTTTTAGTAGTGTCAAATTAAAGTAAATACATTGTGTGATCTCTAAAATGTTCAAGAGGACAGTGTGGCAAAAAGCAGGTGAGGGTCAGGACTCGGTGCATTAGGAAAAAGGAAAATGAAAAAAGGGGAAAAAATCAAAGATAAATTTTCATACTGTGTGCGTATAGGGAGATAAATAGTATTAACTTTTTTTCCAGCATAGTTTATTTCCATCTCTCCTTATGCAGATTCCCTGCTGACTTCTCCAGGAGTTCTGTGTACTAATTAATGGTGGGATGTTGCCATTTAATTAATCGGGTTATTTTTCATTTTCAGATGGTTCTGCACTAGAACCTAAATAGACATCTGCAGTTCATCTTCCCTCCAAGGGATGTATTTTAGCCCTTTGCCTCTAGTTTGGCATGAAAAATTCTGAGGGTGTGATCAGACTTGTGCCTGCATTTCATAGGTGCAAATATTATGCATGCTTCTTAAGCAATCTAATGCCTGAAGGTGCACACAAGTCTTACCCTTTTTGGCACAAACTGTTTAAGAGGCAAGGGTGAGGTTTAGAACCACTTAAGAGTTCGTGCCTGCACCATATAGGTGTGAGTTGACTCATGCAAAGTTGTGGGAGTACCAATATTCTTCAGAATTATGTCCTCTTGGGAGAGAGACTCTTGGGTTCTCAGGACTCTCCTTCAAAGAATCGTTCAGCTCCATATTAGGTTAATCTGCTATTACTTCGAGAGGGACTGTTTGGGAGAATGTATGTCTGAGGGAAGTGGTAAAGGAGAGAGGAAACCTTTCTCATTTCTGTTTCTGGTGTGAATTCTGATAAGACTGTGAAAATGGAAAATAACTGGCATCCAAGAGCAGACGAATGGCCTGTATACAATGATTTGGTGTTTTCATCCAGGCTCTTCCTAGTGGCCAAGTATCCACATCAGGAAAACCTCCATTCCGACTGGCATTAATTTACACTCTTGTTAGCAGCCTCAGCAGAGGCCAGCAATTCAGGGAATACAGATAGGGTCATCACTTGGTCATCACTCCCTTTAGAAGTGCCCTCTCTTGGCAGAGTTGAATTAATTTGGATTCGTGGCTTGGGGGAATCTGACCCTGCAAATGTCTTTGCTCTGTCCTGTGTACAGACATCTGTCCCCTTTGACAAGGATTAGCCATACTTACACAACCATTCATCTTTAATAAAAAAGAAAAAAGGTTTTAAAATACTTGGAACTTGCTCCAACAACTATGGCAGTTAGTGGAAGCCTCTGAAATGTGACTCTTTGGGGTCTGGCTCAGACTCTAAAGTCCTTAGGATTCGGCTCTATAAAGGTGGCCACCCCTGGTGGTGAGCTACTGGAGTGAGTATCCACAGCGAATGAGCACAAAGCTGGTGCAAGAGGGGGTGTGACTGGCCATATGGACTCAGAAGTGATGACCTGAATAGGAAATGAAAGCAATAGCACATTCTGAATGCTTATTGTTTGTTGTTTGCATAGTGTTTGTAACAGCAACACAGAAAGTCCCCTCCCATGTATGCCCAGGGCCCAAAATGGGTCTGTACTAGAAAAGAAAACTTTATTGTAGCTCCAGGAAAGAAGATGTTGTCATCTTTGTGCCTTTCTGTAGCCCAGCAGGTCAGTAACTTCTGCTGATTAGACCCCTTCACTCTGGTCAATGGTAACTTGCAGTTAATTATTTTACAATACTGGCCCATTCAATTAGATTGAATTGTTTAATGTATCAAAATACTTGGAAAATGCAAATCACACTCTGGGTTCAAACCCACAAGGTGATAATCACCTTCTGCCAGTTATGGAACATCCTGACTTTTACATAATCGGGACCTCTAGACAGGCTAAATATTAGTCTTGAACAACTACTGTATGTGGGAGCTTCATGCTTTAATTTCTTGCTCACAACATATATATTTAGGGTGTGAAGTCTCAGAAATTAGTTTTCTTATGATGCTTGTTAAAACTGATACTGACAGTAAATGTTCTACTTGTCACCTTGACTATTTTTAATATGTACAGTCTTAGAAATTCTTATACTGTGTATTGATGGTCCTAAGCATAACAATCACATAAAAATGACATTCAATCCATTTATGGCAACATTATGTTATGGAGTGAGGCTACTGATCTGAGGTTATCAGTAGACTATCATGGTATTGAACTTCTTCTGTACGAGATCTTCAAGGAAGGCAATTCATGAAAGATAGGCTCTGCTAACAAAAGACCAAGGCAGGCATCGTCAGAGATGGAATGATTGCTGGCAGAGTCACAGTCTGACTCTATTGCCATGAAGTCACTATACTCCTGCTTCATGTCTTGGATACCAGCATGAAGTTCCATTAGCTGTTTAATCAACATTTGGTCCAAATAGCAAACCTGTATAGACAGCAGAGATAAGTTCAACGTGCTTATAGGAACTGATATACATGGTCCTCGTTATAAATTCATACACTATCTCAAAAGTTATGATATGGTAACAAATAGCAGTGTTCAGAGTGTAAAGACACTTACGGCACCTCATGCACCCTTGGTACTGACAATGAGTAAACCTTAAAAAATTGTAACAGGGAGGTAGCCATGTTAGTCTGAATTCTCACAAAACAAAACAGCAGCCATGTAGCTCTTTAAAGACTAACAAAATGATTTATTAGGTTATGAGCTTTTGTGGGACAGACCCACTTCTTCAGATCGGTAGCATTTCCAGTTCAGACACAATTATATAGCACTGAGGTCCACAAAAAATTGCAATAAAAACTGCCAAATCAAATACATAGAACTGAAGGAGGCAGGTGAGAGTGGGGGATGTTAAGTGTCTTGCATGAGATAATTACAAACATCAAAGGAAGGGAAGCAGTCCTTGTAATGTGTGAGATAATTGCTGTCTTTGTTCATACCAAGTGTTAATGTGTCGAATTTGAGTATGAGCCCCAGTTCACAAATCTCCCAATGTAATCTGCTTTTAAAGTCTCTTTGTTGTAGGACACATGCTCAGGTCTTTAACAGAATGGCCCACTCCATTGAAATGCTCACTGACAGGCTTACATGTACTGAGATTCCTAAAGTCTGCTCTGTGTCCATTTATTCTTTGGTGAAGTGTTTGCCCAGTTTGTCCGACATACATTGTTGAGGGCATTGCTGGCGTATAATGGCATATATAATATAGATCGAGGTACATTAGAATGAGCCCCTGATCTTTTAATTAACGTAGTTAGGTCCAGTGACGGTATCCCCAGAATAACTACGTGAACAAACTCAGCAACGGGATTTGTTGCAAGGAAAAGTTCCAGGGTTAGTATTACTGTGGTGTAGCCTGTGATTGCTAGTAAGAATCTTTCCTAGTTTAGCAGGTTGTCTGTAGGAGAGAACAGGCCTGTCAGCTAGGGCCTTCCACAGTGTAGCATCATGATCTCAAATAGGCTGTAGGTTTTTAATAATGTGTTGGAGGGTGGTGAACTGAGGCCTATAGGTAATGACAAGTGGTGACTTCACTTACCACCAGTGAAGTTTGAGTATGATTTTGAACCTTATTTCCTTTATATCCACGAATGTTTGTCCAACCTCATTGGCACAGTTTTCCTAGTCCTCATTTGAGCAGCTTTAAAGTATCCTTTCACCAGTCCCTTTGCCTCCACTCTTCTGTTTATTATCAGAGTGAACAGGGTTTGCAGTTGCCTGCCCTTTGGGGCCTACTAACATATTATTTTGTGATACTATCATACCCTTGGTATTACAAAGCATCTGCATGGGGCAGTAGGCATGGACAGCTGGAGAAAGAGATTTCACCCTTTCCTGATATGGGCAGCTCCCTAGTAGCCATAAACTTTGAAAGTTATGTAATCCATAGTTCAAAGCTGCTGAACAGTTTCTCCCATAATAGAAATTATAGGGCCATGGGTTATCTGCAGCTAGCACATGCAGAGGAGAGGGAACATGTTTAATACTTGGGAATTGAGCCAATGCCATCCTGCTGTAAAAAGACTATGTAGCTCGAATAGTTGTCACTCTCTAACCAGCACCCCAAAGTAGATTATTATGTGAACATCCTGAATCTACAAAATAGGACTGAAAATCTTGGGGAGATGGAAGAGGGAGGTTTGCTTGTGTGATTTCTAGGGCTTCTTGGTTCCATTTGCTCCAACCATGACAGGAGAATAGGGAAGTAAAAGTGACTCTGAGATGATGGTCAGTTAGAAGGCCTGCTTCCATGATGATATGTGAGAGGGAGAGACCAATAGGGATGATTTCAGCTCCAGCCATTTGAAAGTCCAAAATTATAAAGTCAAAGGAGGGACCTCTGAACAGCCTTATCAAGGGCCAACCATTTCACAGCAGACAACCTGCCCTCCAATTTGGCAGGCTGGCATTACTATCAACAAGCCAGGGACTAGAGTGCTCTATGTAATCTTCCCTTCACCTCAGCAGAGCTATAAATTAACTCAAAATCTATAGTGAGGATAAAATACTTCTGTCTTTTTATGCTAGTTATTAACAAAGTTTTTTTTTTCTTGCTGGTGATTTATTTTGCTAACTTACTTGCGTCAATGAACTATATTATAGGTCAAGCTCTAGATATATTATTGAGTAGGGGATAAAGTAAGCAACAAGATGGCGTGGCTTTCAAAAAAACAGTTTGCTGCTTTCCCCCTTTTGGTTTTGATTTGAATTGAGCCTCTCAGGCAACTTAGCTGCTTTTCTGAATGTAGCTAGCAAGCAAAATGAAATACGAGAACAATTCCTGAATGTTTAACAGGTACAGTTACAATCTGGGGCCATGGTAGAGCAAGTGTCACATTATTTTGCATGGCTCAAGGGTCTCTTTTAATTAATATCAAACACTGCTATACTGGGGAAATACATCTGAAAAGCAACATTATATTTTCCCTCCCAATATTTTCTTGTTGGATGGGCATAGGCTGTATCTTTTTGCCTTGTACTGATTAATAGCACTCCAGACATTAATTCTGATGATCCCGTGTTCCATATTTTACGAGGTGAAAATGATTTGGGAATTAGAGCCCACAATTTAGTGGCAGGATTATTTATACATTTCTTCTAGTCCATGACCTTGAAATTCCCTGTGTCTTATTTTATCTGTCTGAAATGAGATTAATAATGGTTTGCTCCCCTCTGGCGGTAACTCCATAGAAACTGTCAAAAATGGGTGTTACTGACTCAGAAGAGGATGTAGCTGGGGAATTCAGGGATTCAGCAGCCCCCACTGAACAGCTTCTGCCAAAAAGCTCTGCTTGCAACTGGCTAATGCCAAAGAAAAAAGATTAGTCAACATTCCCTGACTTCCATCAGGGTGACGGTTTCTCCCAGTTGAAGGTGTTCTGCCTGCATCTGGGAGATCGAAACGAGTCCAGTGTTTATTATGTTCTTTGAGAGATTTTAGTTGCAAGCAGTGTTCCCTGTAACATGAACACTTGGGCAGTGGCCCAGGAGGCATTCAGGTGCTGCCCAGATGATTGGCAGAGCACCCACAGGTGTCCATAGCCAGCAACATGTGTTTCAATTGATGGTGCACAATTGGATGTGCCTCGGTGCACATAACAAAATTTATCCCACACATAGATGAAAAAATGAGAGGGAACATTGGTTGTGAGATGTAAGTGTGGTCACTGAAGAAAAATGTTTATTGGAATCTCCTGATGCTTCAGGGAGTGAGTTGCAAGGTGCAGGCCCTCCGAAGATGGGAGGGAGGGAGGAGGTAAAGAGAGCAGTTGCTCAGGTCTGGCATTTCAAAGGGGCCTGGAGCTGCAGCCGCTGTTGCAGGAGCAGCAATGGCAGCTGGAGCTCCAGGCCCCTTTGAAACAATGCGGAGCGCTGTGCTGCCACTCCACGCCTGCGGGGGTGAGGGGGAGGGAGGTAGGACTGACTTCCTTAAGCCCTGCCCCTTCCACCCTTCACCCCATCCCTTCCACAGTGATGAGACAAGGCCCCTCCCACCCTGCCGCTGGGCCTGCACTGGTACAGTGCTACTAAAACAGAAGGAAAAGTGAAGTGTTGGATTTTCAACCATAGGCAGACCAGGCCTAAGTTGCAGCTTAAAATAAATGCATGCACAAAACTCATTCTCTGTTTTGTGGTGTGTTGCAAGTTTTTGTAGCTTCCAGTCATGTGGATACATTTGAAAATTTGGTCCGGAGGCTCAAAGAAGTGCTGTGTTAAAACATTGCAATTGTTACGCAAAACCTCCATGGTTTGGGTTTATTTATTTGTTGGGGTCTGGCATTTAATTTTGAAGCTAGAACTACACAGGACATTGGAGACATGGCCTGACTCCAAATGCTTTACTGTGTTGTGCCATTTTCTACATAGGAGGCAACTAAAATGCAGCAATGGACGCTATTTCACAGTGGTGTAAACATTAAGCTTCAGTTAGCACTTAAGGGTATGATTTAGCAAACAGAATATTTGCCATGGAAGACTGCACAAAAGAACATGAATCCCTGAATCCACACTTTGTAGGGCCTTGTGCTGGCTTCTGGAATGCAAAAGTATGGAATGTGTGCTGAAAAGAGATCTTAGTTTGACTTTGAACTTCAAAAGTTTATTGTCCTGAGGCCAAGGTGCAGCCAGGCTAATTATTCTTTAAGGATTATCATAATTATACGGGAATAAGAACATCCCTGATAATCTAATCTATAATTTATGATAGTTGAGGAATAAAGTGGAGAAAACATTCATTCTTACACCATTATCATTATTTTATGTTTTCCTATTTCCTCCAGCAGTTTCTTCTACAAAATGAATGGAATTGTTACAGATGCTGGATTATTTACAGGGTTGTTGCTGAATGGTGGTGTATTCCAGCCATTAAAAAAGGAATAAAAGGTATGTTTAATGGTTTGTTTCTAATTTTTTCTTGTTTATATAGCTTCCCAGATTTATGTTCATGTTGTGGCAACTTCTCCATGTTGGACCCTGTTTTCCAGCTGTAAACATTCCCACTGACAGGGTGGGAAAGGGGGGCAAAGGAAGCAATTGCCCCAGGGCCCAGTGATCCAAAGGGGTACAGAATTCCTGGCTGCTGCTACTGGGGCAGTGGCAGCAGCTGGATCCAGGAGTCCTTTACATCACCACCAGAATACGGCTCTGCACAGCTCTGAGGCCTGGGGAGATGCGGGGGGCAGCACTGCTCTCCAGGGGGCACAGGGGGCTTGCTCCTCTGGCCCCGCCCCTTCTGTCCCAGGCCACACCCCTTCTTCCCAAGACCTAGCACCTTCTGGGGGCACAGATGTGCCCCCGCCCCATGCCTTGCCCAGGGATCTGAGGAAGCTGACAGCCCCCTTGGCTATAAGAATGTGTTCTGCACTGAAACCATCCATATAGAAATCTTAGCCTGGGACCTTTTTCCATTGCTTTTAGTCTCAACCCTAAAATTCTGTGCTAAATTGGAGAATGTCTACACAGGTGAGCCATGCAGGCATACCAGTACTGGTTACACATATCTAATCTGTGAATTTCACGAGGACTCTGAGTCCAATGATTTTCAGTTCTTTAATGGTATGTGGATTCCTAGCTCTTCCTGCCCCAGCATGCTCTAAACAAGTTGACTGATTAATATAGCAAGTGTGCCTGGATAAAAAAAAGAAAGTGCTAAGCCTGTGGAAGATTAAAAAGATACTTATCAGAGTTGGTCAGAAAACATTATTTTTCTGTAGAAACGGTTGGAAAAAAAAGGAAAAACAAAACAGCAATATCATGTTGAAATAATCCATGGACACTTTATTTTTTGGTGAAAAACAAAAGCGGAAATATTTCAGCTGAAAAGAGAAACATTTCAGTTCTGAACTCCTGCCCCAGCGCCTCTGGGGTGTTGTTCTTTGACCTGGGAACATGGATTGTAGAGGAGAGTAAGAGTGTGGAGGGTAGCATACATACATCTCCCATGATGAATCATGGAAGTTGAATTCCCCGTGGGGAGCCTGGCAGGTACTAGAGAATGAGAACGTGGGGCACCCAAACTACAAGTTCCATGAGGCATCATGGTGGCGTTTCAAATTTAAAAGGTTTCCATTTTCAGCAAATAATACGTCACGATGAAGATGTGTCTGCACCAAACCTGAGCAGTGCTGTGACCCTCTGTGCCTGGTTACAATGCTGTGATATGGGGCCTGAACTAGCCCTGTGGGATAGGAGCTATCACTGTGGCATGACTGCAAGGCACTTGCTTTTCAGCTGCTTCCCTCTCAGGAGCTCTCTGCTGCACTGGGCCAGTATTAGGATTGTGCTGGGTTACAACTGTGGGTGATCAGTGTGCCTCTGAGTCCTTTATATGTTTTTTTCTAGGGAGAATGGAGGAGCAAGCCAAGCTTAGGCAGTGAGAGGTGAAGAGGTGGAAAGTTGTCTGTAGAACTCTTCCTATGTGCAGTGCAGCTGGATACTTAGCATCCTGCCATATTTATCTCTCTGAACTAACTTAATTAAATGGGCGACTCTGTTATATAAATCAGTGTATTTTCTTCACTTCTGTTTCTGTCGTCATTCCAAGTACAACAATATTTCAGCAACAGCTTTCACAATAAGAATCTCTAGCAGGCATAATTGCAATGATTTTCACCTCTTACATTTCTGGCGTTTTCTGGAGCTATTTAGAATCTTTTACTTTAAGAAGAGTTTCTGTATAATCATTTTGTCTCCTAAGATGGGGAAGTTCAGCCTGCCATTTGTGCACATGTACATGAAGGCGGATTCATCTTCCTTCTGGGATTCTGAAGTCATCACCTGCATGAGAGATTTATGGACATTTTGTGTGCCATTCACGATGGGGGGGGGTCTTCCTGACACCCTGTCATTCTAATGGCGTTCGTGTCCCTGCCTTAGACACCTAGACTCCCCACACAATGCATAAGATGAGTTAGGCACTTAAAAATGGAATTCAGCAAAGTTGGCACACTGACCAAGGAGTCCCCAAAACTAGCACTAGGAAATGTTGAGGAGACACCCTTCCAGCCTTGGTCCCACCCTGCAGGACACCTCAGGATTTACGGCCAGGAACTCTTCCCTGGAGTTTGGAGTGATTCAGCCTAAGCACTTTTCTGAGCAAATACAGATGAGGTAGTGGTAATCCTGTTATGTGTCAGTTCACTAGCGATTTCACCCACTTTGAACGTGGGAGAACTATGTTCAAATCCTCCCTGAGGCTGTGTCTACACTGCCCCTCCCTTTTGAATGCGGCAGATTAAAAATGCAAATAAGGTGCTAATTTACATATTCAGCGCCTCATTTGCATAATGATGGCCACTCACCATTCCGGAAGTGCTGTTTTCGAAAGCCAAAACAGTCATGTAGCTGAAGTTCCTTCAAAAGGAAGCCCTGCTTTTGAAAGCACCCTTCTTCCTAATTTCTTTCAGGAAGAAGGGTGCCTTTGAAAGTGAGGTCTTCCTCTCAAAGGAACCCCATTTACATGGCTGTTTTGCATTTCGAAAGCAGCTCTTCTGGAACAGTGAATGGCTGCCATTATGAAAATGAATATGCAAACTGGCACCTTATTTGCATTTTCAAACTGCCATATTTGCATGTTCCTTTCGAAAGGGAGGGGCCAGTGTAGACATAGCCTTAGTCTCATATGCATCAGGGATTTGAAATTGGGATTCCCACCTCCCAAGGGAGTGCTAGTGTCTGGAGTGTCGCATGGCAGGGCTTTCTCAATCTCTCCTGCTGAAGCTGTTCCATGTTGTATAAAGGAACAATTCCATGTTATATAAATATTCACTGAGGCAGAGAGAGTGTTAGAATCACTCCATAGCTTAGTGGTTAGGGAATTTATCAGAGAAGTGAGAGGTTCCAACTCCCATGTTCCAATACATTTTATATACCTTGGGGTCTCTAATAGTGGAAACTGAGGTGCTTCAGGACATTAGGCAGCAGCTGAACAGTAGGTTTGTGGATGCCAGTGACATCTAAATATTTGCCATAGGTGCCTACAATGATATTTAGACACTGTACTACCCCCAGTGAATTCCTCCTATAGTTATTTGAATAACGTATGACAGGCACAGTCATATACCTCTCAGAATACATCTTTAGAAATTAACTGTAATAAGCCTTAGGAGAATGAAGACTTTCTGGTGATTGCAGTTTTGTTGTAGACGTATGGGTTCCAAAGTATGAGAGGAATCAGATGGTTGAGGCAATGTTTTTATTGGACTGTGACAGGTTGGACTAGTCCGTGAGGCAAGGCCTTGCAGCCCTGCCCCACCTGGCCTGAGAACAGAGAAGAAAGAAGTTTTCAAGCTGGTCTGGAGTGTCTTCAGGGGAGCACACAATCAGAGGGGCTGTTGAAACAGCCGCTCAGGGGCCAGAAGAGCCACATGAAAAGGACCAGTGGAGGCAAAGCAGTCAGTTGCTGCCTTGAGCAGGCAGAGGGAAGAGTGGGTTCCTGGCTGGCAGGCTGGAAGTGTAGCAGGACCATGTACTGCTCAATATAGGCTAGATGAAGCACAGATGCTATCCCACAGTCCCTCACACTGACAGTTCAATTGGTGAGAACCATCAACACAACAGAGAAAGGATAAGTATCAGAGGGGTAGCTGTGTTAGTCTGTATCTGCAAAAACAACCACAAGTCCTGTGGCATCTGATAGACTAACAGACATTTTGGAGCGTAAGCTTTCATGGGCAAAGACCCGCTTCATCAGAGACATGTAGTGGAGAGTCCAGGAGGGTCTATTTAGGGTAGACAGAAGAGTAGACCTTCACAAGGCATGTAATTACTGTGGCAGCTATATATCAGTATAAATTAGATTGACTTAATTTTGTAGTGTAAACATGTCATAAGGCCAAGTGCAAAGACTTGATTTTGAATTTCCTGTTTTCTGAACTCAGCTTTTATGTTTTTAAATGAGGACCAATTCCTTTTACTAAATTGTGAAAGTTTGGTGTGTTAGTTATTTAGGGTCTGCATCTGCAACTCTTACCGGTGCTAATCAACACCTTCTTGCTTTTGGTGTCCAAATGAAATTAAAGTTATTGTTTGCATGCATAAGCACTACTCAGATGATAATGCATTTTAAAAAACTTGACAAATCTGTGTTTCTACCATCTTCAAGCCAGCTTTAGCATGAGTGGTCTGATGCAGGTATTAATCTGCATAACTTAATATGATTATTACAATATTTCCAATGGCTTTAGGATCTTTGACTTACTAAAGTCTGTAGTGGATAGACAAATCATTCTGCTCCAATTCATCCAAAATGTGGCTGCTAGAATTGTCTTTCTCAGCTCCAGTTTAACCACATCTCTCATCTACCATGCTTCCTTCAACTGGATTTTCTTTGAGTTAATCTATTATATTCAATCTTCTCCCTGCCTTCAAAAGTCTCCACAGTTCTTCCCTGGGTTATACCATGTTCTCTGTAGTAGCCTTCCTCACAAACTGTGATTCCAGTGTTATCTGTTATTCCCTAACTCCCATCTTCCTGAGTTTTCCCATGGTGCTACCTTTACATAGAATGACCTGCCCCTTCCCCTACACACTCCTCATTCAAATCCTTCCCAAAACCCTGTTCTTCCACAATGAGTACATGATATGAGGAGTGTGTGTGGTGTGGCGCGGGGGTAGGGGGTATAAATCTTCATCCCTCTATGCACATTGAGAGCTATCACTGTATCTAGAAAGATTTAAAAAAACAAATAAAGCTGAAACTAACCCCATTTCTGGATTTCCAAATATATCTGATCTTCACTGAGCTATAAACCCTTTGGAGCGAAGACAGTCTGTCTTTCATAAATGAATACAAAATGAAACACTTCATGCCTATATATGTCCTGATGCCTGTTTCTATACTATAATGTGGAGGCAGGGGAGCCGACAGCCTCGCCAGGCCCCTGGGCAAGGTGAGGAGGTCTGCTCTGTGCTCCGGAAGGGGCTGGGCCTCAAGCAGAAAGGGCAGGGCTGGGAGCAGGGCTGTGCTCCAGGCTGCTGAGCCCCTCCCCGCCAGCCCTCAGCAGCATGGGGTATGTCGTGCGGTGCTCCAGAGTCAATTTATAGGGCCCAGGGCCCCAGGCAAGGGTGATGTCACAGTAGGTGGTGACAGCAAGAGCCCTGGGCCCTACTGAATGACTGGGTCCTGGGGCAGTTGTCACCTTTGCTCTTTTCTGTCAGCTGGCCAAAAAGTTGAAGTGGTGGAAACCAGAGTAATTTGACAGTATGAGGGAAGAATAAACATAGGCATGATTCTTGTACTCTATTTCTCTTTATAATTAAAAAAAAAAAGAAGGAGAACAGTTTCCTGGGGAAATTACTGATTGAGTCTGGGAGTGGTACCAAGTGATGCTTCATTTGTAGTATGCAAAGCCCAATAACTTTTATGTATTGTAGCTCCTCATTTCCAGCAATTTATAGGAACTCTTCACCATCTAACTTTGGCTGAGTTAAGTGGCACCGCTGAGCTAATAAACACCATCCTCCCTTTATCAAAACCATGCAGTTAAATCTACTGATTGATGTACAATTGCCTTGCCAAAAAAAGTTATGAAAACTATTTTCTATGTCGGGCCTATTGTTACTTTTAAGAACCTAGTTAGCGTTATGCCAGTCTTTACCCCTGTGCATCTAAACTGACTCCACAAACTCATGACATGTGTTTAGCCTGATGAGGCCTGTGTAATGGTCTCAAATATAATCTTTGCTAGTGGACTCTCAATAGCATGCATGACTGGGTCTGATCCAGTTCCCAGGGGAGTCAGTGGAAGCTGGACTGACCCCTTTAAGGGAAATTCAACAGCTGCAGCTGGAAGGAAGCAATGCCTGCCCATGTTAATAGATATGGGCTAAATCCTTGCCCTCTTCCTCTGCGGGTAAGCAGCCCTGGTATTGCTGTGCATTGCCACTAAGTCCCACTCCTGTGAATTGGTAAATGGATCAAAATGGTAGAGGCCAGCCATTGAGTACAAAGCCAGCCTTAGTGTTTCATTTGTTTCCTTCCCCAGCTCCCATTTGTGAGCACTTTTCCATGGGCACCCAACTCCATCCTACTACCTGCACAGTTAGTGTCCCTGATCCCAGCCTCTGGCAGTGTAAAGATGAGTGACATTAAGGGCAAGGGAGCTGTGATTTCCCTAAAGTCCCTGAATGATTAGGTAAGGAATTTCTGCTTCTGTGATAGCCATCAAGGCAGAGAAAGGGCTGAATGACACAGGAGGTAGTTGCGCAGGAGTTACTGCTGCCATTTGAATTCCCTGAGCAGCGGGCAGAGAGGACTTGAAGCTAGCAGTAGGGAATCAATCTGCATGGACTCCGCACTGCTCTAAGGGCCTCTACAGTTCCTGACTTTAGACACTATCAAGTAGCCCTCATGCCAACTAGGATCTTGTTGCTAGAAGACTGGGTCCTGAATTTCTGTGGTTTGCACCTTGTGCGGTCACATACACTAGTGGTGCAGTTTTGATGGCACACACACCAGCTTTCAAAGTGTGCACACTCTACAGTACTGTGTTATTAATTAAGGCTATTTCTAATCATCAACTGGCCAATCACTCTCAATGTGAAGATGTTTTTTGGCTTGGGAATTAATTTTTGTCAAAAGCAGTTTTACACACGTAACTGAAAGAGGAGGAAGGAATGATTGAACGGCCTTCTGAATTTATGAAATTTTGATGGGTGCTCATGAATTTTAAACTAGCAATTACTTTGCCGCATATAGATTTTTCATTTTTTAGTGTTAGTCAATGATATGCCATTGTACTATATTTAGTTGCCTTGTCTGATTTAATGTTTTTGTATGAATTTATCAAAGTCAAAACACACATGTACATGTGCTCTTGATGGGCAGATAGCCCACTTTTTTCTGGGGTTGACCTTGTTTAGAGATAAGGACTCAGAACAAGTCACTAACACAGTTGTTTCTCACATCTCTTGGAGTGCCGGGTGTTTAATGCCATTGTTAATTCTTGTAGGGGATGTTCAGATTTCTAAGCCAGGTTTTGGTAGGTAGGTAAATGACAGGACATAATGATTTTTAGAGGTCTTGTTTTAATGATAACTACATGTTTTAGTTATATACCTGAGTTGACTAGTCTCAGATTTCATAGAAAATCTACTTGTATCAAACAAAATCCCCCTTAATCCCTTGACATAAAATAAATTTCACCCCTGTTGCTTTGTGATCTTAAGTATTTTGAAAAGAAAACCATGTAGCAAAGCTTTTCAGTTTATCTTTGAAAGACTTGGTGTGGTGTCTGTGGTCCATCTGTCTCCTTCTGCACTGAAGTGGTGTCTTCTATGAGCCAGGGAAGAACTGCTTTGGGGTAACACACTGCATCATGGACAGATCTATGGACTACCCATTGCTATATGAAAGCCATTCTTAGTTAAACAAGCTAGGACTGTGCTCTGTTATCTGTTGCTAACCGGGATAGCCCCAGGTGAGGCAGTGTCTGGGGGTGGGGAGTAGGCCCACCAACAGGGGGAAGGGGTAAAGGGGGCGGTTGCCCTGGGGCCCAGCATTTCAAAGCTGCCACTTCTGCTACTTTGGCAACTGAGGCTGCTAGAGCTCTGCATGGGAGCCCTGGTCTGACACTCTACACAGCTGTGAGGAAAGGGTGCAGGAAGCACCGCGGTCTGAGTGATGCTTTCTGTCCTTGGCCATACCCCTTTCAGGAAGTGGAGTCCTCCTCCCACCTTGCCCCAGGGCCCACTGTGGCTGTTGGCCCCACTGGGAGGAGACAATTCCACAAGGAGTGCCCTTGGTTTGTGGATGCCCATGAGGTATTCAGGAATCCCACTGGCTCTAGAACAGCATCTGGTTCTGTGTTAGTGTAGCTACATGGCTGGCCATGGATAGCCACTTACAGGCAATTTACCTGACTCAGAGGGGATAGAAAAACTCTCTGGAATTTTCATAGGAGTAGGAGAGAAGATATGCAGCCATTGGCTCCACTTCTGTTCCTCTCCCTTTTTCTCCCACCTTGCCTCTTCCTCTACAGTGACTATCCACCCTCATGAAGTGGGCTCTTTGGAGGGTCCTGTCTGGATGTCGGTGGTCCTGTCATCAATGGATGAGAAACTTCCTTGCCCTTAATATAGCCCAGGTGATCAAGCAGCACCTTAGTATTTGGTGGCCAGCATCATACTGACCCTTCAGCATTTGAGAGGCTGACAGTGAAGGGGTTCTCAGAACTCCTGCCCAACGTGAACAGCAGCATTTAGTGCCTGACCGTTCAAAGCAGCAACTCCTGTAACCGCAACATCTACAGCGCACTTTTATGCCCTGGCATCCCATGAAAGACATACAACAGTTTAATAATTAGCCTTCCTAGAGAAGTGTACAGTGGAACTGCTAAATATCCTCTGTATCCCATGCATTAGATTTTGAAATACAGCCCAGAGGTGAATGTCTATGTGGAACATATTTCACTGCTTCCTTTGCTCAAAGGGAATATGTTTCTTTGGTTAATAACAAAGCCTATGGATAGGAGGAAAATACCCCAGGAGGAGAATAATTTCAGCTTTGAAAGTGTTGGAGGATTTCTGCTGGGTGTCAGGCAGGAAAGATGGCTTTTTCTTTCCTGGTAAATGCATCGTTTGGTCATTTGGTTTTTATTTTTGTGTCCATTGTTATTGGAAGTTATGTCAAGGGGAAGAGGAGGGAGGGAGAGAATTACTCATCTGTAACAGCGAGGAACAAAATGTTAATTCAGTGAATCTTGTTGATTACAATCTACTGGATGACATCAACAAGCTTGATGTATAATTAACTTCCATATATTTTACTGGGATTAGTGACTAGTCAGCATTTTTTGGAACTTGTACTTGGGATTGAAAGTAATAGCAGCATTTATCTTCTTTATGGGCATGTTTCAGTGCGGTTGATAAAGATAAGTGAGGAGTTACAACAGGTTTTCCTGGGCTTTTATTTTTAAGGCACGTTAAAAAAACCCAATAAGCCTTTTAATTGAGTGGCATGTAAGAACAATTTCATTTAGTAAAAATTTTTCAAGCAGTAGAAGACACGAAGAGGTTGCTTTAGAGTTTTCAGATCAGTGCTAAATATAGCCATGAACTCTTTGGCCTACCGACCATCTTGTCCTTGCATTACCATTCAAAGAGATGGAGAGTCACTCTCTCAAATATCAAAACAAAAAGCAGTCAAGAAGCACTTTAAAGACTAGCAAAATAATTTATTAGGTGAGCTTTCGTGGGACACACCCACTTCAGATCATAGCCATACCAGAACAGACTCAATATTTAAGGCACAGAGAACCAAAAACAGTAATCAAGGAGGACAAATCAGAAGAAAATGATCAAGGTGAGCAAATCAGAGAGTGGAGGGGTGGGGGGACGGGAAGGTCGAGAATTAGATTAAGCCAAGTATGCAAACGAGCCCCTATACTGACTCAGAAATAGTATATAGACTAGCACAGCTCCCTCTCTGTTACTATCTCTCAAATATATTTTTCATATATAGAATTCCATTTATTCTGATGAGTGTTATAAAGTAGTCAGGTTTCTCTTTCTCCATCACTGAAATGCAATCACTTCTAGGATAGAATACAGCCACCATTTAATGATGCATAGAAATACAAAGCAGCTGCTTAGAGCAGGACTTTATACAATTGAAAATGCAAGGAGAATTTAGTGAAGCAGAAAGAATAGCTAACATAACAGGGTTACCTGCATAATGTAATTAGGAAATATGATGGGAATACCACCCCTAATCTTGCAAAGAGAAACCAGGGCTATGTAATGTCCATATATGGGATCCAGTCCTGCTCCTTTTGACGTTAACGAAAAATGTCTATTGGCTTTATTGGGAGCAGGGTTAGGACAATGGATAGGATCTCAGTACTAGACCTGAAAGCACTTCTAGATGCACAACGTTATGTAGAACTCTGCTTCACCTACATGACTTCTTTAGTTGTAGCCTTGAACATCTTTCCACCAAGTACTAAAGTAGCCCAATCTTGCAGTTGCCTGAAACTCAGATCAGATAATAGCCTGAGATGATATGTGCCAAATAGAAATATAGGGATTGTTATACTGGATCTGACCTGCATTATGTTCACAAGAGAATTCTGTCTCCAAAACTGGTTAGTACCAGAGGTCTGAGAGCTAGGTGCAAGAAATTTTCCATTGGGCATATGTGAGATAATCTTCCCCAGCCCACACATAAAAGTTTCCTCCTAATCTAGATTATCTAGATGATGCATGAAGTTTTTAATAACTTCAATATTGTCTTGCATTTTTTAAGGAAGCTGGAAAAAATGAATCTACAGTTGTATTGATGGAAAAATGATTATTAGGACTTTAATGACATTTTTTGTCATTATAAACATATTAAACTTTTATGTAGAGTTCCAGCAAGCTATTTACTTGTGTGCAATAAGAATGCACCAAACTCTTCAAACTTTAGACATGACATAATGGAATACAGACAAAATCCACTGAGTGCTACAGACATTGTGCCAAATTCTGATCTGATTTCCACTGGAAAAAATCCAGAGTAACTTAATTTAGTGCAGTGAAGTTTCTCCTGATTTACAAGTGTAACTGAGATCAGAATTTAGCCCACCGTGTTTAAATATTCCCATGCTTAAATTCACCATCAGTTTTCATTATGATAATTAGTACCGTAATGAAACACTGTCTTCAAGGCCATTCTTTGCTCACCCCAAAAAACATAGTGTTTTCCTTAATAAATTGTGGATTTACAGGAGCTTGCCTTCTCAACAAATCTTTCTATTAATGTTTTCATTCATCCTCAGTAATTTTTAAATTGTTGCTTTTTAAAAACTGAAATGTAGCACACTCCCTCTTGGAAATATTTAGATACAACCAAAGAATCTAAGAAGTGGAAGGGTCCTTGAGAGATCATCTCATCCAGTCCCCTGCATTCATGGAAGAACTAAATATTATCCAGACCATCCATGACAAGTGTTTCTCTAACCTGCTTTTAAAAATTTCTAATGACAGAGATCCCATACACTCGCTGAGCAAATTTTCCAGTGTTTAACTACCCTGACCGTTGATAAGCTTTTGCTAATGTCTGGCCTAAATTACCCTTGCTGACATTTAAGCTCATTGATTCTTGTCCTGTCCTCAGAGGGTTAAGGAGAACAATATTTCTCCTTCTTCCTTGAAACAATCTTTTGCATATTTAAAAATGTTATAAATTCCCCTCTCAACGTTCTCTTCTCCAGACTAAACAATCCTTTTTTTCAGTCTTTTCTCATATGTCGTTTACTAGACTTTTGATAATTTCTGTTGCTCTTCTGTGAACTTTCTCCAATTTATCCATATCTATCTTGAAGTGTGGTGCCCAGAACTGAACACAATACGCAATTTGGCCAAATCAGCAAAGACGATGTTTTTGTCACTTTTGAATCGTGGTGAAAACCAATGATGAAAAATGCAAAACCATCAAGACATAGATTGATGACTCCCGAAGGAAAAAAAAAATCAGAGGACAGGGCTACAGTGTTGGTAAACCAGGTCAGATCAGTACCACAGACCAGTTCTTTTGTGTGATAATATAGATTGAAAGTGATAGTTAGATGTAAGAGTGTATTCAGGTCAATATATTTGTTTTTGGGATAGATCAAATTAACTGTTGAAAATATCTCTCAGAGGGAGAGCCATGTTAGTCCGTATCTGTAAGAAAATCAAGGAGTCTTGTAGCACCAAAGAGACTAAAGTTATTTCTCTAAGGCTATGTCTACCTGACAGCTCTATTTCTGAATGTCTTTCACAGAATCATAGAATCTTAAGGCTGAAAGGGACCTCAGAAGGTCATCTAATCCAGCCCCTGCTTCCAGCAGGATCAACCACAACTAAGTCATCCCAGCCAGGACCTTGTCAAGCCAGGACTTAAAAACCTGTAGGGATGGAGAGTCCACCACCTCTCTAGGTAATGCATTCCAGTGCTTCACCACCCTCCTGATGAGGTAGTTTTTCCTAAGATCCAAGCTATACCTCTCCCTCTTTAACTTCAGACCATTGCTCCTTGTTCTTCCATCTGCCACCACTGAGAACATGTTCTCACCATCCTCTTGAGAGCTCCCTGCCAGAAGTAGAAAGCTGCTATTAAATCACCCCTCAGTCTTCTCTTCTGTAAACTGAACAAGCCCAAATCCCTCAGCCTCTCCTACTAGGTCATATGGTCAAGCCCCTTAATTATTTTTGTTGCCCTGCACTGAACCTGCTCTACCTCAGCCACATGCAAAATGCATTTCCAAATAGCACCCAGCTTGGTGAAATCTAATTATAGAACATGCCATCAGTTGGGGTGTGTGCCCTTGTTTTCAGACAATTTGTCCTGAGGCGAGTCATTCCAGGCTGCAACAAGAGCTCTGAAGAAGTAAGACAGACAAATTCTTCCAATGAGATGAGACAGAAAGGGAAGGGAGGGGAGAGAAATTCTTTCAGTAGTTTGATGTCCAGGATACAACCTGGCCATATTCCAAGTGCCAAATGCTTCTTTTTAATCTAGCAGAGAAAAGCTGTAGCATAACAAGGACCAATGGAAGATGAAGCCAGACAAATTCAAATTGAAATATATGAGCTGAATTTTAATAATAAGAATGAGTTACTGGCAACAAACTACTAAAAGAAGGGGTGGATACTCTGGCTTTGTCAAGACTAGATACCTTTCTGGAAGATGTCAAATCAAGACTAGATGCCTTTCTGGAAGATATCCTAAAGACAAACACAACACAGGACTCAATACAAACAAGGGTAGCAAGGTGATATTGTATTGTCTATGACATACAGGAGGTCAGATTTGTTGAGTCCAGGTGTTCTCCAACTTTTTTGCCTGCATGATCCTGTTCTGAGACTTACTATTTCCTGTGACCACAGAGAACAACAAAGCAACACAGTGGCTAAGTAATCCAAGGAAGCCACAAGTTAAGTATGTTACTTAATGATCTCTAATGTGACACATGAGTTCTGAGGATGTTGTGACACTCCTTGAAGTTTGGCAGTATTGTGGATATTGAACATCTAATCTCCAATGTGAAAGCAACGGTAGATAAATATTGAGATGAATCCAGCTTCACACAAACACCTGCATATGAATGGCAACATCAGTTTCAAGGCACAAGTTCAGAGTGCAGGACATTTATTTTTGACACTGAGATAGAACTTCATGAGAGAAAGTTGGGTGCACATTCCTCACAGGAATCAGTATCAGGAAATTCTGATGAGCTATTCATTTTCAGCTGCTGGTATCAGACTTGCACTGAAAGGAGTTTCACAGTGTTATGTAACAAGCCAGCAGGACTGTCTGCAGGCCTAAAGGCCTTAAAATGCAGTCTAAAGGCCTCAGCACAAGTGGGACCTTCCATTCCTTTAATACAACCAAGTTCCCATCCCTATGTTACAGCCTGTTACTGCCTCAAGCCCCGCAAACATAAACACCAGATAGCCATATCAGCCCTAACACCTGTATTTAGATGTGGGAACACAGAGAAACCAGTAACCAGGGCAACCTTGGCATCAACCTCATGAAACATTAAAAGTGGAGTTGAGCCACTACGTGCACAACCACTTAAACAGCTAAGGAATAAAATCACTCTAAGGTCCTGCCCCTAACTGAGTTTCACCTGGGACTCTTGGCCCTGATGTGAGGTGCTTTGTGGCTGGGACTCCTCATGGCAGAGGAGACGTATGCATGCCAAAATGCCTCTTATCCAGTCATATACATTTCTGTTGTGCTTTGCTTACTAATGTGTGCCTTGTGAATAATTTGTAATAACTCAGAGTAGATAAGTTTAATTAAGTACGTCATGCCTAATTGGCTTTGTGTTGAAGCAAATCCCATAATCCCGTCAGGCATTGGCCTTGTGAGTTGACACAATCCTAATCATACTTAATCACATCTAAGTCAAGAGAAAAGGGTGCAGACTGTTCCTCTAGCCAACTGAGATGCCCAGCAATCACCTATATGGGAGGATGAATAAGTTCACCGTCAGCCAGGAACTTGCAAAACTGCAGGAAGGAGTCATAGCTCATCTTCAATAGATTATTCTTCTTCCAGAAAACAAATTTTCTTCATGATTCCTGTGTTTCAGTCATTCAACTGAACAACATGGTTGTTCTTTCCTTGAAGACAATTGATTGAATTTCCCAAATAAGTCTGTGACATAAGCAAGAAGACCCACCTTCCTTTTGCTTACATAGAAAATCAATGCATTAAATCTTTTTGTCATTCACTGCATAGGGTTGATGCATAGGGTCAATGAAAATACTGACATTCTTAGGCCTCTTCTTGAAGAAAAACACAAGGCACATCTGAATAACATAAAGAACCCATCTCAAAGCACAAGCGATCAACTTAGACATGCAAGATCTGTTCTTCAGAGAGAATCCAGGTGGTGTGAGAACAAGTATTGGGCTGATATATTTTCTAATATTTAAACGTCTTCTGATTTGGGTGACGTGAAAACCATCTATGATGGATTGAAGAAAGCAATTGGACCGAACTTTACCAGAGTCACTCCAGTGAAGCATTTAATGGACAGTTGATCACAAACAAAAAGCTGTAGATGTCTCGGTGGGTGGAACGCTACTTAAGTCTTTATTCCCGTGAGCGTACAATACAACCTGAACTTGACAACGTCATCCCAACTCTTCCAGAAATGCCTAAGCTACATGCACAGCCTGTGGAGGAGGAACTTTCTCAAGCTCTTGATATTCTATTCAATGGAAAAGCACCGAGAAATGAGAGAATTCCAGCTGCAGTCTTGAAGGCAAACAAGGCTGTGCTCTTCCCTTTCCTCTATGATTTACTTCTAAAATCTTGGAGAGCAGGTGATATCCCACATGACATGAAGGATGCAAACGTCATCACTCTCTAGAAAAACAAAGGCGACAAGGTTGACTGCAAAAACTACAGAGGTATCTCATTACTGAGCATCAGAGGCAAAGCATTTGCCCCCGTGTCATTCTCAAACACCTGCAAAAACTCATAGATCGAGTCTATCCAGAAACACCATGTGGCTTCAGTTCTGGCAGATCAACAATGGACTTGATTTTCTCACATCGACAACTACAGGAAAAATGCAGAGAACAAGGAAAGCCGTTATTCATAGCATTTGTGGACTTAACGAAGGCATTTGACACTACAGTCAGTAGATCAGGACTATACAGAGTATTAACCAAGATTGGCTGCCCACTTACCCTACTCAAGCTCATAACATCCTTTCACGAAAACACAAAAGCAACAGTGCAATATGAGAGATCTACATCAGAACCATTTGCAAGTGACAGAGGAGTCAAACGAGGATGTGTTCTTGCACCTACCCTCTTCAGTATATTCTTCTCAGTTCTACTAAATTGTGCATTTCAAAACTCACACAGTGATGTATTTCTCCACACAGGATTAGATGGCTCTCTCTACCACCTGGCAAGACTCAAGGCCAAAACTAAGGTCAAGAAAGTCCTCATCAGGGAACTTCTCTTTGCAGATGATGCAGCTCTTATTGTTCATAATGAAGACACGCTACAGTCACTGATGGATTCTCTATCCATACCCTGAAAGTTGTTTTCCCTTGACATAAGCATGAAGAAAACTGTTGTATTCATAGAATCATAGAATGCTAGGACTGGAAGGGACCTTGAGAGGTCATCGAGTCCAGGCCCTTCCCTTATGGCAGGACCAAGTACTGTCTAGACCATCCCTGGTAGACATTTATCTAACCTGTTCTTAAATATCTCCAGAGGTGGAGATTCTACAACCTCCCTAGGCAATTTATTCCAGTGTTTGACCACCCTGACAGTTAGACATACCTTCACTCAAGGTATACCTCAGTGACCCAATGTCATTCTGGATAACAGCCCATGAGATGTGGTTCAACAATTCTGTTACCTTGGATCTACTGTCACCACAAACCTATCCATGGATGAAGAACTGAACATCAGTATTGGGAAGGCACCTATGATTTTTGGCAGACTTACAAAACGAGCATGGAACAATACTAAGCTGACAGTGAAAACAAATATACTAATCTGCCAGGCATGTGTATTGAATACCCTGCTATATGGTTCTGAAGCATGGACCACCTACTCAAACCAGGAGAAAAAAACGGAACAGCTTCCATCTTTGCTGCCTCTGCAGAATGATGAATATCAACTGGCAAGATAAAGTTTCAAATGCAGATGTCCTGTCAAGAGCTGGCATACCCAGCCTCATAGCAGTCCTCAACAGCAGAAGAGTAGAGTCATGTGAGAAGAATGGGTGATGAACATCTTCCCAAAGAAATCCTGGTTGGTGAACTGTCATGAGGTTTGAGAATAAGAGGAAGACCAAAGCTAAGATTCAAGGATACATGCGAAAACGCCATGAAAAAAATTCAACATCGATCCAGATTCCTGGGAATCTACATCATCAGATCAAAATACCTGTCAACGACTGCTACAACAGGGCACATCATTCTTCGATAGTAAATGTGCAAGCAACATAGAAGAATTTCGTCTTAGAAGGAAAAACCCTCAGACTCAAGAATTTGGAAATAGACTGGCAAGCGGTTATTGCAATCTACTGTTCAAATCCGATATTGGATAGATAAGCCAGGAGAGAAGCTGCAGACTCAAACACGGCCCATAGATCCTCACCACTGCTGCTAACCACCACCTGTCGAGATGAAAAGGGGCCATATTGCATAGGCACACAGCTCGTTTCTTGGTTCAAAAAATTACCTGGTGCTTTTCCTCTTGAAAGCCAAGAAGCTTCAATGTGGAACAACAATACATCATGAATTCTCCTTGATTTCTTCACACTTTTACAAACAGACATATGTGAGGAGGCTGAGCCTTGATGTAGTTCACAATAGATGATACCTTCTGTAAATTTCACCTAGCTCTGGATTCAGAGCTTTAGATGCCACTTGTTCACTGCTAATCATGCAGTGCTTCCAAAAAACAGACTGAGCAACTCTCTTTACCTACATATCTCCTCATATGATGTCTTTTGAGTTTGGTCCGAGATGGACAGGCCTTTCTTGAAGTGCAAGTACTGACACAAGAGTTCTCTTTTCAGCTGCCAGAAAAATGACCTTCCTGTTCCTGTGTGTTCCTGCTGAAAGGGTATCTGAGGATATGTCTTTACTAGACATAGCAGTCAACCACTGATATGCAATTTTAGCTATGCCAATTGCGTAGCTAAAATCAACTTATCAAGTGTCGACTGCTATGGCTGTCTTCACAGAAGGTCGATGGGAGCGTTTCTCTCATTGACTATCCTTAACCCTAGCTGCTTGTGAGGAGTTCCGAGGTTGACTTTGACCCCAGAAAGCACTGTTTTGCACATGTGCAAAACAAAACCACAGAAGATCGACCCTGATTCAGTAGTGTGGCTGTAGGCTCAGTGTTGTTTATTAGTCTTCATGCTTTTGCTAGATAACACCATGTACCATAGCAGGCACTGTGACCTTTCTTTATTCTTGACTAAAACACTAGGGGTGCCATAATGAAAAGAAACCTTGTTGCATTTGTAAGCATGCTTCTTGGACTTGTTTTTCATTCATAGTTGCATCACTAGACTCACTGCTGGAGGCTGAAGTAGACAGTCCACATAAAAATGAATCCACTGTGCCTATTCCCACAAATCAGAGAGCAGAATTAACAGTTAAGCAAATGGGACTAGGACTTAGGAAGGCTGTGTGTGTGACTTTAGGGCAGCACAGAGACAGTGACTTAATATAATTCTCTATCTTAGGGTGCCAAAAGTGTATTCAGGCGGCAGAAAAGAAGATATGGGCCTGCCTTAAGGAGGTAACAAGCCACTGCTGATTCCTACCTCAGAGGTTAGGACAGGCTTCTATCAACTGAAGTAAAGAGGATGCTTTTTTGATGAGCCTGCTGCCCACAGATAAGGAACTTCTACTTTCAAGTGCCTCAGATGGCTGCTTGTATACCTGGATGGTGCAAACGCCCAAACTGGTGTCTGCACAGCTGCCTCCTCTGCTCCGCAAAACTGGAGCTGCTTTACCAACACCACACCAGGTGGCTGCCATTTTGATCTACAAAACGATGGCCTCCGCACAATGTGACCTTGCACATACTGCATGTGTCAGGTCACACAGTGCAGAGGCTGGCATATTTTAGATGAAAATGGCAGTCTCCTGGTGTGCCACTTATGGAACAGGTCCAGACACATGTTGGGCAATTGGCATCACCCCGCAGACTGAATCTGCTCCAGTGGACCTGCAACCTCATCGGCTGGTGGTATTACCTCAGCTGGGATCGAAATCTGCAGTTGGAGAACTTATGCAATAATTCCTTCCTGCTTTAAACTCTATACACCCATACTAGTGCTTTAGATGTTCAGGCTGATGTGTATATGCACACACTTTTTTCTGCAAAAAAATATGGATTTCAGTTTTAAACTGTTTATTAAAATAGTTCAGTGGCAAATTTTACAATAGCAGAAACAGATTCTGCCATGTGTTCCTGTTGCATGGTAGTACAGGTTGGACCTCCCTGGTCCAGCACCCTTGGGACCTGACAGGTCCTGAACAAGGGAGTTTACTGGACCAGGGAAGGTCCCCTGCCACTGGAACCCATCCTGCTGCTGGTTCTACTTATGGCCCCAGCGAGCCACCCTGCCATGGCCCTCGCCACAGCTCTGGTTTCTCTGCCAGGGGGCTGCAGCACTAGCTCCTAGCCCTGCAGTGACTGCCATGGCCGCAGCTCCCAGACTTGCTGGGGCTGCCACAGTCCCAGCTTCTGAGCTGCTGATCCTCCTGCTGCATTACTCTGGGCCAGGAACACCCATGGTTCTGTCAAACCACTGATGTTCCTGGATCAGAAAGTCCTGGTTTAGGGATGTGCAACCTGTCCACTCCTGTAGCACCACAGGGATGACTCTTCATCACAGTGTACTTCCTTTGCAGTCAATGGAGTTGTGCCACTTACATTAGCTTTGGATCTGGCATCTTAATTTGAAAGCAGTGGGGCACTTGTGTAGCAAGGAAGCTACTCAGTGCGTGCAAACATAGCAGAATCTGGCCATGACTTTGCAAATACTATCAGAGAGTTTTTAAACAGTGCACTACCCCTGCCATCAGTTCTTGAATGCTGCTATTTTCATTTGTCTCTGGCCTATTAGGCCTTATACTTATTGAAATGAAAAAAATTACTTTGGAAGTGAGTGGGAATTCCATATGGGGCAAATAAGATTCCCATACCCATGAGCGGTGAGATGTGCAACTAGGAAAGTGTTTACACATCTAAACTACATGTTCACCTGTTGTCTTGATGCTTTCCCATGACATTTCTGTCTAACCAGTTAGGATCATCTGAAGGGAAGCCAGTGCATGAATAAATATTTATTTTTTGATAAATGACTGTAAACATATTGTTCACCACATACTTGCACACATAAAATGCTGCACTACAGTAGTTGTAGAAACTAGTACAGTATGCAATTCAGTAAATTTCCTGTCTCACAGAGTACAAAGAATCCTAAATACACTGCTGATTATTATTTATTAGAATTGAGGTATCATCAAGAGGCCCCAGTCAGAGGTCAGGCCCCATTGTTCTAGGCATGGCACACATATATAACAAGAGGATGGTCCTAATGATCTAAAACTTCAAACATTTCTAACATAGAAGACATACATTTTGTAAGCCCTCCCTAAAGAGAAAATTTCCTGACATTCCTGTTAATGTCTCCGTTTCTTTGAGGATAATTTGTAAATTTTATATTCATATTCAAGATGAATTGCTGGTAATTGATAAGTTAGGAATTGAATCAGTTACAGAACAGCAAACAATCACTCACCAGTGTATGTGACTGGCAAATGATTATTGACATCAGAAAGGGTGACTTCATTGTGAGCAGATATTTTCTGTCCAATAGCAAGTATAGAAAGCCTGCTCATTAGTCACTAAATTGTTTTCAGCTTTTAAGACAGACCCCCTAGATAATCCAACTCACTTTCATCACCAATGTAATCAAACTCCAGTTAATAATAGTTCAAAGGCACTTACCAGTTCTTTTTTTAGTGAAGCCAATGTCACTTCCAATGTCTAAGTTCTGTCGACTTTGTCCATCTTCCATTTGGAATATCTGCAGGAAGAAACTTCTGTTTCATGTTGGCTATTAAATGTGGCAGATTCGGAAGAAAAATCTTTCAGCTGTGTTAGAATGGGCTCCATTTTGCCAATTCTAAATTCAGCTGAAAAGGATACAGCTTCGTCAAGGTTAATTTAATTTTATATAGAGACTTAGAATGAAAATCCTTGGAAGCTTGAAATTAATCGAATACAAACCTTGATGTACTAAAATAGCCCATAGGAAACTGTGCCACTATTTGTAACCTTGCTTCTCACCCTCTACTTTTGTGACGTGATCACCAATGAAGTGAGGGGGTGGATCATCAAACAGACATTGCCTTTGTTAACATCAAGCCCAAATCTGCGCTCATTCAAAAACAACTCCAGTGAACTTGAAGTCGGTTAATAAGTAGCTCTATCGTAACTGAATTTGCAAGAAGTACAAGTGTATACATAATACAAATGCACAGTAACATATTTGTATTTTTTCTCTTTAAGTGCCTTTGAGAGGAAAGTGACAAGATTTCTTAGGTACAAAGGAAAAATTAATTTCAAAGCTAGATGCTGTCTCAGAGTGCTTTGTACCACTTGTGTCTGAAGAAGGCACACAATTCCCATCATGCATTTAGACAATTATGAAATACTACACTTTGGTTGCTGGGGGGATAAGAGAAGGGATTTCTTCCTGACACCAGCCAGTGGTGCTTCCCAAAGTGTGATGATTGATGCACCTTGGATCCTAGGTTTGTGAGATTTTGTTCTTACAAGAAGCATACTTGTAGCTGCTTCAGTTCCAGAATACAAGAGAGATAATGTTAGTGAAGTAATATCTTTTATTGGACCAGCTTCTGTTGGCTCAGAAGTTTCTGTTGGTCCACTAAAAGATTCTGTTCTTAATCAGAGATTAGATGAGAGAAAATCTCCTGAGGTATTCTGGATAATGGGGTTGCTCTGGATCTACCCCCAGTCTCTGAGCAGAATTTGACCCTCATCTTCTAATCTCTTTTTGAATCTAAGCAAGCCACATTACCCCACTGCCTCAGCTCAAGGAGCTGCACGTGGTAATAACACTGTTTACAAGGAAGGGTTTCCTTTTGTCCAATCGAAACTAGTTGCGTCTATGTTCATTGGCTCTGACCCTTTCACATCAGAAATAAACAAGGAGAACTGAGGGTGCTCTGCTCTGGCTGCTGTATACCATATTTCCCAGAGGCACCAACTTTCTAAAGTGGCTCTGGCCCTGCCCCCACTCTGCCCCTTCCCCAAACCTTCACCCCACCCTACCTCTTCCCACCCCACCTTCACCTCTTCCTGCCTTGTCCTGTCCCCTTCCCATGGTGAGCTCCGTCTGGTGAACAGCTTATTGAGGTGGGCAGAAGGCACTGGGAGGAAACTGGAGGCACTGAATGGCAAGGCCTGTTGGTGGGAGGGGGGTTATTAGGAGAGAGAGGAGCTGATCATTGGAGTGGCTGCTGGGTGCTAAACACCACCGCTTTTTTTCTGTGGGTGCTCCAATCCCTGTGATATTTCCTCTTACTCTTCTTTGGCCACATTCCACTTTCACTGCTCTGGCAGGAAAGCAAATTTAATCAGGCTTATGAGAATTCCCAAGGCTGAGGGGCAGTGGCAGAGAGGCATGGATGAAAGAGAATTCCCTGTGGTGATGGAGACATGGTATACCCGGTGGTATACCATCCCCCTTGTCTGGAGCTCTGCTGTTCTCCACCTACTCAATCTTTTGGGACCATGGGCAGGTAGGCATGATTTAGAACACCCCCATCTGAACTTTCCCCCCAATATTATTATAAATAGCTCCTAAGGTTTCAGTAACAATGTTTAGAAATAAAATTGCTTGCTAGGGAGGCACTGTAATGACCCTTTATCCCACCAGGGGTACTGGCTCACCTCATCCGTGTCTACATGTGCACGCTACTTCGAAGTAGCGGCACTAACTTCGAAATAGCACCCGTCACGGCTACATGCGTCGGGCGCTATTTCGAAGTTAACTTCGACGTCAGGCGGCAAGACGTCGAAGTCACTATCCTCATCAGGAGATGGGGATAGCGCCCTACTTTGACATTCAACGTCAAAGTAGGGACTGTGTAGTCATTGCACGTCCCGCAACATCAAAATTGCGGGGTCCTCCATGGCGGCCATCAGCTGAGGGGTTGAGAGATGCTCTCTCTCCAGCCCCTGCGGGGCTCTATGGTCACCGTGGGCAGCAGCCCTTAGCCCAGGGCTTCTGGCTGCTGCTGCGGCAGCTGGGGATCTATGCTGCAGGCACAGGGTCTGCAACCAGTTGTCGGCTCTGTGGATCTTGTGTCGTTTAGTGCAACTGTGTCTGGGAGGGGCCCTTTAAGGGAGCGGCTTGCTGTTGAGTCCGCCCTGTGACCCTGTCTGCAGCTGTGCCTGGCACCCTTATTTCAATGTGTGCTACTTTGGCGTGTAGACGTTCCTTCACAGCGCCTATTTCGATGTGGTGCTGCGCAACGTTGAAGTTGAACATCGACGTTGCCAGCCCTGGAGGACGTGTAGACGTTACTCATCGGTTGGTACATCAAAATAGCCTATTTCGATGTAGGCTTCACGTGTAGACGTAGCCCTCTAGAGCAGCCTGCTGTGGAGGGGACAGAAGTTGACTTCTTTCCAGCATCCTGCCCTCCAGAGTAGGTGAGAAGCCATGAGGTATGTGGAGGATGGACAGGGATCAGCAGGAGCATCTGAGACTGCTGGGGTGTGTGTGTCACATATTATATATTATAATGTGGTTGCATATTTTACTCTGGTTATTTATGTTACAGCTGTACTCTGTGGGCTATTTAAGTTGTATTTGAATTAACACTGTCACTTTGGCCTTGGGTCCCTGTAGCCAGACAAAGTCTCCCCCTTACAAGGCAGCTTGCTCGCTGCCCCCCCCCCCCGACTAAGGAGCACACAGGGCACGGAAACGGCTGCTGACAGCACAGTCTTTGATGCCCTCACTGAGGCCCAGATGTGCTAGCTTATCGTGACCCTGAGAAGCAGAAAGTACAGATAGAAGGCTAACAGGCCAAACTATCAACATGAGAGTGGGGGGGACCCTCAGGAAATCACCCCAGCTGGCATTGATGGATATGATGACCACACAACCATCCCAGAAGGGGAAGTGCCCCGCCCACACAAAAAGAATGTCCTGTACTCTCAAATTGCTTATCTCCTGTCTTACAAGTGCAAATTAAGTAAGAAATGCCCTTGTAACAAACTGGCGTCACAAAGACAGACCAGTATGATCTGGCACCTTAGATAAGAAAGAGAATACGTGACCTAAAAAGGGTATAAAAGATGGGTCCAGCAGAACTCTAACTTTGAGTGCATTCCACCAACTACCTGCTGGTTGGGTCAGGTGATTGCCTCCCGAGGTCCACAACTGGGGACGCCCAACCTCGTATTCGTCTTTCCGTGGAATTGAGTGACCGATCTGGCTTGGCTACGTTGGTATCGAGAGACACAGAAAGGGTAAGATACACCCATGCTAGGTCTCCGACTTTTTTTTGCACAGCTAAAGAATTAGAGCTCTGTAACTAGATGTCATTGTGTCAAGATATCATTGTGTTAGATGGTAACAGATATCTTTGTATTGGATTGTAACATAACTTGTTAACACCTGTACTTTGCTAGCATATAAGAAGTAGACAATAGCCTTTTGTAACCACACGCTTATAACTGTAGCTTAATAAACTTGTAACTAGTTAAGCTCTGAGCCTGACTTCTGTTAACCCTTTTGTCACTACAACACAGCTGGCACAACAAAAAGGACTTTAACCATTTGGTTTCTACAGCCTGGCCGTAGGAGTGCTAGCAGTTCCCTGCTCTAACAGTAAAAAAACTGGGTTGTTTAGGACCCAGGGGAGTACCTCACCGCACATTACCCGGCCACCGGCTAACAGTCCCCCCCACTCCCACAAGGGTTCCCACTGTGGGCAAGGACAGGGGAACTGGACTTCATATAAATAATGTAAAGGTCTTCCAAGCAGATCAGAAATTAACTTCGATGGGGCGGGAGAGAAAACGACATCTTAGCAATGTTTAAATCCTATAAAGAGTGAAACTTTATTACGGTCAAGAAGTCAAGACTTCTGCCCACACTAGCATCCATTAGAAAGACAAAGAAAGATTGACGTCTACTGCAGTTCTGGGTCTGGTTCTGAACCCCCAGTGCTAGTCCTTAGACAAGAGCCCGACAATTTAAAGTACAGGAATCAAAGCACAGAAGTCTCTGGTCTTTTTGCTTTGCTGACAGTGAACTGATTCTGTCAGCACAAATAACATGTATTTCACTTAGTGTCTTCATTCTCTGTATACTGTTTTCATTCAGTGAGTAGACAGCTGAAATACTGCCAATGAAGGAAAACATATTTTATGATGAATAGTCCTATACCATGAAAAATGAGATTAGAGGGACGCCTGAACTAATTTCAGGTTATTACAGTCTTCATCTTGGACTAATTCTCAGTAGCTTTACTTCAGGTTTACGGACAGAAATGCAGAGCCAGTGCTTTTTATCAGCAGTATTATGCAGTCTCACTTTTTACTGAAGTTTTGCAATGTTCTCTTTAATTTCCAGGAGAATAAATTTCACCTTTTTAAAACATTCAAAGACAATTATACTGTCTTTATGATGAAGGATTTCACCATGCTCCAAGTAATAAAAGAGAGTGTATTAATGCCAATAAACACACTGACAGTATCACTCCTTCGTCTGATTTTTATTTTATTTTATGTTGTTCAATAGCAGCAGCATGCAACCTGAATGTTTTAGCTGGTTAACACTTCCAGAAACCATAGAGTGACTCTTTAAATCTTGATTTTGTCATAGGTTGGGGAGAACTGCACAAATAAATAATTGAATACAGCAGCAAAACAAAGCTGTGATCTGTGGGTCATTCGCCAACTGAACTTCATTTAAAGATTTATTCAAAATCTCCAGGAAATGGTTGAGCTGTGCCTGCTGGAAGTAACAGTACAATATAATATGTTTTATATTATGTCTTTTGAAGCAGAAAACTGCTTTGCTGTGAATATAATTCCACATTTGGCCATTGGTATGAAAACTTGGGTCTATTCCTTTTGAAATCAATGGGCCTGATTTGGGTCCTACATGGAATTAAATGAGAACTATCTCCATTGAAGTCAAAAGGATGAAAAAAATGAGATAGTACCGTCGGGTACAATAATGAGCCTGTTTTCTGTGGCTTCAGTGGGAGCAGACAGATATAACTACTTAGAGGGTGACTTCCATTAAGAGCATAATACTGTCTTTCAATTTCATTTTCTTTGTTTTTTCATAGTCATTTGATCTAAAAAAAATTCCAGAAAGCACCACTGTTTTGAAACTGAACAAACACGTTACCCACACTTGCTTGTAATATCAGTTCCAAAAATGTGACATTCAGATAACACCGCTGACTTCTAAAGAGCAAATTCACATCTAACCAAGATCTGAGTCTGATCCCTTTCCTAGTCACCCCCACCCCAAACAAACAGAATGCTAAAAGAGACTGCCTGAGTAGATAGGTGGCTTTTTTGTTCATCAGAATATTGATCATAATAAAATGGCTGGAAAATGAAGCAGAAAATGCTGTTTATTAAAAAAAAATATGTACAGACACATGGTGTATTCTTACACATTTTCTCGAAAACATAGGCAGGTGCTGCCATCTTGTGTTGCAAAGAAAACCATAGGGAGAGGGCCACCTGGAATCCTCCCACTGTTATTGGTTATAGGTTCTCTGGTTATGTCCCCAAGATCTACAAATATGAACCAATGGAACTGGCTGTGTGTTTGTTGCTTTGGACAGAAAGTACTTTCCCTAGGAAACAGTAGTATTGTCTGGTTTACTGACCGATTAATGTTTGTGAAACTCTTTGATGGCATAAACTAATTATTAAGAAGTAAATAGTGTGTAGTATTCTTTTGATTTATTCCCTGCACCATTTTTCTTTCATTTCCTCTGAGCTTTAGAAACAAGTATTTATTCTCTTCGTAGCTGCACCTATTGTCTCATTAGAGATCAAGTTATTTTCATAAGCATATATATAATTTTCCCTTCAGCTGTGATAAATACAACACGCAAAAATTTTGCAATAGTAACAAAGAGAAAACCATGCTAGTTTATCTACTATCAAAACAAAAAAGCAGTAAAGCAGCACTTTAAAGACTAACAAAATTAGTAGGTGAGCTTTCATGGGACAGACCTACTTCTTCAAACCACAGCCATACCAGAACAGACTCAATATTTAAGGCACAGAGAACCAAAAATAGTTGTTCCTCAACTAACATCATATATGCCATCATGTGCCAGCAATGCCCAGATGCTTTGAATATTGGACAGACTTCAAACTCTCTTAGACAAAGAGTTAATGGGCACAAAACAGACATAAAAACACTCCTGATCCACAAACTGGTCAGCCGACATTTAATGGAGTGGGCCATTCTACTAATGACTTAAAAGTCTGCATCTTATTGAAGAGGAATTTTCACAACAGTCTTGAAAGAGAGGCTGCTGAACTCTCTTTTATATTCAAATTTGACTCATTAACGTGGTTTGAACTGGGATGTGAATTTTCTGGGTCATTATAGGGGCTTTTTTGCATACTTGGCTGAATCTAATTCTTGACTCCTCCCCTTCCCTTTCTGGCCCTCTACTCTTTGATTTGCCCACCTTGATAATTTTTTTCTGATTTGTCAACCTTGCTTACTATTTTTGGTTCTCTATGCCGTAAATATTGAGTCCGTTCTGGTATGGCTATGATCTGAAGAAGTGGGTCTGTCCCACGAAAGCTCACCACCTAATAAATTATTTTGTTAGTCTTTAAAGTGCTACTTTACTGCTTTTTTGTTTTAAAAATTTTGCAAGTGTAAGCTAATACATTGCAGGGAATCTGGACTCTGAGGTTTCAGCCCTGGCTGTACTGCTTGCTTGCTGGGAAACCTTGGGAAAGTTACTGAACTCTTCTGGGCCACATGTGAAGCTGAAGTCAAATCTTGAATATGTCAAAAAGGTGACATGAGATTTGATTAATTAGGACCAAAATAAGGTTTCTAAGTTGGGAGTTTCCAGTGAGACTTTAGGCAGTTAAATACCCAACCCCTTTACCCCCCATGAATTTAAATGGGAACTGGGTACCTTATAGTCTTAGGCTTCTGTAAAAGCGCCTATGCAAGAGTTTTGAGCAGTTCTGTAAGGAGGGATGCTGCCCAGATAACAATACCTGAATGCATTGCACCTCTCAGTCGTTAGCTGGAATGTGCTCACAAAATATCTTATTTAGTAGCAGGGGAGCTCTCAGCACCCACCTTCAGGCTTTGTTTTGCAAGAAGATAGGGCAATGGCCATACATCTGTTCCACCGAGACATGCTCTCTCTGGGCCAACAGCATTACAGAGAGGTTCCCCTCCTTGGCCCACAGTGAGCGCAGATAGACAAATCATAGTGCCTACATAGAATCAGAGGGCTAGCAGGGACCGCAGGGGTCATTGAGTCTAACCCCCTGACAAAATGCAGGATCTGTTGTGTCTAAAGCATCCTCAACTGCCTCCTTTTGAAAACCTCCAGTGAAGAAGCTTCCATCTGTCCCTTGCATATGCCATCTTCCCACCATACCCAGAATGCTATGCAGCCCTTGGTGTGTGTTAAGCATGTTCAAAGCCCCTTGTGCCCTCAGCCCTGGGGTCAGCCATAAGTGCACTTGGGCTACGTCTACACGTGAACGCTACATCGAAATAGCTTATTTTGATGTAGCGACATCGAAATAGGCTATTTCGATGAATAATGTCTACACGTCCTCCAGGGCTGGCAACGTCGACGTTCAACATAGACGTTGCGCAGCACCACATCGAAATAGGCGCTGCGAGGGAACGTCTACACGCCACAGTAGCACACATCAAAATAAGGGTGCCAGGCACAGCTGCAGACAGGGTCACAGGGCGGACTCAACAGCAAGCCGCTCCCTTAAAGGGCCCCTCCCAGACACAGTTGCACTAAACAACACAAGATCCACAGAGCCGACAACTGGTTGCAGACCCTGTGCATGCAGCATGGATCCCCAGCTGCCGCAGCAGCAGCCAGAAGCCCTGGGCTAAGGGCTGCTGCCCACGGTGACCATAGAGCCCCGCAGGGGCTGGAGAGAGAGCATCTCTCAACCCCTCAGCTGATGGCCACCATGGAGGACCCCGCAATTTCGATGTTGCGGGACGTGCAACGACTACACAGTCCCTACTTCGACGTTGAACGTCAAAGTAGGGCGCTATTCCTATCCCTTCATGGGGTTAGAGGCTTCGACGTCTCGCCGCTTAACATCGATGTTAACATCAAAATAGCGTCCAACACGTGTAGCCGTGACGGGCGCTATTTCGAAGTTAGTGCCGCTACTTCGAAGTAGCATGCACGTGTAGACACGGCTTTGCTGAGCTCCCGTGAGCAAAGGAGTGCTGCTAGTGGCACTCACTAAATGGGGTAGGATGAATGTGAGCTCTGCTTCTTTGACATCTTACTGCCACAGTGTAGCTCATGAATTATAAATATTCTTGTGCAGGTGCAAACTCATTGGTGTAAACTGTTGGTAAGTGTGTGTTATAAGATGCAGATACTTTTGTACTTGGAGGTCTCTAGCTATAGCCCCTAGTTGAAGAGGTTTGCTCTTTAGATCAAGCTGCTGCAGCTCATGCTTTTAACCCTGGAGTGTTCCTGGTTTAATCCCTGAGGTCAGGCAGCAGGGCAGCCATCACAGGAGTTTATTTTCCTACCTTTCTGTAACTTGCCATGAGAACCACTAGAATTAGTACATGCTATCAAGTATCAGAGAGGGAACTGAGTTAGTCTCTATCTTCAAAAACAACAAGAAGTCCTGTGGCACCTTATAGACTAACTGATATTTTGGAGCATAAGCTTTCGTGGGCAATGACGCAGGTCTTTGCCCACGAAAGCTTATGCTCCAAAATATCTGTTAGTCTGTAAGATGCCACAGGACTTCTTGTTATTATACGCTATCAGTTGCCCTAAGAATTAGAAATACAATAAAAAGCCTAATAAGGAGAAATAATTGAAATGTATACAAAGATATATTAAATTTCTGTTAGTGGTTACCAGTAAAGGTCAATATTTATCAATAGATACCACTTGATACCACTGAACCAGTGAGGTCCTGTTCTAAGTACTGATAGTTACATTTTAAACCCTACTGTTGGCTAACTGCTGGCAATTGCTGACTTTTATTAATTGCAGCCGCTATCCCTAGCAATGGCAAAGACCACAAAGGTGGCTTTTCCTCAAGTCTTGGAAAACACAGAGCTAATTAGGCTAATAGCAGTTACATTGTTGGCAAAACATGACAAGGCCAAAGCTGTGAACATCCCCAAAACAGTCAACCTGCTTGCCTAATAGCTGGAGTCAAAAACAAGATAAGAGCTGCAGGTTTCCTGTCCATAGTCATCTTGTTAACTACCTAGGAGTGTTTAGTCTCCACATCCACAACATGAATAGGAAAAAAAAAGAAACTCCTGGCAGTTTTTAGGCTAATCGCGGGAAGATTTAAAAAAAAAATTAGGGGAGCAGTGGAATCCCAGAAATGGGAAAATAGCCTGAGATTACAAAGACT
Source organism: Carettochelys insculpta (assembly GCF_033958435.1). NCBI lineage: Eukaryota > Metazoa > Chordata > Testudines > Carettochelyidae > Carettochelys > Carettochelys insculpta. The sequence continues at coordinate 30,311,607 of NC_134138.1, read as the reverse complement.
AATAAACAGTTTCCTGAATGTTCCTAGGATCTTGTTAGCCGGTGGCCGGGTAATGTACGGTGAGGTATTCCCCTGGGTCCTAAACAACCCAGTTATTTTCCTTTAGAGCAGGGAGCTCCTAACACTCTCAGCTACGGCCAGGCTGTGGTAACCAAACGGTTAAAGTTCTTTTTGTTGTGCCGGCTGTGTTGTAGTGACAAACGGATAACAGCGGTCAGGCTTAGATCTTAACTGGTTACAAGTTTATTAAGCTACAGTTATAAGCATGTGGTTACAAAAGGCTATTGTCTACTTCTTATATGCTAGCAAAGTACAGGTGTTAACAAGTTACGTTACAATCCAATACGAAGATATCTGTTACGATCTAACACAATGATATCTTGATACAATGACATCTAGTTACAGAGCTCTAATTCTTTAGCTGTGCACAAAAAAAAAACGGAGACCTAGCATGGGTATATCTTACCCTCTTTGCGTCTCTTGATACCAGCGTAGTCAAGCCGGATCGGTCACTCAATTCCGCGGAAAGATGAATACGAGGTTGGGCGTCCCCAGTTGTGGACCTCGGGAGGCAATCACCTGACCCGACCAGCAGGTAGTTGGTGGAATGCATTCAAAGTTAGAGTTCTGCTGGGCACACCTTTTATACCCCTTTTAGGTTATGTGTTCTCTTTCTTATCTATGGTGCCAGATCATACTGGTCTGTCTTTTGCGATGCCAGTTTGTTACAAGGGCATTTCTTACTTAATTTGAACTTGTAAGATAGGAGATAAGCAATTTGAGAGTACAGGACATTCTTTTTGTGTGGGCGGAGACTTCCTCTTCTGGGATGGTTGTGTGTGTGCATCAAATTCATCAATGCCAGCTGGGGTGATTTCCTGAGGGTCTCCCCCCTCTCTTGTTGACAGTTTGGCCTGTTAGCCTTCTATCTGTACTTTCTGTTTCTCAGGGTCATGATAAGCTAGCACATCTGGGCCTCAATGAGAGGCATCAAAGACTGTGCTGTCAGCAGCCGTTTCCGTGCCCTGTGTGCTCCTCAGTGGGGGGTGGGGGCAGCGAGCAAGCTGGCTTGTAAGGGGGAGACTTTGTCTGGCTACAGATCTTTGTGGCTGCAGCGTAAGAAGGGCTTTTTTGACAGAATGCACCAGAATAGAGTTCTGACACCTTTTTTCTGTTAGAACACCAGAAAAATTTTCACAACCAGTCCTGCAGCAGCACAAGGACAGGGGCAAGACTGGTCCCACAACAGCACAAGGATTGGGCAGGAGCCCCTACTGGTCCTGCAACAGTGCAGGAACCAGGGCAGGAGCCCCTGCTGCCCCACAGCATGGGGACCAGGGAATTAAAATTGAACACCCTAACCCCTATGAGGAATCATCAGACTTGAGTTCCAATACCTTTCTTTCTAGGAAAAAGTGCACTGGGAATACATTATGAAGAGACAGAGGAAAGGGAAAAATATTTAATAAATAGTGGGGGGTCAAGTTTAGGGGGACATTAAACTTTCCTGGTCTGCTCTAAAGTAAAAAGGTTCCTTTAAAAGTAAGGAAAAGAAAGGACTTGCAAACTACACAGAAAGCAACCACAAATTTGTTCAGAATTTGGGGATGAACAGAAAGCTTTGGGCATGCTAGTGGGGCCACTGAGAGCTTTGCTTTGTTCTTTATACATATCTGTAGCTTGTCTGTGTTAAAGTCAGATGAAAGGGAGACACAAGCTCAAGTCTGTTTCTAAGGGGAAATAAGGCACAGAATAACTCTGAAGTGGTAGTATTGTTTGTTAGAGCAATGGCTGAAGGGGGAGCTGGACAAGTTGGCATTGAATGTTGAGTAGGCTTGAGGAAAAGCCCATTCTCCTCCTCGCTCTTCATTAAAATAAATACTCTTACTATATAGCAGACAGTGTGGTTCGCTTTTACAGTCGGCTTGTATAGGCAAATTGCCAGTCAACAGGCTCAAAAACTGCAAGACTGAGGCCACATCTACATTATACCCAAAACTGACCTATCAGCGTTTGGCAGTTGACCCCTGTATTCCTTGCTATTGCAAGGAATAAGGGAGGTCAATAGAAGAAACTCTTCCATTGACCCTCCTCAGAGAGGACAGGCAGGAAAGTCAATTTCAGATAAGTCGATTCTAGCTATGGAATTGCTGTAGCTAGAATTGCGTATCTGGAATTGACTTATTTTCTTAGTATCGACCAAGGCTGAGGCCCATGTGACTATGGCTGTATGAAAATCGTTTGCAAGGGTCTTGGACACTTGGCATAGTTACCTTTCTCCTCTGTGAATTTTCAATGGTTTTCTCTTCTGGCTTAGTGGAGAAACACGGGTTTTGTCTGCTTGTTAATGAATCCCATTCTCCCTTTGTTCCCTTCTCTAGAGACAGTTCTTTCAGAGACACTTACACTGGCTCTGATTTCATAGCTGCTCTGAACATGGCAAACATTTTGACTTGAACAGGAGCTATATGCACAGACCTATTCCAGAAATGGCTTGTGCATATTTGTCCGTGGCTACTGTAGCCCCTTCTTTCGGAAGGGGCATGGTAATGAGCCACTTCAGCAGATGCTGATGAGGTGCTGCCATGAATATGCAGTGCCTCATTAGCATAATGGCAGCTGCGTGCCTTTTGAAAGTGCCACTTTCAAAATGCACGCCACCCGTGTAGACAGGGGCCTTTCAAAAGGACGCCTTGGACTTCGAAAGACCCTTCTTTGCAAAGCCAAATGGGAAGAAGGAGCTTTTGAAATCAGGGGGTCCTTTCAAAATGCCCCTGTCTACCTGGGCAGCATGCATTTGGAAAGTGGCACTTTTGAAACACACGCTGTCATTATGCTAATGAGGTGCTGCATATTCATGGCAGTGCCTCATTAGCATCTGCCAAAGTGGCTCATTACCATGCCCTTTACAAAAGAAGGGGGCTAGTGTACCTGCGGCCTTTGAGAAAAGTGTGTTCAGCAATCAAAGTGGAATAAACCACTGCCTTCTTTAGGATTTTTAGGTACATGCCATCTTCTTTCTCTCCTCAGTGCTCACACTTTTTACATCATTGCTTCCCTGGGGCTGAACTTTGGCATTTTGTTTTTCCTTTTTTGTTAGGCTGTCTCCGTTGAAGGACTATAAAGTATATCCCATTGTTCATTTTCTGAATCTCAATGAATAGCAGACATGTTAACAGTTGGGAGTAGATAAACAATTGTCGTGATGAATGTTTTTCTTGGCTCTACGTCTGCCAATCTGCAATGATTATTCATTGTGTGCAGCTTGATTATACGCTGTAATTCTGCACCTCTATCCCAGATCATGCTCTCAGCATCCATACATGTCAATTTTTTTTTTTGTGGAAGGATTTCTCTCTTCCCTTCCCCACAGGGATCTCCTGGGGGAGGTGGCAAAGGGCAGAAAAGGGACAGGGAACAGACAGGAGAGGGATAGGCAGGCTAGAGCTAGGCTGTTTCAGGTGTCTCTGCTACCCCTCCATTATGGTGAACTATAAAGGAATGTTAGTTCCTTCTGAAGTTCCAAAGTCATTGCACTGCCAGCTACTGGTCTGTGTCCATGGGACAATGACCCCTTGGTATGTGTGCTCACAAGAACGGGCACACATGAATGGGGGATCTGGAGCATCTCTGCTTGAGCACCTGGCACAGAGTCAAAGGCCCAATTTAAACAGCAGGTTTCTGCTCTGTTCAGTGAACTCATCAAGAGAGATTCTGGTCACTCCTGGACACTGAGGAAAAGTGAGATCAGACTGTAAGACTCTTAGAGCTCTTATTATTTTAACAGGTCCATAAGTCTTGGGTTCCTTAAGAATAATGCCTTTGCTGTTTAGGTCATTCGGGGGGTGAAAAAGCCACATGCCTGAGCTATGCCAGCCTAACCCCTGATATAGATGCTAGGATGTTGCCATCAACCCAGCTGCTGTTGCAAGGGATGTAGTGCTCCTACACCAATGGAAATACCCATTCATCTCTGCAAGCTTGGTCTGCACTAAGAGGTTGCATTGGCTTAGCAACAGCATCTTAGCTACACCCCTGTAGAAGCAGAAGTATGTACAAGTGCCATTATTGATGTTAATGGGATTAGGGAATGCTCAGCACCTTCTTGGCTCAAACCTTCACTCCTGCTGGGAACTAGGAAATACAGAGAAATGAAGTTAAAGTGGAAAATAATGGGGGAAGTTTAGCTAACAAAAGCTAAATTCAAGAGGCGGTGATAGTTTTGTTGGGTTATTTCATCCCAACTAATACGTACTCATATGTATTCATGGGAAATTCCTACAAGGATATATATTAAAACCTAGATGGTTTCTTTTTGGTATGAGGGAAGTTGGATTTCATGAAGGGGCTTTAGCTAACCAAAACAAGGCCAGGTGTCTTGTAATCTTCACCAACAGATCTCTGTTGATGTCCCCTATACCTTATCAGCAATATTGTGCTCTCAATCAAAGACTGCCAAAAGTGCTAAATCATGGCAGATGGTCTAGTGGTTTTGTGGTATGCAAGACTGGCACCTAGGATGAGACCACCAAATACATGGTGACTTGTTCCAGGAGCTGATACTTGGAGGCAGTCCTCCAGAGGTGAATGATTATTGCATACAACAAATTCATGACAAATTGAAATGAAACATGCTTTGATTTTTTTTTAAGTATGGGGTGTGTTTTTGTTCCAAGGGCTGCTCTATTTATAGTATGTGTAATTTCAAGTTCCCATTCAAAAGAGAGCCTTAAACAATTACCTAAATGGAAAGATCTAAGGACTTTAATGAAAGCAGCAGCTAATAATCCACATATGGGATGGGTACCTCATTCCTAAGCTGTACTCACCTCTGTGATTTTAACATTATTCCTAACTTCGGAGGACACTTCTGCTGCATTGCAAAGGTCACCTGTATATTATCAAGACTGGCAGCGATATATCAGTGTGTGTTGAATCTTCAGCATATGAGGTAACCACAGACCATCAATATTTTGTAATTCAACAAAGAGTAGAAATGCCAGGACTTCACACCAGAGGAATAGACTTGACCCTTTGAAAGCAACAGAATGTGCTCTTCCACATCATTACTTTTTATTATGCTCCTTGTTACATCTCTGCAAAACAGGGAGATGACAAACATGGAGCTATTTTCATCCCTGGACAGAATGACTCTCTAGATTCGGCCCTAGTTTATTGTGTGTGTATGTGCCCTGAAAAGCATTTTTCCCAGTGATAAGAAATTTAGAGCCAAACTACTGTTGAAAAGGTCACAGTCACCAGGGAAGCCTAAATGAAAAATTCATTGCCAGCTGTATAACTGAGGTTAGAATTTGTCCCGCTATGTCTTGCCTTTCTCAAAGTATTTGTGTAACCCCTGGAGAGAAGACACAGTTCCTCCGCTCAGCTTTCACTCACTGCATGTGACCTGAGAAACAAACAGAAGGGCTCTGTCATGTACCTCAAAGGGCCTTACAACCCTAAATTGAGCATTAAGGAAAAGGCAACAAAATCAGACGTGCCTAAGACCACCAGTATAACTGGAAATGATATTCCATTTCAAATAAAGATTTAAGTTTAACTTTTTTCACTTCAGTGTTTTTCTTCCTGTGGGAAAATGCCAATTTTCCAAAACTAGAGATGAGTGAATAACTGATTTTTAGGTTCATTGGCAATTCTGAAAAAATTCATTTCACATCAAACACAAATCCAAAAATTGTGAAAAGTTTTGGTTAATTGAAAAGAAAATTAATTGTGTGAGTTAACTGTAATTAATCAGCAGCCCAGTTGCATAACAATAATAAGTATCCAAATCCTCATGTTTAAGTAAATAACTAAATGTCCTTGATTTCACTGGTGCTTTAAACATGAAGCTCCCCCTTCAGAACCATCCATAACGGCTGTAGATTAAAGCCCCTTTTCACTCCAGCTCCTTAGTGGGGTAACTTTGCAGTTGAAGATAAACTATTATGATTATTTCAAAATAGACAGGATACCCTGTAGCCAGACAAAAATCCCCTCCCCTCCTCCCTCTTGGATTGCAAGAGAGAGAGAGAGAGAGAAAACCGTCTTTGATGCTTCAGGAGGCACAGATGTGCTGCCTCATCATGACCCTGAACGACGGACAGAAACCAAAGACAAGTGGGCTAGCAGACAACCAGGGCCTCAGGCTGCCCTTGGCTAGTACTGGTGATTGATACGCCTACACATCGTCCCAGGAAAGGAATCTCACGCCCATAAGAAAAGAATGCCGAAATTATCTCCACCTCGCAGGTGAGAATTAAGTCTCTGTAACTCCCCTGTGAGAACTAGTGTCACGAGATGATCTAACACAATTGGCATCTTTAAGATAAGGAAGAGTGTACATGACCCAAGGGATATAAAGAAGGGTCTGGCAGCCCACCCTATTTTGAGCTCCAATTACCTATACCTGCTGGTCAGGAAGGTCTTTGCCTCCTGAGGTCCCAGGGGATGTCCTCCTCCTTCTTCTCCCTGAGGGATTGAGTGAAGAACACTGGCCACACCAAGTTGGGTAACAGAGGGGTGAGAATTATACCTGTTCTATGTTTTGCTTTTGCGTGCATTTAATAAGAGATCTATGAATTAAAGTACTTTGTTATATGCTAGCTGCTTGTAACCAAAGAAGTGAAACAATAGCCTTGTAACTATAAGAGTTAAGCTTTTGTTATCAAACAAATAGTAACTGTTTAAGTTTTAGCCTGACTCCTCCTGTTACTGTGCTAAACTGAACACAAAGAACCCCAGCTGGTTTCAGCTGTATTATCATGGTCACTGGTGAGGTGTACTGAGAGCTGAGCGCTGAGTCATGCTGCCTCCATGGGGCAGACTCTTGAGGCACTCGTCAGCCTCCCTGGCTGCCTGCTGCAAAGGGACTGTGTGTGTCCTAGCAGCTAAAGACTCAGGTGATAATCCTTGGGGCATCCGTCAGCCACCCCGGCTGCCTGCTGCGAAGGGACTGTCTGTCCTAGCAGTTAAAGACTTGGATGAAGTGAAGGCACACGTGGTATCTCACCAGGCCATCGGCTAACATACCCACTAGTCATATTTGATATAACTGAACTGGCCTCATCAACTCTGGCCTTCCTCTTGGTTCATACTCCCTTCTTTTCATGAGCCTGCATATTTAAGAGCTGCCTCTGAAATCACTACACCATGCATCTGATGAAGTGAGTCTTTGCCCATGAAAGCTTATGTTTAAAAAATTCCTTTAATCTCTAAGGGGCCACAGGACTTCTTATTGTTTTTGCGGACACAGACTAACATGGCTACCCCTCTGGCATTTGACATTGACATTCTGTGTACCCTAGAGAGGAAAGGATGACGAAGAAAAGCAGAGCCGTGGCAGGAAAGTGAAGGCTTTGTGAGTCACATGCGCACACAAAAATGCCGCCTTCTCTGCAGCACGCCTGCCAAGTTCCCAATTTCAACTCCTGCGGCCCTTACTCTTACTCTTTCAACTCCTGCGGCCCTTGCAGCCATTGGAGCAGACCTTAGACTGGTTTCCCAAAAGGCAGTGACTGTTGCTTGGCTGAATGACATGAGACCAACTAGCAGTAGCAGCAATCACAGGAGCAGCAGGATTTCAGTTGCATGTCCTGTACTTTTTTATGTTGTCCTCTTGATTTAATTTCTTGAGTGTCACATCCTCTCTGGGTATCTTGTTCAGTGTTTCTCCAACTAACATGCCCACTAAATACTCTCCCTCTCTCTCTTTTGCTAGTATCATTTCACACGCTAGCGTTGTTAAAATAGCCTCCCTGTATTGAGAGTTTCTATAAAGTGTTGTACTAAGTAACTGAATGCTCCTGTAAAGAATGAGCCTCAGTGATCCCATTCTGAGCCTATTAGCAGGGCAAGCAGAGAGCTTGCGTCTCAGTGGTTGGGTATGTTGAGATAGATTTGAGCCACACTTGCACTCTCTTGATTCTGGACTGCTTAGGGGTCTGGAGCGATCCCTGATGTAACTTAAACAGTCACAGGGCCTATATAACTCTGATATCCCCTGGAGCTGTGCTGCACCAGGTGTGTCCTTGGGAGTTATGCTGCCCTATGCAGGACTGTTAAATTGGTGCCCCCTAGGCCCAATGGCAGCCGAAGGAATGGGGAGATGACCTTTTAGAGATGTGATTTTACAATCATCAGCCACACACTAATGAAATATTTTTAAAACAGATTTTAAACGAGGGGTTGGTAAACTATGTTTGGCTTTTGTGCCCTTGTAGGGGAAGCTCGGAGCCTCACAGGCTTAATCCAGGCAAGCCAGAACCCAAACGTGTCTCTGGGCTCTGCGTGGCAGGGCAAAAGAATCAACTCCAGTGCTCTGCAGGAAGTGCTCCCTCCGGCACTAACCTCCATCACTCCCATTGGCCAAATCACAACTCTACTTAGGGATTGGGATGCTTAGTGATTAGTTAGAGCCTCAGATGTGCAATACCATACACAAAAAAGATCGTTGTCAGCAGTGGAAACAGGTTTCTCTTTTCTATGGTTGCAGGGAGAGAACCAACACAATAAACTGAACCTACCTATGGAGTTAATAATGTGTGCAGGAACGAGGGGTGCAGGGAGTGTTGCAGTGCCCCCAGGTTTTGCACCCGGCTTTAGTGAGCCTGGAGACTGGCCCCACTACAGACCTGCTGCCAAGCCTGGACTCCAGGTGGCCCTCTGGGGTCCTGCTAGCTTCTCCACCCTCTGGGGGCCCACAGCCCACTCTCCCTGCAGGTTTAACAGCCTGCTAGCCCCAGGGTCCCTGCCACTAGGGCTGGAGATTCTGCTGCTGCTTGGGGTACCAATGCTTGCCCACGGCTCTTCAGCTGTGTCTGGCTGTAGCCCTAGCTTGGAGCAATTGGGGCAAAGCTTATCACCCCCATCCTAAAAATAGTTTCAGTGCCAATGGAATTAAATTGCCATTCTGTGTTTTCAGCTTCTGTATGCCAGAGAAACTGGTAAATTTTCTTGATTGGTTCACCCATATTTGAAGGAGTGTGTCAGGCAGAATATATAATTGCAGATAAGTTTCTTTATCAGTTCATAGTCATTTTTCACCAGTGTGGATTGAACAAACTTTCCTGATAAATTTAATGTCTTTTTCTGTTCACAAAAGGTCCATGAACACATCTAATTTTTTCCTCAAATGTTTTAAATTCTCAAACTTTTAATCATTTGTTTTCCCCAGGCCTTGCTCCTCGAGCTGTTGTTTAACTGTGATTGATCACAGACAAGAATTACATGGCATTGATTCTGTTTCTTCATAGGGGATTCTAATTAAGTTTCCAGTGTAAACGCTTTCAGGAGGCGAAAGCAAAAATAGCTTGTTGCAAGTGTAACCCTTCTGCCAGAAGCAGTTGGCAGCAACCGGGGCCAGGTTCAATATCTAGGGGTTCTTCTTCATCCATCTCACATAGAATCAATTCGAGCCCTCACCCAGTAGCTTGGGAAATTCATGCACCCTGGGCGCCTTGGAGAGGCAATGCTTCCCCATTTGCAACCACAGAATCTGAGTGTAGAAAAGAAACTTCTAATGAAAGAAGCAGAGAAGTCACATGGCATTAGCATGGGAAAATACCACACTCATAGTTCATAACCAACCCTCAAGTAACTGTCCCAGCTCAAATGGATTGAGCAGTGTCCTTTGACTCTCAGGCTCACCAGTCCAATACTGTAAAGGTCCCATTCACATACCCAAACTTTCTCTGTACTTCCCTTCACATGTCCCACTTACAACTGTGTCCAAGCCATGCCCTGACACATCACCCTGATGCATTCCCTCACTGAGCCTGAGGCAATGCCACCTTAGTGCTGGTCTGGTGTTCTGCTTCCTCCTGCCAGCTGCCCCACTGGCCACTCCTGCCCGCCACCCTGCTGGCTTCCCACTCCTGCCAGCCACCCTGCTGGCCACCCACTGCTTCTCTTACTGGCCACACACCACTTGCTCCTGCCAGCTGCCTGTTCACTGTGCTCCACCTGCTGTGTTGTGAGTTTTGTTGTAGACAAAACCCTGCGATTCCAGCTCTCTGGCTATGTCTACACTAGCCCCTTCCTTTCAGAAACCAGCCAATGGGAGCTGCCTGAGCTGTGGTTGCAGAGCAAGCAGTGCATGGAGGACCCCGCCAAGGGGCATGCAGTTTGCACAGATGCATATGATCCCCACTGCTGGCTGTTTTGAGTGGGGGCGTGGCCGGCAGGGAGTCTACTTGAGGGTCTTCCTGGGATGTTGGTTGGGAGCCGCCTATGGTAAATGCCTCCTGCACAGAGCCTGCATCTGGCACCCTATCCCATCCTGCACCCCAACTTCCTGCTGTAGGTCACAACTCAGACCTTGTGCACTCCATCCTACACCCCTGCCCCAGTCACAACCACCTCCCAGATCCCAGACCCCATACCACCCAATCCCCTAACATGAATTTCCTTCTGCACCCAACCTCCATCTCAGACCCCACACCTCCTCCATTAATATCATAAAAGAGGGCAGCCCTGGACCACATTCCAAATTCTTGGAGCAACCCGCCCCCATAAAATAGCTCCCACCCCTGCTCTGTGGTATAACCTGTAGCAGGGAGATGGTGACTATTTCTGTTATTGCTCTGGAAATCCAAAGACAGCAATACTTTACTCTTCAAAGACTCTCCTATCTCAGGTACTTTTTGCAGAGCTCTTTGCTGTCCTGAAGTCTGATTGGATTTAGAGCCCTGCCTACTCAGTTGTGCCCTTCTGACTGCCTTTCCTCTTCAACGCATCCAAATCCAAGCACAGAAACCGTAACAATTCGTGCTCTTTTTCCCAGCATGGTATAGGCTGTTTTTCAGCTGACCCTATTTACCTTAAAAATCCAACACTGAGACCTTTATTTCCACTCTCCTTTTATAGAAGAACCAATGTAGAAAACAAAAGCATCTCAATCAGTTTAATCATGTTCTCTGCCCTTCATCTAGCTCCCCTGTTCTTTCTGACCCTCTCAGAAGAGAATTGGTTTGCCTGATTTTTCCAACAATAAAACAAAAGGGACCAGATGAGTACAAAATAAAATTCAGTTCTCAAAGGCAAAGTAATCACGAAAAACACATAGTAGTTCAAGAGGTCTTGTTATTGGTACACTCCAGTTGACACCACCTCCCGTGCGACCCCATGTGTTGTACTGTTCTGTAACATATGAGCCTATAACATTGTATAACATATGAACAATGTTCTAAAAACCTGCACTGTAGGCTGGTAATCAGGAAAGAACATGCCATGGGGAAGCAAGCATGATTTGCGAACATCCACCACCTTTTTTTCACCTTGCCAAGTTCCCAAAGCTAGTGCAAGCTCACAAACCTTTTTTCTATCATTATAAGCTCATTGTATTTCTCAAAGGCCATGGCTACACTAGCTCCCGCCTTTCAAAATGGGGATGCTAATGAGCCACTTCGGCAGATGCTAGTGAGGCACTGCCATGAGTAAGCAGCACCTCATTAGCATAATGGTGGCTGCACACGTTTCGAAAGTGCCGCTTTTGAAACGCACATCACTGGTGTAGACAAGGGTATTTCGAAAGGACCCCCCCAACATTTTGAAAGCCCCTTCTTCCTAAAACCAAATGGAAAGAAGGGGCTTTTGAAATCCGGGGAGTCCTTTAGAAAGGCCTCTGTCTACTCCGGAAGTGTGCCTTTTGAATGCAGCACTTTTGAAATGCATGTGGCCACTATTATGCTAATGAGGTGCTGCATATTCATGGCAGCACCTCATTAGCATCTCCCAAAGTGCCTCATTAGCACCCCTCTTTTGAAAGGCGGAGACTAGCGTAGCCACAGCCAATGATAAATCCTTTTTTTTAAAAAAGCTTTCTCTAGTTCAAGGGAAGTCTGTGCTATATGTTACAGTTAGACCATCCCTCCCCTAAGACTAATCTGAAGATGAGGGGAAGCCTGAACTTTGGAAAAGAGGACTCTGACAATGAAGGGTGGTTTTTGAGGACCCACTACGATAGAAACTGAACAGACTACTATAGAAACCAAGCTCGCTATCTACACTGTACTTGCTGCATCAATTTGGGAGGACATTTCCAAAGGCACAAAGGGCAGTTAAATATTCAGCTTCCATTGGAGCCATTGGAGCCAGTGAGAGTTGGGTGTCTAATTCCTACTTGAATATTTTCCCCTCTTCATCTAAAGTACCAGCCGCTTCTGTATCTCCTCATTGCTGGTCACGCTGCAATGGAGTGTGCTTCCATAACAAAAGGTTACACTGCAGATGGCAGCATATCCTTTAAAGGAGGTGTTCTGCCAAACAAGTTTGATCATAAGAGTTGAAATGAGTATCTTGTCTGCATTCCCTTTTTACCTCCCAGGAGATTTTTCACAATTAAGATGAAATGTTATGCAAAACAGCATGCATGGAGAAATCCACAGACAAAGACTGCATAGCCACTTGCCATTCAGTGGGGAGGACAGAAAGCAGCAGCTCAGATTCTAGTCTTACGGGGCAGCATTGTTTTGGTACTTCAAAGCTTTGGCCATGTTTTTTCACACAGGGAAGGAGATGCAGACCTACAACTCCTGATTTTACATTTGTAACTTACAGAATAACAGAGAAGGGCAGAACCAAGCATGATGCCCCATGTCTACATGAGCCCCTTCCTTTCGAAAGGGGCATGTTAATGAGCGAGTTCAAAAGATGCTAATGAGGCGCTGCAATGAATATGCAGCACCTCATTAGCATAATGGCAGCCACAGCAATTCAAAAGTGCGGCTTTTCAAATCGTGTGCCGCCTGTGGAGACGGGACCTTCTGAAAGGACCCCCCCGAGTTTTCAAAAGCCCTTCTTCCTAACACCAGATAGGAAGAAGGGCTTTCGAAAACTGGGGTGGGTCCTTTCGGAAGGTCCCATCTCCACGGGCGGCACACGATTTGAAAAGCCGCACTTTCAAATCGCCGCAGTTGTCATTAGCATCTTTTGAACCTGCTCATTAACATGCCCCTTTCGAAAGGAAGGGGCACGTGTAGACCCAGACATGATGTTTTTACTTACTCAGATTTATGTGGCCAATCAGGCCCAGGCCAAGTGTAGCGAGGGAAAGCCATATTTTTTCTTAATGCATTTATTCCATGTAAGCAGATCTGGGATATAACTTTGGCTGCAAAAGTTTATTTCAAGAGAGCTGTTTTAATGAGAGGCAGTGGAAAGCAGCAGAAATAATTCTTAATACACAGCTCTTCCTTTTGTTCTATTATGCAACGATCAGGGAAGTTGGATGATCATTAAGGATGTTTGAAATTTGGCCTCTTTTTAATGAATATTACATTTCCCTCTATTAATGGGAGAAATGACAGTAAACTCCTCTTGTGCCCGATTTCTCCTGTCTATGTAATGGTTTTCTGGAGGGTTTCTAAGTCAAGAGGTGAACCTTCACTGTGCCAAGGAAAAAATCTGAATGCAGGGCGGGAAAAGTCAGATACAGCCCATTTCCCACATGGGCTATCTTGTCTTCCTTCCCCCATTTGCTTTTCCACTTTTCTTTTTTGCAAATTGTCCAGTTTTCTTTTCAGCTTAATTGCTCTTCCTTCATGTTCATTTCTTATTTTGTCCCTTGCCCTCTAAAATATTTTTCATCTTCTTTCATGCTTTCCTGGCAATGTGTATGAAAGAAAATGTGTCATGGATCAGTTGCTCAGAATGTTACCAACCTTCCAAAAGCTTGTTTCTTCCTAGGACTCACTGATCACACATTTTAATCATGTTCATAGTTTAAACATTTTTAAGTCCACATAAAACCATTGTGATCACCTAGTCTGACTTCTTGGATAGTCCAGATCATAGTTTCACTCAGGCTGCATCTACACTACATTCCCTTTAAAGGAGGAATGTAAATGAGTGTGATTGAAAATGCAGATGAAGCGCTGATTTACAAATATCACACTTAATTTGCATAATATTGCACGATTGCATGTCTGGAAGAGACTTTTCTGAAAGCAAAAACAGCCATGTAAACACGGTTCCTTAGAAACAAAAACAAAAATGTTTTTAAAAGAACCCTTCTTCCTGAAACAAAATAGGAAGAAGGGTTCTTTCAAAAATTTTTTTTTCCCCTGAAGGAACCCCATCTCCACAGCTGTTTTTGCTTTTGGGAAAATCTCTTCTGGAAATGTGATTGCGCAAGATTATGCAAATGAAATGCAAGATCTGTAAATCAGCGCTTCATTTGTATTTTTGATCTCCCTCATTTGCATTCCTCCTCTGAAAGGGGTATGTAGTGTAGCTGTAGCCTCAGTGATTAATGAATCGAGCCCACAAACATGTGGCTGAACTAGAGGATGTGTTTTAGAGAGAAATCCAGTAACAGAGATTGCAGCATATTCTTCAGTGGATAGTTCCAGTTAGGGCTATCCAAAAAACCGTATTTTTCCCACAGAAAATCAATATTTTGGTGGAAAACTGAAATGTGAGATATTTTGGCTGGAAAAAGTCAGTAGTTTGACTCCAGAATGTGGCTGTGAGGCCCGAAGGTGGTTATAGTTCAGGTGCCTCATTTTCCCATTGTCCACTCTAGACTGGGTTCTCTGGTCAGTTTATGTCTCCCATGATGCACCAATCTCCCATTTGCAGAAAGATGAGACATCATCCGTGTCTACACATGCCCCAAACTTCGAAATGGCCATGCAAATGGCCATTTCGAAGTTTACTAATGAAGCGCTGAAATGCATATTCAGCACTTCGTTAGCATGCGGGCGGCAGCGGCGCTTCGAAATTGACGCGCCTTGCCGCCGCGCGGCGCGTCCAGACGGGGCTCCTTTTCGAAAGGACGCCACCTACTTCGAAGTCCCCTTATTCCCATGAGCTCATGGGAATAAGGCGACTTCGAAGTAGGTGGGGCCCTTTCGAAAAGGAGCCCCGTCTGGACGCGCCATGCGGCGGCAAGGCTCGTCAATTTCGAAGGGCCGCTGCCACCCGCATGCTAATGAAGCGCTGAATATGCATTTCAGCGCTTCATTAGTAAACTTCGAAATGGCCATTTGCATGGCCATTTCGAAGTTTGGGGCACGTGTAGACATAGCCCATGAGAGCTCCTGGCCAGTCCCCACTCCTGCTAGGGAGATAGGAAGGTGGCTGCATAGCCTGACCCATGGAGGACACTGAGGCTAACTGAATTAGAGCGCCTGTGAGGAACTGCAGCAGTAACATATCTAGTAATATTGTAATATTTCTAGTTTTGACTGAATGCTTCTTGGATTTGTAGCACTCATATTTTGGATGAAAACTTGGTAAATTCCATGGAAAATGAACACTTTTTACAAATATTTTGTGTATTCAAACCCCCAATTTTCTGCCATAAAATAATAGTATGGAACATTTTTGACCAGTCCTAGTTCCAATGGTTGATTAACCTCACTGCTAAAGATTTTGTATCTTATTTGCAGTTTGACCGTGACTGACTTCAATAAAATGTCATCCATTGGCTGTTATTAGGCAATTGTCTGGTATTAAATTGAAGGCTAAAAAGCTCTCTGGTATCAGGTATCTTCTCTTGTAGACCACAGTTCAGTTTCCTTGCTTTTCATTAACTCCATGCATTGGGACTCCTCAGTTTCCCATTGTAAGGTGGAGCCTCTAGACCACTAAGCCCTTTTAAAGCAGTTTATATTTTAAAATGTTCATCTATCTGTGACAACAATTTCTCAGGTCTCTTCACTCTAGTATCTAGATGCTGTGTGAGGCACATAAATGTCACTGATAGAAGCAACTGATTACTTACCTAAATGTCAGTGGCCTAGACATGGGATCCAGGATGGATTTTTCACCTAATTGCTTATTTAAAAAATAGATGTAAAATGAGTTAAAGAACTGAGATGTTGGGTCCTATGCTTGTCTATGCTGTGGCCACTTTCAGCCACTCCACCAGAGAAGCAGTTGTAAAATTACCATAGCCAGCTAAGGGATATCACTCTGGCTTGTGTAGGAGGATCCTCCAGTGCCTTAGAGCTCAAGAGCTGACACAACAGAACCTACTCATTCCCTTCAAGTAGGAGGCACATCTGTGTTTTTTCCCATGCTGTGGTAATCCCCGGTGCAATAATGGCCCCTTGAGGTTACTGACTGTTCTCACACATTAAAAGAGCTTACATGCTGCTCTGATGTGTGCTGGGGACACAGCCTGGTGCACTGTCAGCCAGGACTGCATGAGTGCAAATGTCTATAAAGCCACCATGCACACACCCTCCCTGTGTCTACACGAGCCCCTTCCTTTCGAAAGGGGCATGTTAATGAGCAGGTTTGAAAGATGCTAATGAGGCTCTGCAATGAATATGCATTGCCTCTTTAGCATAATGGCAGCCACGGCGATTCGAAAGTCTCCATGGGCAGTGCGCGATTTGAAAAGCCGCACTTTCAAATCGCCCTGGCTGCCATTATGCTAATGAGTCACTGTGTAGTCATTGCAGTGCCTCATTAGCATCTTTCGAACCCGCTCATTAACATGCCCCTTTCGAAAGGGAGGGGCTCGTGCAGACCCAGCCCCTATGTACTTGTATGGCCTCCATTACCCTTGTATCTGAGACGTTGTGGTATTTAATATGTTTACCTGCACAATATCTCAGGGAGTTAGGGCACTGTGATTATCCCTATTTTACACAGAAGAAATTGAGGCTCAGAAAGATTAAGTGACATTTCCAAGGTTACACAGGAAGTCTGTGGTGGAGCAGGGCAGGGGGTGGAGTGGCTGCTGGCTTTTTCCCTGAGCTGGTCTGAGCCAGCAGTAGCCATGCTGCTAGCCAGCAGCTGCTCCCTGGGGCTGAGACACTTGCTGTCCTGGCACAACCAAACCTGTACCTCGTTTTAATTTATGATAAGAGGAAGCTGCCTGCCAAAGTTGGTAACCTTGGCCCTTACCATTTAGATGGAGTTCATGACCAAACGTACAGACCACTGGACATGTAGACAAAGTTTATAATGTGTACATATATCTGTTCAGTCATACGGCTGCTGGGATATTAATCTGCAGAGTTAATTTTGCAAGATCTGTGAAGAGGGAGGTGGAACGGGAGAAATGGATATTGATGAGTCACTTCCCTCTCTAGTGTGTTCTAGAGGGGGTTTGTTGGGGTTCAGTTCCCTCTCTTGGGTCATGCTGCCATTGCTGAGAGAGAGTGGTGCACTCCAGGCATTGTTACTTGCATTGCTTGGCCTTCAGATTGACCCAGGTTTCGTTTATATTTAATTCGTTCTAGATATTTAAATAGAGGCAGGGAGGAAATGTAAAGAAGAAGCACAAGCTAAATACGTTTCGTTTTTCACTGGACCTGTTCCCATTAATGGGGAAGCAGCCAGTGAAAAAAAGCTAAAACTCACAGAAAACTGACTTTTATTTGCTTTTATTCCCTGCTGTCCTTGGAAGCTGAGGCCATTGGTATGTTCTCTTCCTGCCTCTGACTCAGGAAGAGTCTGCGTTAATGGTGAGCAGCCAGGGGGCAGCAGGGCACCTGGTTCACTAGCAGACTTCCCACCTTTGTATGAGAAGCGAGAACACTATGGGGTGAATTCTACTCTTACTTTTACAGGGATTACTGATAATGCTATTGAGAACAGTAGAGTTATTTTGGATTTACTTGGGTATCAGTGAAATCATGGGAATAAAATTATATGTCTAAAGCCTAGAGACTGACGGTAAAAGAACCATTTAACCATGTTAGGTATACAGACCATGAAGTACTTCTCCATCACCATTCAAAAGCACTTTTTTATGCCATCATAGACTTGATCAAGTACAATTGAATACCAAATTGCACTGTATATTCAATCAGAGTAGTAGCTTGTTTTGCCATTTAAATGCATGAACAACTGTTAACTAAGTATGAACTATAGTGTTTTTTTGCTACTAAGTGTGCCATGGAATTTCCTGTATATAATCAACCTGGCCAATCTAGTGTGCTTAACATGAGTCATCTAAATCTATACTTTATGCCTAAATAAATAGCTAAATTTTCAAAGATGCTGAGCACTTCTGAATTCCTGTGGATAAACATTTAAGTCTTGATAAGTCACTTCACAGTCCAGTAGTCTCACTCTAATAACCCATTATCCACTATGAATAAAGATACGCTTTTTACATTAGCAAATGTGTTAAAATCCTGAAGTGGGAAATGTAAATTAGATTTAACACATCTGATCAAAGGGAACCCAAGACTCCTATCAGATAGAATGTGTTAGAACTACAGCTTGTTTTGCTTTTATTACAATTTAAATGTAAGTGAGATAGCACAATTTAAAAAAATCACACATTCTGTTTTTCCTCATGGAGACAAGGTTTAGGAATAATAGCGTACTTTTACAGCAAGATGTTTAATGTGTTTCTGACGTGTTTTAATATCCTACCACACAGGGCAGACTGTGTGGTGAATCATTGTTCACCAGTCAAGGTGAACCCTCAAAGTGAGTTTCTCCTACAATGAAACCAGGTAGAACATGTTAAAATCCAATGTGTCTCAACTACTCATGGTCTCAAACCATGTTACAATTCATCATTATTCCCTTACAGTATTTCTGTGTTATTAATTTTAGTCTATATATTGATAGCCTGAGTTGGAGAATATCCCTCACTAGCCTTCACAAATGTGTTAACTCCCTCAAGTTATTGGATAATCTACTAACTCAGAATTTAAAAAGTCTAGTATGTGGCTCTAGAGATCTGGATTCTATTACTGGCCTGCATGGAGATCTTGAGAAAGTCCCCTGACATCTGTACCAGAGAGGTAGCCAGGATAATCTGTATCTTCAAAAACAACAAGAAGTCCTGTGGCACCTTATAGATTAACAGATTATTTTTCACACTTGAATCATATTTTATTTCTAGTTCTTGTTCTCGCAATACTTCTGGCAATGAATCAACATCAGTGTTGAA